>NC_073694.1:21850479-22555242 GCF_029784165.1 Wyeomyia smithii
TCTTCGGTAGATACGTCAGTCTTATCGCCTTTCTTGAACACCAGAGCTATGAAGATTGATTCCGAAATAGAAGGGAACTGTTGCAGTTGTAGAGACCAATGAAAATTGTTTGAAAAGGCGGAACCAAAGAGGTGCATGAGGGTACATTATTCGGGTCAAGTTTGAATGATGACTTGAGTTTTTGTATCGCAGACTCAACCATTAGATCTGATATTTCAAAAACGTCAAAACCGATAGCGTCCCTGGAAACTCTGTTGGCAGTTTTTTTCTGACGTTGGAACGCGATCCACGAAAACACCCGCAAAATGTTACGAGAATAGATTGCACTTTCTCTGTGTAAAGTTGGCTGATATTTCTCCTAAATGTATAGTTGTTGGAAGGCCACTCTCCTTGCTTTTTGAGTTAATTAAACTCCAGAACCTTTGAAAATTATGTCCTGTTTTCGTCTTACATAACTTTTCTAAAAAAGCGATTGTATCCACGACAAGTCGAGTCTGTCGCTTCATCGAATTGGCGTTTAAGAAACGGGCATCTTTGGCAGCTGTAAAGTTTCGAGAAACGACTTGAGCTTGTATACAGCACAGTATGTCATGAAGACTCTCAATGAACATTGCCTCGAAAAAAATTGAGTCAGGAAAGAATATCTGATATTTTAATTTTTTGACCACATTTTTAAAGTAGTTTCGAACTTATTGAACACTCTGTATAAGCCTATAATTTTTTTTTGTCTTTATTGTGTTAGTTTCATTCCATGTTTGTCTAATTTTATGTCATGACAGACAGTTTCAGCAAAGTATTTTTGCCAACAATAACAATAACAGTCGTAAATTGGCTATTAGTCCGTAATATTTTGCAAAAAAAATCGTTCTAAAAACGCTTAGAATCCGAGATATAGTACCATTTTAGGAAGAGTGCCGCGATATTTAATCGGAGTTTAATATTCGTTAATCAAACATTCAATTTAAAGATAACTAGTGAACATGGCACGAAATTTGTGTGAAATTGATCGAAAACTATTCATTCTAGTCGAAGTTCAACCCGAATAATGAAAGAGTATTTTAGCAAGATGCAATAAATGGAACTGTGCGTGATAAAATTAAAAAACAAACGCTCATTTTGCTAGGGTATTACCAATTTATTAATTTCAAAGTTTACAGAGTACTCAACAATTCAAATTTAAAAATTAGTTTTTTTAGTAGTTATTAAGAATCATATATATTTTGAATCTTTGGAAGGGAATCGTTACTTTCATTTGAATAACGAATTTTCGGCCCTGAACATTCGAAGCTTCCTTTCCGAAGGTTAGAATTTCTGAGTTTTGGCACCTCTAAAATGTTCGTTAATGTCCTTTCTGATAATTTATTTCAAGCTTTTTTTGAGAATCTGTTTTATGGGTATTACATAGTAATTTGGACACATCAAAATTACAATGTAATACCCATATGATATATGGTTTTATTTGGATACTTTTGTTGACTTTTTAAGCAAATTTATGTTTTTGTTTTAAGAATTGTTGTATGATCTACTGCATATTATTATAGGATTTATTTTGAATATTAAAGTTTTGACATTTTCTGTGTTTTGATTTCCTTGATGTTTGCTATTGACTGGAGTGTTGATTTTAATTTTGTAACATTTCTAAGCTCTAGTTCTCTTAGTATAAATGGCAGTAGAAAAAAATATATCATAAAAATGAATTGAAGATCAGAAAAGAGCCTAATTATTTCTGGGGTCGGCTTCGAGACTGGAAAGATTCAATGTTCCACTCAATCTTATTGATAATGGTCTGCAGTTTTAACGGATTCCTGTTGCGTTATCTGATCAACGCCAAGTGAACCACGAGAAAGGAAAGAAAGCAGTTGAAATTACCAAAGAAGCGGAGTTTGGAAGATTACCAGAAGTTAATAGGTAATCAAGCTGCCCAGAATTACAGATGAAAATGCAAATGAGAGATGTTTTTTTTATCGAGATATAATCAAATGGATGCCAAAAGATAAAGTAATATACATCAAAAGTAAACTTGAAGGATGGAGCAACTGGATTACCAGAAATTGGATCAGATATTCTAAGGCATTTCGGTAGTAGGATTACAGGAAACGTTTTCCTAGAAGGAGAGATTATAAATAAAATTGAAATTTTTATACAAAATGAGAAAATTAGACCTAAGTTAGAAGGTCCTTCATTGAAAATAATATCATTTATTATTAGTAAAAACAATCATTTAATTGCAGGGATGAAAAAGTAAAATTTCACTGATGAGGGTTGCTTTTATCAATCAAAAATGTCGCGAAAGTTACTTACGAATGGGAGGAAGTAAATTGAGGAAACACAAGAAAACGATATCATAATATCACTGAAATCGATAGAATTTCTGCATCAACTTTTTACTGATTTCAATTCAATTAGGAAA
Source organism: Wyeomyia smithii (assembly GCF_029784165.1). Taxonomy (NCBI): domain Eukaryota; kingdom Metazoa; phylum Arthropoda; class Insecta; order Diptera; family Culicidae; genus Wyeomyia; species Wyeomyia smithii. Next base: position 21,852,890 of record NC_073694.1, read on the forward strand.
AATATTGCATCCATTTAGGATGACCTTTATAAACTTGTTTTGTTAACAACGATCTGACTCTGAACGAAGAGAATCTTCTGTACAATTGATGATTCAGAGACTCATTTTTCCTTTGATATCAACAATAAGGTAAATCTGCCTTATTGCTCGACAGGATTCGCATTATAATAAATTAGACTGATTTGTTTTCGGCAAGCAAACAAAAATATCTTACTCTTATTCTCACAGGCTTTTATGGTGACTTATTCGATTCACATCACTATGTCAACCAGCTTGAAAATATTCGATCACACATTCCACCCAACCTTGGTTCGCAAACACAAATAACTAATTGTTATATGACCTGAGGGAGAACATAAGTGTACCCATTCTCGATTAAGATCAGCTCCGCAGCCGGGCCAATAATGTCAACAAAAACTTTACTGATAATCATATTTCAGGACAAATTACAACTCATAACCTGAACAAACGGCTACACCGGGCGCCACTCGATGTTTACCGACACCGACAGGCTGGCAATGCATCAAGCAAAGGCTGGCGGCTCCCCCAAACCCCCGAACCCCGACAGCCATAAATATTTGTCAGAACAGAGTTCATTGCACTGTCCATCGCAGCAGCAGCACCGGCAGCCACTTTAGTAATACAAGCGCAACTCATCGACAATGGATCGACCAAATTACAGGTGCTCAAGCTGATAAAAATAGCCATAATTTTACTCCAAAAATATACACTATCGAATGGACCGTGGCATACCCCACCATCCGCTTGCTCCAGGGTAGACTAGTTAGTGTGCTAGGTAGTGTCGCCGTCTCGCGTCACTAGGGTGAGGTGAAGTAGAGGGTGAGCAGTGTAGTGTAGTGTACTCCAGAGAGTGCGAAACAAGCACTAGAATGGCAGTAGGTACTAGCAGTTGAAGCAAACAGCTAGTTGAACGAACAACAACAGAGAGAAAAAAACACGGTGGAAAATCCTCCAGTAACCTGTGAAGTCCTGGTTGAGGGTAGGAAAAGCAGAAAAACAGAGGCAGGAGGAGGATTGGGAAAAATGTACTGTTTCAAAGGCAAAATGGGATTATGGATTGACTTGAGGGTGGCGGCACGAGCTGACATAGCGTGCCATGACATGGACCATTAGACCCGCGCCCTTTCTTCCTTCAGTTCCACCCTGTCGGTCGGCATTTTCGCTTCAATGGTTACAATTTCTCACACAGGATCCGGTTGTAGTCGTTTTTTTTTGTTCTTTGCCTTTTGTTGCTGCTGTTGCTTTGTTGCCGAAGAGAGGGATTCCACGCAAATTCACAGTAAGAAATGAAACCTTGAGTGTTGTTTCAGTAGAATCTGAGAAGATGAATGGTTGTAAAATCACTCTGTGGCTTTGTCGCACAAATATGAGAAGGCGAATAGAGCGGCTCGAGGAGAAAAACGGCCGGTTAAGCCGAGAATAAGCTCGAAAACCAGAGACACGCGAACCCACAATTTCACCTGCCTGGCTGCCTGCCTATGACTATGTATGGTTGTGCATAACTGTGCGCAAGGGAGGGGGTGAGGATGCATGGGGTTCAAGTCTTCCAGAGGTGGGTAAAAAAAAAATGCTTTTGATGAAAGTGCAGGGAGAAAACTAAGCAGGGACTAATTTAATTATATGTTCAAGTGGATGTCGCAAGATGGGACAAATTGGACTTGAATTGATAAAAAAAGAACGGAGAGGAAAACGTTACCTTTGAAATACTGAAAAAAAAACTTCCTTTGAAGAGTGTGAATAAGTAAAAAGCCAAAAATTTAATTATCCCAAATTCAATTCAATAATTGCATCTGAGAGTTAAAAAAATATTAAACGACTACCGGTTAAGTCAGAGCCACCGAAGAGCACTTCTTCAGGCTAAAAAATTAAATTAGAAAATGTTCCTTTAACGCTTCTAAAGGTGAGAAAATTCTGAAAAGGATATCCAAAATTTAAGCTTAGAATCGTTGAAGAACGCTATCATAGGTCAGAAAATGGCAATCATCAACAGGATTCTCCAATAATCTAAGAGTCGGTTGAGAAGGATTAAATAGAATAGTGAATTATTGCCTCTGAAGTTCTATCAAGAAAAAAATCGTTGATAAACATTCTTACATAAAATCAAAACCAAACAAATATGTTCCAAATAAAAATTTTTGGAAAGTTGATATCAAATTAGGCTTGGTTTTCGATCGATCGTTGAACACATCCTCAACAAAAAAGTGAAAAGAAAATTCTTGAAAACAATCAACTAGATAGTCGAACATTAATTAAGTTTAACCATAATGGTAAATAATAACGGTAATTAATCATAAATATAAAGATTCAATATTAAAGCTCTAATCAAAATTCTGTGAATGCAAACAGTCAGTCGAAAACCCCCGATAGACGTGATAAGACACTGCCGATTGCCTTCGAGGAAACTGGTTCAACAGTCCAGTGTCCGAATTCCGAACACACACTTCTTCGGAGAGAAGAAAAAAATTTATATACTATCAATTAAGAAATTTTCTTCTCTTCAAAGAAAAGTGTTCTCGGAATTCGACCGCAGTATTTCTGAAAATTATGGTTAAACTAATTGATTACATTGGTCGACAAAAGTGAAAAAAAGTACTGCCCTAAAGCGAAAACGAAGCCATGGAATTCAATTCACCTATCAAAAAAGCAAATTAAACTATTGACGCTTACTACATGTTAGTGGGGAAAATGTTAAAATCTCTTGCAACTGGGCAAATCGCTCTAGTTATAGTTCTTGATATAGAAGATTCATTGGATAATACAGCTTAACACTCAATGTAAACAGTAATTTCTGAATAAAAATGATTGACATGGGAATATTTGGAATTGCCTGCAATAGTTAGACTGCACTAAGAGCTCTTAAAGATTCCGTTTGCCACTAAACATTGCTGTTGGAGTCCTTACTCTTCCGTTTCAAAGATAGTTTTATCCAGGCCAAATTATACTGAGTCCCTAATCACTATGGGATTAAAGAAAATAAAAAAAATGTTTTTTTGCACATAAGGTAAAAAATGATCCCAAATCGAGCTCATAATATGGAAACAAGCTCATAATGGTCAAAAAATGGTACAAAATTATCAAAATTGAGCTCAGAATCCCGTAAATCTTTTCTTGAAGGTAGGAAGGGACTAAAAATAAAACCAAATTATTGACAGATCCCAAACAGCTGTGTACTGTATTTATACCAGAAGAAAATGTTGAGAACATCTTTTTTTCTAGTGCCGACTACAATGGGAGAAAAATAGGGAGTGAATGTCACACTTGGAATATGTTTTTCAGCAGAGTTGGTGTAGCGAGGAGTTTATCTGCCACAGTCACTGCTGCACTGCTCTTTTCTTCAATTACCCAACCTCTGTGTTCTGGGATACGCACGGAAAAATATTCGTCGACTGTTTTATTAGGAGAATAACAATCAACAGTGGACAAATTACAAAAAATCATTCAGGGGAAAAGTTGAAAAATCACTGGAATCGCTATAATGCTCTCGGGATAAATATCTGGATCAATAAAGCCATTTTTTTTCGAAAAGTTGTAAACTTAAAAAAGTTCCGCGGGTTTTTTAGCCATGCTGTTGAGTTAAAATGAACAACTACTCTAGCTTAAAACGGACTTCAAAACTTTCTCGAGAACCTTCTGCAGCGTTAAGAATGATTTTGAATGTGGTGTTACTTGTTCGACTATTCTCGAAAAAAATATTTTTTCAATTGTCCTATCCGATGTAGGTTAACCTTAACACTATTGTTTGGATATTTAAGCGAATGTCTCTAATAATATTTTATCATTTTATAATCATGATTTCATTCCTCAAAACTAGCAGTAATGAATGAAAAACAGGTACATTAACTAAACTATTCTATCTGTAAAATCTATCCATCCATTTTTTTGATTAAAATATGAAAATCATAAAATTGTTGAGTGCTAATAAATTTTTCAATCTTGAATTCACCATTCACAAAATTTTGACAGATTATGTGGAAAACGGTATTTCTTCTCTTGGAATCAAGAAATCAAGATGAAATAGTTGGAGGCAGAAAACTAAAACTGGGAACCATGTCTTACCAATTCATTTGACGTCCACTCTGTTAAGATGCATTGCGTTTGTTGGTAGGAAAAATCGAAAGCAAACGAAATTATATTAGACACATTTCTTAACATTGAAGAAGCTTCAGATAACGCCTCCCTTACATTTTAATTTTAATATGCCAAAAGCCCAATGGAAATCAAAAATGTAATTTTCCTGACTAATTAGGGAATGACTCAAATTTGAACAACTGTTCTAAGACATTTGAATATCCAATTTCGCTGTATATTCCAATTTCGATATTCAGATCAAAAACCACAAGTTTACCGACCGCAAATCGACTCTATTGCTTCTAGTCTCAAGTTCCGTAAACGCAATCCATATCAAATCACACTTCGGATTTCAACCTCAAGTGCACGCCTTACGCACTACTTGAAAAAAATATTTTTACGCAACACAACAATCCGGCCCGTAGCCAAAATGCTGCTAGGAAGCTAAGAGTTAGGCTCAGAAGTTTCCACCATACTCAGTGAATCGAAGGTTGAATGGGCACAACTGAGAGCGCTCTTGCAAAACTGGGGAAATGACATAACTTGAAAAAAGGCGGAGCCACTTACAACACAAATCTAAAACAAACATCGCGAACAGAAAACTAACTATATATCAACAGTTAGAGGAAAACTGTATCTATTGAATAACACATTTGTGTTTAAAATCTATTTGAATGAAGAAAACTATGTTGGATTCAAAATGGCACATGACACGTACGATGCTCTGCTATACAATCATGTATTCAGCTATCCAAGCGAGCTGGTGATTTGCTGAATGCTGTGAAATTATACCGAAAATGATTGATTGTTCACTCAACTTTTCATTAACTTTCAATCGAAAACAAGCGTTAAATTACCACTGATAGTGATTACCACAAGTCTGAGTCAACCTCTTGGTGAAATTAACATAATATGGGTCATTCCATATCAAGTGACCACAAAAAGCACAAACTTGGACACGACCATCTCAGATTTTGATCCCAATTTCGGTGTCGATTGGAATACCCTTCGCTCTGGGGGGGGGAGCGTTTGATGCAAAATATTAAAAAAAAACTATATGGCAACACTTTCGGTGAAAAAATGTTTTTTTTCTATATTCTTTGGTTTATTTTCTCCAAAAATCACCTGCATGTATTTTGCGAACGTCTTAAGTCTATGAACTGGAAAAAAAAAAATAATTCAAAAATTCAAAACTATTTTCATAAAAATGTTATAACTCGAGAATGGCTCATATTACCAGGGGTTGATAAGTGTTTTTCACGTAAAATTTCCGAGGAACACGATGACATTATCAAATATAGAATAAAATTGGTTACTTTTGTCGAAAAATGCAAATTTAGTTTAGTAAATTTAGTTAAATAAAAAAAAATCTATCTGGCAACACTTCATCAAAAGTAATATTTTTTCAGGATTCCTTGGTTTATTTCCTTCGGACGTCTCACGTCTAGAAAATATAGAAATAACACACAAAATTGGAACTTTTCCAAAGTGATATTGGATGAATAATTTCCCCAAATTTGAGCAAAATCTTTGATGGTCGTGTCCAAGTTTGTGCTTTTTCGTGGTTACTTCATATGGAGTGATTCTTAATCAAAAACAACGATAAGTGCATAATAAAAAATATTTTTAACTTTTACGCTGTGTTTTTATGAAACAATCATTAAAAGAATTTCACTGTAAAATTATTGAGATTTTTCGTTTGCAGAAAACACAGCAATGGTTATACATTTTTAAAACTTGCAAACATGTTGACTTAGGTCGAAAGGTTTTGTGAGTTCCAAGCTTCGAGAAATCATCTCTGCAATAAAAACTATTAAAAATTGATGCCTCAAAATGCTTCATCTGAAATTTACAGAGGACTTGTATTCAGTGATTCAAATAAACCATCAAAACATTGAAGTTATCTCCAAAATTCCCGTAAGATTTAATCCCGAAATTAAATCCGCGTGCTTGCTTGTCTTTTCTCTTCGGAAAACCTCTAATGTGCAGGAGAACATCTTGCACTGCGAAAACAACTGCTCTCTCACTAGAGAGCAAATCGACGCACATGCTAGAAGAGAGCGACAGACGATTTTTATCTGCTGAGCCTCCTGAAAGCACCGCGGTGAAATCTGGAATCTCTCTCTTGCGAGACAATGAACTATGGTGTACTTTCTCACACGTATGGACATCACGCACAATAATTACACAGCAGGGCTATCTGCGGTGCGTTTTACAGTTTGTTTCAGCATGGCAGAAGAGGAAAAGAGATTTTGAGAAAAAAAAACAGACTGCGTTGCTCGTGCCGGTCGAATTTCGTTTCGTTTTCGCGGTGTAGCTACAAGAGGACTACACTGTTGCCCGGTAGGTTACATGAATGTAAACATGAATAACTGAAGTCGCCCAAAAAGGCATAAATTTCAAATTTCGTATCTTATAGACTGTTCCGAAAATTAATGAATGGACGAGATATTTTCCCACATTCACAAATGGCCTGCCTAACCATTACCTTCTTGCCGAATTTTTCGGTGTAAATGACTTTCACTGGTCCAGGGACATCCTTTCCCTTCGGTGATGTATAAAATTGCGGTCCTGGCAGAGTCTTATAGTCCAGTTTTATGTAGGTTTCGTCATCCATGATAACACAACCCATTTTTTTGGTCAGAAGTTTGTCATAAAGCTTCCGAGTTCTCGGTTTAACAGATTCAGCTTGTTTTGGGTTTTGTTTTGGCTGCTTTTGCTTCCGACGGGTCTGCAGACCCATTCCTTCCTTGGCACGCATAACGTTACTCGCCGAGGTTCCAAGCTTTCTCGCCACATCTCGTACTGATACTGAAGGATGCCGCTTGTAGTATTTCTTAACCTTTTTGTCCATTGTGGGATCAACAGGCCCACAATACTTCCGCAATGCGGTTTGAACTGCTCCGACACTAATACCTTCTTCTTTGGCTAATTTTCTTATAGAAAGACCACTCACGGTGCCCCATTTGTGCACAATTCGCTTTCTTTGCTCGGGAGAAAGGCCACGCATTTTCAAAATTTCGCACTAAATGTTAGAAAAAATTACAGCATCTGTTTCTTTTGGATGTAAACAAAAAGACGCAGCCAACGTTTGGTTGAATACTGCACGTTATTTGAAATGACGGTTGATCGTAAGTGTTATAAATTATTATCGGAACGGTCTATAGGGCAACTAATTTCTCGCTTTTTCTCAATAGATGGCATCGACAGCTAATTTCATCGGAAGAAAACGGCGGCTGCAGCGCATCGAGAGTTGAAAAAAGCTTACGGAAATGCTGCTCTAAGTGAAACAAGGTGTCGTGATTGTTTGCGTCGTTTTAAAGACGATAATGTTGAAGACGCGTGTGGAAAGGCCAAAAACTTTCAAAGACGTTGAGGAATCGCTCGGTGAGGATCCATGTCAAACGTAGGAACAGTTTGCTTCAGCATTCGGAATCAACCACCAAGCCATTTCCGAGTGAATACATGTTGAATGAGTCATAGAACAGGGAACTTAGATTTCTTATGATTTGAAACCAAAGGACATTGAGCGTCTCTCATTTGCATGTGAACAACTGCTCCAGCGGCAGAAAAGGAAGAGTTTTCTTCATCGCATCGTAACGTACGCGAGACGAGATAACGAATATTAAGAAAATGGTGGAAAACAATATAAAGAAAATGGTTAGATTTTTTCGGATCAATTTCTCTGTTTGTCTCAATTATACAATTATTTGAATCTGATTTGGGTCTGTCTTGACTTTTTAATGCTTTTTAGACTATTCTGTCAGTTTTTATTCAAATGCAGCGGCACAGAACGTTGAGGTGAGTATCCGACACGAAATCAGCATCCGAAATATTCGGCCCAGTCTACAAGGCTAAAAGAATTCCTGCGACGAAACTAAGGAGGAAGAGGTCAGAGAAGAATTTTGGTACGAAAGTGGTCCCGCAGTCAAGGTGGCGAACAGGAAACGAATGAGTGTTAGGGATGCTTTTGGAAAATAATTTGGTTAATTAATAAACAGATATTTTTCATCCCAAGCAGTTCGGAAGAAATTTCGTCAAGATGCTTTCGTCTCATTAGGAAGGGGGAGATGCAGCGCCACAAGCACAGCTGATTTTGAGCAAGCCGTTGCCTTTCGGCAATATAAACAGTAGTAAGTAAATCAGGTCGCAAATGAGCAAACTGGACAGCTGATGCTAGTGCCGTTGTTGTGGAACCGGCTGTCCACTTAGAATTAAAATAATTAGAACTTGCAGGGAATTGAAATTTAGTATGGAGTTCTCACGTGAATTGAGTGCAAATTCCGACATCAGCTCTTACGTTTAGCAAACTCAAGTAAGAAGTTTTCCAGCGGGGTCAGATATTAGGGGAAGTTATCAAATATTTAATCCGAGATGTGCGTTTTTCTCTTCCCCCAGAAGGATTCATTTTTGGGCGAGCAAAAAAAAAAAAATTAGTTCATCAGATGTTTATCGCTTGCTGGCCATTATCTTCTATTCAATTCATTAGTGTTTGTGGTTTTGTTCTCATTGAACGTACTTAAGATGAAGTCTATGAGATTTGTTTGCTGTTAGTTCAGCGTAGAGATACACATGTTTTATTTTTTTGGTTCTGTTATGAAAATTTTATAATTCTTTCATCGTTTTTCTGCTTGTGCCGTGCAAACTCTTCCAGTCATTTCCGATTTTTGATTCAAATTTCATTATTTTATTTCTGATTTTAAATTACTTTGAAACCCCATTTCATAATTATTGTTGCTTCAGCTAGCGTATCTCTTCGTTACTATGTCTGGCAACATTTCTTTGTTTTTGATTTTTTAAAGAAACTAATTCAAAGAGGGATTTCGATATTTATTTCTACTTAGGTATTTTAAAAGAGTTCATTTCTCTTTAATTTTAATAACCTGGATTTAGATTTTTTTCTCCTGTTTCTAATTAAATAGTCCATATTTTTAATTCCCACACTTTTTAAGTTTCTCTTCGTCTTGCATGCGGTATAGATTTTTATCTGTAATTTTTAATAATTTGAAACACTATTAAAAAAATCTTCGAAATCATGTGGGTTTTACAGTTTTTAACTCGTTTTATGAGCCTGTTTAGACATTTTTTCCACCTCCAAGTCACAATTTAAGATTTATTACACTCGCTAGCAGTTTATTTCCAATTCAGCTGTAAAATTACATTTAGGTTGGTTTCATCTCGGTTAGGAATGGTAACAACCGAAGTAACATTTCAAGTTTTTAAGCATAATTCATTCAAAATAAGTTTTAAGTGAGTCTCCAAGAGTGTCATGAAACATAAATTTTTACTTGAAAATTGCTATCTAAAGTTTTATTAGAAACCAACCCCATTCTTATTCAACCCAGGGATTATCTCGTGTCGAATAATGTGAACCATAAAAAGCGTTATAATGGTTTAAAAACAATAAACCGATCGGCAAAAGTTCGGCTATTGCTAGGAGAGCCAAATTAATAATAAAAATAAAATAAAAACTCTGCAAGAGATGTACAACCCTTCCCGCTACTACTGCAGTGGAAAAAAGAACCAGTAAGTCAAAAGCAATAAGAAATAAATTTTTCACCCCACTCCCCAAACAAAAACCCTACACACGACTAGGTTTCCGTACAAAGCGTGTGCATGACCGTATGTGCGTTCACTGAAGTGCACTGCTAAGAAGCAGAATCAGAGAAAAAAAAAACCACACACACGTCCGAACCAACATCGAAATGAATAAATGATCGCCTGTAGTAATGGAATTTGCCAGCAGTGCCATGTTCGAGCCCTACGGGGGCATTGTTTATTATTTCATGAACCCTTTCTCTGCGAAAACAACAACCGAACCTCGCGGGTTCGAATCGTGCCGCTAATCGTGCGCCATATTTTATCGTGGCCAGGTTGACAGGCCCCAAATTAGTTGATTCACAGAACACGACAATTGACAATTGAATTTCAACACGGGATACCAACAACAGCAAGAAGGGTTGGTGAATGGAAAAATATATGGTCTGCGTAATTAAAACAAGCAAGGTTTACAGGTACGAGTAAGTACTTACCGAAGCGTGCGAAGCGACCGAAAATAGCTGGCCCTTTGACATTGGCCAACTCCTCCTGTCCTGGCAGGTCCTTATCGCGTGCGCGGTGCTCGGCTCAGGCTCGCTCGTGTCACGGTTTGCATTTTGATTCGTCGCCCTTTCGTGGACGCTTCACCATTAGTGGTAATGTGTAGTTGAAGGATGGGAGAACCTTCCAAGGGCACGACGGCGGCGACACTGATGGACAATCTTAAATGTGCAATTTATGTTTTAATTAGACACGAAAATTGGCCTCGCTGCACGAGTTCTTCGGTGCAACAACACCCCACCAGCGAAAGCAGGAGGATAATTATACAAATTAGGTTGAGTGTTACAGAACGGACGTTTACGAGGTGGAAAATTAGCTATGGCAGCGCAGATCCAGGCTTCAGTTTATTTCATTGGTTCCGCTGCTGGCTGAGAATGCATTCGACAGTTGAAAACATCCATAAAATGCTCTCAAGTGCCATCAATTCTACTTCAACTATTGTTAAAATGCTACCGGGAAACACTGCAGATTTTTATGTACTTGCGGTGGAAAGAGAAACAAAAAACCCACCACATCTCGCTTTCAGAACAAATCACCAAACGTTCAGGTTGAATAATGGATGGGAAACGATGTCTTTTATGTTTCTAACGTCGTTACGTTACGCAGCGCGCTTAAATTCATGGTTGCAGGAGATACGATTGTTTTATTTTCCCTGAAATCCACGTTTGAAAAAGAACACGAAATAAAATATGAAGCACAGTGGTTTTTTTCGGGTGTGGGCCATAAATTGCAACTTGCGCGCGATAAAACATGGCCAAAACTAGCGGAGGTAAATCTTTCGCGGTGGCTGTAATTAACAATGATATCATTTCCGATTTGGCAAAACTTCGGACGATTAATTATCGGAACATTATTATTCACTTAAGAGGATTGCACAACGAAACGATGGAAACACTCAAGCTACTTATGTGGCTAATTATAAGTATCAGTGTGATTCACTTAATGATATCCGTTTATGAGCTGATGATCAAGCGGGTAAAAAAAAAACTCTCAAGATTGTCAAAAAGCATTAATAACATTAACACGTAAATTCAAAATATCGAAAACCGAGAAATCATAAATCAAAACTTACCAGCCGACGTCGCAAATAAAATGGCAACTAGAGCACTAACAGAAGGAGTTCAGAATAATGATACAAAAATTATGCTGAAAGCCGGAAATTTTCATTTAAGACAGGCAGTGTGTGCAGCTGGGAAAGAGGAAAATAAGTGAACTGAAAATATGATACAGACTTGGACAAATATACCGCATCCAGACGGGAAAACAAAGTCATTAAGTACAAAGTAGAATATATGTAGTAGGTTGAAGAGAAATGGTATTAATAATACTGAATACAAGTAGACGATAAATGGGATAAAGGAAGATTTATACAAGATATAATCAAGATAAACCAAATGTACTGAAATGAAATGAAAAAAAATTAAAAAAATGGTAATTGAGTAAAAAACATTAGGAAAAAAATGAAGGCGAAACAAGTGTAAACACGAAACTTAAAAATGAAGTAAGAAAAACAAAATAAAACATGTAATTTTGAGATAAAAAGAAAAATTTTATTCTTAATTCAAAGAGGTTAAGAGAACGTTGAGCCAAATTTTGATAACAAATACATGGTATACCTGGTATACCTGAAAGTAGTAGACAGAAAATAATAATAGCGAAAGAATAAATGAAGCAATTAACATAGGTAAAAGAGAGAGAACCAAAATACTGAATGTTAACAATAACGCAAATCAAAAAAAGTAAGAAAAAACATAAACAGATATTACCCAAAAATAACAACAAATCAAAACAAAGTAGTGAGTATTTAATCAGAAGCAAAAAAAAACAATAAATTACCCGCGAAACAAAAAAAAACAGAAAATGTCAAGTAAATAGTCTGCAGAATACAAGTAACAACTTCAAAAAATGTAGTAAAGATATCTTAACACTGAGCGGAAATTAATTTGGATAAAAAACAGAATTAAAACAAGGTAACAGAAACATCGAAAATTAAAAAAAAATAAGAAACGAAGAAAAAACGGATGGAAAAATAAAACTTGAAAAAAGAACTGCCCAAAACATAGAATCAAAAAAGGAAATGAAAATGTGACGTGGGAACAAAGAGAGCAAAAGAAACAGTGGAAGCAATAAATTAGTATAGGTTGAAAAAGACGAAAAAAACAATTCAAAAAACTTAGATTAGACTCAAAGTAAATTAAATAAAAAGATAAAAATATAAACACAGAACTGAAGGAAGAATAATGGAGAATATAGAATGATACAGAGAAAATAAAAGAAATTAAAAACATACACAAAACGATAGTTCAAGTAAAAAAAAAAGTAGGAGTTTGTATCCAAGACACGACCGCATAACTGACGTAGAACTACCTATTAACAAATGCATTGTTGTCAGTTTTCCGACTAATAAATGATGCTGGTTTTACCAGAAACACTCTTTTATAGCCGAAGGTTGCTACGAAATAGGCCACGCCTTTCTGTTCAGTTTTACCATTCTCTAATGTTTTTAAGGCGAATAATTCCATAATTCGTATTTAATTTTTGTACCAGCGAAAAAACACCAATGGTGCTCTCACACACGCAACGATTTAAACCCGTATCCAAGGAAAATCAAACAAACTAGCAAATCAAATAAACTATACAAGTATCCAAGAAAAATCAAATAAACTGGAAACAAAAGAAAACTATAACCAACAATATAATAAAAAACACAAAAACAACCTCACTAACACATGTTTAAAAATCGGATATAATAAAAAGAAAGTACAATATAACAAATATGTTAAAGCATTCACAAAAACTTAGGCTGAAAACAACACAGCACAAAACAATAATCAGAAATATGGTACCAAAAACAAGAGACAGCATAGCAAATAGCATAATATAACTTTGATCAAATGAAGGATATATGGAACAAGTTGGTGAGGCCAAGAAAATTGGATTGTAGCAACGAATATACGTAATCAATAAGAATTATCGTAATCAAGAATAATCGTAAGAATATCGTAATCAAACACGAATAGAAAAAATAAATAGAAGAACAAAGAACAAAAATCATAAATTAAAACAGAGAGGAAAAATTAACAAAATTACACAAAAAAACTAATAGAGAATATCGTTCAAACAGTCTACAGAATAGAAAAAATTACAGAAAAAAGGAAAAAAGAAAAATAAGATTAACAAACATGATAAAAAGGGAAATAACAGGAAACGTATCTGAAATAGAAATAAACTCAGCAGAAACAAACAAACAAAACAAACAAAAAGAACATCACGAATGAAGATGCAAAGAAAAGATATAATAAATGAGAGAGAACAAAAAAGAGCAAAAACCAAAGCAATGAGAGAATCGTCTCTTCACCGTTGTATCCGTTTCATTTTTGTCTCTCGCAACTTTATTATTTTTTATTCATAATCTGCTTGTTTTCAGGTCGTGTTTTTTTTTTCTTTCGCTTCTTACGTTTTCGTTATCTTCTTTGTAGTTTTCTCATTGAGCTTTACTAAATATTTTTGGTTTTGGTTCTATTATTAAAATGGTTATTCAACTATTTTACAATTCTTTTCTTTTTCTCTTCGATTTTTTTTTTACTTTTTTTTATAAGTTTCATCTTTATTTCCTCATTGTTTTTCGTCGCTCTTATAATGCTTACTAATAGTTATTTTTATTTATTTTATGCTTTTATGCTGCTTTATGGTTTTCTTCTGGTTCGTTTTCTTTCTGTTTTATTTTATTTTTTTAAAATTTCGTAGTTCTTTGGCTTCTTCAATTCTTTAAAATTTTATTATGTTTTTCGATTTTGTCTATAATTTTTATTGTGCTTGTGTAACGTTATTTTGGTTATCGGATCTCTCCTAACCTTATTTTGTTTGAATATACACAAAATTTATACAATAAAACTAACGAGTGAAAACAAATTGAAAACCGATCAAATGAATCACGAAATTGTAAGAGTAAAAATCAACGCATAAAATGCAAACAAAACATAAAAAAGAACCCAAAAAAAAAACAATACAAAGAATAGAGAAAAAAACGACAGAATTATGTAAAAGCACATAATTCTATAGACAAAAACATAAGTTTGAAAAAAACAAAAAAAACGATATAACGACAGAGAGTATTCAAACAAAAACGAAAGCAGTGAAGGAATCGTAGAAACAGGGCAAACAATGAAACAGAATCAATAGCAAAATAACAGAGAGTACATGAAAAAAAAATAAACAGAACGTAAAAAGCAATGAAATGATTGAAAACAAACGAAATTATGTAAAATATGAATGAAAAGAGTGAGGTAATAAAATTAATTCAAGTTGATACAAAATAAAAGATATCATTTATCATAATCCTAATCAAGATAAACAATTTATACGGCGAAAAATTAGAAAGAAAATGCAACAAACCAAAAATTAAAAAAAACTCATGGCACTAGAATTATTATTTAACGTTCAGGAAACTGAAATAAATTCAAAGAAAGACAAGGAAGGTAATTAATCGAAAATAATTTTAAAAGATGAGAGGTAACAAGCACAGTAAAAATAATAGAAAAACTCGGCAAAATAATAGATAAAATAGGTCAAAACCAAGGAACCAAGAGCGTTTCGAAATAAAAAAGATATAATAATAAAACAAAAAGCAAGAGAAAACCGAACGAACATAAAAAATAACACCAAAGTAGTGAGTCTTTTCACAGTGACAGAAATTAATAAAATACTACAAGGTATACAGCCCTAGGGGTTGAAGGAAATGGTGACGTAGGACTAAATGTATATAGTTACCCTTCCACCCTACCAGTTACCCTTCCTTTACGCTGAAATCTACAATACCTTTGCGTGACTTCCTCTTAACAAAAAATAAGTCCCTATTATCAATAAAACTGGCCAGAAGGACGCACGACGAAACTTCTCCAGGGAATTATAGTTGGTGATATTTGGCAAGAGGAACGAGTATCGGTATAGTAGAACAGTAAGCGTGTAAGGAAGAGTAAAACATTATACACGCAAGCACTGATGAACAATAATAATAAGCATGCCACTTCTCAATAGCGGTATTGCTATTAACAGAAGTGCGGGATACAGCAGACACCCGGGCATATCTCACAATAGACCTACGATTCTGGTCGCAGTGAGGAAGTCCATACAGGAAAAAAAAATGTATATATTATATGCTGCGAGCAACTGTTCTTAGGCAACACTACCGTTTATATTTGATGGTCGTTATTGTAAAACTAACGATGCATACTAAACTCTACTCGCTATTGTGTGACAAACTAGACTGAAGCTGAATTTTCTACACGAAGTCTTTTGTATCGAGTTCAGCGTAGATTTTTGCCATTGGGGCGTGGCCACGCAGTTTCGAGAAAGACAAACGGAACAAAACACTTTATTGAGTCAAAATATGTAGGCAGTGGAATTTATTCCGTCCATGTTATTGTTATTCGTGCTCGGGAAGCAAGCCAATAGCGAGGGAAATGAATGCGGACCTTGGAACTTTTCGCCTTTTTTCACCATTAAGCAGTAAAGCAACAATGTTAAACATTATATCAAACAATTGTTACACATTTTATCTATTCACTGACATATAAATGAATAAGATGCATTAAGTCGTAACTTGCTAAAACGTTTGAAATCTGACGCAACATTCGCCAGTTTCATTTGCAATTTCACAAAATGCAATCTAGTATAGAAAACAAAGACGTAGTCCTACGTCAAAGAAAATGGAAGCGACATAACAAACATAACAAACAAAAACAGAAAAAAGGAGAGAAACGGAGAATAGCTACAAAAGGATTAGAAAAAAGAATCATACAGAAAAAATTGATACCCATGAACCAACAAAAAATAAAGATGACACTTCAAAGGGGAAAAAGGAAAGAGAAATAGTGAAAACATGGAAAAATGTTTCAATACATTGGACAGTTTATTAACAAAAAACAACAAAAAATAGTAACAGAAGAAAACAGATGAGAAACAAAAGAGCAACGAGAAAACAGTGAAAAATCAAAACAAGTCAATACAAAATTCAGTGATAGCCTAGTCAAATATTATGAAATATTATGAAGCTAGAAGGAAAATCGAGCAATTAGAAAATAAAACGAACTGACAGAAAACAATTTAAACTAAAGGAAAAACAGAAAAAAAAAATGATTAAAAACACGGAGTACATACTAAGGTTAATCGAAATGTGAAATGAAAAATACTAAAAATTAAATTTGAAAAGAGAGTTTTGAAAAAATTTAGCAAGTGAGAGTGGTGGAAAATAAAAAGTATACAAATAGCTGAAGGATACCAAAAAAGAAAACAAACAAACAAGAAAACAAATAAAGAAAAGAGGAAGCAAAAATTCAATAAAACGGAAAACATGCGAAAAATGAGAATGGACAGAGCATCGAAAATGATCAAGTAAAAAAGTAATAATTGAGAAATAAAAAAGAAGCGCTTAAATGCTTTAAAACAAGAAAAAAGAAACCAAATTACTCACTCTTGCAGAGAAAATCAAACATTCTATAGAATAGGAGCAACATGAGGAAAAAAGCTAAAGAAATCCAATAACTAAGAAGTGAGGAATGGTGAACATATCAAAACTAGGAAGGAATTTAATTGAAAATATATCAAAATTTTATAGAATAATGTGAATTAAAACTAAGATAAAGTCCAAAAATTAAAAAGATAGAAAGTAGTAAAATATGTAAATGACACCGAATTAAATAATAAAAAACGGCGTGAAACAGTGAGAATATTAAAAACATTACCAATAAGGCCGATACAAATTTCATTTTCATTTAATGTCACCTTAACCAACCCCCTCTCCTCCTTTAAAAATGTTGAAAATTGGAAGGGAATAAAAAAAAATTCAAACCGTTTTGTTTTTATTGATATATGATCAATAAAACAAGAAAAAATTCCACTCACAGTTAGAGAGTCGTTAAAAAACAAGCCAAATACTTAATAATAATGATAAAGTGTTATTTTCAGCATTCATTTGAATGAAAGTTACAAACGTCGTAACTTGCATACAAATTTTCCGCTTAGCCAAAAAAAAAAACAAGTCGGTTCCCATACATACAAATTTCCATTAAAGATATTCCTTATTTTCTTCCTACCCCACCCTCCACCCACAACACTAAAAGAAAACAATCGAAAAACCAGAAGAATAAATTGCGAAAGCAAAAATAAATTCAACAAACTTGATGAAAAGTTTACTGCAAATCGTATAAGGTAAGCAAAACAGAAAACATTCCATGAAGAAATGATAGAAAAAACAGGGATACAAAAAATGCAACAATAGCGGTAAAACAAATAGAGAAGTATTGAATTTAAATTGAAAACCGAGAAATACAAAAAAAAATGAACGAAAACTCCACAAAATCCCGGAGAAAAAATGAGAAAAAATCAAAATCAATGAATTAAACAAAGAAAACTGTAGAGCGACTACAGATATCAGCACTTATTACAAAGAAAAAATCTACGCAACAAATGCAAACAAAAGCGTTGTTAGAATCCTAAGAACTGAGTGAAAATAAATGAAAAAGTAACAGCAAATGCATAAATACATAATTTCAAAAATTATTTTCACCAAAATAAAGATTAAATAGAGAAAATCTAGAAGAATAAAAGAAACCTTTAGAAAATTGAAAAAAAAAGAACAATAAGTGAGAAATACCTAAAACAAAAAGACAAGTAATAGAAACTAAAAAGGGAATGAAAAAAAAAACTACTCAATGCAGAATTAGAATTAGAATTTGTAATTAAGTAAAATAAGTGAGGAAACATATAAACAGGGCAGACCAGAAAAAGACATAGAATCAATGGAAAAAATATGGAAACAACACAGGCGATGAAGAAAATATGAGTATATAAACAGAAACATACATAAAACAAAGAATAAATAACGGAAACAATGTCCTAAGTAAGCGAACGGTAAAAACAAATCAGTAGCAGAAGAAAATCTGTGTGAATCCAATCTAAAAAGCAGGTCTTTTTGATTAGTTTTCTCAGTTGTCTCAGGGCACCGTTAAAGGCGTTATTTTTCACTATTCAGAAGCATTTTGAAATCGGTTGCTTTAACTTCTGCACGATTTTCCACAAATATCATTTCAATACGTGTATTATCCTAATGGACCGATTTTGCCTTTTCTTTTTCGACTTCGATAAAAGTAATAACTCTTCCCAGGAACGGTTCCGGAATGGGATGTCTGTAATCCATTCTCGAATGAACGACGACGTACCGGCAGAGAGTTGTTTGCTGATGGAAATTGCCCTTATTCTCATCAGCCTACCATTCCTGGTATGTTTTTTGTGAGTTATTTTTCTGTCCATTTGTTTCACTGAAACCCGTCGTGTGCATGATGTCGAATGATTATTTTGTGCTGACTTTCCGTTTGATTAAAATATGTGGGGGTTGTTTTTTTTTCTGTGTTCATGTCAGATGTGCAATGTGCACGTAGTTTTAATTGAAAATGATACCGATGTTATTTCAGGCAAAATTGAAATTTTACACCGACTAGAGTTACGTTTCGGCTTCAACACTGATTTTAACTCAAACCTGCGTCGAAAGCAAACACACCAACAATAACAAAAATCAAGGGTAATGTTTTCCACTAACGCACTTGTTCCGCCCTGTAAATAGCCGTCGTTTGCACCGTTAGGCGGCTCTGATCGTGCGGTGTTCCATCGAGCGAAAAGGGGTGGCAATAAAATAAACCCGTGTGCGATATAAATTTGCCAAACTATGGGCAACTAATTACGGCCGAAGCCTTCGTCGAATGGTTCGCTTTTTAATTTATGTTACCATCAATTCACGCCTTCCGTCCATTCGACCGGCCATTCAGACCAGAGACCATACGATGACGTTCGTTCGTCAATTTCAGTGTGAACGCATGGTTACTGGTGAAACACTAGAGAGTAAAAAACGGAAATTCAATTAACGGGTGTGATACTTTCCAGACACACCGCGTCTTTCGAGCTAGTAAATTTATTCGAGACTCAACGCTCTATTCGAGACTGCAGCAGTAAAATACTCGAACTAAATTCAATTTACTCTAATTTTATAACCTACCCAGCTTCTGGGCCGTGGCTGCCATTATTCTTCGGAGGACCAACCTCCAGCAACCACCGAAGAATGGCAAAGCACGGAAAGAAAGCGGCCCTATCAGCGTTATTTTCCGGGGTCCGGAATTTCGCACAAACCGATTGATTATCTGTGCCCAGGAAGCCAGGAAACGGAAGGAAGGGAACGAGGCTCTCAAACGGTCGTATCATCTCACGGTCGGCTTGTTCAAGCTTCGCCAATCTTTTCTTCCGGAGCCACACGAATGCGAATGATTAAAATTTGTTCCATTCCATCCCACTTTCTTCGGAAGAACAGATTTCATTGGCGCTGTGCGCGCGTGTTTGAAGGCTCGATTGCCTTAATCTATAAAAATGAGATGTTCACAGTAGGCTGTTGCGGAAGAAGACGATGTCAGTGTCTGTTCCTGTTGGAGTGTTTTTTTTCTCTCTCTCGGCTTCTCGTTTCATGTTTTTACTTTGGGTTGCCATGGCACTGCACGATAAAGCGATGCGTTAATTTTCCCGATTGAGAGGTGAGGTGGCTAAAGAAGCGCTTTCACAATCTTTTGGTGCATCTCTCCTGAGCTACTCCCACGTCCCACCTCGCTAGGTAGTAAAGGTTGACGCAATTCATTATGGGAAACCCCCAAAATCAATTCACTCTTCGGGAAAAACGCTAACGTGTTTTTTTTTTAAACCGAAGCTTTAATTACCCTCAGGTTGGAGCAGCCATCAAAGTCGTATAGCACATACGGGTTTTTTCGGGGTACCGATTTTCAACTTGTTAAACTGCGCACTCTGCAAACAGAGTTACGGGACTTTCGGTCAACTTTTTGAATTTTGTTTGCCTGGTTTGTGCCTTCAGTATAGTACTCTCTTCCCTCACATCCAGCACGCCCACATACTAGGCGGGTACGGGTGGTGGGCGTACCGTCTGGGTAAAGTTTGCGAACAACGATATCCACTTACCACACCTAGAGTGGCGTGGGAAGGTCGTCGTACAGCCGGAATTGGACCCCGAAGGTAGTGTTGTGCTGTGAGTCGGCTCGCTCCAACCGTTTGCGATATACATATATTTAAAAAAGTTTGACAATGTTGCACTTTTATGTGACTTTTGGTAAGCAATATAACTATGAGGTACCAAATTGAAAATGGCTTTTGGACGAGAGCACTGAACGGCGAAGTAATTTCGAGTTTTGTGTTGTTTACGTTTATTGTTACTTCCCATTGATGGACAAGCATTTCCAGATCTTTTTGTAG
The DNA here is from genome assembly GCF_029784165.1 of Wyeomyia smithii. Lineage (NCBI taxonomy): Eukaryota > Metazoa > Arthropoda > Insecta > Diptera > Culicidae > Wyeomyia > Wyeomyia smithii. Next base: position 21,873,380 of record NC_073694.1, read on the forward strand.
CTTCTCAATTGGATTAGTAGGTATGGGAATACTTTTACCTTCAGCGTAGGTGAGTTTGCAAAAGTTTTCACCGTTAAGCAATGTTCGCTTCTGGACTGACGTAAATTTCAATCCAAATGAAAATCTATTTTCATACTATTATAATTAATCTTAATTTTTGTATCGCGTTTCTAAATGTAATTTCGAATCAAAATGTACTCCTAAATGACATTGCGGCTTTCTGTTGAAAAGCAGAACAACATAAATTGCGAAATTTGAAATAGAAAGGCTTTTTAACTAGCAAGAAAAAAATCGGCAAAGAACAAAAACGGTGTAGAAAAAAAGACACTTAAAACTGAATGAAAAAAAGCCGCACAAGAATCTGAAAGAGTCTAGTAATCTTAAAGAAGTCCAAAATAAGTCTGAAGGAGTCCACAAAGAATACACATGAGTTTTGAAAATATCGATTCCTCTGAAACTCTACAAATAATGATAAGAGCTCGATTCCCTGAGTCAATACCTATCGTCTTCTTCTTCTGCAAAAATGACTCTTTAGAACCGGTTATCGTTATCTGACGATACTTTGAAACTTGGGTTGCCGACTTCCGGTTTCTGGAAATCTGCGAATATTAATAATTGAAATATATGCTTGGAAATATGGGTATTTTCAGAATCGGAATGTGGTCGTCATACGAAAATCGATCATTTATTTCCAAATAATGGCCTTTTTTGAAACGTAGTGACGTCTGTTTGCAGCCGAAAATCGGCTTTCGTGCAAATGTTTCTAGAGAAGTGTTTCAAAACATCCAACCTGCTTTGATCCGTTTTTGGAACGATTTCTTGACATATTTCTTGCATAATTTGATAACGGAGAGTCCAATTTAGCGTTTTGGATAAAAAATATGTTTGGAAAAGTTGCTGAAGCTCAACTATTACCGGATAAAATTTTAGTTAAGAGCATCGATCAAATAAGATAAGAGCTCCTACAATCCAGCTATTTATTTAAAAAAAGTTTTGTATGTATGTATGTATGTTCCAGCATAACTCTCGAATGACTGTACCGATTTTAACCAAACTTGGCATACGTGTTCTTTGTACAGAGAAAGTGGTCATAGAAATATTGTGAAGAAGGAGGTGCAACCCCCAAAGGAGGAGAGGGTCTTAATTAATAAAAAACCTATTTTTATGCATTATGGGAACTTTCTGAATGAATAGAGGAGAGCGAGAGAAAGCCCGCCGTGTGTAGACGCGTTATTTATTACGTCCGTAATAATCGCGTTAAATTGTGGTGCATAGTGCGAGAAATTGTGAAATTCTTGTGACAGTTGTAGCCGAGGGAATTCCTGGTTGATTCCAGTAAATTTGAAGTTATTTACTAGTGAAGAGATTCAGGAATTTTAATTTTATTATTGATTTTCATGTGCAGTTTATCGCTCTGCAAATGGCTGCTCAGAAAGTGCAGTGCTGTGTTGGTGACCTCTTAACGTTCTTAACGTTCGGGAGAGTGTATTGTGTTTGAAGTTCATCGCAGTGATACCTCTACTTCTGTGTTGCGATGCTCGTCGTCGATGGCACCATCTGCTGCGAGACAGAAATCAAGAGAGCGGCAACTGTATTCATGGAAACGATTTGTTTATGCTCGTTCGTTTGCGAGCGACGGCAAGCTTGGCTCACTAAAAGCAGCTTCGGTGTCTAAGATAAGTGCATACATTTACAGACATTTTCACAGTCATACCTCGATATAAGGCATTTTTTTTCGCTACGTTATATCGGGGCACGAAAATAATTATTTTTTCAACGATGTAAAACTCTTGGTGGTTGCTCAAGGATGTGTAAGGGCTTATTTCCCTTCACCTGGCAGTATGTGTAGACCTGTCTTATGCGCCTTTAAGACAGTTTTCGTAGACAGACGTAACCAGTCACAAAACATTGAAATAAAGAATGTCAATTTTACCCCATTTAACGATACATATTGGTTTCAAAACTAAATAGAAACATTTATTCATAGCATTATACACCCCAGAAATAATTGTTGTACTTTAATTTTGAGATATTTAGGGGGATTACGTTGTATCGAGGTGGAAGTTGCGTTGTATCGAGTTACGTTATATCGAGGTTGCCCTATATCGAGGTATGACTGTATTTATGAAAACTGTTGGTAGTTTTCACCGACATGAATCAAATATTTTTTTTTTCGTATTTGCGTGTGTGTTGTACCTACCGATTTCTTGGGCTGATGTTGTGCTGAGATGAGATGGCGCGAAGCGTAGCGTTTTCGCATATTTTCTCATTGTAGGTTATATTATTGTGATTTCAGAGATAAATTAGAATTTTGCGCTCTAACTGACAACCGCAACTGACAACCGAAAATGACAATATCAGACAGCACCTGTAAAAATACGACTCAAGAACTTGTTTGTCAAAGCGTATGCGTTCTTAACTTACTTCAATTGAAATTGAATAGCATTGACTTAAAGCCGCCTTGATTCCTTGCACTCGACTATGCAGCAGAGCCGCATTGGTATGGTTTGCAATCATAATGTTCCACGAATAAACTAGTTATAACCCATAATTGTTGTTCAAACTTGCTTTTGAAATATGAGCATAGTAATCGAACAAACCATAATTCAATTTGAAACCTGAATTAGACAACCACAACATGATCAACCATTACTCTCTCCCACTCTGCCAGAATATTCCAAGTCAGGGGGTACAATTGATTCGAAAAATATCGCCAAAAGGTACTCGATTAAAAAAAAGGTTGAGAACCGCTGCATTATTTGATGTTGCTTAAGCAGTATGCAATATAACATAGTTTTCATAGACTGGTGAATGACCGCCGTTTAAAACCTCAACAAAAAAATGTGCCAATGAGATATATGGGAAGAAGACCTCTGAATTTCGTTCAGAGATTTAGAGGTACGGCTTAAAAATTTCGTCTTCTTGAAAGAAGTCACTATTCTAAATTTCAGCACAATCGAACTTCGGGAAATCGTGCGGGTAAAATTATACTTTTTTACCAATGAAAAAATGTTCGATAGCAAAGAAATTTGTGATGCCAAATTTCTTAGAGATGCAATAAACGTTAAAATCTAGTGTTTTTTTTTTTTTGGTAAGATTTGGACCTCTACTGGTCGCAGTGGTGATCTTTTGTGGTAAAATAAAATATTTATATATTTTCCAGCTGGGAAAATCTCTCAGCTTTAATTTATTTTTACCCTTGAGGACATTTTTCGAAAAACCGAAGCTTCTGAGCCCTACCGCTAAACGAAATTCGAAGGCCTAGTTTCCCCATAACTTCTGTTGGTTACAGCTCGAGAATTCCTATGCTTTAGAAAGTCTTTTTTTTTGAAAATTTGTTTCCTGAGATAACATAAATGTTTTCCAGTACCGCGAAAGTGTACAGCGCATCGTTTCTATGTCTGTTTCCTGCATCTTCAAAATTGAGCTTTATAGACATAGTTGTCCCACGACTTTTATTTTATATATCATGGCATTGTTGTGATAAATACATCAAATCGCCAAAAGCATGCGAACTTTAACAAACCCGTACTATGTTGTCGTATCATGTTCACTAACCGATCTAAAAATAGGCGAAATGGTGCCCATCGCTGATGGCAATAAATCGTACATGCCTTTGATGATGAATATGATATTCTTTGCTCGATCAAGACAAACGAAAACTTAAGAAACAAATAAAAAGACCATAATTAACTAATGAGGTGTAGAGAATAAACCTTCTTCGGATATTTTCGTATTTCAATTACGAACATTTCACTATCCCCAGTTGAACGTGTATCGAGTGCTATTCCTTTCAGCATTTTTTTACCAGTGTTTGAGATGTCTGTCAGTTGCGGGTGTTGCTTCTTCTTTTTCTTGAAATACCCTGCATTCTAATTTATTTGTGAAAGGGCAATATTTTGAAAAGACGCGTATCGCGCCGCTTTGTGTTCAGCCTTAGCGATTGATTTCAACGTCAAACTCGTCACTAAAGTGTAACTTTGCTATAGAGTAGTAATTTGGTACGGGAGTTGTTTGTTGTTTGCACAGGGTTGCTGTTTTTCTATTACGCGATATTTTTCAACAATTGAAATATTTTGACATTCTTAATCTGAATTTTTCCGATTACATAGTTTCCATATGCATTGTTTTTGTTTTGGTATTAATGACTTCTCTAACTTTTGAATGATTATTTTTACTTCAAGCTGAATTTTTGATAACTATGTTTATCAAGCAACACACCTTATTTAGGACCTATATGGTTAATGTGTGTGTTTGGATTTTTTTCTTAAATTTAGTTTGGTTTAGTCTAGCTTTGAGTTTGTAAAACTTAGTCATTTTTCACTTTTGGTAAGAGGGGCTGGCAACACGGCTAACTGGTAATACGTGCCCCGAAAGCTATCCGTTAAAGTAATTGATTTATAAGTGAATTTACGGTCCAAACTCGCTAAAAAGTGTAAAGTTGTGATCTGTGATGCTTTGTCTAAGCGAGAAAAGTGAAGGTTTTGTGAAAACACAGTGTTCCTTGCGTGGGAGTTATAATTTATCCACGAAATCAAATTGAAAATTGTAAGGCCAGTTAAGTTGCGTGAGTGTGAGTGTCTACTTCGTGCGTCGCGCTAACTAGCGGTTCATTATTAACGTGCGAAAATGGAGTGCATGGTGGTGTGAAAGAAGAGAACGGCACTACCTGGTGAGCGGAGAGAGTAGCGTTGCGCTGCGCTAGTCGGCGTCTGTTTCGCTGGCATAGGCATAACCAAAATAAAACAGATGAGTATATGTTTTTTTTTGTATCAAAATTAAACGGCCGATCGATTAACGCCTATGTAGCCGACGCACAAAACAGCCAATCTGCTCAGTCACTTCAGCTGATCGATCTACCTTCCCAAGTACAAAAATTATGTGAAATGGTAGATGGATTGAACAGAAAAGTCGAAAATATGTCGCAGAAGTCGCTAAATTGTGATGGGTACGCTGGAACTCCCACTACTTTGGCAAGCACCGCTGCTTTGTCCACCACACCGATATGGCCCACTAGAAATCCAAAACGGCGCCGTGCGGACCGTATGCCGGTTGAAATCGCTACCGATCGATCTAAGTGATCTTTCTGTGCCAACGGTTGCTTCTATAGTAGCAAAAAAATGCTTTTGGCTCTACCTATCTGGTTTGAATCCAAAAGTGACCGATAGTGATGTGCAAAAAATTGTTTCACGCTGCCTGAATGAAACTGAACCTGTTGCTGTTATACGGCTCGTTCAAAAGGGTATCGATACGTCGAACTACTCTTACATCTCGTACAAAATTGGCTTGGATCCTGAAGTGAAATCTATTGCTTTAGACCCTGCTTCTTGGCCTTCTGGAGTTTTATTTAGAGAATTCATCGTACGTCTAAAAAACTAGGGGCTGGAGCCCACGACCAGACTACTACTTCATGTGCTGTTTTTAAAAATTCATCTCAATTGCGATCATTTCTTGACAGTGGGAGCCCACGGGTTCCCACAAAAGGCGAGTATTTTAAAGATTCCTTGGTGTCTCCTGTGCTGTACCACTCATCTTTTCAGCGTGATGATCGTGACAGGACCGGCGTGTGAGTGTATCAACAGAACGTGCGTGGACTTAGGACTAAAATTGACGAGATTTACCTGGCTACAAATGACTGCAACTACGATATCATTATGTTAACCGAAACCGGACTAGACGACAGCATTCTTTCTCTCCAGTTATTCGGCACTTCATTCAACGTCTTTCGATGCGATCGGAGTCCACTGAACAGTCAGAAACGCTCTTTCGGTGGTGTTTTAATCGCCGTCGCACAACAACATGCAAGCACGATTTTCGAGACCGCTCACGGAGGGAATTTGGAGCAGGTATGCGTTAAAGTCACGATCAATGGTTTAAAGTTGCTGTTGTGTGCTATATATATTCCTCCTGACAAGAGCAATGATGTTGCTATTCTAGATGCTCATATCGCTTCCATCCGTGATTTTTGTAACGACAGCTCTGCTGATAGCACGGTTTTGGTTTGCGGTGATTATAACCAGCCTAGGATAGTTTGGGTTAGTAGTAACGGCATTACTCAACATGATAACACTATTCAACTCTCTACTGCAAGTGCCACACTCGTTGACGGCATGGACTATTTGAACTTAAACCAGGCTAATTTACATCGCAACCATCTCGGTCGAGTGTTAGATTTAGTGTTTCACTCTTCGGGCACTATGTTGTCTGTTGACCGATGTGTTGCCCCGATACTGCCAGTTGATTCGCATCATCCGCCTTTGACGATTTGTATTTCCGCTAATCAGGAGGCAGTTTGTTCCTGTGATGATTTGGGATCCGCGATGCGGGAATTGAATTACCGAAAAATTGATTTCGCAGCATTCTCAGCTCATGTATCCAGTTCACTTTTTTGGACATGTCTGATGTGGATCTGATGGCCGAAAGGTTTTGTTCAGTAATCCGTTCTTGGCTTACCGAAAATTTACCGTTTTCTAAACGACCTTCTTACCCTGCATGGACTTCTCGCCAATTAAGTGATCTGAAACGGAAAAGAAACGCTAGCCTACGTAAACTGCGTCGCAGGCGATCAGCTGACATAATACATAATTTCAAACGTGCTAGCGATGCATATCGAAAGTTGAACTCAAGCCTCTATAAATCATACGTTATGAAGGTTCAAACTGACTTGCGGAGAAATCCAAAAAAGTTTTGGCGTTTCGTAAATTCAAAACGAAAGGGGACCTCAATACCTTCGAAGACCTGCCTTGATGATGTTAAATCCAACTCAATGCCAGAGTCTTGCGAGCTATTCGCAAAGTTTTTCTCATCGGTATTTGCTTCAGATTCTGTTTCCAATGAACAAGCATGTCGCGCCGCTAACAACGTTCCTGCTGATCTCATTGATCTCGACATTTTCGAAATTACACCGCAAATGATTTACACTGCTGCAAAAAAACTTAAATCCTCATTCTCCGCTGGTCCCGATGGAGTTCCGGCTGTACTTTTATGTCGTTGTGCAGAGATTCTAGCTACACCACTCTGCTGCATATTTAACCGATCGTTGGTGCAAGGAAAATTCCCCAAGGTTTGGAAGCACTCTTATATGTTTCCAGTATTCAAAAGTGGCGAACGTCGAAATATACGGAACTTTCGTGGAATAACCAATTTGTGTGCGTCATCCAAATTGTTCGAGATTATTGTTAGCACTGTGGTTCTGAACTGCACGAAAAATTACATTTCCTCTGATCAGCATGGATTTGTACCTGGTCGTTCCGTAGCAACGAACCTCATGGTCTTCGCTTCAAATTGTATCGCTGACATTTAGCGTAAAGCGCAAGTTGATGTTATTTATACTGATCTGAAAGCCGCCTTTGATCGTATCGACCATCGTATTCTTCTAAAGAAAATATCTCGATTAGGAGCTTCACCACGTTTCGTCACGTGGTTAAAATCTTTTTTGTGTGATAGAACGTTGCAAGTTAAGCTGGGTTCTGTTATCTCAGCTTCCTTTACGAACAAATCTGGTGTACCGCAGGGCAGTAATCTCGGGCCGCTACTTTTCATAATTTTTTTCAACGACGCTGCTAGTGCCCTAGGAATAAGCTGCAGACTTGTTTATGCCGATGATTTAAAAATTTATCTGACGATTCGTAATATCGAAGATTGCTACCGTTTACAGTCACTACTGGACTGCTTTGTGACGTGGTGTAAACTGCCTTGACACTGAGCACAGCAAAATGTGAAGTGATCACATTTCACCGGACTCAATCACCGATAATTTTTACGTACGCCATTGACAGGCATCAACTGAAAAGAGTCGATCACGTAAACGATCTTGGCGTTATCTTGGACCAAAGACTGACTTTTGAGAGTCACCGTACGGCGAAAGTTTCTAAAGCCACTAGACAACTCGGTTTTATCGCAAAAATTGGACGTGATTTCAAGGACCCCCATTGCTTGAAAGCGTTATATTGCTCGTTAGTACGTCCCATACCAGAAAATGCAAGCGTGGTTTGGACCCCGTATCAGCTGTTTTGGAATTTAAGATTGGAGCGTGTGCAGAAAAGATTTATCCGTTTGGCCTTAAGAGATTTACCCTGGCGTGATCCAGTTAATCTCCCTCCTTATCCGGATCGCTGTCGTTTGCTTGGACTTGATACGCTTGAACGTCGCCGCAAGATACAGCAGGCATTATTCGTTGCTAAGATTTTAAATGGCGAAATAGATTCTCCGAAATTGCTGTCTACAATCAATTTTCGAGCTTCACAACGCATGCTGAGGTCTACTTCAATGCTAAAAAATCCGTTCCATCGTACGAACTACGGTTACTTCGAGCCTGCTGCGTACATGAACAGAACTTTCACAAGTGTTGAACAAGTTTTTAACTTCGGCGAACCGGCGCACATTTTTAAGCAGAAAATTGCTAGACAAAGTTCTTTTTAACTTTCTATTCATTACTGTCAGATGATGTAAACTATTAAATAAATAAATAAATAAATAAAAAAGCTTGGAGGACAGGTCGAGTTGTTTTTGTTCCCAAAGCGAGAAAAGGATATCAAACGGCTCTTATAACTATGCTTGCTATTTAACTTGTCGCTTCGACGATGTGTTTTTCCAACCAGTTGGAAAATATCGACCATGTTTCCGGTGCACAAAAAAGGTGACAAACGCAACGTGCAGAATTACAGAGGCATAACCTCTCTTTGCGCTTGTTCAAAAGTATTTGAAATCGTTTTTTATGATGCACTTTTCGCTAGTTGTAAACACTATATCTCGATCGATCAGCATGGTTTTTATCCAAAACGCTCTACCGCTACTAACCTCGTTCAATTCACTGCAACGTGCCTGCAGAATATGACCGAAGGAGCCCAAATTGATGCGGTTTATACTGATTTGAAAGCTGCATTTGACTGCGTCGACCATGGTATCCTGCTCGCTAAGATGGAGAACTTGGAATGGCCCCCGCTCTGGTACAATGGCTGAGGTCCTATTTGGTAAATCGTACACTCTACGTGAAGATTGGATCGCAACATTCTGCTCATTTTTCAAATGTATCAGGCGTTCCGCAGGGCAGTAATTAAGGACCACTGCTCTTTGCCTTGTACATAAATGATGTATCGTTAGTGTTGCCAGAAAATTGCCGAATGTTTTTTGCAGACGATGTAAAGTTGTTCAAGACGATAAGAAATACTTCAGACTGTCTCGAACTTCAGCGACTAGTCGACGTTTTTTTAAAGTGGTGCTCCATTAACCTGTTGACAGTTAGTATCCTGAAATGCTGTGTGATTTCGTTCCATAGGGAAAATGTTCCGGAAATGTTCAGCTATACTATGCTTGGTCGAACAAGGGTTAATCAGGTCCGAGATTTGGGTGTTACGTTGGATTCAGCCCTGTCCTTCAGGCCACACTATAATGAGATCATAGCAAAGGCGAACCGACAACTCGGTTTTATTTTCAAGGTAGCCTCGGATTTTCAAGATCCACTGTGCCTCCGATCATTATTCTACTCTCTGGTGCGATCTGTCCTTGAAACAAACTCCGTAGTGTGGTGTCCATTCAACGCAAACTGGATTGCAGGAATTGAATCCGTGCAAAGGAAATTTGTACGGTACGCTTTACGTTTTCTTCCGTGGCGAGACCCGCAGCAGCTACCGGCGTACTCGAATCGCTGCCAGCTTTTGGGCATGGAAACACTGCAGCAAAGACGTTTCGATACACAGGCTGTGTTTGTCTTCAAAATATTAACCGGTGAAATCGACGCCCCGAAAATTCTGCAGCAGTTAAATTTGTAGGCTCCGGAAAGGTCTTTAAGGCGGAGAAACTTTCTATCGCTACCGCATCGCACTGCATCATATGGGCAACACGACCCCGTTCGTTTCATGTCAGCTAGCTTCAACGTCGTAGCAGATTCATTCGATTTTAACATCTCAGTAACAACATTCAAACAAATTCTTCGTAGACGACAGGATTAATTGTTTTTGAAGCGTGTTTCAATTGTTTTTAAAGTGTTTCTTATCGTTTGTAAATATTAATTAGCATTTAGTTAGTAATATATGTTATCATTAAGACCACCAATGTGTCAGATGATTTAACAATAAATAACAAATAACAAATAACCTTTAGACCCATCAGTCCTGGATAACGGGGCCTGGAGACTCAAGAAGGAGCACTTCCACCCTTAATGTGGTCTTTAGTAGTAGACGAACTTCTCAAAAGACTAGCTAAACTCGGATATGAGGTGATTGGCTACGTAGATGGTGTAGCCATAATAGTTCGTGGGAAGTTTGATAACACGATACCTAAACGGTTACAAACTGCGCTCAGCGTGACTTCAGAATGGTGTAGAATAGAAGGCTTGATTGTGAATTCTTCGAAAACTGTTTTAGTACCTTTTACCAAAAGCAGAAAGATAAATTTGAAACGTCCTACTCTAAATGGAGCTCAGATTCAGTTTTCGGAAGAAGCTAAACACCTCGGTGTTACCAAAATTCACATAAATGGTTGAATAGCTATAATCTTTCAGTTTTTCCAGTTTGAGCTTTTGGTGCACCTGTGTTGACATGTGTTATGGTTCGAACAGCAGAATAGTTTGTAACCGCCCAAGTCAACCTGGGAAAACTGCAGAGGCTTATGGGTATTAATAACTGAGGCAATGTAAATTTTCGTCATAAGTAGGTAACAGTAAAAATTTTAGTGCTTGACCGTTTTATCTAAAAATCATGGACATAATTTTCCTATTGGAAATACTTTATGAGCTCTGTTTAACAAATAACAGACAAATAACTGAAAGCGGTGCTGAAAAAAAAACATGCAGAATATACGGAAAATGTGGGAATCGAGCAGAAAACCAAAAGTGCAACCTATGAACAATTTTTCAGGAAGTTTGTAGAAAGTTCTACAAAGATACTATAAATAACCTAATCTTTCAATATAAAGCTGAGCACATTGACTTTTACAATATCGATTTTTTTTCGGGACACCCCACTGCTCTCACATTGCACACTGGTAAAAAAATAGACCCAAATTCCCACTATATAAACGCCACGGCAAAGATCTTGGTTTTGATTCTGTTCCTAATCCATATTATTCACTTCAACTCACTCAACTCACATTTTGCTTTCATTGTGTATTTATTCCGCAAAAGTTTTGCACATTTTTTTCTGTTTCCCAATCATAGTTTTTCAATCAGTTTATGTTTTAGTTTTTGAAGTAGAATACTTCTCTCAGGAAGTTCGGCTACATAGGAATGTGAAATGAAAATCTAAAACCGAAAAAAGTGAAAAATGATATATCTCGAGGTTGGCTCATATTACCGCGAGATGATAGTTGTTTCTTACGTGAAATTTTCCAAGGAACACGATGAAATTATCAAATTTAAAATAAAAATGGCTGCATTTGCCGAAAAATGTAAATTTAGTTTTCAAATACAAAAATAATCTATCTGGCAACACTTCCAGTCAGAAATAATATTTTTTCTGGATTCCTTGGTTTATTTTCTTAAAAATTCATCTATAAGTGTTTTTCGGACATCTTACATCTATGAATTGTAAGGAAAAGAAAAACGGAATTTTGAACAAAAATTGCCTGACTTTGTCACAAAGAGGGGGGGTCACACAGAGCGGGGGTATTCTAATCGACACCAAAATTGGGATTTTTTCATAGTGAACCTAGATGAATAATTCCCCCAGCTTTGAGCCAAATCCGTGATGGTCGTGTCCAAGTTTATTCTTTTCCGTGGTCACTTCGTATGGAATGACCCATATTTAGAACCTTTTTGAACCATTTTAAAATGGATTCGAAAAGATTCTTGAATGTTTCTAGAATAATTTGTGGATGATACCAAAATTATCTCTAAGTATTTCAAAAAATCATTTTAGAACGTTAAAAAGAATATTTTTAAATGAATCAGAAATGATTCTTAAACAAATCCAGGAAGGTTCTTTCGGAAAGATTTTAAAACGGTTACAAAAAAATTCTGAAATAATTTTGAAACAGTACCAAAAAATCTGCATTGGCCGAAAAATGCTTCGAAAATTGTTCTTGAATGCTTCTGAAAAAGTTCTAGAAACGAAGCTGGAATCATCCGAAAATGGTTTCAGAATAGTTCTTAAATAATTCTAATAACAATCTAATAAAAATCAAAAAAGTTTCGAAAATGATTCAAAATGCTTCGGAAATAATTCTGAAAGAATCCTGGCATGATCCCAAACTGATTTTGAAATAGTTCCAAAACGGTTTTGAAATCACTCTAAAATTATTTTTGGATATTTTTGGAACGATTTAAAAATCATTCCAAAAAGATAAAAAAGATAAGAAAAAACAAAACTGAATCTGAAATAACTTTAAAGAGATTCCTAATTGACTCGAAAACAACTCTGAAATGATTCCAAAATGATCCTTTAATATCATTTGAAAATGATTAAAAAAATTGGCAGATATACCGAATCTTAAATAATTTAACCGTAAATAACATGGTAGTTATTTTAAAGCAATTTTAAACCAATTCTCAAATTCTTCTAAAATTATTTCGAAATAATTCTAGAGTCATTTGAAATTGGTCTTTAAATGCATTAAAACTGATTCTAGAATGCATCTGAACTGATTCCCGAATGATTCTACAATCCTAAAATGATGTTATACCATCGTTTGAATAATTATTCTAATATTGTTTTGAATAAATATGAAATGGGATCAAACAAATCTAAAGTAATTCCAGAAAGATTCTCAAAAAATATAAAAATAATTCAAAAATGATTCTTGAATATTTCAACAATGATTTAATAACAATCCCAACATGATCCTGAAATGGTTATGAAATCTAAATGCTAAAATGATTCTGAAATAGTTCTGGAATAATTCTAGGATGATTGAAAACCGAAAACGATTTTGATAATGGAACAAAAATGGTTATAAAATTAGGCTAGAATTATTTTAAAACGATTCTAAAACTCTTTTATATTAGTTTAAACATGCTTTAAAAATGATTATTAATTTTTTCCTATATGATCCTAAAACCGGTCTTTAGAATAATTCTTACTTATTCTTAGATAACTCGTAACACTTCTTAAACCGATGTTATTTTCGACTGGAATTCATGTTCGATTCAAGAAGTTTAGGTATTGCGACTTGCAGTCTAATGAAATGCGTTGATTGCTAGTCGTTCATCGCCGACGTTTCGGTCCTTTTATGAGACCACCTTCAGGGCTTGAAACTTGCGGTTCGTAAAGCATTCGGTATCGTACATGAGAGGCTCGAATATAGATCATCCCTACCAAATGATATCCCATAAAAAATAACACCATCGTTATTCATTTTAGAATTATACGAAAATAAATCAAAAATGATTTCAAACCATTCTGGACTGATTTTATAATTATTTTAAAATGATTGCAGAATGGTTTCAAAATAATTCTTAAATTATTTGAAAAGGATTTTAAAACAATTACTGAAATGGTTTCAACACAACATTTTTATTAAACGATTCTGAAAAGAATCGATATAGAATCTAAAATAGTTCCACAAATGTTCCAATAATCAGTTCTATTTGATTGAAAAATTATTAAATTTTTAAAATAACTTCGAAGTAATTCGGAAAAAAAGGCGAGCTTCTTAGCCGCAAGGTTACAGAGTCTGCTTTGATAAGCGAGTGGTCGTGGGTTCGAATCTTAGTAGAATCAAGCCATTTGGTTGTCGAAGGACTTTAACATGGGTTCATTCTCAGGCTCTCCACTACATACCCTTCCTTCAAGCTGAATTCTATAGTACCCTTGCTGACTTGCATCCTAACAAAAAAAGTCCCTCTAATAATAATACTGTTCTGAGTAACGTATAATAGTTCTCTTCAGAGAATTGTAATAATGACGCGGTCATGGCTGGAGGAACGAGGTTTCGATAAGACCCCTTCCTCTTGACAAAAACATAAGTCTTACTTATAATAAACCTGACCAGAGGTGTAGCATTGAGTGAGTGCCTCTTCAAGGAATTGTGATTGTGACGCGGTGTTGGTAGGAGGAACGAGGTTCGATAAGACTCCTTCCTCTAGACAAAATAAGTCCTTCTTATAATAAAACTGATTTCAAAAATATTTACTCTCTACAGGGAATTGTAATTGGCGATATTGGCACGAGGAACGAGGTTTCGATAAGACTCCTTTCTCTTGACATAATAAGTCCCTCTTAGAATAAACCTGGCCAGAGAGGAACGTTAGGTGTAGCCTCAGCTCAGGGAATTGTAATTTGGCGATATTGGTAGGATATAGAAAAGAGGCTCGGTATAGTAGAGCAGTAAGCTTGAAATCAAAGGGTAAACTCTCACACACAAGCACGGATATATATATAAAAAAGGGTATCTTTAACTTCAATAGTGATACTGCCAATAATGTGAAGTGCGGAGTACAGAAAAAACCTGGGCAATATCACAATAGATCAATATGTCTCTGGTCGCAGTGATGAGGTCACACAGAGGAAAAAAAATGAAAAAAACAAAAAACATTCCAAAATTATTATAAAATAATTCTGAAATCATTTGAAATTGGTTATGAAATTATTTCGAGAATAATTCAAAAATGATTCTGTAAAAATTCCAAAAACGCTAGAAAATTAATCTAGAATTGAAAAACTTTGACTTGCCGAAAGTCACTGTACTGTACACTCGTACAACCAATTTCGAAAATGCTGGTATTGTATGGAATCTCTACCAGGTTACGTGGAATCTTAGAACCGAATGAAAGCTGATAAAATATTTTTCTAATGATTTAAAAAGTAGTCTGATTAAATAGGAAATAGTGCTGCAACAGATGAGAGTTAATGAACACCAGTATCATCTTTTCAATAGTTTTTACATCTAATTTTGTTGTCCTAAAATAGCTTTAAGTAATAATTACTTCTCCTCTCACCATAAAGCCCACTAGCTCGTAGTAGGCCGCGATAAATAATAGTAGGAGGGTAGTATCCAAGACACGACCGCATAGTTGACGTAGGACTACAATAATTTTATATTTTTATTATAAAGCTATGTTTGATTTGAGCTCGATTTACTTTTGTAGTTTGCTTGATTTATTTTAACCAATTTAAACTCAACATCTTCCAAAAGGGAGGTATTTTGGTTCGGGTGGTAATATCAAGTATCTAAGTCGTCAGCCCGAATTCATCAAGCGACACCTTAAACGACTTGGAACTAAAACTAGTTCATTGGTGGCCATTTCTTCTGTTAAGGTCGTCTTTGACCACTTAAAAAGTCAAAAAAGTCATGAAAAAAGAACCGTTCATTTTTGGCATGGTTCGATTTTGGCAACAGAAAATATTCTGACGTGTTGCCAAAATCGAACGGGGTCTGTATTTTGATTCTTTCTTTGTACCACTCTACCTTAGAAGAAAAAATATTCTCTTCAACAAATTTAGGGGAAAATTTGGGTCTAGAGCTATATAGCAATGTTTTAGAGAAAATCTTTTTTTTTTACAAAGTTACTTAAAATTATTGGAGCTATAAAATTGTAGAACAAGGTTTTCTATCTACAAAAATAAAAAAGTTAGATACTTGATAGCATTGAAAATTTTGGTCACCCCAATTTTTGATACTTTTTCAATAAGCGCTTTATCATATGTAACAACGTTGTTGAAGAAAGTTTTTCTCTAAATACGCGAAAAGGCAACCTTCTATAAAATATTTAATTGAGTACGATTTAGTAGAAATTAAACTTCTTCCTTCTATACCTATTTGTCTTGTTAAAGTTGGCTCACTCACCGATCACAAAGCGGCAAAGATGTCACATCAATTTTTTTCCTGCAGTTACAAGCTCGTGGAAAAAATATAGATAATTAATGATACAAGTAAGGTTATGGAAAGTAATATTTTCTTGTAAATGCAAATTCAAAAAAAAAATTTTTAATTGAAAAACACAAATACTAATGTCGGAGCTCTAATATCAAGATGAAACGAATTTGGTTTTCCTCTATACCGCCACCGCAGGATGCAACTAATATTGTCATATTGGACTAAATTCATTTAGCTAGTAAAATATAATCATCAGTACAGCTCGTTCAACTAACTATTCAAAGATATGTACGGAGCATTTTTGTTTTCTATTGTCTCTCAAATACCATATTCAGTTATTTAAATAAATCTTGAAAAAAAGCAGAATGTAGAGTTCAAAAATAAACAACGCATTTTGTTGTCCGCGGCGGCGCAGCGTATTCTGCGGTACCCGATAAATCAAATTGAATTCTGATATTTGCTGCTATACGAAACAAGAAGAAGAAGAAGAAGAAGACAATTCAAACGGCAATTCGATTGTGTTCCACGCCCCACCGTGCGTCAACAGCGGCAATGTAGTTTTCACTTGGCTTGGCTGCACACAAATGAATATCGAGTTTTTCTGCACTGATAGACGACGAATGACCAGCGCTCTATTCATACAATGCTCGGTGCAGTACTGTTGCCTGTGCCAGTATGTTTTCCATCAAGACATCAGTTTTATTAACATTCTGACAGCAGAACGTGAAACTGTCTGATAGTGGAGGTGCTTACGAACTTTCCGAGAAAGCTTCACCTTCAAGACATCAAAATAGTCTAGGCTCATGGAAACTAACATTAGTTGACCTATTGGGACGGGGAGATTCTGTCAAAATTTTTATTGCCACTGCTATACAGGATATCACAGCATGCAGTTGGTGTCTATTCATGAAGTCTGTGCTAGGCGTGCTCGCATATGATTGGTACATTGTTGGTGAAAATTTGACCTTGAAACTTTTATTCAATTTTCACTGTTTAACAATGAAGTGATAATGAAAATTGAAGAATTACAAAATTGTCCATCATTTTATCAATCCAACGACATATTGATTATTGTGATCCATCATGTTGTTACATCAGTATAACCGTTTGAAATCTTTCATTCCGGCGTTACATCTTGGTTTAAGTTTTCGCGGAATGTATCTCGATATAGTGCGGTTAGACGTAGTCATACGTCAAAAAAGTGCCTCCCTCCTTTCTCTTTCCCTTCCTTTTCCTTTCCTCAAATAAACAAATAATGTATCGTGCCGTGTCCGAAAAAACAAAAAAGTTTGTCTGAACATTAGCTTGTTAGACCAGCATCGTACCTTGGGACCAGCTGGAAAATATTAACAGTCCCAAAAGGAATTAAAAATGATCAAACAGATTCAAAACCAATTCCGGAGTAACCCTAAAATAATTCTAAGGGATTCGTACTAATTTTTAAAACGAATCTAAAATTGCTCAGAAAATATTTCAAAATAATACTTGAATTCTTCTAAAGTGATACTAAAGTGATACTAAAATGATTCAAAAATAATTCTGAGAGCAAAATTATTTCGAGTCTTCATAATAATTCTAAAATGATTTTCTAATGAGATTTAAGAAAATATCCTGAATTGTTTCTAGATTGATTCTTGAATAACTTCGAAACAAATTTATAGAACAATGATTGATTTGTTGTTAGTCTAAAAAAACGTTGTCACGTTGAACATAACAAACTCAATGTTAATATTACGTTAGATTTTTTATCCAGACCTTTGAATAAATAGACTTGTGAAACCACAAATAGTTGAAACAGTAAATAATTATATTGAAATGTTATCGTGCTAACTACATCCTGAAAACCTAGAAGAATGAATTAGCGTCATTTAATAAATTGAAGAACAAAAGTGACGCCGAACCGCGGGTTCTCCCATCCTTCAGCAAGCTGAAAACCTTTGTGGAACAGTACCGATTTTCTTACACACTTAAACAAAACTAACACCAACTAATTCTAATACTCACGTTAATAATCTGATCGTACGCCCACATCCACTTATCACGGGCATTAAAGTTCTCCCGTTTTCCCTGCTGCTGGGTAAGATCCTTCCCGATATCAGCGGAAACCGCTTCCACTCCCGTCAGCCCGGCCAACGGATCCGGTTTCTCCCCTTGCAGACAGCCACCGTCCAGCGATGACGGATCCAACATCGACGTGCCATTCATGCCGTCATTCTGCTGCTGTTGCTTACCTTTCTCATTGGCCGATTGCTCCAACTGTTCCAGCTCCTCGTCGAAACACTCTTCCCGTTCATCGAAGAAGTGCAACTGCTTCTTCGGTTGGCCATCCTTGCCGAGCTTCTTGCTGACGGTCGCCGTCAGCGGTGGCTCGTCCATCAGCATCGGGTCGTCCTCCCGAAGCGACCCCGGAACGTACGCATCCGGGTCATCCTGATGAACATCGTAAGGATCCCCGTACGGGTCGTTGCGATGGACATCCCCGTACGAGCTGCCACGTCGATCGTTGTTCGCATATGGGGTCGGCTCTTGGCTCCGCGAAGCTCCCCCACTGAGTGACGACGAACCGCCCATATCGTACGGATCGAGATGGTTATCGTACGGATCGGACAGCTCCGGGGTACGGCGCAGGGGTGGCTTCTTGTCCGGACTGGCCAGATAGTTGCTGCTGCTGCTGATCTTGCTGGCGCCACTGCTCGGCACCGGCTTTGGCAACTGCTTTGGTGCGGTGGTTGTACTGTGCATACTGTGCGAATACTGACTGGTTGTTGTTCCGGAGGACAGTCCTCCGGAATTGGCCGCCGAGGTTGATGTGCTGTTGCTGGTCGCGATGTGATTCATCGCATCGTAACCTTGGTACTTGTCCATGTACATATTGCTTAGGTTCGGTAGCTGTTTGCTGCCGACGGTTGTGGTGTTACCACCACTTGACTGTGGAGCGCTCGAAACCGGAGTGCTGCTTCGACTACGGCTTTTCAGTGAACTCACGCGATCATTCATCAGACTTGCTTTCGTGACGGCTTCGTGCCGCCTCTCAACTACATGATTATCATAGCTTTCCTTCAGTCCATTGTAGAGACCATCGTCGTGATAAGTGCTACTGGCGGTAGTCGTCGGATATGTGCTTTGTTTGTACGGATAGCCGAGCTCGTGGTTCTTGCTGCCCGCTTGTATTGTGGGCAGCATTTTCTTGGCCTTAGTTCCGCGATCCTCTCCATTCAGCATGCTGCTGTGGTCGTTGTTGTAAGAGGACGAATAGTTGCTGGATCCACCTGCGGTGGAATAGACGCTGCGAGGAGGCTCGTTATATCCTAGGGCAGGGACGTCCCCGTACCCATCGTCGTTGTAATAATCCATCGTATCATCGTAGATAGGATTGGTGTACGGACCGTCAGTAATCGCAGCGTAGCCTCCCTTGTAACCCGTGTTCATATCAGCGCCAATGTAGGACATCGATTGCGATGTCCGCGGCTGCTGCTGGCCGGCTTGACTCACCATGGATTGGATCTTCGGTAGCTTTTTGATCTTTCGGCTGGACAGCGTAATCTGGGAGGTGACCAGAAAATCACTGTAGCAGTATTCATCCGCGTCGTCTTCGTTCATGTAGAACGCCGAGGTGGTCATAAAGTTCTCCTTGTTCTGCGAAAGATCGCAGAAATAGTTGATCGAGTTGCCGAACATGTTGTTGTTCAACCGCTTTAGATTATCATCATCGATCGGACCGGAGATACTCTTGCGGGCCTACAAATAAAAGAGATTAATACAGTACTCAACATAACCAATGAAACCATGAACTCACCTTCACCGAAAGATCGATGTTAAAGTTATCGATCAGCGGTGGCTGGACGCCACCTCCTTTAACACTCCGCTGGGGCACCGGAAGTCTCCGGCTGACCGGAGACTGCGTGGCCAATCTGTAGTCAGAGCTACCACCAAGTGACGAACTACTTCGACCCTGCACTGAGGGCAGCTGGCGCTTGCCATTAGGCTTGCCCACATTTGGCAACTTTCGTCCGGTCCGAATGGCTCCGTCCGATCCGGACACTGAACTGGACAGATGCTGCTGTTGTTGGTGATGATAAATCATCGGATTGTTATAGCTGCTGTAAGAGCCCAACATATCGGAGTTATGGCCGCTGCCCGTACCTGTCATCAGATCTGCTTCGCGGGCCGAATTCCGCGTGCCGGCCGTTGTGTAGTACGAATCCATGCCACCACCACCACCACCGCCACCACCACCACTGCTGCTGCCTCCGGTCCCACCCCGGTAGGGAGCGTTGCTACTCGTTGTGGCGCTGCTGCTGCTGTTCATAAAGTGGTGATGATTCATGTTCGCTTCGAATTTGTTTTGATGGATCAGATTATCAGCGTAGAACTCGATTTTTCCGCTTGTCTTCCAGTAGCATCCATGAGTAAACCCATCAGTTACGTATGTTTTGTTTTTGTACATGGGATTTTCCATAGCTGGCCGATGGTCCGATGGAAAGACAAAAGAGATAAAAGAAAATGGTTATTGGTTCGGGCACAACCGAGAAGGAAAGGCCACTGGAGAAAGCTACTAGTGACAGTAGAAACGGAAACAAAAAAAAAGGTGGGCGATAATGTAATTCCTTCCACGCGACATAACCTATAAATAGCCCCGTACAAGCGGACAGGCCCCGGTGGATAGTGAAAACTAGACGTTGTCCCTCCCCAGATTAAGTTTGTTTATTGCACACTTGCTAAAGCGGCCGGGATGCCCGAGAAGCCACTACCTATAAATAGAAATCGGAACGAAACGGGCGCTCGTACGTAACGAACAACAGCTGCTTCTGATAAGGTTGAACATCCTTGTAGTTTATTGAAAGCTGGCTTAGCTGGAAGCTCGCAACACATATGCCATTGCTGAGAGAAACAAGATTAACTTGCATATGCAGGGATCAAAGCGATAGGAAAATTAGATCTTTTTCTTCTGCGAGGACAGAATGGTGAATTTGCGAACTAAGGGATTTGGCATCAGTTTTGCTTCAATTGCGTTCTAGTATTTGTACTGTTCTGCTTTTATATTATTATACTTTTTTCAATTCAAAGTATGATCAAAATAATTTCAAAAACATCTCAAAACATGTTGTAAACAATGTTGTAAAAAAAAACAACAAAACACGAATGTAAAATTTAAGAATAAAAACAGGTCTAATGAGACTCCAATAAGATATGAAAAAGGTCATGAAAGAACACCGAGAAAAATGAAAATTGATTCACAGAAAGATTGAAGAAACTAAATACATGAGCAGGAAATTAAATTAAAAAACAGTGAAAAGGGGGACATACAAAACTCAAATATATCGAACAAAACTAAGATAACAAGGAAAAATCTGCATGAGATAATATAGAAGCAAGCATATTAAAAGAGCAAAAAATGAATCAAATAAGAACAGAAAATATGACGATCATCTGTAGGATAAATCCAGGAATATAAAGAAAAAAACTAGAATATGTATATATTGTATATATTTGTCCTTCATCTTCGATAATATCGTACAGACTGGTTTTCTCACGCTACATTTTTAATTCTATTTTTAAAACTATATTTGGTCATGTTAAAATCAAAACAACAGGAGGGTTGTGTGCAAAGCCACGACCGCAAGGTTGAAGTAGAATACTTTTACAAGAAGGATAAGCCGGCTGCTTGCGTGTCAGCCATTTTTTCTAGTAAATAAACATTGACTAATCGAATCAATCGAATTTGGCACTTCAACAAGGATTGACCATTTTCAATAATATAGTAAGGGGCCATCCACATACCACGTGGACAGCTTTGGGGGGGGGGGGGTATGTGTAATGTCCACGGTCCATACAAAATTTTCAGAAATAATATGAGCGGCAGTCCAAGGGGGAGGGGGGGGGGTTGAAATTGTTTAAAATCTGCCACATGGTATGTGGATGGCCCCTAAGTTGCTTGTCATGGTTGGGGCTTGACAATTTTTAAATTTTGAGATGAAATTTTTTCGGATGTCGTGCTCATGACTAAAGAAAAATATAATTCAGTACGTTTTGAGACACGGAGATGAAGTAAAATTTATAACTTTTACAAATTCAAAAATGTGAATTAACTCATTAGGAAAAATTAACTCTTCAATCAAGTTTTTATTTCATCCTGAAAAGGACAATTTGTTGTTCATTTTAGTATCGGATAAGATGCTGATCACATCTTTGCGTTATCACTGACAGTGTGAATGAAATATTCCCTGTGATAAAATAAACAGTGAAAAACTGATTTAACACTCAAAACTAGACGGCTCACGTGTTGTCAAAATGAATCAACTTTTCATTGAATGCATTTACTAGTGCCCACTATCGCACAGAGCCTGCATTTCACTAGAGTGCCTCACTGCATCAGCCGCTATCGATGCTGAGTGCCGCTAAGGGAGGACGACTGCTGTTGTCGCTGTCTAGAACTATTATTAGCGGCTTCGTTGTTGTTTAAGTTTATCTGTATTTTTTTTTTTTTTTACAAGTATAAGTGATTCACATTACTGTTTTCATCTTTGATGTGCGGGTTTTGATTTTTGTTTTACTAAGCTTTCTAATTGTAGAGATTTTGAATTTTGGATTGTCCACTTTGGTGGCGATTGTTTGAAAGAGAAGAAAGGAAACTACTTAAAACTACTATTTACAGCTTAAAATTACTATTTACAGCTTAGAACTAACTTAACCTACTATGTACAAACCGCTTACTAAAGCGTATTCTGATTGCCGGCATTTTTGGACAAATTTAGATTTACTTTCTGTGATTTTGGCATCTACTCTTAGAGTGGCTGCCTCTTGGTGGAGGTCTAAGATTCTGGTGTCATAGGGACAATCGAGGATCATCCGTAAGATTCGGTTTTGCGCAATCTGTATTTTGTTCCTGTGAGTTTGTGCACATGACTCCCACACCGGAGCCGCGCAAAAGTCTGCGGGGGCAATTATTTGTTTGTAGACTGCCAGTTTGTTTGTTCTTGAGAGGCGAGATCTGCGACAAATAAGCGGGTAAGCCAAAGCTGAGCACTTAACCAGTGTCCTCTCCACATGCGATCGGAAAAGAAGCTTCTCGTCGAATAGCAGCCCAAGATAGGTAACTTCGGAAGACCACTCAACCCCGGTACCGTTCATGACCACAACGCATGATGGAGGGGGCTTCAGTTTAGGGGATTGTCGATGAAGGAACATTATTGTTTGGGTTTTGGGAGCGTTGATCTTAATTTTCCAGGTGTTAGCATACTCGACAAAGGCGTCTAAGCATCGCTGAAGTTTGTTGGTGATCTCACGAGGCATTCTTCCCTCGACGGCAATTGCAGTGTCATCCGCGAACAGAAACGGCACGCAGCCATCTCCTAGGGAAGGAATGTCGGAGGTGTAAATGTTGTATAGCAAAGGGCCCAGCAGACTGCCCTGCGGGACCCCTGCTGGGATGGAAAAAGTATTTGATAAACAACCATTCAGCGATACCCTGAACGACCTCTGCCGAAGGTAGCTACAGATGATTTTCGTCAAATATGATGGAAAGTTGAAGGCACAGAGCTTGTATACCAGACCGTCATGCCAGACATTGTCAAACGCCTTTTCGACGTCCAACAATGCCATGGCTGTGGACTTGGATACAGCCCTGTCCCTTCTGATGTTGTTTATCACCCGCACCAGCTGGTGCGTGGTGGAGTGACCCTTCCTAAACCCAAACTGTTCCGGGAGTAAGATGTTGTTTTCCTCAGCCACCTTCATCATGCGGTTGAGGATCAGTTTTTCAAACAGTTTGCCCAGCGATGAGAGTAGGCTGATCGGACGGTAGCTTGATGCTAACGTCGGATCTTTCCCGGGTTTGCGGATCGGTATGATCTTGGCTATCTTCCAAATGCTTGGATAGTAGTGCAATTCCAAGCATCTGTTGAAGATAGAGCTCAACAACAGGTGAACCCTGTTGCTGAGCTTTTTTAAGACCATATTGAAGACCCCGTCGAACCCAGGAGCCTTCATGTTCTTAGTACTCATCAGCGCTGAGCAAACCTGTTCTGCTGTGATTTTATGTTCTTGAGGAACGGTACAGGGGGAGTTTTCGAGGTCGCGGACGCACTGCTCGACCTGGTCTTCCATTGGACTAGCCATGGTCGAGCCAAGCAAATGCGATGAGGCAATGTGATCGCCTGCCGCATTTGCTCTCTCGACCGGTACAACAAGAAGCCTCTCTCTGACCCTGAGGGGAGGAACTGGTTTGGGGTGCGATTTCAGCACTTTGGCTACTTTCCAGAATGGCCTGGAGCGGTCGTCCAAACTTTGGACTAAGCGTCCGAAATTTTCATTCCGGAGTGAGACCATCCTGGAAGCAATTTGCCTATTCAGATCGGTCACCTCGAGCCTAATGTCCAGATCCCTGGTCCTCTGGAACTGGCGTCTACGCACATACCGCAGTCTAATTAGCAGCCGGGTATGGGAATCAATAGCAAGGAACTTACCCCCCACAGGAACACGTCGCACACACGCCTCGTCGGCCACGTTTATGGCTCGTTGGAGACCCTCCAACGCCTGGTCGATGTTTTCCACGCTGTCGAGCGGCGGCGCCTCATCGATGTTGTTGTCCACCATTCGAGCAAAGCGCTCCCAGTCGACATGATGGTAATCTTTCCGCAGACAGCTGGCAGGAGCAACACCGATCCCCACCTCAGCAACGACAGGTTGGTGGTCTGAGCTCAGATCGTTGAAGGTCACTGGTTTGGAGAGCTCGATGTTGGCCAGGAAGAAGTCCAGGGTTGAAGGGTTCCCCGCTGGGGAGATGAAAGTCGGTTCATCCGGAAACTGCACCGTATAAAACCCATGCTGCGAGTGTTCGAAGAGTTGACGACCGTTCTGATTCTGCCGATAATTTCGCCAAGCCTCGTGCCGAGCATTTAGGTCTCCCCCAACGACGAAGCGGGAGTTGGTCCTGGTGATGGTCGTTCTTGAACTGCATTGCTGTACCGTTGCTGATACTACACTGGCGAGGACAGTAGACGACAATGAACCGGATGAACCCGGTAGCTGATTTGACCTCCACACTAAGGGCTTCGATGATGGCGGTGTGGATGTGCGGCAAGATGTTGTATTTCATCCCTTTTCTAACGATGATCGCTATACCACCCCCCTGGAGTTGGTGCGATCGAGACGGATGATGTTGTGATCCGGCAGCCAAAAACTGTCGCCGGACTTCAGGTGGGTCTCTGTGAGTAGACCCACGTCGATGTTGTACTTGCGGAGAAAGTCAGCAAGCTCAATGTTTTTTGCTCTAACAGAGCAAGCGTTCCAGGTGACGATGGAGATGGGTTTAGGATCCATATTGGATAATAAATTTACCGAGCACATGGATTTGCTCGGGCTTGTTGCGACACGCACGAAGGGCATTGGTCATGCTGCTAAAAATTTCTAGCAGCTCATCCGCAGAGTACTTCTCGGACTCAGCGCTCGGTGGTGTTGTTGTGGGTGGACGCCAGTAGCCAGGGGGGGAGGCGACCGTTGACCGGCTGACCCGCCGGATGGTGAGTGTGGAAGGTCAAGTTGCGTACGCGTACTTGGTTGCCCTGCTTGTTGGGATGAACGCAGAGGAGGAAAATCTTCCGCCCTGAAGACCGGTGGTTTGTCTTTCTTTCTGCCCGGCTGGTTGGTTGACGACGCCTGCTTGTGGATATGTTTGAAGCTCTCCCTTTTCGAGCACTGTCGTTTAGAGCTCTGGTGATCACCGCCACAGTTAGCACACTTAAACTGTACCGCACCAGCATCGTCCACAGAGAATCCGACGTAGAGTGGTCCTTGGCGCAGATGTTGCAACGCGGTTTGATGTTGCAGTTCCGGGTACCGTGACCGAAGTTGAGGCACCTCTGACACTGCGTAACGTCTCGACGGCCTCCTCGATAGGGCTCCCAACGGATGATAATGGAGAACAAAGAGCGGATGGCTCGCAAAGCGCTCAGTGTAACTGTCCCTTTTGGGAAATGAACCAGAAAGAGGCAGTCCGGGTATTTCCTTTCATTTTCATTCCTGCGTTTGATCGGATAGACAGCAATTGGGGCCAATTTGTACCGATCCTTGATTTCGGCACCGATCAGCTTGGGGTCGAAACCTGGCAAGCCTCTGATGACCACCTTGAATGGCTTTTCCCCAGGAATGTCGTGGGTGAAGAACGCAGATTTAGAATTTTTCAAAAACTTCGTGGCCTTCTCAAAATCCACCTTCGTGTGGAGCATAACCTTCGTACCGATGCCGCATAACTTATATTCAGCTGCTACGCCCAGCGATGCAAAGTCGTTAATGAGCTTGTTGAGAGGGACGTTTTTCACTACCAGCGGGGGAAGCTTCACTTTCACCGTAATGGGGCTGGCAGAATCCGGAACATCAGTCGGCCCGCCAAAATCTCCAGAGTCGCTAACGTTTGTCACCGTGTCGCAGTCAGCCACACTTTTCGAAGTGCAACTGCTTCCGCCTGGTTTCTTCTTTTTACTGCCTCCTTCAGCAGCAGAGTTTTGTTTCGCAGGACTCGAGCCTGCTCTTCTCTTTTTCTTTGACATCACGCAGCGATGCAAGCGACGAACTGTCGCACAAAACGGAATAAAATTTTTAACTAACCCGGCTTTTCAGAAATAGAACTGTACTTCTCAACACTCTGAGAACGAATGTATGAATGATGATTTTTTTGTGATGTATGAGCGGCTTCAGCTGAAACAGGCTCTTATGTAGGCCAAATAGCATGTTTTAAGTTGCAAGGTACATGATTCTGTCGACCGTGCTTGAGAAGCAATCATATAACGACCAATCAGAGGTCGAATTTTTCGTTTTGATAAGGCTTGACTATTTTCAATAGTACAATTGTGTGAATAATAAAATTACAATTATCTTCCTTTGGGAAGAATCTTAGAAGATTTTCCAATCTGTTGCTGCAAGAACGAAAGAAATCCATCGAATACTAACCGATTTATTAGCATTTGAAATTGGACATATTTTTCACTTTTTTCGGTTTTAGATTTTCATTTCACATCCCTATGTAGCCGAACTTCCTGAGAGAGGTATTCTACTTCAAAAAATCACAAACGTCGTTGAATCCTCGTAGGCAGGAACTGAGCGGATTGTTATAGCCATAGCATGTCCTGTGGCCTGGTATGGAAATCATTGTTCTGTATCGCAACTGGCGCTGGGGAACGTTTATTTGAATTTGCAGGAGAAGCTCTGAGCAGTCAATGTTATTTGTTAAGACGTCGAATACGACCAATCTCTGAAGTTTTAGACGCCTTGTTGAGAGTAATTCCAGATCAATTAAGCGACATCGTTGCGGGTAGTCTGGCAGATGTACAGGATCATTCCACGGTAGTCGACGAAGAGCAAAGCGTAAAAAACATTTTTGAATTCGCTCAATCCAAATAACCTGAGAGGTATGGTACGGGGCCCATACTGGAGCAGCGTATTCTAGAACACTGCGTACTAAAGCACAGTACAGTGCCTTGAGCGCGTACACATCAGTGAATTGTGAAGCATTGCGGCGAATGAATCCGAGGATCGAGAAAGCTACGGCGCTAATGGCGGAGATGTGTTGGTTGAAACGGAGCTTAGAGTCGATAATGACACCCAAGTCGCGAATAGACTACACACGGTCCAGTGGAGTAGTGTCGATATTGTACAGATGATTGATCGAATTATGACAGCGACTAAAACTGATCACTTTGCATTTGTTGATGTTCACGTGCATCCCGTTCTGCTTGCACCACCGTGAAAGAATATCGATATCCATTTGTAAACATATGCAATCCAACATGGACTTAATAACTCGGAAGATTTTGAGGTCGTCGGCGAACAGCAGCTTACCAGAAGAAATTTGTTGGCACAAATCGTTGATGAAGAGGACAAAAATCAGTGGTCCCAATACGCTTCCCTGTGGAACTCCAGACGGGATGTCGAATTTTCTGGAGCGTGCAGAGTTCACTTGGACGAATGCACTTCTTCCGGTCAAGTACGACATTAACCAGTCGGATATCCAATTGGGGAAGCCCATATGCCTCAGTTTCTCAATTGCCAAGTTGTGCGGAACGGTATCGAATGCTTTTGAGAAGTCGATATATACCGAGTCCACTTGATAACGACATTCAATTTCACGGAACAGTACTTTGGTGTAGCATAGCAAGTTAGTTGTTGTAGAGCGATGCGGGACAAATCCGTGTTGATGATTCGATATTATCGATTTCGCTGCAGAGAGCATGACCTCATGAACCATAGATGCCAGGAGCTTTCCCTGATTTGTGAACGGGTATCATTTTGGCCGTTTTCCATAAGGTCGGAAAAGTTCTTTCATTCAGTGATCGATTAAACAACAACGTTACCGAACCAACAAGCGACTCGGCGCACTTTTTTATTACAATAGGAGCTAATCCATCGGTTCCAGCACTTTTCGATTCGTCAAGTTTAGTAAGCGCTATGAACACATCCTCATTAGAAAAGTTGAAAAACGGTAGACTGATGTCATGAGAAAGTACGTGCTGAAAACAACCAGGGTGGGGTTGGGGCGGCACTGTGTTGGACACGCTTTCAATGAAGCACGAAAAAAGGTTAGCGGAATCTTCGGGTGTGCTTGCAGTAGCTGCTCCGTAAATCACATCGTTCGGCACGGGATAACTAGCCCTTTGCTATTTAACAAATTTCTAAAAAGCAGTAGGATTATGCTCCAGGCTCGACTGCAGTTTATTTAGGTGATCTGTGTAGCATATCGTTACTAGATCCTTATAGGCAGTTTCTGCAAGGCGGAGAGATTCACGGTGCTCATTGGATTTATTAAGAAAGAAACGTTTTCGCGCCTTGCGTAGTTTATTGCGCAAATTCCTGAGCTCGGCATTCCACCATGGTTTTCTACTGATTACACAAACAGCGCGGCGACAGCGTGACCCTCTCGAATGAAGTACTTCGAACAGCTTGTCGTAAAATGCAAGAACAGCGTCGTCGACAGTTTGACCTTCAATCTGCTGTTCCCAGTTAACAGTTGAAAATTCAGCATTAAGAGAGCTAAAGTCACAGCTTTTGAAGTCAAGATCAAGCGAATCTGATTGAACGGTTTCTGTTTGAGCGTGCATAAAACTACGCACATCGACTTGCAACTCAAACGGTGGATGGTGAAGATCGATTGGCAGGAGCGGAAACACGGGAGGCGAAATTTCAAAATCGTCCGGGGAACTCGTGAATGCCAGATCAAGTATTCTACCATTCGCATTCGTAAAGGAGTTCAATTGCACTAGCCCACATGTGGATATGGATTCAGATACAGCGAGTTTCTTGCTCGCTAGAGGGTATGAAACAAAAAAAATAACTTCAAGTAATGAAAATAAAAAAATAAAAAAAAATATATGAAATTAGGAAATCAAAACTGAAAAAAAAATAAAAATTTCTAACCCAATAATTTAAAAAAAACAATTCTGTACTTGAACAAAGAGCGATAAGATCGAAGAAAATATAGTAACAAACGAGTCAAATTGGTCAAAAAAATTAAAAAAGGGCATCGAAAAGAAAAACAGAAATGAATAAAAAAAAAGCTGAAAAGAAAATGTTAAAAAAATGATTAGTAAAAAAATGAGGTAAAAATACTATTCAGAATGTGTTGAACAAATCTGAATCATTAGAACGAGAAAGTTTATTGAACAGAGGGACCAAATATATCGAGAAGCGTTATAAGTTTTCATTCAAAACAAAATTCTAAAGCTGCCCAAGTGTTATAAGCATTTCATAAAAATACATAAAAGATTGATAAAATTAAGGTGAGTGGGGTCTCAAAAAATAAAACATGTGTAAAAACAGAAACAGAAAAAAATTAAATTAAAAAGTTTACGTTTGCTCAATTAACGGAGCAACAAAAAAATTGAAAATTTTAAATAATTTTCTAATAAGCAAAAAAAAATCAAGTTAATATGATAAAATCTAAGATAAAAAAATAAAGAGAACTTGACATGGTACTAAAGGAAGAAAAATGAAATCAAGCAGCAAAACAAATAACTAAGGATTTCCAGAGTCGAAAGTAGTTGAGCGAATTTCAAAAATTTATTCAAATATGATAGAAAACTTGATAATTGAAAAAACAATTATTAGATTTTTACATATCTGTGTCGGTGTCATGTCAAAAACCGAGAATATGTAAATTTTAGAAGCAGTCGTGAGTCTCCAAATTGCCAAAGATGCTGAAAATATCGAAAGTATTTGTTTCAAACTTTCGTATTATTGTACGGAGGTTTAAAAACTGATAAGCAGGAACTAATCAAAAAGCTTAAATACAAGAAAGATGAATAAACGCCAGAGATGCCAGATGTTTTTGGAAAATGTCTTCAACTGCTCGAAAAACCGCAAAAATCTGCACACATTTTGAGAAAGTCGGCGCAAATTTAGAGACTTTTACAAATATCTGCAAATACTATTGAAAATCTGTAAATATCTGCGAATCAATAAAAAACTGCAAATAGATTTCAAAAATCTGCGTTTTGCAGACAAATCTGCACATCTGGTATCCCTGATGAACGGAAATGTTAGCTATCTTTTATAGGGAAAAACTAAAAACATTTTTTTTTTAAATTCCATGTCAAAAAGGCGTGTTTCATAATCGTTTCGTTACAATTCGGTGTTTATTGGAATTGTTCGCCCGGGACCGTGGGTTGTGTTCTTGCGGCCCAAAGGAAAGGTATGAATACACTGAAATTTCAAGGTCTTCAGTTGTAATCATCAGAGTCCGCCTGGATAAGCTGTGCGCTTTGGCGTCAAGCTTCAAACAAGCAAACGAAATTGCTTAGTGCTGTACAGAGCGAATTTGCTCCCCGCTCAACACGTCGCTGTGTGACCGTTTGTAGTTGCTAGCTGTGACATAAGGTTTGGTGATCAAGTGCGCTGCGATAGCTTTTCTGCTAGATTGGCGTCGCTGGTTGATGTTGATGTTTGGGTTTACGCGGCTGGTTTTTTCGCTCAACATGGACAACCAGCATGATTTATGTCGTTCCGGAGGTGAAATCTTACTCGTATCCTCATCTAATCCTCTCAACCCATTCCCAGCGTGTGATGGCATCACCTTACATCCAAACTTGGATTACAGCTTAACAATTATATTTGATATTTTGAACGATGACACTATTCAATACGGTTAGAGAGCAGATCGATCTACAATACAGTACATGTAGTTGCTGAGTAATCAGAGTTTGAAGGTCATTTTTCGAGGTAAAATCCGATTTTTCTCCGCCAAGAATGGCTTAATTACAAAACTCCGAGAGTCGCTAGAGGAGAGTCTTGAAAGCTAATTAATTGTGTGTTGGTTTATCCGGAAGGATCAGCAGGACTGTGTTAGGATTGTGTTCTTTCAGCCCAAAGCAAAAGTATTAAATACACTGCAAATTTTAATCTAATAAAGCCGTGACTGAGATCCCTAAAGTCCGCTGAGCTATTTTACGCGAATGCACCACGCTTTTAACACTGGTAAACACAGGTTTCACCAAAGAGTTCAAACTGGAAAAAATGAAAGCTTATAGCTACTCCAGTGAATTTTCGTGTCCCCTAGCAAAGATAACTTTTTCAGTAGCTAAACGGAGTGTTCCCGTAAGTCTACGTAGACGCGACGAACCCTGCGAGCAGATACTCTAGGCCTTTGGACGTCCTTCTGCATACACTAGGGGCACCAAAATTCACAGGAATGGTTGAAATACTGTAATCTTATCAGGGCAATTTATTTGAGTATTAGGGCTACTTTTTTTCGGTTTTGACGACCCGTGTAATCTAACTCTCGTAGTGAAGATTGATGACGTGATTACCGATTTTTTCGGTGACCATCAAACTCGTCAACGATCTGCTGAAAACTGGAACCGACTGTTTTAAAGATCCAAATCTTCAGCCGATAAAAATAGACAAGGGGGTAAAAGGTGTTGGTATCCGATCAAATCGATTGTGATTGGGAAGCCATTTTTGTTGAACGCGGAAAGTCTAGGAAGAAAAAAAAACATTGTTCCCCTAAGCCTCCCAGCACTTTCAGGAACATCGAAAAGCCAACTGTTCCATCTTTTTTGTCAGTCAGTTTTATCCAGAAACTGGCTTGCTGAAGTTTTCAGATATTGTGGACTGAATTTTAAAACGTTTTTGAAGCAGTTGGCCTCCCTTATCCTTATCCTTCGATGACTAATTCATTTGCTGAGATGAAAGATTCTTCCTCTGTTTTACAGTGGAATTATAAAAATTTTAACCATGCACTTCAAGTTTTGATTAGTAAACACAAATCTATCTCCCTGTGTAAAACTTTGCTGACTTTAAATGTAGACCTTAACTGTCATGATTTTAATATTATATCGAGATACCCCTTACGGAGGAGTATTTCTTCTTAAGAAACATCATCATTTATATCGTACCAACTTCCCACCAGTTATCGAAGTTGTCGGTTTTCAAACGGCAAAACAAGGTAAAAAAATAAGTATTGCCTCAATATATATTTACAGGCTGGGCGACGGCTGCTCTTCGATATAGTAGAGCTCCTTCCCTCGTCATATATATCTGTATCGTTAATAAATGTCAAAAACCTACAAAATGCGAAAAACAATTTCAAAGTCGGTCGCAAAACTCCAAAATGTCACAGATGCTAAAAATGTCAGAGATTTCATGTCGATCACTTGTTTTTGGCGATAGTTTCGTTAAGTTCAGTGTGTACTGCAATTGTTTGCCCGGGACCATGGGTTGTGTTCTTTCGGTCCAAAGGAATTTTCAAGAGATCTGGAAGAGTGGGTTTTCAATCGTAACCAAGATCACCACAGTCCGCCCGAATAAGCTGCGTGTTGCGGTGTCAAACCTCAAGCAAGCAAACGAGATTGCTTTGTACTGTACAAAGCGAAATTAATCCCCGCTCAAGGTCAACACACCTTTGTGTGATCCTTTGTAGCTAGCTGCGTCAAACGATTTGGATATTAAGTGCGCTGAGATAACACTATTCGACAGAAGCAAAACAAAAAAAAGCTGCCCTAAAGCTCGAAATAGCTGCTCTAGAAATATTATTTCATTTTAACCAACTGAGAAATTTGGACTCAAAATATGGCTATTATCAACGAAAAACTAGAAATATGTTGACAACGAATGAAAATATAAAAAGCAATATATTCTACAAAGTTGCGAAGTTTAACAAAATGATTGAAGGCTTAGAACATCTTAAATTGTTTTGACGCTTACAGAAGAAGTCATGATCAAAAAAACAAATTTTGAAGGCTGTTCCTCTGAAAACTCTTTTTTGTCATGTCAAAGTACAGATAGAAGATAACATTGTTCAGCAATTCTTTTTCTTATAGATTTTTCTACAACTTTGTTGAAGAAAGCAATCTAGTATTTTGAAGATTAGAAAAAATAGTTCTTATATCTAACTGCTAGAAAGAGTGATCATAAAACCGAAAACGTCAAAAAAAGGTCTAATTTCATGGGATAAACTTGCTGAAGACACTGGATAAATAAAGTCAATATTTCACAGTCCAATCTAAAACGATCGCAGTTTTTCGAGTTAAGACCACCGTGCATTCTTGTGAAATTTGGTCCCTCCAGTAATTGCTCGCGGATTTAGTCGCTTCATCATTATGTGTACGAGGAAACTCATTTAAGTCTCTGAAAAAATGTTAGTGACTGGGGGCACCCACATTCACAGGAATGGCTAAAAACATAAATTTTTTCTTTTTTTTACTTTAAGGCCACACCTGTGTTGAACAGTTTAACTTTTCTGCTAGATTGGCATCACTGGTTGAAGAGGATACGGCTAAAAAAGCTTAGTAGTTTTTTTTTTTTGCAGCGGTTGTAAGTTTGGGTTTACGCGGTTTATTAAAGAGGATGATTTGTTTGAATCCTGAGGTGGAATCTAACTCGTTTCCTCGTAATATTCTCTCATATACAAAACTCCGAAAGTCACTAAAGATCCGCTAATGCATTATGCGAAGCTGTATCTGGAAAGATCGTCGGAACCATGGGTTGTGTTCTTTTGGCTCAAAGCGAAAGCATTTAATACACTGAAAATTTCACCGCATTTTCAATATCCTTTCTTGAATCCCTAAGCTACGGAAAATTTAAACTTGACGTAAAACAATGGTGGCTGTAAGGCATACTTCAGCTTAGATCGATAAATATGATACTCCCAAACATTGTTCCTCAAGCAATTTGAGTGGAGGTAACAGCCATCAATCTGCAACCTACAAAATATACCGTACTTACACTACGCTTCAAACGTAACCGAAATGACCAAAGTCCGTTGCGTGTTTCGCTGTTTCGCTCAAGTAAGCAAACGAGATTGCTACTTTTGAGCTGTTACGTGTTACACATGATCACCGACTTGTGACCGTCGACAATCTGCTGTAGATTGGAGCTGGCCATTTCAAAGATTCAAGCCTTCAGCCGGTAAAAAAATCAAGTTAATATGATAAAATCTAAGATAAAAAATAAAGAGAACTTGACATGGTACTAAAGGAAGAAAATGAAATCAAGCAGCAAAACAAATAACTAAGGATTTCCAGAGTCGAAAGTAGTTGAGAGAATTTCAAAAATTAATTCAAATATGATAGAAAACTTGATAATTGAAAAAACAATTATTAGATTTTTACATATCTGTGTCGGTGTCATGTCAAAAACCGAGAATATGTAAATTTTAGAAGCAGTCGTGAGTCTCCAAATTGCCAGAGATGCTGAAAATATCGAAAGTATTTGTTTCAAACTTTCGTATTATTGTACGGAGGTTTAAAAACTGATAAGCAGGAACTAATCAAAAAGCTTAAATACAAGAAAGATGAATAAACGCCAGAGATGCCAGATGTTTTTGGAAAATGTCTTCAACTGCTCGAAAAACCGCAAAAATCTGCACACATTTTGAGAAAGTCTGCGCAAATTTAGAGACTTTTACAAATATCTGCAAATACTATTGAAAATCTGTAAATAATAATAATATTTTGCAAATAATATTTTTTGACGGGGGACTACGTCTTTGTTTACTATACTGGGATGCATTCTGTAAAATTGGAAATGAAACTGGCAAATGTTGCGTCAGATTTCAAACGTTTGAACCTTTGTAAGGGCTTCCATATTATTTTGAAAGTAAGATACATATTAAACATTTGGTTTGATCAGAGTTGAATAAGACAAAACCATTCATTATGATAACGTAAGTATTATTGGATTTGGTTTTTGAGGATATAGAGTTAATTCTGACTTTGACGCATTATGAGAAATTCTTGGGGCTTCTTCAACAAGCACGTTTTGCTTGTGCCTTGTCAAATACATGTTGTTTGCACAAAAAAATACTACAGGCATAATATCGTCAGATAT
This sequence comes from Wyeomyia smithii, assembly GCF_029784165.1. Taxonomy (NCBI): domain Eukaryota; kingdom Metazoa; phylum Arthropoda; class Insecta; order Diptera; family Culicidae; genus Wyeomyia; species Wyeomyia smithii. The sequence continues at coordinate 21,908,444 of NC_073694.1, forward strand.
AAACGATATTCTTTCGAGTGTTGTTGAATACATTTCAAAAATTGATTTCCAGGGGAGGCTGAAAATAAATATACGTACAATCGCTGAGCAAACACATTGATTCTGTCTGCAGACTCTGTATATTTTGTAACAAAAAATTCTCTAATTACAGTGTTTAGTCCCACGTCACCATTTCATACAACCCTAGGGCTTTTAGTATTTATTTACAATATAGTGATGAAAAACAGTAACAGTTTTGAGACAAAAAAGAACAGACGGGAAGATGTTGGGAAAATAAATATGTGAAAGGGCAAAAGCATAGGAACGAGGTAAAAATTCAGTTTAAAATGAGCCAAAGAAAACTAAATTAAAAATTATATATAAAAATTAAGAGCGTTTAGAGTTATTATTCAAAATAATTTCTATATGTTACTTGCAATCCAGTAAAATACATAGAATAATGATAAAAATATGGTATGAGAGTTATAAAAATATATCAAAATAATATGTAAAAATTCGCAAAGAGATTTACCAAAAACACACGAAAGATCCAAAGGATATTGTAGAAGAACAGTCGTAAAAAACGATGTTCTTAACAAAACTTCAAAATAAATCAATCCGTTGAAAAAGAATCAAATAAGATTCAAACAAAGCACAAGAAGAATAAAGAAAATGACATAAAAAATGTCAAGAAATAATTCACTTTAAAAATAGTGATACTAGAAACAAAACATTGAGTAAAAAAGTATGTGTGAGAGAACAACAATAAAAAGAAAAGTGAGTATAATGCTCGAAAACAATCAATAGGAAAGATCTGCAAGAAATAATATGAAGACAAAGATGCAACCTAAACAAAACGCATATAAAAATTTCTTTCCTAGAAAAACAGAAGCAATGCGAAACTTTGTAAAATAAAGTCAAAGCAGAACAAATGGAACGAACTGAAAAAGGTTAAATACAATAAGTGTTTAAAAACGAAAACAGGAAAAAGTAAAAGATGAGATCATTCACATCAAGAATATTTAAACAATAACATAAATTCCTTCAACTAGAAGAAATAAAAAAAGAAGTTGTTAAGGTAAACAACAATTAAAGAAAGAGTATTATGTAAAAGACACGGATAGTCATACATCAGAAAAATAAGCAAAAATAAAAACGAAAAAGGAAAATATTAAGCAAAATTTTGAAATACCAAAAGAGCTAAATAAAATATAAAAGTATTGTGCAAAGGCTTAAAACACGAAGAAATCAACAAAAAAGCAAAAAACGCGAAGTTGCAAGAGATGTAGCACATCAGAAACAATAAATCATTGATATAAAAAACCTGAAAAACTATATAAAACAATCCAAAAATTAATGAATTGTGAAAGTCATAAAAACAATCAAAGTGAAAACATAAAAAAAAACGACATAAATACAGGTTTCATCCATTCTCTTGATTTTTGCTCACATTACCTCCTCTACCTGTCAAACGCCTTGAAGTACTAAACATTCTCTCACACAGAGTGAGCATTTAGTCATTAGTTTTCACCCGCAATCATCGCGTGCGAGGGGTGAACAATTGTTTTCTCTCAGTTTCAGGGGAGCCGTTTTCGTCAGTTTCTCAGTTACTAAAAGAGAAGCTGGTCAGAGAACAAAACATGTAGGTTCACATTGATGCCACTTGCTAACAGAGTTTCACTGGGAAACTATTACTCAGCGCTCTCTCAATAGCAGAGAGTGTGGTGCACATTGCATGTAAGCTCGCAGTTGTTGAGAGGGGAGAAAATTGTTTTCTCTTTGAGATCAAGATTAGCAAAACGAAGCGTGTATAAATACGGTGAGAGTTTTGAAAAGTAGGCATAACAGAAAAAAAATATAAAGGATAAGATCGTGGAAAATATATTAACAAAAATAACTAAATGTTAAAACGAATTCAAACAGAAGAAAACGCTCATAAAAATTCAAACAAGGCGCAAGAAAAGTCAACAAAAAGACATAAATAAAAAAGGTTTAAAATTATGTGAGAGAGAAATAGCATAGAGAAAGGAATAAGCACACAATTGAAAATGGGTCAAACAAAATCTAACGTATGAGAAAGTTAAACAATGAACAGAGTGATAAGTTTTCAAAACAATTTACTGCGTCTATTTGAAAGGGAAACATTCATTCTCATTCATTCTCATCAGAAAAAAACGAAAACTGAAAATCATAAAGAATAACAGAAAACACAAAGAAGACTGATTGAATATTCTCAAAAATTAGTCACAATAGTGTAGAACGAATGTGAAAGTCGAAAATAAAAAAAAAAGTGTTTGACGTAGAGCTACGTCTCTCAGAAAGTTCGGCTACATCGCAGAGTAAAAATAAAATCTGCAAAAACTGAGTGCAGAAAATTTCAAAACAAGATTCAAAAATGAATCAAATATGTCAAAAAGCTAAAGTTTTTAAAAACATTTCCACAAAACCCTTTAGGTGACAAAAGAAACAAATTAAAGTAACATAAAGTTGAAGCGAAGTCAAAAACGAGGAAAAATAATTTATTAAAAGGTTTCAAAAAGACACAATGAGAGATTACCAAAAGGAATAAAATGCGAAATGTTGATTGGGATAAAAAGAAAAACAGTCGAAAAAATATAATTTTAAACCAAAACAGTATTATGAACGAAAATCAAGCAAAATTTTTTAAAATTTAGTAATAACAGAAACATAGATAGAACAGTTAAAATTAAAAAAAGAATAGAACGGCGGAAACACAACGGGGAGGAAAAAAAGTCAAAAAATGTTAAGTAAAATAAATTGAAAAATTATTAAAAATTAGGGTGACCAAAATTTTAGATGCAATCAAGTATGTAACCTTTTTTTATCTTTGTAGATCGAAGAAAATCTTGTTCTACAATAATATAGCTCCAATAATTTTAAGTAACTTTGTAAAAAAAAAATTTCTCTATCTTTGCAAACAACCGATTTATACTGAAAAAACACATTTTGCGCTTTAACTTTTTTATTTCAAGTTTTACCTTAAAACTGTCTTTGAACGACTTTTTGAGCTTTTTAAGAGAAATAATTTGCAATGCTAAATACCGAAATAACATCGTAAATATCTCAATTCTTCTCAAAGTTATTAATGTTTTTCATAAAAAATAGACGTTGAATTGAATTGTTTGTCATTCTTTTTGAGGCAAACAAAAAAAATATCTTTTGGCCTAATTTTAAGAGGCATACTTGGCTCTATAGATGGAGGAAATTTTAGAAATATGTTATTTTATAAACTTGAATGAATTCAATTTCAAAACATGACAAAAATTTCAAATGACAAAAATTTTATACAATATGCATATAAAAGCACCCAGATTTATTTTTTGGTATTTTTGGTATTTTTTCTTATAACTAAAAGTAATTACCTTTAACTTGATCCAAAAAGATCGAAAATCGATCAACTGGTTAAAAAGTTATGAATATTTTGAAATGAAATACAACGAATAAAGCCGTTTTTTATGGTCACCCTATTTCGGAGCTAGTCCCCCTAACAGCCCAACGAAAAAATACGGCTTTGATTATTTTCAACATAGATCCTGCCCTGCGATTTTGAAGCACTGCGTGGCCAACTTCGAAATAGGGTGCCCATAAAAAAACGACTGTGTCCGATGTATTTAATTTAAAAAAAATTCAAACGAGATTGCTGCTTTCAAGCTGTTTCCGCGTGAGTACTACGTGTATAATCCAATTCTATCGGTGACGATCGAACTCGTCAAGGATCTACTGAAGACTGATATCGGTCGTTTTGAAGACCCTAGCCTTCAACCTGTAACAATACTGGATTGCAAGCAACTGCATTGCTCGACATGGATGTAAAAGATGCTGGCATCCGATAAGTCTGATTCTAAAAAATCAGGTAAAGACGCTTTTTTTGTTGAGCTCAGAAAGTCTAGGAAGAAAAAAAAACCTTATAAGAAGAATAAAGTGGATCTCCATCTAAAATGACGGATACTTCAAACCTTATTTTTCGTCGAAGATTCAACCAGAAGCTGAATTGCTGAAGTTTGCGATAAAATAAAAATAAAGTAAGACTCGGGAAGAGTCTAGAGATAATTTACACGAAAAAGAAGGCGAAGATTTTTTCACAGAGGCGCTAAAGACAAAATGTTGGAAACATAATTAGGTGAAAGTGCGAAAAAAATCAGCACAACAAAGAAAGACTTAAACATGAATTGAATTAAGGAAACTACCCGGAGAAGTTTACCATCGATAATAGAATGAAAAAAATGTTTAAAGTGAAAGCGAAAAAAGTTAAAAATGGTTCAAGTAAATCAAAACAAAAACCAAAAGACAGTCAGCCTAACAGTTGAAAACATCACAATAATACACAGTCTAATGAGGACCATCAAAAATGTAGAACAAATCGAAATTTTCACTAAAAGAACTGTACCTTCTTAAAAACGAACGATCGAACGAATTTATAAGACTTAAAAACAATCGAAGAGAACAGGTAGAAAAATAACCAAAATAATAAGAAAAGTGCAAAAAAATATGTACTACAAATAAAAAAGCCGTTGAAAGAATTCGAAACGTCAAAACATAATTACAAATCAAGAGCTTAAAATAAGTAAAAGAAATTTATAGAAAAAATATGAACCAACATGCAGTGCATTCGAAAGAAAATACCACGACGACAAATCGAAAAAATACGAAAAAAATCGCAAACATCTGAGAAAATGGAAAATAAAAATTCACGATTTAACGGTATGAAAGTTGAAAATCTGTCATTGAAAAATCAAAAGGTGAAGAGCACAACAGCCAGAAGTCAGAAGAGAGCAAAAATGGTTAAAATTGCGTCAAACAAGGCACAGAAGAAAAAAAAACACGAAAGGGCATACAAAAGGATGAGAAAGTTGTTGTACTTTCGTGCATTGCATTTTTTAATTAATTCTCTTCTATTTTTCAAAATTTCTATAGAAATAATCGAAGAGGTTACCATTCGAGAAAATTAAATAAACTATTCATTAAAATAGCAAAAACAGTTACAGATTAACAAAAGTTAAAAACTACCTGAAATAAACGAGCACTCAACCAAACATTTGAAAAAAAGAAACGTTTAATATACAGTGAAAGTAAATAATAAAAAATAATCATAGTAGAGCATAAATATAGATTGGATAATAGAAAAAAAAATATAAACCATTGTGATTGAAAAAAAAAGCAGACTAACCGAGTGTTAGGAAAGAGCTAGAAACAAAACCAAAGTCAATTTGAACAAGATACTACAAGAAAAAAAAAACAATTTTTCGCAAGAAAAAATAAGAAACAACATAAAAAAGAGTAGAGAAAAAAATGCCTAAGAAATACATGTGTTATAAGAAAGCGATCAGCAACTTCTAAAAAAACTGCGATGCCTCAACAAAAAATATGAAAGAAACTAAGAATAAATCATAAAAAACTCTCAGAGTACAGTGAAATTTTTTTTTTAAAATACTGGAGAAGTTAAACTCGAAAAATAAAATGTCAGAAATTATCAAGCAAATTCTCCAATAAATCAATCATCAATTGAATTGAATTGAATTCGATTTACAGCTGAACAAAAATCATTAAGTGAAAGATGATACGCGAATTAAAATAAGATTTCTAGAAATATCGTAAATGGTAAAATTACAAATGTAAGGTTAACAATGTTTTTAAAAATGACAACAATTTCAGATATGTCTATAATATTAAAAAATGCTGTCAATCGTGTCGTTACAATCAATTAAAGTTACAATGCACAAGACGACTATCGCTCTGCATGTGCCACCGAGAATTGCATCACACAAGTTTCGGTTTTTCGGCTGAAAGTTTCGGAGCTGGATTCTGCATCCACCCTTCTAGGTGCAACAAAAAGCGCACAGCAGCGTGCGTCACTAGCAACTACGACACGCGACTGATGTTTGTGGACGGTTGTTTGTTTCCGCCAACACGAGTGATTTAAATTAAAAATTCGGTTCTTTCAATGCAAGCCGAGCATGTCGGATCGTTTTCCCCGGCAGCGGTAGCTGAAGACGCAAACGGGGAATATCAAAGCAAGACCATGAAAGATTCACCGGAACATTTCCACGAAACTTTCTGCTTGGCAAAATAAAAAAAAAACCATTAGACCGATTCTCCGGCAATGTTTTTCTTTCCCACAAAACAGAACCGTTTCAACTTGTTGTTATTCTTGGAAAATCCATATGTTTTCAACCACCCACCGGGGAGGCCATGTTCCAATCGCCCACCTGCAAGTTTGCAGGTGGATTGTGGCAACAAAAAAAAACACTCGCCCCTAGTCAGCGATAAACAAGACACCGCCGCCGCGGCCACTTCTTTTGAATTACGCCAGACTTTTTATCTCGAGTCCGAGTCCAAGGGTGAAAGCCGAAGCGGAACGAATTTCAAGTCCAGAAGTCACACTTTGTGTTCTTATCACGCTTTTTTTCTCGCTTTTTTTTCGCGAATGTTTTTTGCCGTTTTCGTGTAGATTTAGATTTCGAGGCTTATAATCCACTAATAGATGGTTCGGTTGAATTGCTAATTTGGTCGAAGCGCTCAATTAGAGGGATGAATTCTGCACAAGCGAGGGTCCTTTCGACAAGTCATTCATTTCAGGACACTCACAGAATAGAGAGAAGAAAAAAACGAAACGAATCACGGTCGCACAATGATTAAGCAAATAGTAACTCGATAAACGGATTAGGAACTGCTGTTTACCGAAGCTTCGCACGGCGGGAGATCATTTTGAAGGCGTTCCGCTCGAAGCGAACCGCACAAAAGTGTCGCACCACACAGCCGGTCGAGGCCACAAATCGATACCCCGGTCCACTTCCTGACGCCGTTCTCGATGAGGACGGAATGGAATAAAAGCAAAAAACACCACCAACTTTGTAGTACAAGCTCCAGCTGTGGCTCCGTCGGCAACCGGTACGAAACTGTGCTGCCTCCTGTAAGCCTTGGTCTTGCCTTGGCTCGAGATCGGAGAGTTTTGCCAAGTTCACCAACAGAACCTAGACGGCGTCAGCAAACACGGCGGCGGCGACGAAAAGGGCCATAAAATTTCCGTACTCGAGGATGGGGGTTTTTACTACACTCATTTATGCGAGTTAGCAATCGGCCAATCGGCTCACACGTCGCACACCAAAACCCCGCTCCGATCTATCGCAAGAGCCTATATGAACTCACCTTATCATCAATTTACATAAAAACAATCAAAGTCGTTACAAAAGTAAGTAAGTACAAGCTTCTTCTACAAGTCAGTAACCACCGACCACCCACCCTCCAGCCAATCGGGGAATCAAAGCTCAGGGGAGAAAACCCAATACTGGTGACTTTCACTCGTTCCGAGCTAAAAATAAAGCGGAAAACCGTTTCATGGAATCGAATTTGCAAATTTTATGATCTTCACCCGTCGTCGTCGTCGTAGTCGTCGGCGTCCGGTTTAGCGAGAGAGCTTTGGACGAGCTTTAACTGACCGTGTTCTTTCTGTCACTTACCACGGATTGCCACGGGTTGCCAGTTTGTTTTTCATTTCACGCGATTGCTGACACGGGGGAGAACGAATTGTTTCGACAGTGAAATTGTAATTTCACACCGAACGCTTTTCAGCATTGAAAAAACTTCCATCCACCGAAGTCAGTACTTGGACAGACTGAACGGGAGCAACATGACTTCGTGCCTTGCCGCTTTCTCAATCCTGATCCTCATCGGGACTACTGTTGAGGAGGGACACTGGCGACAAGAATGGCCCCTGGAGGAAGGCTTTTGTGTGGCCATGTTCGAACGGTTTGTCGATCTCTACTTATACCACGAGCCAGATATTCTTCGGCTCGTGAATTCGGGACCCGCGTTGCCAGAGCTAGAGGCCAAAGCGAGACAAAGCTGTGTGACAATGGAGAACTGCTTGAAACGACACCAGGACAAGTGGAGTGTTATTGGTAGTAGTTGTAATATTTACTATGAACGTTTTCAATATTATTTCGATTGTTGCTATTATTATAGTTATTACTTTTACTATAGTGTATATTTGACTAATATGGAATACTGGTAAAATAATATACGTGAAAATTGTGTACAGCTTATTTTAGTAAATTTTCAAACAAAATCCAATATCTTGGAATCCGAGACTGCAGATATTGAAAAATTCATAACATCATTAAAATTTGAAAAATATCATACAATCTTTTAACATCCTCAAAAAAAGGTAAATCATCAAATTCTGAAATAACAAGGTTGATATCTTAAAATTCCCAAACCTTAAGATCCTTAAGATGATGTTTTGAAAGCCATAAACACTGGAAATAAATTTTTTTACCCTGAAATATCAGATTCCCTCAATATTTTTCTCTTCCAAAATCATGAATAATCGAAAATTCTACAATAAAGTCGCTTCTCAAAATACAAAAATCCTAGAACAAATCTTCAAGCTTTAGAATCCTTAGATTCTAAAATCCTTGAAACCCCAAAACTTAATTCAAAAACTTGTAAATCCTCGTTTCCTAGGATTCCAATGTCCTGATGGTACAAACTATCATTTTTCCTATTCTTTGAATCATGAAATCCTTGGTTTAAAACCATCTAAATTCCAAAGCTGTACCATCCTGAATTCCATGGGTACTTTCGATTCTTTATTTTTGAGTTCACTGAATCCCCAATTCCTCAAATTTTGAAATCCTTGATTCTGAAACCCACTGCTAACACAAAGAATCCTCTTCAAACGTTCTCAAATCCAAAAATTTTCAAAACCGTGAATTTTCTACATGAATAGCTAAATCAGCAAGTCTTTAAATACTTTTAATCGCGGGATTTTCAAAGTCGTATTTTCCCAAATTCTTTACACATGAATCTTTAACTACTAGAATCAACCAATCCTTGAACCCCAAATTTTTGAAATACTAAACTAAAAGTGTTATCAAATTCCAAAATCTTCAACCCTGAAATGAAATCAAAAATTCGAAAAGTTCTATAATCCTAGAGTTATGGATTTTTAAATTTCATAACTTTCAGAATTCTTGAAGCCTTCCACAAAGAACAGCCGATCATCTGATGCATCAACAGTAACAAAATCTGAAAAAAATCAAAATTCTAAACTCAATTAAATCCTAAAATCGGATAACGCCGAGGTCGAAAAAAATCCGAAATCCCTAAATCTTGACACTTCACAGTCCCAAAGCCGTTTGAAAAATTTTAATGAAAACTTCCTAAGTCTTGTGCTCAATGCCAGTCAGCTAGATATTTTCCACTATTCAAAATTCAAAAGCCTTGTAAATATTTTACAGACCTTAAAGCTCTGGAACCCAAAACCCAAAGTGTGACTTTCCAGTAATCTCTAACATTCGGATATAGTCCTGAAGCTCCAAATCTCAAAACTCTGAAATCTTGATCTTTGCATTCCTATTTTCCTAAATTTGTAAACCCTTGAGTTTCCAAATTCCTAATTGCTTAACTCATAAAATTCTAAGATCTACCTAAATCCATGAATTATCAAATTCTTAAATCCCTAAATTCTTAATTGAAATTCTTTAAATCATTAAATGCCTAAATTCCAAAATGATGGACTGTACAAATCTGACATCCAATTGAATAAATTGAATTTTAAAATGTCATGATCTAATCCTAAGAGCCTTCAATCCTCGTTATAACACTAAAGGTTCGTAAAAATTAAAAAAAAAACTAATCTCTCAACCCATAAAACCCTCAAAATCCATAAATTCTTCTTTATTTCCAAAATCACAAAATCATAAAGACCAAATTAACCATAGTAACAATTTCCGAAAAATTGTAAAAGCCTCAAATTTTCGAATCCCAAAAGTATGGAATCCTTAAATCCAAAAATAAACATCCTAGTGCCATAATCCCAAATCGTTCTTGAAAAAATACAAAATTATTGAAAGATAAATTTCTAAGATCGCAAAATACTAAAGCTTCGTGCTGCTAAGGTTGTAGAATACAACAAACCCAAAATTTTGTTCAATCCTAAAACCCATATCGCTCTCAATATCTGAAAATCTGAACCCTTAAATTTGACTCAAAACTGAAAAATCTTAAGGTTTTCTAATCTTAAAATTTTTCAATATTCACATTCGAATAATCCTAATTTCCTGAAAGTCCTGATGATTAAAGCCCCAGCCCTGTCTAAAGAACATTCCAATGGTTCAGGCAGACTGAGAAAAACTGACGGTACTTATACCACAGATTCTCAGGAAACACTGGAAATTATGATGGAAAATCACTTCCCAGGATCATATTCGGATACTGATGAAGAGCAGGATCAAACTGGAGAGCAGCTAAGCTCACATGCAACTTGGACTGAATCCCAGGTACTTGTCAGTTCTATATTCAGTAAATCGAAGGTTGAATGGGCAATAGACTCTTTCCAACCATACAAGTCTCCGGGAAAATTAAATATTACGTTCCATCTAGTTGGAGACAAACTAGAGTTATTTTCATACCAAAAGCCGGAAAACGAGATAGGACAATTCCGAAAGCGTTTAGGCTAATTAGTTTAACTTCCATCTATTTGAAAACTATGGAGAAATTAATCGACCATCGAAAAATCCGTCCATGCCAAGGAAATTTCCCTGACAGCCTTTCCTGATATTGAGGGAGCATTTGATAATGCGTCTCACAACTCAATGAAAACGGCCATGGAAAGGCATGGCATAGACAGGAACACAATAAAGTGGATTCATGCCATGCTAATAAGTCGCGAAATAACAGCTAAACTCGGTGGGACGTCCCTAACAAGAAGAACTACGAAAAGATGCCCTCAAGGAGGGATATTATCTCCCCTGTTATGGTCATTAATCGTAGACGATCTTCTTCGGAGCCTATCGGAAAACGGCTTCGAGGTGATAGGTTTTGCAGACGACGTAGTGATTTTAGTTAGGGGGAAGCACGACTGTGTTATTTCTGATAGAATGCAAACTGCACTTAATCTCACAGCTCAATGGTGCAGGCGAGAGGGGTTGAGTGTAAATCCATCCAAAACAACTATTGTTCCTTTCACTCGAAAAAGGAAATACATTATTCCTAAATTGCGACTGGAAGGCACCGATATAATGCTTTCCACTAAAGTCAAATATTTGGGAATCGTACTTGACCAGAAACTAAGCTGGAACACTCAAATAGAACAAACAATTACCAAGGCCACAAACGCCCTATGGGTATGCAGCAGAGCCATTGGAAAAAGCTGGGGTCTCGACCCAGCATGATACACTGGATATATAAAACAATAATCATAGCCAGAATAACCTATGCCTCGTTAATTTGGTGGCCCAAAACCACTGAAACATCCACTCAAGCTAAGCTAGCTAAAATCCAAAATTGGCCTGTGCATCGATTTGTGGAGCTATGAGAAGCACTCCATCAAAAGCCCTAGATGCAATACTTCACCTTCTTTCACTTCATCAGGTGGTTCAACTAGAAGCGGAAAAAGTGCTCTAAGGCTAAATCGACAGTGCAACCTAAAAGAAGGAGATCTAACAGGACACCTGAGAATACTGAAAGATTTCCAAATAAATAATCTAATAAAAAGTAAGGAGGATCGGCTGGGGAGGAAACCAAATTTCGAAATTCCTTACAGAACAGCAGGGATAGAACGAGAAAGTTGGCAACAAGGTAGACCCACAATTCGGGATGGTCCGCGGGTGCGGGATTCACAGGACCAGGAATTAATAAATTTTTTCCCACGGGACACTGGCCAACAGTATTCCAGGCGGAAATATACGCGATAATAGAATGCACGAATACGTGTCTGAAAAGAAATTATCGACACGCAAATAATTGCATTTTCTGTGATAGTCAGGCAGCACTTAAAGCCCTGAATTCTGCTTTCTGCCACTCTAAACTAGTGTGGGAATGCATCCTGTCGCTCCGAAAGTTAGCTATGAAAAACCAGGTGAACTTATACCTGGTTTCTGGTCATTGTGGAATCGAAGGAAACGAGAAGGCCGACTTACTAGCCAGACAAGGGTCATCTACTAACTTTGTTGGCCCAGAACCTTTCTGAGGAGTCTCCCCGAGCGCTCTAAAAGCTGAACCCGGTGAATGGGAAAAAGCGACCATCAAAGCAAACTGGGATGTCATAAGTGGATTACGACAATCGAAAAGATTCATAGAGCCAAATCGCGAGAAGAGCCTCGTGCTGCTCAGATTAAATAAGAAAGACTTGAGGACATTCACAGGTCTTATTACAGGACACTGTCCGAGTAAATATCATCTCAAGAAGATAGGCAAACTTGATGATGATAGATGTCGCCTGTGTGGCATCGAAAGCGAAACTTACGAACATCTACTCAGCGAATGCCGAGTATTAATACAACGCAGATTGTGTATCTTCGGTAAGGGACATATAGAACCTACCGAAATTTGGAGGGAAAGTCCTGGTGAGGTAATAAACTTCATACGAAGTGCGTTGCCCAAATGGAATGAATGTGCAATGTAGCAAGGACATCAACTCGCCAAATAGTGATGTACCTGCTCGTACGCACTTAGAGTAAGTTGAAGCATACCACAATAGGTCAAACAAGGGTCGCAGTGGTTCAGTCTTCTACAAGGGAAAAAAGCCCAAGGCATTCAATTTAATAATCAGCTCCAATATTCCAAAATTCTAAAATCAAAATAAATAAATAAATAAATAACCAGCAAAAATGCTTAAATAAAATAATCCTGAGAAATTGAAAAAATATTCATTACAAAATAGTTCAAATTTTGAAATATAAAAATAGAGAATGCCAAAACTCAAAACTCCTAAAATTTCAAAATTCCCCAATCACGAAATTCTGGTAACTTTGTCTGCTCTATTCCTTGAATCATTGAGTCTTTTAATCAAGATCCTACATGCTTATCAAAGAAGAAAATCCACAACTACCACGAGCCTTTTGACAAAAGCAATCCTATGTAGGAGTTTTTTGAGATATTGAAGGAGCTTTTGACAGTATTCCAATCGATGCCATAATTGAAGCGCCAATCATGAATTTGAATTTTATGAATTCATGAAATACCCTCAGTTATCGTTACGTGAATACATGAGATGCTTAGAAATCGTTATTTGAACTCATCGTTAAGACAAGCGGATAGAAGAAAGCAATGTTACGAGCACAATCTTTAACCTGATGCAGCAGGCTCTGAAGGTAACTTAAAAGTGGTGTCGTGAAATTGGGCCTCCCGTAAATCCCAATAACACAAACTTGTATTATTCACTCAAAAGAGGAGAACTACCGGATCTCGTCCACTTCTTTTTTTTGATTCTGAGATCCATGCGCCAGATCAGGTTAAACACCTTAACTGGTCTACTCACGTTGAATGTAGAATCAAAATCACTGGATCTATTATACTGCAGTAGTAAAACCAACTGTTCAGAATTGAAGCATCTTATAAAATTAGTTTGTAATATGAAACCTAGAGGGAACCTTTCTTGTTCTAATAAATCGATGTAGAGAGATAAGCATCTACCGTGGAGATAAGCTATTTTTGCTCTCCTGAGCTTCACTATGAAATTCTGAAGATTAAACGCTCTCTGGGCTTTTGACCACCGTACGATAAGGTTGTGTTCCTTTCAGGCTGTCCGAAATCGCCAATACGTTTCTCGTGGCCACTGATAGTTCGCTCGTGTGTGCAGTTATCGAAGACTTTGAACATAAAAGTGGTCCTTCGAACCGGATCAGGCTTCCGGTCGTTTCGTTGAAGATTGGTGGAGTGACCACGTGAAACGTGGGATTCGGACAGCGAATGTAGGTAGTGAAATTTGGACAAAGAGTCCGAATATGAGAAAAATGTGCAATGGACGCTGAAGAACACATGTGAACATAAAAAAGTAGGAGGGTGGTATTCAAGACACGACCGGATGACGTTGACTACCGTATTCTTTAAAAAAAAAAAAAAAATTCCATTGAGGCAAATAGTAGAGGGAATTGCAACGCTTCTTTACAAAACTTCTGTAACAAAATTTCGAGGCACCAAAAGGTACCAGTTGCCGATTATTCTCGTTTACTGGTTAGTCCGTCCAGAATTCCAGCCATTTTAGTATTTTGCAGTAGCCATTCAATACTAACAGCCACCAGCATAACGGGTGAAACCGGCACGAGATGACCGGTACTATTTTGTTTTTCCTCCTTTTAGCTGCTAACACCGAGCGTCCGTATGTATCCGGTACGGTTTAATAATGAAACTGATGGGGTGAAATGTTCGAACCAAGGCTTTATACCAAGGCTTCGTCAGATAATTAGAAAGAAGGAGGGGCTACATAGATGATGGAATGGTAGAGACAAATGTTTCTTGAAAGCTGCGCCGGCCGCTGTCGTAATATTAACACCAACACAAACATGCATTTTTGCAAGGTTTCTTCCGCTAGCAGCAGCATTTGGTAAAACAGAAAATTCAATTAGCCGCTTCTGTACCAAAATTTCGAGGCACCAAGAGGTGCCAGTTGCCGATTATAGTTTCCTGGTTAGTCCGTCCAGAATTCCAGCCATTTAAGTGTTTTGCAGTAGCCATTTACTACTAAAGCCACCAGCATTACGGTTGAAATCGGCACGAGATGACCGGTACTATTTTGTATTTCCTCCTTTCAGCTGCTATCACCTAGCGTCCGCATGTCACTGGTGCGGTTTTGGAACCAGAATGATGGGGCGCCGGCCGCTGTCGTAAAATTAACACCAACAAAAAGATGCATATTTGCAAGGTTTTTTCCGCTAGCAGCAGCATAAACATCGGAAACAGAAAGTGACAACAACAATAACAACAAAGTCAGATCGATTGTATCCGTTAGTGTCGACTGTGCTTGGGAAGAGAGGTTGTGATTGGCTGCGCGGTATGATTTAGACAATCGATATTATTTACCAATTTTTCAATAGTGTATCTCAAACAATAGTTTGTTTTTGTTACATAAATTTAACCGTAAAAGAATTTCTGATCGATTGATGCCAAAACCTCGAAAACCTGATTATAGATGACTGCAAAATAAGCGCTCAAAACCTGACCACTTTTCTCTGGTTTTCCCTGGTTGAATTACTAGATTTTCAAATTCAGGGGCCTAACTTCGATATAGACGTTAGTCAACGTCAAAAAAATTTAAGACTTAAAAGAAGAACGTTTGTACGCAGAAGATTGATATGAAACTTATTCGATAAGTGAATGTAATATAGCGACAAGGAGAAGAGAAAAAGTGCTGCTTAAAAGTTTGAGTTGCAGTGTACTCAGTAGCATTGCTCGATGCTAGTTAGATCGCCACGCGAATCGGCTTGATCTTTTATGAATGTTCTTTATGCTTTAGGTCGGTCTGGATTAGATAGCGTAGATTTCGGGCAAGATGGCAGCTGAGAAAAAGCTGTTGATGTCGTCGTACACCCGCATGATTGACTCTATTGAGTCACGTGCTGAAAAATTATTAATTTTCGTGCGTTCTTTTGATACCGAGAAACAAGATAAATTACTTCTCGAAGATAAACTAGATACGGTTGAAGCTATGCGTTCTTTATTTCATGAGACTGAGGTTAAGTTGTACGGCGTGATTTAGGAAGATGAGGTGCAATCTTGGCAGATGACTAGTGAGAAGTTAGAAGATATGTTTGATGAAATTCGGCATCGTATTCGTAGCACGTTGCGGGAATGTAACCAACCTAAGCCCGTAAGTGCCCGAGTCGCGGTTGCTCCTACACAGCAAACACAGTCGAAACTACCAGAAACTCCCCTCCCTCGTTTCAATGGCCAGTTAGAGGATTGGATCTCCTTCAAGGGTCAGTTCAATTCACTTGTTAAACGCCGAGAAGGTCTTTCGGAGAGTGAAAAGTTGTTTTATCTAAAGGCCGCTATTCAAGATGGCGCAGCTCGCCATGTTCAATCTGCTGAAGACACGTTTTCGTTTCTCTGGAGAGCTCTTTGCGGTGAATTTGAGAATAAAAGGCTTCTCGTTGATAAGCACATTGCCCAGTTGTTCCATGTAAAGCCAATATTTCGTGAATCTGGGTCAGCGTTGCGATCGTTGATTAATGACGTGTCTCGTAATCTTCGTGCATTGAGCAATCTTGAATTAAAACTTGAACCTTTGTCTGAACAATTTGTAGTACATTTGATCTGTTCTCGCCTTGATTCTCGTACCAGAAAGGATTTTGAGCTACAATCGATCGAAAAGCAGTTACCGTCATGGGAAAAATTGCTCTAGTTTCTTCAATCTCGTTGTAGATGTTTGGAGAATAGAGAACACGAAAGCAAGGTTACCCAAGTCTTAAACCACGGTGCTCGCCAACAAGCAACCAGTAAAGCATTTCCTGTCAGTGTTGTTTCAGCAAAACCATCTTGCGTCCTGAAAAAATGTAAAGCTGTTTTCGTACGCCCACTATGCTTGCTATTTAACTTGTCGCTTCGACGATGTGTTTTTCCAACCAGTTGGAAAACATCGACCATGTTTCCGGTGCACAAAAAAGGTGACAAACGCAACGTGCAGAATTACAGAGGCATAACCTCTCTTTGCGCTTGTTCAAAAGTATTTGAAATCGTTTTTTATGATGCACTTTTCGCTAGTTGTAAACACTATATCTCGATCGATCAGCATGGTTTTTATCCAAAACGCTCTACCGCTACTAACCTCGTTCAATTCACTGCAACGTGCCTGCAGAATATGACTGAAGGAGCCCAAATTGACGCGGTTTATACTGATTTGAAAGCTGCATTTGACTGCGTCGACCCTGGTATCCTGCTCGCTAAGATGGAGAAACTTGGAATGGCCCCCGCTCTGGTACAATGGTTGAGGTCCTATTTGGTAAATCGTACACTCTACGTGAAGATTGGATCGCAACATTCTGCTCATTTTTCAAATATATCAGGCATTCCGCAGGGCAGTAATTTAGGACCACAGCTCTTTGCCTTGTACATAAATGATGTATCGTTAGTGTTGCCAGAAAATTGCCGAATGTTTTTTGCAGACGATGTAAAGTTGTTCAAGACAATAAGAAATACTTCAGACTGTCTCGAACTTCAGCGACTAGTCGACGTTTTTTCAAAGTGGTGCTCCATTAACCTGTTGACAGTTAGTATCCTGAAATGCTGTGTGATTTCGTTCCATAGGAAAAATGTTCCGGAAATGTTCAGCTATACTATGCTTGGTCAAACTCTGACAAGGGTTAACCAGGTCCGAGATTTGGGTGTTACGTTGGATTCAGCCCTGTCCTTCAGGCCACACTATAATGAGATCATAGCAAAGGCGAACCGACAACTCGGTTTTATTTTCAAGGTAGCCTCGGATTTTCATGATCCACTGTGCCTCCGATCATTATTCTACTCTCTGGTGCGATCTGTCCTTGAAACAAACTCCGTAGTGTGGTGTCCATTCAACGCAAACTGGATTGCAAGAATTGAATCCGTGCAAAGGAAATTTGTACGGTACGCTTTACGTTTTCTTCCGTGGCGAGACCCGCAGCAGCTACCGGCGTACTCGGATCGCTGCCAGCTTTTGGGCATGAAAACACTGCAGCAAAGACGTTTCGATACACAGGCTGTGTTTGTCTTCAAAATTTTAACCGGTGAAATCGACGCCCCGAAAATTCTGCAGCAGTTAAATTTGTATGCTCCGGAAAGGTCTTTAAGGCGGAGAAACTTTCTATCGCTACCGCATCGCACTGCATCATATGGGCAACACGACCCCGTTCGTTTCATGTCAGCTAGCTTCAACGTCGTAGCAGATTCATTCGATTTTAACATCTCAGTAACCACATTCAAACAAATTCTTCGTAGACGACAGGTTTAATTGTTTTTGAAGCGTGTTTCAATTGTTTTTAAAGTGTTTCTTATCGTTTGTAAATATTAATTAGCATTTAGTTAGTAATATATATTATCATTAAGACCACCAATGTGTCAGATGATTTAACAATAAATAACAAATAACAAAACCAAACACAACTTGTTTCGTTTGCAAGGGTGCGCACTATTTGAGTCGCTGTGAACAATTTCTGAAGCTAGTCCCAGTTGATCGATTTGCAAAGGTGAAAAGTTTTGGTCTTTGCTTGAATTGCTTTAGCAACAAACATAGAGTGGCAGATTGCAAGTCCAGCTAATGTCGTAAATGTGCACGTCGACATCATACCTTAATTCATGAATCTGAACCGAACCCAGTAAACGCTGGTGCTTCGTCTTCCACGACAAACACACTTGTTAGTGTTGTACCATCATTAACCACCACCTCACAATATGTTCTCTACACAGCTGTGGTGCAGATTAAGGATGAGTACGGGAACTCCACACAATGTAGAATATTACTCGATTGTGGATCGATGCATAATTTGATCTCCACGAGCATAGTAAACGCGTTACGTCTACGCAAATTCAGTACAAATATAAGCATAGAAGGTGTATCTGGAACACCAAAATTGATTAAGAACATGGTTGGAGCACGGATTCGCTCAATTTCTAATAAAAATGTTTCGATGAACCTGAACTTCCTAGTGATGAAACGAGTCACATCCCATTTACCAATACGATCATTTCCTATCGATCCCGGAAGAATTCCTGTAGATGTACAGCTTGCGGATCCTCAGTTCAATCGGTCGAGACGAATCGATATGCTTTTAGGGATTCAAGCATTCAATGAATTATTCACTGGCCAATCATTTTCGTTGACAGACGATGGCTCGTTCCGGTGCAAAGAGACAGTTTTCGGCTGGGTGGTGGGAGGAGCAGTCAGTCAGTTTTTTCTTGCCTCATCATGCAGTGTTCAACCCCGCGAGCACTACCACGAAGACACGAGTGGAACGTCTCTAAATGATCATTTACTCGTCGGGCCGGTTCTGCAACGTAAGCTAACTGAAATTGTGCTTCGTTTCAGGGTACCGAAGATAGTGTTTACTGCGGACATTACACAAATGTTCCGGCAGATTGTTATTCGACCAAGCGATAGAAAATATCAACAAGTTTTTTGGCGTGCGCGGCCTGAAGACCCTTTGGAGGTGTACCAACTAGCGACAGTCACATATGGCACAGCATGTGCCCCATTTCTAGCAACTCGAACACTGGAGCAATTGTGCAAAGATGAGCGAAAACGATTTCCTTTGACGTCCCAGGCTGGGACTGTAGACTTTTATGTTGACGACCTACTAAGCGGAGCAGAAACTATCGAGAAGGCATTGGACCTACAGAACGAGTTTATCCAAATGATGGCTTCAGGAGGATTCAAACTACATAAGTGGGCATCAAACTGTCCTGCATTCCTGGAATCGGTTCCGAATGCTGATAACGAACAAATTGCCTTTTTTAAGGATGAAAAAACGACACGTACCCTGGGTTTAACGTGGCAACCCCGACAAGACGTATTCTTAACAAAACTGCACGAAATAGATTTCCACAACGGTCCAGTAACCAAACGATCAATCTATTCAGATATAGCCAAATTGTACGACCCTTTGGGCTTGTTGGGACCAGTGATCTTCGCAGCAAAGATACGATTGCAACGTTTATGGCAGCTTGAGGTTGAGTGGGACGATGTGTTATCCGATGATGAAGCTGAACACTGGACTACCTTTCGGAATCAACTGGTACAGATGGGAGAAATACCAATCAAGCGCGGTGTCCTTCCGTACAATTTCCCTTGCCAAGTGGAGCTTCACGGATTTTGCGATGCGTCCAATCTCGGTTATGGGCCATGCGTTTATGTACGTTCGATTAATAATTCCGGACATTGCTCAACCATTCTTTTAACCTCAAAGTCTCGAATTGCACCACTGAAAAACGCTAAACCGACAATACCGCGTCTTGAACTTTGCGGTGCACGTGAACTTGCCCGATTAATTTCAAATATAACGCACAATTTGAACATTACTTTTTCCAAAATTGTTCTTTGGTGCGATTCCACCACCGCTATTTCTTGGATACAGACCGACCCAAGCAAGCTGAAGACATTTGTTTGCAACAGAGTTATCGAAATACAGCAACTGACCAAAAGTATGGAGTGGAGACATGTGAGCACAAATGAAAATCCAGCAGATTTCATATCGCGTGGACTATTACCTAGCGAGATCCGAGCATGCAAGCTTTGGTGGTTTGGTCCGACATTTCTGACCAAAGACGAGACAGACTGGCCTGTGAATTCTCAACAACTTCCGATAGAACAGCTTCCAGAATCGCGAAATCCTTCAATGAGCTTCGCGGTCATCGATACATCCGAAAAATTCATCTTGTTCGCCAGGCAGAGCAGCTTTAGGCGAATGCAACGTGTCATGGCATTTGTACTGCGATTCATCGACCATATTCAGCGAGGTAGTCACAAGAATCATCGATATGGGCAGCTCACCATCCAAGAATTAGACGAGGCAACGAAGGCGATGATCAGCATAGCCCAGAGAGAAGCGTTTCCCAGAGATTTCCGTTGTCTTGAATCTGGTCAGGTAATTCATCAACAGAGTAAGTTAACTCAGTATTCAGTGTTTCTAGATAAAAGTCGTTTTGCTGTGATGCGAGTTGGTGGAAGGAATCATAATGCTTCATGGATACCGATACATCAGAGGCATCTCATGATATTACCACCTGGTCATCCATTCACACATGCAGTTGCAAGAGCATATCATGTTGAACTTCTGCATGCTCCACAACAGCTACTCAACGCGTTGCAAAGAAGATATTGGATAGTACACGGTCGCAGCACTGTACGCTGGGTCATTCGACGGTGTGTTACTTGTTTCAAGGCGAAACCAGTGACAATGCAACAGATGATGGGCAACTTACCGAAATCACGCCTTGAAGGTGGCTACACATTTCGAAATACTGGAGTGGATTTTTGTGGTCCTATGTTTGTCCGTCAGCAAAATAAGCGGTCAACTGTCGTGTATAAGGCGTATGTGGCAGTCTTTGTTTGCTTCGCCACGAAGGCGATACATTTAGAGCTGGTTTCCAACCTAACGGCGGATGCATTTATTGCCGCATTACAACGCTTCATTTCACGCAGAGGTAAATGTGAACGATTGTTTTCCGATAATGGTCTGAATTTCGTTGGTAGCAAGAACAAGTTACGAGAAATGTACGATATGTCCCGGTCTCAGCTTTTTAAGCACAAGCTGGACGATTTCTGTTCAAAGGCAGCCATAGACTGGCACCTTATACCGCCTAACGCTCCACACTTCGGCGGATTATGGGAGGCAGGTGTACGATCTGCCAAATATCATCTTAAGCGCATAATAGGGACGGCTAATCTAAATTTTGAAGAGTATGCAACCGTTCTTGCGCGCATCGAAGCCGTTCTAAATTCGAGACCGATTACACCAATGTCGGTAGACCCTAACGACGTCGCACCTTTAACCCCTGGGCACTTTTTAGTGGGACGACCTTTAACGGATATTGCTGAGCCCGATGTCACCGATCACAAAGAATCAACACTCTCCCGTTGGCAGCGACAAACACAGATGGTGCAACATTTCTGGCGTCGTTGGTCAAACGACTACATTACGACATTGCAGAATCGCAACAAATGGCACGAACGTTACCCAGTGAAGAAGAATCAAATGGTCATCGTACGTGAAGACAATCTCCCTACCATGCAATGGAAACTCGGCAGGATCAGTAACGTCATTCCGGGCCCGGACGGTCTACTGCGAGTTGTGGACGTGCGTGTAGGCAATAAGCTGTTCCGACGACCAATTGCCAAGCTGTGCCTTCTACCAATAGCAGACAACTTCCCATCGGCCGACAACGATTATAATAATGATTGAATGATTGAAATTTTTTTATTTCAATGGGGCCAGCATGTTCAGAATTGCAGCATCTTATAAAATTAGTTTGTAATATGAAACCTAGAGGGAACCTTTCTTGTTCTAATGAATCGATGTAGAGAGATAAGCACCTACCGTAGAGATAAGCTATTTTTGCTCTCCTGAGCTTCACTATGAAATTCTGAAGATTAAACGCTCTCTTGGCTTTTGACCACCGTACGATAAGGTTGTGTTCCTTTCAGGCTGTCCGAAATCGCCAATACGTTTCTCGTGGCCACTGATAGTTCGCTCGTGTGTGCAGTTATCGAAGACTTTGAACACCAACATTAGCCTACGAGTGTCTCGTATAGTGGCAGAAAGGTGAAATGCGCATCATTCAGACAAAGCTAAATCGTCTACAGTGGATCATTGTCTGATTGATTGTCTGGTGCATTCACTACAACGACCACTGCTGCTTAAGAGGCCCCGGTATAAATACTCTGCAAATTTTCTTGAAACAGGAAGCCTACCCGGACGAACACATACGATTCGCATAGATTCTCTAGGATTCCTCACATTGGATTCCTGAGCGTCCTTGAAAAGGATTACTGAAAAAGAATCCTCAGGAATGCCCTGTATGTGGCTCTAGGATTCTTGAAATAAGAATCGTGAGTGGGAATCCTTCGGATCGTGTTTGCGATTCCTTTCACGATTCCGTCACCGAGTTATAGGTATCCTGGGGATGGATTCTCTGCGTGTTAGTAAGGGTACTCAAGTTCATACGGATTACAAGCAAATGAGCTTTAGCACCAGGATATTAACAAAAACGTCTTTCACTCATGTTTGTGGTCCCGCTCCAAGTGATTTGACCCTTCGTGTGAGTTTTCCTTATAGCGATCTCAGTACTTCTCTCCCTGAGCGTAATGATTGGACATCAGGATGTATAGAGAGAGTAATATCTAATACGGATGGATCTCTGCTTGATGAAAAGCTGGAACCGTAGTTTACTTTTACTTTTTTTATTGGGTACTTGCTGTTGTACTAGCAGTCTATCACCAAAAGGCAATTGGGCATAAAAATAATATTTGTTCTGATAGTTAAGCTGCTGTCAAAGCAGTGGGCTCTCACAATTCTAGATCGAAGCTGATTGTTGCAGGGTACACTCTACTAGAAGAACTTAGTACTGTGAATGAGAGTTCCTGGTCATTCAAACATTACTGGTAACGAATTAGGTAGACGAGCTTGCCCAAAATGGATCTTCAAATGATTTCGTTGACCCCGAGCCCGCGATTCCTATTCAACCAAAATTCTATTTACCAAACTTGTCACTAAAAGCTAGCAATTATCTTTTAAACTTTTTAAAAAGAAAACTGTAATGTGCTAGTGAGAGTAAGCACTGGCCATTGTGCAATTCTATCGCAATCTATTTTCATTAGAGTGGGGAATCGTTATATGCAAAAACGAAACTTGATAGCAGAAAGCCAGAACCAAGTTTTTTTGTTCTATTTGGAGCCCCAAACAATCCTAGATTTATCGGATGTCGATTGGTTTGGTCTCCGCTTGGCGCATTGCACTTTAAATTTATATGGAGATTTGTATGGAAAAACCAACTTTTTTTGCATTTTCCATTCTTTCATGACTTCAAATGGTAAGTTTTTTGATGCCTAACAACTTGGCCGAAGACACTAAAGAACTAGGGTGTCCCAAAAATACTAGAGCTGTTCAAAGTTAAGTATGTCGAAATTTATGTTGCAAATCATTTTTTCTGCCTACACTGCCAGTGTACTGGCGTTAGTCACATTTCCATTAGAAGTAACATCTGAAACACGTTGTAGATTCTACCTACTTCTAGAATATTAACCTAAATTTGTTTGCTTGATCCAGCTGAGCATGAGCATGAGCATGAGCATGATTGACCGCCCGCGGTTGCTACTCCGTTATTGCCAGATCAGCTGTAATTACACAGAGAACCAATGGATGATGCATGGGACTAACATACATCCTCAATGTGTAAAAACTGGTGACCCTAATCTTTATATGTATTAGGCAATACCGGCGCCGGCCGCATCCGAATGCAGGTCAATGAAGGAGTGTATATAGGAATATGTTGACGTGATACTCGCTCTATCGGAAGCCGAGAACACCTCTGCACTTCCACGAGAAATCACTGGGATGTTGGAGAAGGGGAAGGGTGTGCAGCAGGTTTCGTTTTGGTAAACGATACGCTTAGCTCGATATGCGGGTTCATCATAACAAATATTGCGCCTACCAGTTTTGTATATCCACCGTGAAAATCAGAACGTGATCCGAAGTCATTCTGTAACACCGCAAAAAATCACACGCTAGGTTACTGGACCTATGACTAAATTTGAGCTGATTTGAATACCCGGACATCTCCTTATAGAGCCATTATGCAACTACCGGAACGTATCTCCCTTGATTTATCTTAGACAACTACACAATGTTACGAAAGCTACAACGGTTGTGCCGATATTAACGCCTCGCAACTCCTATTGCTTTCTCGTGGATTGACCTGATACCGACGCCTAAACTATATAATCTATATGTAGAAAATGCGATGGTATCGACGCGGAGTCTTCGGATATTCAGTCATCAGGGCATCTGATTTTATGCCTAGCAGATCGACTAACGACGTTTTCCGTATACTGGTCGTATGCCTTTATAAAGCTATCCTAATTTGAGACCGATTTAAGTCAGAGTGTGTGGTATATTCCATTGAAATGCAGAATATTATACTACACGAGCCACATACACGATTTAAACCAACACACCAAAACAACCAACCAACATAGAGGTAAATACAAAAGTTATTATATTTTGATTAATGGAACCGAGTTAACTAACAAGTAATGTGAGGGCACGCACGAATACGTATGGTTTGTCGCGTAAATTTCAAAAGTGAATTAAATTCGACGATTTGAAACCGGTTTAAACCAACAGTAAAGATACTGATGGGTCCACAAACACGTGGTTTGAATCCTAAATTATACAATTCCTAGATATCGCTTGATCGAGTCCGTTAATAGATGAAAAACTCAAGACACCTATTGAGTATAAAAAGCTGGCAGAGTTCCATGCGTTCAAAGCTTAAAAGTAAAAAAAATGCAAACATGCATATTAAACAAAGTACAAACTGAGTTTACTTACAAAAGGCCAAACCAATGACAATCTGATTATCTACTTATAGGATTTAATTATGATCAATTGAAAATGTTAATATATTACAATATTAATCCAATTCCATTATTTTTCAAAAGCTTGGAAAATCATGAAATAAAGCTATACAAAATGCCCAAAATATTATTTATAAATTATAGCTATTTGAATGTTGAGTATACCAACAAAGATAGAGAAAACCCAGTTTATTTCGAAACATATTTACATTTGAAAAATTTCTATTTCTTGTCACATTACTGCCAAAACTGTCAGTTGTGCCTCAAATGAATCTACAACAGCTCAAAAATAAATCAAAAAATAGTTTGAGACCCGCTAAAACTAATTATAATTGGAAAAAAATGAACTTGCTCTGTCTGTATATGAAGCAGACCGCTTTACTGCATGTCAACAGAAATCTTTAAGTGCACTTGTGTAGTCCGTAGTAAGCGCCTGCTGTTTGCAACTACATAGGTATGTGAAAAGCTCTCAATCTCGCACGCATTTTGCATTTGGATACAGTGAAACACATAAGTATGTCAATAGCAAATGCTTGATTCCTAGAATATTGCCAGCTGTGATTTTTTATTAAACAAACATATAAGTCTATTCATCACCTCACACACAAATCCCAGCACAGTATTACTGGTGTTGTCAACGTGAATATGGCAACAAGTTTCAAAATTCCTATTAGAAATCATGAAAGCTGTAATTCAAAGGTGCTTTCATCGGCGTAAAGCTCAGATTCTATATTTACGTCAATGAAAGCCACAAAGCCCTTTAATTGTGCCTGTATTGGTACACTACAGGGGTTTGAATTTATCTCCCGAAAAAGCAGAGGCAATTCATGTATGAAGCAAAAACTACATTGAGTGTGCGTGACTGATTTATCAGAAAGCTCCATAACTGCTGGCATGGTCGCTCTCGCAAATATATCGCACAATAACATGTACCTAATCCATATAATGCAAAAAAAAGAGCACGGATACTTAGCTGGTGGTGTTGTCTCTTTTGCCTTTCTTCCTTCCTTTCGCTTGACAACGTTGTTTGTGTCGAACCAAAAGAAAGCACTCTTTGCATGCTTTTTCTAAAAAACAAACATTGTTATCCTGCTCACACTCACGTTTTATACACATTTTGTATGAACGGACATTTTCAATATCCGTTTTTTTGATATTTCACTAAAGGGTGCACTTCAAGTTAACTACTTTTATCACTTTCGTATACAACACGCACAAGTTTACCATTTTTAACAACTTGCATTATTTATACTTTGAAAATAACACTAGAAATTTGAAAATAAACGTAGAGCAAGAAAGAACTGCGTGCTTATTGTTGGCCGTGCAGCCAGTTCCCTCTAACCTAAATTTGTTTGCTTGATCCAGCTGAGTGTATAAACTCGTTACGACAGGTTATTTACGATGGGAATCCTACTGACGCCGGTTCATTGGTAATGTTGGCAGAAAACAAGATTTTTTGCATTTAAATCGACATACTCAACTTTGAACCATTATAGGTTTTCTTAGAGACATCCAATCTCTTCAGTGTCTTCTGCAAAGTTGTTAGGCATCTAAAATACGATACTTTAACATAATGATGTGCATTATTAGATCATTATTGAGCTCTCTAGAAAGTAGGTTTTCCCATATAAATTTTCATACAAATTTGAAATGCAATGCGCCAAGCGGAGACAAAACCAATCGACTTTCGGTAGAGTTAGGGTTGTTTGGGGCCCAAAAAAGAACCTAAAAAATCTGGTTCTGGAAAATCGATCACTTTGCCTCACCCTAATGTTATTAATTATTATTAATATTTGTTTATTAGGGAGTGATTTTAACCCTTTGGTCATTTATCACTCCTAAAAAGAGATCTTGCAATTTTAAGAATCTACTATATACTAGAACTGATATATACTAGAGCTGATTCTAATCTTATATCTAAATAATATTGTTCGTAACTGACTAATTTTGTTTCGGTGAGAATCGTTGATCGGAGCCAGCAGATGATTCCGTACTGTTTTCTGTGGTTTTTCTTGACTTGTTTATACCTGGAAGTATGAGTAAAAAGACCCCTACCACACTGGTGGGGAAAGCGATTAGTTCTAAATTTGGTCTAGTAGGTCTGCGTCTTTGAGGAAGCAAAATATTTGCTCCTCCCTTGTTCTATCATTTGATAGAATATCCCGGATCCTTGTAGATAAGTTTCTCTTACCATTTGGTATTTAGGACAGTCTGTCAACACGTGCTCAACCGTTAGAATAACAGAGCAGATTTCGCAGATAGGCCTGCCTTTTCCTTTGAACAGCGAACCGTGCGTGAGCAAAGTGTGCCCTGTTCGCAAGCGCGATAGAATAATTTGTTCCCTTCTACTTGATCTATCCTCCCATCTCACAAAGTCGCCCTTCACTTTTCCAAGGAATAAGCTGCGATTGTGTCTCCACTCCGTCGTTACGCTTATAGCAATGTCGTTTTTTACCCCTTTAATAATGTCAGCACCTGGCACTTCACGGGTGAGAAGCCTACCTCGTCGGCCTAGGCAAGCTAATTGGTCGGCTTCTTCGTTTCCTTTAATCCCTACATGGCCAGGGACCCAACAGAGCACAGTATCGCCAAGGCAATCTTCAATTGCTTGTACCCATGGATGTGTAGATTTACCACTTTCAATTGCAGACAACACACTTGCTGAGTCAGTGAAAACAACACGTGGGTTTTCATTGCATTCGTCAGTAATGGCAATTGCCGTGTGAATTGCTGCTGCTTCGGCTGAGAACACTGAATACGTTTTGGGTAGACGATAAAAGTAATCGCAGCTGTTTGTGGTTATCCCAATTCCAACCCTGTCTTCGTTCTTAGACCCATCGGTGAAAATAACCTTATAATGTTGGTATTTAGTCTGGAGAAGATGATTGAAGATTGCTTTGGCTTTCTCGGGGGGCTCACCAACGTTGTATGCTTTTTTGACGGACCAATCGACGGTTGGGACCTGGGAATGCCACTCTCTGTCCCAAACACGGTATACTCGTAATAACAACGTGTTGGGGTAGAAGTATTGGGGTATCTTTGGATTACTGGTTGGACACTGACTGCTGTGGGATCAGAATGGCCGGTGGTTTTGCCCAAAAATCCCACTGCCGATCGAACAATAGCGACTGCTATCGTGGCGTGGAATGGTAGAGCTGCTGCTTCGATACAGGCACTCGCAGCAGGCGTAGAAGGGAGGAGGCCTGAACAGTGCCTGATCATTCCATGATATGAGGGCCCTAGCATATTATTTAATGAATCAAAGTTTCTACTGGTAAGTTCTATTCCGTATAGTAACTTCGAGGTGACTATGCTATTGCCTACTTGGAGTAACGTTCGACGGTTGCCATGCTGGTGTCTTCTTTAGTTATTTAATTAGTTTAGATCTAGTTTTGACCTCTTTTTTAAGAATTTTAAAGTACGGTTCGAAGTTGAACTTTCTGTCCAAAGTGATTCCCAAGATTTTAATATTTTTGCGGTAGGTAAGTTCGGTATCTCTAATGGTGATAGTTCGCCTCCACGGATGGTGGCTTTTCAGGCAAATATGACTAAAGCAGCATTTTTCAAGGCTTAATTGGAATCCGACGCTTGAGGCCCATTTGTCGATAGCTTTAATGGTGGTCTGAAGTTTTTTCCGAATTCTGTAGGTACTTTTTCCTGTTACCACAAGGACAATGTCATCGGCATAAACCAACGGGTAAATTCCAGCAGGGAGAATGTCGAATACATCGTTGATGGCAACAAGAAATAGTGTGACAGCTAGTACAGCACCCTGAGGCACTCCATTCTTTTCGATTTTGGTAGGAGACAGTGACCCTCCCACAGCAACTTCGAAAGTTCTATCTCCTAGAAACCCCTGGATAAATTTTCCCATGTTTCCCCTCAGCCCATGGTTATAGAGTTTTTCGAGAACCCGATGTTTCCAAACCCTGTTATATGCTTTGTTCAAGTCTAGAGCAGCAATGTCGACGTGATCTCCGTCTTGTAATGCTTGATCAATAATACTGCCAAGAGCGGTGAAATATGTACCAGTACCCTTTCCCCGACGGAAAGCAAACTGGCGGTGATCAAGAAGCTCGTTACTTTCCAAGAATGATACAAGTCGCCTGTTGATCATTTTTTCTGCTATTTTAGCCATGCAACTGGTCAGGCTGATAGGACGATAGTCGGAGGCGATGTGGGAAGATTTCCTCGGTTTAGGTAAGGGGACAATTATGCTACGGCGCCATTCAGCGGGGTACACCCCATTGGACCATATTTCGTTAATAGTTTGTAGCAAAGCAACCTTGCCTTTTAGTGATAGATTGCGTAACATCGGGTAACCAATGTTATCTGGCCCAGCGGATTTCCCTTTCACGCTGCTTAGCGCGTATAGAAGTTCCATCATTGAAAATTGTTTGTTGTAATCTCTACCATTGTTATCATTCTCATTGAAATCAATAATATGAGCTTCTGTGGAAGCTTTTTTCCTTAAAAAGTTAAGGGAATAATTATCGTCAGAGGATAAATCTTCGAAATAATTCGCTAAGATATCGGCAACTTCAACTGGCGAACTAGTGAAAGTTCCATCTTCTCTAGTAAGGGACATCCTTTTCTGTCGCCTTTTACCAGCTAGCGACTTAATACGACGCCAAGTGTCAGAAATTGAAACACTTGTGTCGATGCCATCGAGAAAATTTTCCCAGCTTGTGATTTTGGCATTTTTAATTACAGATCTACACTCATTACGAGCATTTTTGAGTGCTGTTACTCTCTCAGTCAAAAGTGGATGATTGGAGGGGGTTTTCTTGAGTTTGCGTAACTTTTTCCTTCTGTTTCGAATAGCTTTTTCTACCTGAGGGTTCCACCAATGAACAGCTTTTTTACCTGGTATTTTCGAGATACGAGGTATGTGTTCGTTGGCAGCTTGCAATATTATTGCCGTTAACTTTTCAAGAGATAAGACTTCGCCTGGTGTGATGACATTGTCAATGCTGATTGCAAAATTATCCCAATCAGCATTTTCATACCTCCATCGTTGACGGCGCGTTGTTGTGGGAGGGGGACTTTTGAGTTTCAAGATTATGGGAAAATGGTCACTACCGTAAGTGTCATTGTTAGATTCCCAGGTGATTTTTGATATAATTTCAGCGGATGAAATCGATAGGTCAATGGCGGACCTTATCGACCCCCTGAGAAAAGTATTGGATCCATCATTAAGAATGACGCAACCGTTGTCCTCAACGAACTCTTTAATTATGATTCCTCTCCCATTGTCCCTGTTAGAACCCCAAATACTATGGTGTGCGTTAAAGTCACCGAGAATCATATAAGGTTTGGGAAGCTGTTTAGCTTTTTTTTCGCCACGAACAGTCATCGGGCGCGGACGCGTTTTCATTTCGCTCCGCAATTTAACTTGTATTTTTATTTTTTTTTTACACCTTGACGGCGTCGCGAGTGCACGTAAGCAACAATTTATTTATTTATAAACAATCTTTGACCGTCGCGCTACCGCGTGTATCTAACCTTTTCTCTACAATTCGTACTCGCCGCGTAACAATTTTTAATCAGTGCTATGGAAAAGTGTGGCATAACCAACTGTACTTCGACCGACAACCGTTTCCTGTGGAAATGCGAAGGAATATGCAAAAGGCACTTCCACGCTGCCTGCGTAGGAACCCGTAGAAACCAAGAAGAACTACTGCGTTCATTCATGCTGCCCTTATGCATAGAATGCCAGGAACAGTTCATGGACCAACTCCAACTGAAGAAGCTCATCCAGCACCAGAAAATTTTAACAGAAAGTATTGAATCACAAATCAAATCAAATCATTCAATAATCAGTCAACTTCCTAACCTGACTGTAACGCACGACACACTGGACAGTATCAATACACTGCTTTCTGAATTGAAGACGGAAATTAAAAAAGTAAATATTAACACAAACAATGCGTCGGCAAAAACCATAAATCGCATTTCGACGCTGTTCGGCGAACTTGGCCATGACTCCATATCGGACATATCGGACATTAGCAAAGAAAACCGGCAGCACACAAAGAACATACAACAGCACCTGGAAAAAGCATTTACTAATATAGAATCAAAAATTGACAATATGGAACACCAATTAGAAGCTATACAAAATAAGAAAACAAACTGCAGTACAACGGCGCAGGAACTAATTAATGAATTAAAAGCGCTCAAAGAATCGAATTCACTCCAGCCAAAAACAGACAATCATCCCAGTCTGGCTGAAGAACTTCGCCTTTCATTGCCACTTCCAGAATCGGACTCAGATGAACACCGTACTCCGAATTTCACATCAGGCTGGCGCCTAATTGGCAATAAAAAAGTATGGAAACGCGACTGGACTGAATATGACGCCAGACAGCGTAAAAGATGCATGCAGGAAAAGCAAGCAGATAAGGCCGCTCGTAAACGTATGCAGCAACGCAAACGTCAGCAGGAAAACTCAAACCCTATCAGCATAAGTAACACCTATAAACACGGAATAAACCATTTCGCCTGCAACTCAAAGAAAATTGCTGAAATGCCAAAACAACCACTACCCTCGGACAAAGACCTCCTGGCAGCTGCACGCGTTCAATTTGCTGGGCCGCCGAATTCAGACATAACATCAAAATTTATAAATTTCCAAAAAGGCCAAACTATCAACCCATATCGGACAGAAAAAAATGCAACTAACAATGAAAATTCTGCACCGGCTCCTGCCAGCAACGCCAGCATACAATCAGCACCGCAAGACAGCCAATTTGAACTTGACCCCATGCGTCCACCAATCGTCCGACTTACGCAGCAATCATCGAATGGCGACGAGCGCTTTTTGAAGGCTAGACTCCGCGACCCAAAAGTAATGCATATTACACGCCTATATCTCGCATACATGAAGGACCAACCATCATCTGTATGCGTAGAAGGAATGACACCAACCAGTATAAGAATGCTTCTCGAATCCGAAGGACTGCCGACATCTCCAGAACAGCTCCAACGCGTCTTTATTGAAGTCCATCAGGAATATGGACTCACGCCAGCCGAAGCAGTAGCCGACCTTCAATCATATCGTCATTTTTTATCAAATGAACGCACGCACCGTCTTCAACAACTTCGCGAAAGTGTAAATAAATTTAGTACAAATTTTCGCAAGTAAGGACGCCCTCTTCTGAGGCAGAACCATTATATTTAAACATAAGTAATAACTTGACTAACACTTCTTCGCTTCCTCGACAGAATGCGACTGAAATTCTTATCTATTGTCAGAATTTCAATCGCATGAAAAGCCCAAGCAAAATGAAAGAAATTCAACAAAATCTATTGTCGTCATCTTTTAAAATAATTTTAGGAACTGAAAGTAGCTGGGACGAAAGCGTAAGAAGCGAAGAAGTATTTGGAAACAATTACAATGTATTCCGGCACGATCGGAATTTGTCTACCAGTCAAAAAAAGTCAGGCGGTGGAGTCCTCATTGCCATTAATGTAGACTTTACTTCTGAAGAAATAATATCCGACAAATATAAAGAATTTGAACACGTATGGGCCAAAGCATTTATTGCTGGCGAAGAACATATCTTCTGTTCCGTGTACTTTCCACCGGAACATGCTCATAAACATTCGTATGAATTATTTTTCAAAACTCTAGAATCTATTATGTCTAACATGAAACCAGAAGTAAAACTGCATGTCTATGGCGACTTCAACCAACGTAATGCAGACTTTATTGTAGACATTGAAAATGAATCTATCTTACTCCCAGTCGTAGGCGAAAACGAAACACTGCAGTATCTTTTCGGCAAATCCTCAGAACTCGGTCTATATCAAATCAATCATGTCAAAAACAAACAAAATGCTTATTTAGACCTATTATTCACAAACTGCACTGAAGACTTCTGTGTAGATGCATCATTGACTCCCATCTGGAAAAATGAAGCATTCCACACAGCAATTGAATATTCAATAGTAATGAATAACCAAATATATTAAATACCAATATAGTTCACTTACGTGAAATTATGAAGACAAATTGAAAATGACAGAAGCGTTAGTCACCTTTTCGACCGCTAGGTGCGCCACTTCTGATTTTGTTCAACACGACATGCGAAATAGAGTAACTTTTGACACTAATATTACCCTAATGGGTACACTGAAAAAAATTCACATTTTATTGTGAAGTGGACTCGGCCAAATATTTCATAATAATAAAGTTCGCCTATGCATAAGGCAATCCATGGGTGGTGTTCCACGGTTTGTACGTTTGTCGACCTCCGACAATATTTTGAGTTGTAGAATGGCGACTTTTGGTGACTGGAAAACTGCCGAAAATAACCAAATAACACCCAATATGGGTATTTCTTCAACCGGCCGATTTCCATCCAATATGAGATGTTTCGATACCAGAATGATACACAGGAGCTAGAATCGACCACAGACAACATTTTGAATTCTAAGATGGTGACTTCCGGTTTCTGTAGAACAGCCGAAAATGACTAAATAACACCTATTATTGGTGTTTCTTAAACCAGAATGACGCTCAGGGGCCAGAAATTGTCTCCAAAAAAAAAAAAATAGCCTAAAGGGACCAAATACCACCCAATATGAGTGTTTCTTTAACCAGAATGATGCATGGAGCTAAAAATTGACCTCAGACACCATTTTGAATTGTAAGATGGCAACTTCTGAGAAACAGCCGAATACTACTGCATATGAATATTTCCGTAATCGAAATAATGTATAGAAGCCAAGCATTGACCCTGAACACCATCTTGAGTTCGAAGATGACCACTTTCAGTTTGTGGAAAACAACGAAAATAACTGAATACCACCCAATATGAGTGTTTTCGGAAAAGAGGTGATGTACTAAAGGCAAAAGTCGAGGATGTTGTCATTCCGATAAAACCAATAATGTCAAACGATATAAACAAATCGCAACAAATCAATGAATTAGGAATGTTGAAAATTATTAAATTAAACACAAAAATAGGCGGGACGAAGTTTGCCGGGTCAGATAGTAAATACATAAATATGCTGGTTGAAGCAAAGCTGCAAGTGATGAATACGAAGATTAGAACTTGAGAGCAAAAAATTCGGAGGGATAAAAAAAACAAAAAAATACTTTCAAAACGAAGAAAACTAAACATTAAATAATAGTTTTTGCATAACAGTTGTTATTACTGATTATGTTTGTTTTGTTGAATATCTTTTATATATAATATAATAAAGCTTTTAAACCAATTACAACATTATATGTATCAATACTTAAATTGTTAAATTGATAGAACATTCAATGTTATCTAAGCAAAAGGTTGCACAACAACCATATACGACTATTGACAACCATTGTGCGGTTTCTCCTTTTATCTTTTTCACGAGGTAATTGAAATATTCATTTAATTGTAAACTTCGTGGCCTGATTATTGAGCTTGAGCTTGACGGCCGCACATTTCGAAGTTGCTTCCCGTGATGGATCTGAGCTAGTGAAGTTACACAGGGAACCACGTATATAGCAACTTGGGATTAAATCTAGAAAATTTGAAACTAGAAACTTGGGATTAGTTTACCATTTACACGTCGTGGCCTGATTATTTGAATATTTCTTCTTCGTGCCTCGATAAGCTACATGTATTATATTATCAATATTTAACTCCCGGAATGGCGTTAGTTTTACATACAAACAATATACGCACGAAATCTGCAACATATTTTTTTCTGTGAAAGTATAAAATTGAGTTAACTAAATCTAAAATTGAGTAAATTCAGTTTCGTGTATGAGAATGTCACCCGCTCACAGAAATTCAACAACAATGCACAGTGGTACAGTAAGGCAATGTAGGCGGACATGAGTTTTTCGATGCGATTTTGTGGTTTTAGAGTAAATTTTTTTTCTAAGAACTTGTTTCTTATATTTAGTCTATTTTTTATGTGCAAATGAAAATTAGGGTGGTCCTCAAATCGACTAAATGAAAAAACTAACTTTTTATTTGCATATATAAATGTATACATTCATCGGCACAGTTGTAGATCAACTAAATTTAAGCAACTTTCGGTATTTCTTCACAATATTTATACAATATTTGTTCTTTCAAATGATACCAAATAATATTACTTATGTTTGCCCTAGACGGAGACATCAATATATTAAAAGGGCCTATTTTTAAAATAGAAAAAGTGAAAACTCTTCATCTGTATGATATATCGACAATGTTTTTTCGTCAAAATTGGCGTATTTTTGATTAAAGTTACCGAAGAAAACTTCGTTCTTAAATTTGAATTGAAAAAATAGAGCGAAAAGACTGTTTTTGGAAACCAAATTTCATGTCTACAAAAAAGTTTTTTTACAAAGTTACTTAGAATTAGTTGGTCTACAAGTTTGCCAAAGAATGTTTTATTTCCTTGATTTTAGGACCACCCTAATTTTCATTCGCACATGAATAGAGGACTATGTATAAGAAACAACTTTTTACAAAAACTATGGCTTTAAACCGCAAACCAAAATCGCAACGAAAAGCCTATGTCCGCCTAAATTGCCTTACTGTACCACTGTGCAATGAGTTTAGTTACCTTTTTCACCACAAGAGGGGGTGTTCCCTGTCTGTCTTCACGGGAATATATGGGAAATTCGAGAGTGAACTATATTGTTATTTTAAGATATTTGGAATAACACTTCGTACCCCAGCGACTGCGAGTACGAGGATGTACCGGAATACCACAAAACTGACTTCGAACAAGTCAAACGTAGACTTCGCATAATAAATTGGCGTAGTATAATTTGTAAAGAAGGAAATGTCAACGAAGAAGTATCAAAATTTTATGAAATAAATAATCAAATTATATCAGAAAATGTACCTCTAAAGAAAAGAAGACGAACGAACACCAACAAATATCCAGTGTGGTTTAATCCACAATTGAAGAACCTAAAAAATAGAAAACAAAAAGCACATAAAATATACAAAAAAGACAGCAATAGCGAAAATCTTCAAAATTACCAAGAAATTTGCTGTCAACTTGACGCAGCCATTAAAATTGCACATGAAGAACATAATCGTAAAATCGAACATCAAATCAAGTCTTGCCCTAAGAACTTCTTTAATTACGTAAAAACCAAACTAAAAAGTAACAACTTTCCATCACGAATGCATCTTGACAGTAATGCAGGACATACTAGTAATAAAATATGTAGCCTTTTTGCCACTTTTTTTCAAGAAATTTACACCACATATGAAGAAACAGATCGCGACCGCGAATACTTCTCGTATTTGCCTGAATTTTCGAATTCTTTATCTGTCAATCAAATATCTGAATTAGAAATTCAAAACGCACTTAAAAATTTAGACGCTACGAAAGGTCCTGGTTTAGTGCCAATTTTCAAATCTGGCGCTAAATCTGACATTCGTAATTATCGTGGAATTGCCATTTTTTCATGCATTCCAAAATTATTTGAATCAATAATTAATGAAAAAATCTTTCAACAAGTAAAACACCAAATTACAACTCAACAGCACGGCTTTTACAAAGGCCGATCAACTACCACAAATCTTTTGGAATTCATAACTTTCACTCTGACTGTAATGGACAACGGTAACCACGTAGAAGCTCTTTATACGGACTTTAGCAAGGCATTTGACAGAATCGACATACCATTATTACTCTTCAAGCTCGAAAAATACGGAACTGAAACAAAATTTTTGGAATGGCTGCAGTCATACTTAACAAAACGAACACAAATAGTCCGCTTTCAAAATTCCTTTTCAAACCCAATAGAAGTAACTTCTGGGGTTCCTCAAGGTTCCCACCTGGGCCCTCTTCTTTTTATATTATACGTAAATGACATTTCCTTTCTTCTTAAGTCAATACATGTGCTTGTATATGCTGATGACATGAAGCTCTTTATAGAAATAGCAAATTGGTGCAACAAAAGCCTATTACAACTCAACATTAAAAAATGTAATTCAATAGCCTTTAGCAGAAAAACAGTAACACCACCAACAAACATTTTCTTAGGAAACCAACCAGTAGAAAAATGCAAAATCGTTAGGGACCTAGGCGTAATCTTAGACTCCAAACTCACATTCATAGAACATTATAATACAATTATCAACAAAGCAAATAGTATGCTGGGCTTTATAAAACGCTTCGGCCACAATTTTCAAGACCCATATACAATCAAACTATTATATATTACATACGTCCGACCAATTCTGGAATATTGTAGCATTGTATGGAATCCCTATATTGCCACACATGAAGAACGCATTGAATCTGTCCAAAAACAAATTTCTTTTGTACGCGCTTCGTAAGCTAAATTGGACATCATTTCCCTTACCATCATATGAAGCACGCTGCATGCTTACAGACATACAAGCACTTAAAGAACGCCGCGATCTTTCAATGCTTTATTTTATCAATGACATTATTTCTCAACGCGTGCAATCTACTCAATTATTATCACAACTAAATTTTTATGCACCCAGTCGTCAATTAAGAAATCGTAAAATATTTTCGCAAAATTCTCACAGAACAAACCACTCAAAAAATGGCCCAATAAATCGCATGATGCGTCACTATAACCAGCACTGCGAAAATATCGACATCACCATGGGCAGAAATCAAATAAAAAAACGACTAACTACTGGAAATAATGTATAGAATATAAGAAAACATTGTATTATTATAACTGTAGTCTACATTTGCTTGACGAAATAAATAAAAATAAAAATAAATCAGATCGGTTAGTTGCCTTTGAAGATTATTGATACCTCTATTGGGTAGGTAGATACTAACAACGGTAACAGTAAAAGAGCCTTTAAGTCGAGCTGCAACAGCCAACAGTGTGCTGTCTATCGTGATAACGTCATGTGGTTCGTCATTATGAATGCCCAATGCCACTGATTGGTAGCAGTTTTGACCAAATTTGTGCAACCATTTATATCGGCTGCCAGCCCAAGTTGTTGGGTCCTGATTTCTTTTAAGATGTGTTTCCTGAATAGCAAGTACAGTAGGGTTGTTTGCCGTTAGGAACTGCAAATCGTTCCATTGGTTGGTCAAACCGTTTATATTCCATTGCAAAGCAAAAATTTTATCGTCAATAAATATGTTGCTAAGGGAGTCATCGGAAAGAGTCTTCGAGTGGTTTGTCGAAAGTAAGTGTCTATTGCCTGCAATGTCATGTCTATTTGGAGATAAGTATAAGGTTGATGGGTCTTCAGAGTTCATAATCGATGATTGGCTTGTTGCAGAGCCCACCAGAGCTCCACCCGTGGACAGGCTTGGTGAAGACCTCTCAGCGGGCAGAGAGGGTAATGGACCTGCGTAACAGTGTTGGTTGTTCTCTGTTATTTCAACGGGGTGGGAAGAAGTGGAAGCTTCTGCGTTTGAAGAACAGGGGGGTTTGAAAGGTGTTATATCCATTGAAGATAATATGGGGAGGGATTTTGATGTTGTGACTCAGAAATGTAAAAAAAAATCTTCCACGTGAGGATGAATCGACCAAAGATTAATCAGATATATCTTCCATGGGCTCATTTTCGTTGTTTTGGCTACCTGTTTTTGAATTGTCTTCTGATGTATCGGAGAAGATGTCGGGTGAAAAAGATCCACTCAACGGGCGGGATATTTTCATTTTGTTTGGCTTGCTGTCGGTGTCAGCGATTCTTTTATTTTTGTATTGTTCAGGATTTGAGGAATTCTGCGGAACATCGTTCTTTGATGTTCTGTCAGGCTTTTGGCTTCGAGTATTGGGGGTATTGTGGATCGGAGCTTCGGATTTTTTTTGACTTTCTTTGCTGTTCTGGAGCCGTTGAGTTACTTTTGGAAAGACTAAGGGGTTGATCTTGGGAGTTTGTTTGTTTGGAAGTTTCAGTATTGCTCGAGAGAATTTTTCGCAGGATTGCAATTTCCTTATCCTTGACTGCAGAGGCGTCTTTTAGCGATCTGACTTCCGCTACAAGGTCTTCAATGGTGCCGTGCTTTTGGACGGTACCCAGCCTTGTTCGGATAGAGGCAGATTCGAGTTGTCTGATTCGAAGGTCTTTGTCAGCCAACTCATTTCGCATTTTTATCAGTTCAGAGATAAGGCCGCGGATTTCTTCATCTTTACCAAAGTTTGTGACACTAGCGAAAGAACGAGAGGAGTAACGGCTTTCGTAGGGCTTTCTTGCTGCCGGGTAAGAGATACCAGAATCTATTCTGAGGTGTTGTATTTCATTTTCTTTGACATAGCAAGGACATTTCTTACTCGACAACGAATGGGACGCCGATTTGCATCGAGAACAGAAGGCTGGGGCGATGCACGTATTTTCAGGACTTATAGTAGGTTTTTCAGAGCAATTTCCACATATGGAGTCAGCCTGTTGGCAGCGAAGACGGGTGTGGCCGAACGACCAACATTTGTAACAAACCATTGGCGAGGGATAATAGGGCCTGGTTTTACACCGAACCCAACCAAATTCAATATATTCCGGAACGACTGTCCCTTCAATCGTTAAAATCATTGTGTTAGTAGGTTCGATTCCGTTGTTATTTTTTCGAGTTATCTTTCTAACTTCTTGGACACCATAGGGTTTAAGATATTCCGCAAGTTCGTTTTCTGTAAGATCAGAGACTTCGCGACAGTTAACAACGCATTTGTTTATATGACGACTGAAACGGTTAGTTTGATGGGTTTATCGGCTTAATCAGTCCGTGTATACTAGCAAAAACGATTTGTTTTTTTCTTATTCCGACAGTTTCGGTGACTTTATTTCACCTTTTTTAAGGAGTCTGAAAATATACATTGTGTGTTGTTTTCCTCTTTCGTTACTGGTTTATGTTTTATGTCTGTGTTAGCTTACTTACAGAAAGGATAATCATTCTATTGTTAAGTGTGTTGGTGTCCAACATCGGTTGTCTGGTGTGTATTACAAATGGCGTCCCACTTTGGCTATATGTAAAAGGTATTGTTCGCTTAAAACAGATTTGTAACTTCCCTCTATAAACTGTACTTACTGCATGTGTACCTATTTTTGTGTGCTACACTGTATAAGCTTCTAAAGCTTTTTCTAGCACTTACTTTTTTCAAGCACTTTTATGGCAATTTCACTTTAATCGGGTAATAAATATTCTAAGCTGTTGGTTTTGCGTCTTCCTCTGTAGTCTACTAATTCTTGACGGCTTGCTAAGGGTGTGTTTGAGAGATTGTACAGCTTTGAGTTGTGGTGGTAGTGGATTGGCTGTCATGGTTGTCTGTTTTGTTTTGGTTGATGTTCTTTATCGAGTGTATAATACCAGCGTATATGGTGTTCAGTAGACTGGGACACAGTTGTATGGGAAAAAAGCATTGGTGTAATTTTTTCGCTCCAATGCACTCTTCGTGTTCCTTATGGGTCCTGTAACAACTGTGTAACTTTTCAGATCGATCGGTGGAACCCCTGACTTGCGCCCGATTTTTAAAGTTTCCATACGATTTTATATGAGAAAATCCACTTTTTCAAAACTTATCCTCTAGAAATTTTCAGTTGGCTCCTAAAAATATACCAATACATGATATTTGTAGGAAATTTTCCTGGGAATAATTTTTCTGAAGACTGTAAGGCGCAACAAAATTTGTAGAAAAAGTTATTCACCTTAAACTGATCGAATGTCTGACGAACGGCTCAACATTGAATTTTTCCAGCAACACTGCTGCAGCATGCTGCTGTTGCAAACTCAACAACGTGATGAGAAACAGTTTCGCGTAGAATTAAGCTTGAAAGCGTGATTTTTCGTTCATAGAATCTTCGGAGAAAATGCTTAGAATATCAATCCCTATGTTTTGATAGTATTCGTTGTGTGATTCATACCCCTGAAAGTGAGAAATCAGCTTTCTAAACACCCCTACGTAGTGAAAAACATTTTCGTGTGGGATTAAGCTTAAAGGTATGATATTTTGCTCACGTTATCTTCATTATCGGAGAGCTTGCTTAAAATATTAATTATAAAGTTTTAATGTTGATTGATTACTCCCCCTAAAAGAGGGAAGTAAACTTTCTAAACACCCACGTCGTGTGACTCTGGTGTCTTTCAGAAAAAAGTTTGGTAGATACATAGCTACAATTTGTGCAGATACATGGCTAGCAGGTCACTACGAACCACGGTAAATGAAGTCTATTGAAAAAGAGAAAAAGAGAGTATTGATCTTTGGGCGGGATGTTGGTTGAGCGGGCACCGAGGTGGGCCGCTGAAAGATCCGAAACAACTGGAAAAGGGTAAGTTTTCAAAGTTTTTCTTTAGCTCCCCGTGTTGATTGCAAACCGCTGTCTGTTGAAAATGGAAACATCTTTGGCTCCAACTTAATTTTTTATTACTGATAATTATTGCAATTTATATTGATTAAAACATATACAAAAATTCAACAACAAAGGTTATCACCTTTCAATATTTCAGAGGCTTTTGTTGTCTGTGGGATTCGACAACTTGTAGCAAATAATTCTGTTGATCGGGATCTTTTTTTTATTTTGTTGTTGTAGTCGCTGACAAGCTTCACGGCCCTTTCTGCAAAATCATTCACTACTGCAATTGCCTTCACGCGTTCTTGTGCTTCCAGATATTGTTTATTTGATTGCCATTTTTCAGGTTTTTCTTTAAGAAAGTCCGTTGAGATTTTCATGATTTCGAAAAATCGTTTCGTTACCTTCGTTACAAAGTTAGAAAGTGTAGAGTTTTTCTGAATGTTATCAGCCTTCACTAAGACTTTAGCATTCTCAAGTTGTTTTGCCTTCTTCAGTTTTTGTTTGCTTCTGTTTACCTTTTTTCGCTACTAGAACAGACGAATATCTTCTTCTTCCTCACCTGTGTATACCTCATTGGTTCGTAGTGACCTGCTGGCCATGTATCTGCGCAAATTGTAGCTATGTATCTACCAAACTCCTTTCTGAAAGACACCAGGGTATGATCTATTGAATTGGCACCAGAACCCAAGTTGTCACACGAGGTGGGTGTTTAGAAAGTTTACTTCCCTCTTTTAGGGGGAGTAATCAATCTACATTAAAACTTTATAATTAATATTTTAAGCAAGCTCTCCGATAATGAAGATAACGTGAGCATAATATCAATTCAAGCTTAATCCCACACGAAAATGTTTTTCACTACGTAGGGGTGTTTAGAAAGCTGATTTCTCACTTTAAGGGGTATGAATCACACAACGGATACTACCAAAATATAGGGATTGATATTCTAAGCATTTTCTCCGAAGATACTATGAACGAAAAATCACGCTTTCAAGCTTAATTCTACGCGAAACTGTTTCTCATCACGTTGTTGAGTTTGCAACAGCAGCATGCTGCAGCAGTGTTGCTGGAAAAATTCAATGTTGAGCCGTTCGTCAGACATTCGATCAGTTTAAGGTGAATACCTTTTTCTACA
This sequence comes from Wyeomyia smithii, assembly GCF_029784165.1. Classification (NCBI taxonomy): domain Eukaryota; kingdom Metazoa; phylum Arthropoda; class Insecta; order Diptera; family Culicidae; genus Wyeomyia; species Wyeomyia smithii. The sequence goes on from NC_073694.1 coordinate 21,950,634, forward strand.
AATTTTGTTGCGCCTTACAGTCTTCAGAAAAATTATTCCCAGGAAAATTTCCTACAAATATCATGTATTGGTATATTTTTAGGAGCCAACGGTAAATTTCTAGAGGATAAGTTTTGAAAAAGTGGATTTTCCCATATAAAATCGTATGGAAACTTTAAAAATCGGGCGCAAATCAGGGGTTCCACCGATCGATCTGAAAAGTTACACAGTTGTTACAGGACCCATAAGGAACACGAAAAGTGCATTGGAGCTAGTCCTTTTTTTTGTCCCACCCTAGTGTTCAGTCCCTCAGTGTCTGTGCGTTTGTTTATGCTATTTTCTGTGTTGGCAATATGACAAATTTCTAAAAACGGGAGTGCTTGTGGTTTGTTGTGTCTGTCTATAATTTTTGTTTGTTGAAAATCAAACCGGTGATTCTGTGTGATACTGTGATGCATTAGTGCTGTTTTTTCCTTAAGTGTACTAATTTGGGTATCTGTTTCGTTGTAACCTTGTTGCAGTAGTTTGTCCCAGGTGTTATAGGGCGTCCGGTGTCCACTAATTCTAGTTTTAAGCATGTTTGTTGTTGTTTGTTGTTAACAACGCATCTTACTCGGTTAAGATTAGGATGGCGGCTGATTTTGATTTTCTTTCCATCTAAGAGAGACCTAAGTTCGAGGAGACGTTCGATTTGGCATGTGTTTCGAACCTTGAGAGCGTAAGATGCCCCACGATTCTCTATAAATGCACCAACAATTTTGCCACTGATAACTTGTTCAACCGAAGCTCTTATCAAAAATGGATTCTGTGGCAGTGAGCCGCTCTCGGGTTCAAGACGAAGAACTGTGAGAGCTCCGTTCATGTTTTTTGGGTCCATCCAACTAGGAATGGTTCGACCCGTAAACGAGTTGTCGATCATAGTTTCAATTCCCCCACCGGGGTCGTGGAAGTTTTGCGACCCGGAAGCCATGATCGGTGAAGGCCGACCACGTAATGAGGGAAAAGGTAGAGTAGCTTGTAGGTTGGTAGTTTAGTGATAATTCATGAGGAGAATGCTACTCACCTTATCGGCTGAGAGAATATAAATACGCGATGAGTCACTCACCAGCGAATCGATAGTACTCACTACGAACTGGGCTTATAAAGCTGAGCTTTTACAGACAAAAGCTTTGTTCAAAGATGGTGGACGTTGCTTGATGCTTCCGAAGCAATTTGTGCGGATTGCATGAATTAAAGCATGTGGTACCAAACTCTGTTTCCACTATTCACCAACAGCTGTTTCGTTGAAACGATGAGATCGAACTGACCCTAATGTTTATACTCATACGTTTTTAACTACCCGAGCTGCAAGAACTAACTAGAGAATAATAACAAAACCCAAAATATCAAATACTCTGGTGCTTGAGTCCCAAAATTGGATAATGCTGCAATTGCGAAAATATTGCAATCTCTAAAGCTTGAAACGTCTCATAACCTTGTATGCATAAAATACTTAATTTATTTACCAACTATAAAATTTAAAAGTCCCACCATTCAAAAATTCTCAGGTCCTCAAAAATCATTAATTCATCGATTTTAAAAAGCTTCATTCATAAGATCTTGAAATTTCGAAATTGAAAAGCTTTTTGTTTTTAAAACATGCGAAATTCTTGAAAGATAAGGTCGCAAAATTCACAATTCTAAGGACTTCGAAATTCCACCGCCGTAATCTTCATCATTAAATCACTAAATTCTTGAATTCATAAAGCTAGTCTCTTTCAATCCCCAAATCCTCTAGTCCTTGGATTTCTAAATTTCTAGTTGCTAGAATTCTTGAATCCTCAAACCTTATTCGGTCATCGAATCCCTCAATTCTAAAATTATATAATTCCAGAATCTTCAAGTAAAATCTTAAACCTTGAGTCCTGAATAATCTGAAAATTCTCAAATCTTTCTTAAGCCCAAAAACCCTAACGAAAAACTCCTTCAATTTTCAAGCTCTTATCATCTCCAAAATTATAATATCGTGAAAATTCGAACTCCGAAAAGCAGGGCCGGATTTAGACGCTGGGAGGCCCGGGGCAAATTTGTCTGTGAGGCCCTCTTTTCTTAAAACATTTAGTGGTAACGTTCTGGCAGGTGACGAGCAAAAAAAAGGTCGCCCCAGGACTAGGGGGGCCCCTTGAAACGCAAGGCCCGGGGCATTTGCCCCTTTGCCCCCCCCCCCTCAAATCCGGGCCTGCCGAAAATCCTAACATTCCACATTCTTTACACTTTGGAGCCTCAAACCCTTTTGATTACTTTCACTTTTACTATTGCGGCGACAGACCGATTATCGATCCAATGCCGAATTCAGAATACGTCGCCATGTCACCTGGTCTTGGGCTGCTATACTCCAATCTCCCCTAGCACCTATTTCGCGAGCATCCTCATCGACAGCAAACATCCAACGAGTGCGGCCTGCCACGAAGTCAATGTCCTCTATCGGGATTTCTGCTAAATATAGTCTTCGCTGGTCGTTCTTCCGGCATTCTAGCTACGCTCAAAAACACCAAGAGCTCACCGATCGGTCTCTTGGTGTTTTGTAGAGTGCAAATTTAGTACGGGTTTGCAGACCACGGGACCTCAACTGGTTAAACTATCCGCCTTTTCATCTCACGGCTAACCTCGTTGTCAGATGTCACTAGTGTACGCAGGTAAATAAATTCGTCGACTACTTCAAAAGTTTCCCCATCTAACACCTCCTCAGCACCAACATCCGTCGGACTACCACGCTCTCTACCAGCCACCATGTATTTCGTTTTGACAGAGTTAATGATGAGCCCTACTCTCGCAGCTTCCCTCCTGAGAGGTCCGAAGGCCTCTTCCACAGCTCTACGGTTGATACCAATGATGTCGATATCGTCCGCATAACCTAGAAGCATGTGAGACTTCGTAATGATGCTGCAACTTCTTTGCACACCAGCTTTCCGTATAGCACCCTCCAATGCGATGTTGAACAATAAGTTTGACAACCCGTCTTCCTGCTTCAAACCATCTAGTGTCACGAAAGAGTCCGTCACCGGCTATCCTGACGCATGATGTAGAGCCTTCAAGGGTGGCACGTATCAGCCTAATTAGCTTTGTTGGGAAGCCATGTTCGACCATAACTCGCCAAAACTCATTTCTCTTTACTGTATCGTACGCTGCCTTGGAGTCAATGAACAGATGGTGCGTCTGCAGGTTAAATTCTCGAAATTCATCGACGGTCTGACGCAGGGTAAACAATTGGTCCGTAGCGTCCCCCTCGAAAACCACATTGGTAATCGCCAACAAAGGTCTCCGACAACGGCCTCAGTATATGACCACCCTTTAAATTATATGATCCTAAAACCCTGAGTGAGGAAAAGTCGTGAAACCGTAAAATTATAGGATCGCATAATCGAACAAAGTGATTTTGAAATCCTGAAATCCTAAGAAGTTTAATTCAGAAAATCTTCCTTGAGAATTCGAAATTCTAGAATTTTGTAACTCTTAGATCTAAACTAAAATCGAAGAATCTGCGAATTTTGGAATCAAAAAATTCTCAAGCCAATTCCAACCCTCCTTATTCCAAAAGCTTATTTTTGCTTAACTTTTAATGTTCAAATTCAAATTCACGAAACTTTGTTGAAAGTTTTGAACCACTCACAGCTCTTAAAGTTTTAATTTTAAAATTTCAACTTAGCTCCGAAAATAACTGATTTTAGTAAAAACAAAACAAGCCTGTAATACTGCACTCTAATAATTCCTCGAAAGAAGGTAAAGTAATAAAACAGTGGGTTCCAGAAATCCTCCATCTCATAAAAAAAATAAATTCCCATAATTTCTAAAATCATGAAATTCTTCAAAAACTGCTCCACCATAACTGTTGTAAACCATTGAATTTGATTTGAGCTCTTGGTACAACAATGCGAATTCCCGAAAAACCTCACCTATTGTTGTAAAAAATGTATGGAGAAATTTGATACAGCGTTTTAAAATAATGATCTGCATTACTTCATAATGCACATAATACCCTAAACTTTATAGATTTCTGTGCTTTAAAAAAGTTTTTTGAGCCCTTAAAATCGAATACAAAAGGGAATGAAAATTTAAAAAAAAATACTCAAAATAAAAATCTAGTACCGAACGGTTATTGTAGATCTTCAAATTCTAAAAACTCGAGACGCGTCTGAGCAGGAATCTAAATTTTTAAATTTGCATGAATCCTAAAATCTTCAAACTCTGTAGATTAAATCTCATACTTTTGAAACACTTAGCTAAAGCAATCTAAGTATGCGGTGATCTATTGATCCTTGAAGGATTTTAGTTCAGATATACGACATATTTAAAATCCTCTCCTTCTACTTATTAAATTCCATAGTTCAGAAAACGCCACCTTACTTGACACGTCACCTTACTAAGAGTCAGGTGATTTGATCTTCAAATTGAAAATTTTCACATTATCTCAAGGCGCTTCAAAGAAACAAGATAAAGATTAGGGTATTATCTGTTGAATTATACTAAACTAATCAAATTAAACTCAGCAACAAACATAACTCCGCAATTGATACCTCAACGAGTCGAAACTAGTTTGCTAAAACTGTAACCTTTCGCAAGATTTGGTCCTTCTCCAATCCAACATTTTAGATAATAATAATTTTAGAATTTAATCTTATAATTTTCTGAATCATAAATCTTTCTGGCTGCACTGGCTCTCTATCGGTCCACAAATACGCTCACCCACCCACACACAGCCCACTCGCATGCAACCCGCGTAAGTCCATTCCGCGCTACCGATAACAGTAGGGAAAATTGCTATCGCTTTTTTATCCTTTAGTTTCTCTTGACTCCGTTTTTTTTTGCGCTTGTTGCTAATGCTGCCCCCGTTTGCCAACTTCCAGGCTATCGAGAAACATATTACACTCATTTGGCACGTAGCCAGCAAACCAACAGAGCCTCAGACGACGACGACGACAGCTCAGCACTCGGCTCGGCTGGATGCATCCTGCTGAGCGCAGCGCGGCCTAGGGTAAGGACAGACATTTTAGCCTTTACTTCACTTCACGGGGCTAGATCTCACGCAGTGTCCCAACCCCCACTCCTATTTACCACTGCTGCACCACTGCACCACTCTGCTTCCGTCCATGCGGCAGGTCGGGGACGGGAAGCTCTAAATTTAGATTTGCGGTTTGGTTTTGATATGCAACACTGCGTTTTTATCCGTTTGACTATTCACAGGACAATTTTCCATTTCGATAGACTGACCCTTGGCATTCGGGTTTGTTAGGTGTCACACTCAGAGGAAGGGGTGTGAAGGTGTTAGATGAGGTGGCAAGGGGGGAAGATTCGCGGAAAATTTCCAACCGCTTCCCACTGGGGACCACAGCAGCAGCACACCGCAACCGGGGTGCGAGAGATAGAGAGAGACTGCACGAGTCAGTAGAGCACAAATGTCAAAACCGAGCTTAATTCGCCTATTTTCCCGTTTGTTCCGATGACCTAATAACTTGTTTCCGGGTCAAAAATTGAACTTTAGCACCCCCTGAACACATCACACTGCGCCATATTTTCACTATCCGTAAGGGTCGTTTATTACAGAAGTGAATGATGAAAAAAAAAACAATCACACTTCAGGTGAAAAACGCCAGCAGCAAGCAATTCGGAAGCGCAGATACGGGAAAGGGGTGTGGGGTTGGCGAAAAAAAAGAAAAAAAAAAAGTAGGAAAAACAAGATATCGATTAGTTGCGAGTTCCACATCTAGTGAATGAAAAAGCGGGGGCTACTTGGACAGCTTCTGGCAACATCCGAAATTTACATCGCTTGCCGGAACCGCCTGCTGGACCGTCGCGGAAAACACTTCACTGTGGACACACCGAACTAGCGAAGGCAGTCGTTTACGGGTATTTACTTTCACTTCGATTCGAAAAACACACCGCGAGGGGCCGCGATCAAAACACGGAGGAGCAGAAAGCTTTTTCATCAAACTGCTGACAACGGATCGACATTTTCACTGCGCGGCATCATCGTTGTTTCGTTCGGTCTCGGTCTCGGTACGGTTTTGCACTGCCGTCGGTCTGTGCGCTTTTGGCTGGCCTCACCACTGTGCTGGAAACACTGCTCTGTGTGTGCGTGTGCTGGCGCTGAGTTTCGCTCTCTGTATTTATTTTTGTCCTTTCCTGTGCTGTTTATCCAGCAACTGTCAACCGAGCGACAGCTGATAAAGAAACGGGGGTTGCTATGATCTAAAAAGTGGCGCCACGTTTGCAGGTGAATCTTCGTCCGGATGGCGCATGTCTGGATAAAAAATAGGGAGGAAGTTTTCCACTGTTCAAAAGGGCGGTTTCATGAACGAAAGTTATCATGAATAGCTTTCGAAAAAGCCTTCGGCAATTTCAGCATACTTGTTAAGAATCGCGGTGTCAAGTTGCCTCGATTATTACGGCAAGTTAAGCCAAAATCCAAGATGTACCCTGTAGATAGAAACAGGGAAAGAACCTAAGAGAAAACACCACGGAAGCCTTTGTCCTGCGAGGATTGTTGAACCTGATTCGGAAGAGATTACTGGTGGAGGTGAGCAAGCATTGCAAAATCGTAGCGCATTCAGAGGGACAGTGGCTACTGTACTGCTTTCTTCTTGAAGAACTAAGATTACGACCATACCTAAGTTGGAAAGTATCTTCATATCTGATCGGGATTCAAGAAAAGCGCTGATGTAAATCTACCGCAAGCTTTTCTGCGAGATTCTAAGTTAAATTAATCACTACAGACATACATCTATAGGGTAACGGGGGTATTTTGGCCAGCTTTGGGAAGAGTTCGCACAGTTCATTAAAAACAAACACATTTTTTCAACATAAATACCTACTCTATTATACCATTGTTAAAAGCTAAATATCTATTTTTATATACACCGTTCAACAATGCAATATATTGAAAAATATCCTAGAAATATCAAAATTTCTACGAAGTACTAGAAACATATTTTGGTCCATCAAATTTTTACTTTGGCCCACCTTGATATCTACAGACGTGTATGGAAATAGTTCGGACTAATTATATTTAAGATCATTATCGGTATTTTTAGAGCAAAAATAGTGGGTTTTGAGGAGACTATCCTTCTACTGTGAATTTCTGTAAATTTTAGGCATCTAAAAGTGAAATGATTTGGCTTATAGCGGTTTGACAGGCATTCTCAACCAACTTCATATTGTTAAATGTGATAAATTAAGAAGTAATCACCTGTAAATTGTCACAAGCTGCTTCTTTGTTCACGTGCAACGGCCGAACGGTAATCAAAGAGATGTCAAAACTTGGCATGGCCAAAATATGTTTGCTTTAGAAAGAGGTAAACATATTTCGGCCATGCGTTTACCCACTTTTTCAACTTTTTCCAACATGTTAGAGTATACAAACTGTTTCTATGGCATTTTATTGATGTTACTACAACAACGAATTGTTTCAAAAGCATACATATTTGTTACAATAGCTTCCGGACGTTGACTTGTATATTACCACTTCCTCTTGACTTTGGGTTGACTCAGCAATGACTTTGAATATGTATGAACTAATTCCAAAATAACACTACCTAGAGCCAGTTTTTCGCCGAAAATTATAGTGTAGTATGATTCTTAGTTGTGTTATTCAATGTTGCATGCATAGTTTTCTAATATTCATTGAATTTATAAGACAAAATGCGTAAAATGTTACCGGGTGGGCCAAAATATGCATGTGGGCCAAAATACCCCCGTTACCCTAGAACCCTCGCGGTCTGTGAAGATCACACAATACGGGCTTTAGCAGGAACACAAGCCAAACGTTTCGCATCTGAAGGTTTTTGGGTGCATACCATTTGTTCATGTGCCAAAGGAGAAGCGTAGCGAACTCTAGGACAAGTCGAAGTTAGTCGGGTAATTTAGTAACTACAAAAGTAACCCACGAGAATGTTTTATCAATAAGATTCCGAAGAGTGTTTGAACAAGGAATCAAGCGGCTCACAGGGCGAGAAAATTGAGCCACCTGGAAGTAAACCGTTTAGACGTTTCTTAAGCTCAAAGACCTTGCTTGTCAGTAAACCTAAGCAGAAGAAGAAAGATCGAAAGGCAGGTGCAAAAATTATCCTATTTCTGGATCCCGTTAATTGCGTCCACGTCCGGGAAGCGAAAACAGCTCAAGTAGTATGGTCGAAGCCGGAGAAGACTTTCGAGGGCTCGGACCTAACGAAGCAAGTCGGACTTCGCACAAGTTGATCAAGCCGGAGCTTCCATTGTGTGATTTCGTGAACCAAACTACGACTACAGATGGACTGAATCTGTTTTGATCAGAAGAGTGAATAGGATCTATTATGGTCAGGCTTCCTGATGAATATTGTCCCATGAACGCTGCAGAATTCATATACACACATAACTGAAAATACCATCGAAACGAAGCTGTTGCAGAAAATGCAGGGACTATCCATGGATTCTGTGCATTGTAGACAATAAAGGCAACCGAAACAACAAGCAGATGAAGGAATCCGATCCCCCAAAAGGCCTACATTACCGTAAGTGCCAAGAGTACGTGTAAAAAAAACTAACGCACTTTTTGCAATCTATTCGACGTTTGGTTTGGTACGGCGACTGGAGTCCATTGAAACATCCTTTAGTAACTGGAATAGACGAAAAAAAAGAATTAACAAAATCATTCTGAGCGGAATTTCGACGGCCGTCTACTTATTAAACCGTTCGCCAACTCACGATTAGGATATCACTCCAGAATAGGTACGGGAAGAAACCGAATAAACCATCTCGAGTATTCGAAACCAACGTAATGGTGAACATCCTCAGGCAGAAGCGGAAAAAGGGGAACACTAAACCTTTGTTTGTGTGCTGCCCGGCATTGATAAAGACACAAAAGGGGACAAGCTGTACGGTGTGAAGTCGAGAATTAGATTAGAATTAGGTTTGATCATTTCACTGTTACCCGAAGTTGATGATCAGTCAGTTGAACACGGATTATATCGGTCCGCTTGATTTTCAAGGGCTCCTCCCAGCGAAAACAAGCGGACAACAACCTACTCGCATGCGATCAATCTTCTTGTTCAATTTTTTGTTTTGAGTGCAAAAAATGTTCAAGAAACTTTCGGAATCTCCCTAAAAAATCTCCCGAAAAGTGCAAATTATATTATTTTTCACAGAACTGCGTGCCCCCAAGTGTTGGTGACTGGTGGACACCGAGGACATGCATGCGTTGATGATGTAATATGTGTTCGTTTTTTTTTTTTTTTTTTTTTTTTTTTTTTTTGTTAGTAGCTTAAGTATTCATGATAAATATTAGTAAATAATGAGTATGTGTGTCCATTCACAAATGGTGACTTCTCAACACTGTTAGAAATTTGTAATTTTAATTGTTAGGATTTGTTTGCTTTCGCAATTAGGACTTATCATTCGTAGGGATTTAAACCTACTTGTCAGAAATGGGGAAGTAAACTTACAACTAACTTAATTGCTAACTTATTGGCTATAAAGAGAGCATATCGTAGCAATTGAGGATTGCAACGATTTTTGTCGAAAATTGTTAATAATTTTATTTGACATAGCTTCTAATGGTTCAACACCAGTAAGTCTATGTAATTCGAGTGTACCAAACCAAGGAGGACGCTTCAAAATCATTTTCAGAATTTTATTCTGAATTCTTTGGAGCGTTTTCTTCCTTGTTGAACAGCAACTTGACCAGATCGGTACAGCATAAAGCATTGCTGGTCTAAAAATTTGTTTGTAAATCAAAAGTTTGTTCTTTAAACAAAGTTTAGAATTCCTGTTAATGAGAGGATATAAACATCTCGTATATTTGATGCACTTGGCTTGTATACTCTCAATGTGCTCTTTGAAAATAAGTTTTTTATCATAAATTAGTCCCAAGTACTTAACCTTGTCGGACCAACTTAAAATAACCCCATTCATCTTGACAACGTGATTATTGTTTGGCTTGAGGAAAGAAGCCCTAGGCTTATGCGGAAAAATTATCATTTGAGTTTTAGAAGCATTGGGAGAGATTTTCCACTTTTGCAAGTAGGAAGAAAAAATATCTAAACTTTTCTGCAATCGACTGCATATGACACGAAGACTTTTTCCTTTTACGGAAATGCTTGTGTCATCGCAGAACAATGACTTTGTGCATCCTGGAGGCAAATCAGGAAGATCTGAAGTGAATATGTTGTACAGGACTGGACCCAAGACTGAACCTTGAGGTACACCTGCTCTGACAGGAAATCTATCAGATTTGGACTTCTGATAGACAACCTGCAGAGTTCGATCAGTAAGATAATTTTTTAAAATTTTGATTGGGAAAATTGGAAAATTAAAAGTTTGCAATTTCGCAATCAAACCTTTATGCCAAACACTGTCGAATGCTTTTTCTATGTCTAAAAGAGCAGCTCCAGTGGAATAACCTTCAGATTTGTTAGCTCGTATCATATTAGTAACTCTGAGCAATTGATGAGTTGTGGAATGCCCATGGCGAAATCCAAACTGTTCATTTGCAAAAATTGAATTTTCGTTGATGTGTGACATCATTCTGTTAAGAATAATTCTCTCAAACAGTTTACTTATTGAAGAAAGCAAACTGATTGGTCGATAACTTGAAACTTCTGCTGGGTTCTTATCCGGTTTTAAAATGGGAGTAATTTTTGCATTTTTCCATAATTTGGGAAAATATGCAATTTTGAAGCAGCAATTGAAAATTTTCACTAAAAATTCCATTGTGCTCTCAGGGAGATGTTTGATTAGTATATTAAAGATTCCATCGTCACCAGGTGCTTTCATATTTTTGAAATTTTTAATAATTGATTTAATCTCATTCAAGTTAGTTTCAATTATTTCTGCAGGTAAAAAATTCTGGGAAGAAATTAAATCAAATTGACGTGTGACTTCATTTTCAATTGGACTCACAAAATTCAAATTCGAGTTATGAACACTCTCAAACTGCTGAGCAAGTCTTTGAGCCTTTTGTTCATTGGATACAAGAGAACGTTCACCATCTTTTAAAACTGGAATAGGCTTTGAAGGTTTCTTAAGAATCTTCGACAGCTTCCAAAATGGTTTTGAATATGGTTTCAATTTTTCAACTTTAGTCTCAAAATTTTGATTTCTCAGAAGAGTAAATCTATGTTTAATCTCTTTCTGTAAATCTTTATAAATAGTTTTAAAAACAGGGTCACGAGAACGTTGATATTGACGTCTGTGGACATTTTTCAAACGAATTAGAAGTTGAAGATTTTCGTCAATTATTGGTGGATCAAATTTCACTTGAGCCTTTGGAACAGAATAATTCCTGGCATCAACAATTGCACATTTTAATGCTTCCAAAGCGGAATCAATATTCACTTCGTTTTGCAAATCAAGCTCATTATTGAAATCTCTCTCAATATGAGTTTTGTATCTTTCCCAATTAGCCTTGTTATAATTAAAAACAGAGCTCATAGGGTTTAAAACTGATTTATGTGATAAAGAAAAATTTATTGGAAGATGGTCAGAATCAAAGTCAGCATGTGTGATCAAATCACTACATACCTGACTTTGATCTGTCAGCACCAAATCAATTGTTGAAGGGTTTCTTACAGAAGAAAAGCATGTAGGACTATTCGGAGACAAAATAGAATAGTATCCTGAAGAACAATCATTGAATAAAATTTTGCCATTGGAATTACTTTGAGAATTATTCCATGAACGATGTTTAGCGTTAAAATCGCCGATTATGAAAAATTTCGAACGATTTCTGGTGAGTTTTTGTAAATCACCTTTAAAATAATTTTTGAGCTCGCGTGTGCATTGAAATGGTAAATATGCTGCGGCAATAAGTAAAATCCCAAGTTCAGTTTGAACTTCAATTCCCAAAGTTTCAATAACTTTCGTCTCAAGATGGGGAATAGCACGATGTTTGATTCGGCGATGAATAACAATTGCAACTCCACCGCCGGAACCCTGAATCCTATCATATCTATGAACCACGTAATTGGGATCATATTTTAATTTTATGTTAGGTTTCAAAAATTTTTCAGTAATAATTGCAATATGCACATTATTTACTGTTAAAAAATTTAAAAGCTCATTCTCATTGGCCTTCAATGAGCGAGCATTCCAATTTAATATTTTAATTGTTTTATTTAAAATCATTGCTCAATTTAAAATTAGAAACAATTTTAATAGTAAAATTTGTGCCTATTTGAATGGCTTCAAACATTGATTTTGCCTGCAACATGGCGTTCATAAGATCGAACATTGCCTGTTGCAAAAAAGAAAGTTTACCTGCCGTAATAGGCCCCAGGCAGTTGACATTAGAAAAAATATTTTCGGCAGCAATATTAGCTGGAGTAATAGGTGTACAATTATTTTCTAGCGTGTTTCGCTTACCCATATTAACGGTCATTTTCGAACTACCAACACTAGGCGGTATAATGTTCGAACTACCTGTAACCTGTGCATAAGTTAAACGGGTATGCAAAGGAGTAGGTAAACTAGGCGTCACTGGTACGCTTGGAGAATTTTGTTTTGAAGTTGGTTTTAATTGAGAAATTGAATTTTGTTTACCTTGCCTTGCCTTAACAATTGCTAAACGGACTGGGCATTGAAAAAAATTTGCCATATGGTTGCCGTTACAATTCGCACAGCGAAAATTTTTACTCTCTTTCACAGGACATGTGTCCTTTTTGTGAGAAGAGTCTCTGCAATTAAGACATTTTTGGTCCATGTTACAGAATTTGGAACCATGGCCATAACGTTGGCAAGTACGGCATTGGGTGATATGCTTTTCACCTCCGCCATACTTCCTATAAATTTCCCACTTTACACGCACATTATACAAAGCATGTGCTTTTTTAAAAAATTTTAAGTTGTTAATCTCATTACGGTTAAAATGAATTAAATAATTAACAAGGGAAATTCCAGTTCTCTGACTGTTTTCGCCTCGTGACTTTTGTTTCATTAGAATTACTTGGGTAGGGGCTATGCCAAGTAATTCTGTTAAAGTAAGTTTGATCTCATCAACGGTTTGATCGTTGGTGAGACCTTTCAAGACAACCTTGAACGGCTTGGCGTTCTTGGTGTCATATGTAAAAAATTTGTACATCTTATCAGTTAAATACTGAACAAGACGATCACGACCCTTTACTGAGTCGGCTAATAAGCGACATTCACCTCTACGGCCAATTTGATAGGTAACTTTAACGTTAGAAACAAACGTTGAAAGTTCCTTTTTGAATATATTAAATTCAGAAGAAATAGTTACCACAATAGGTGGAACTTTCTCCTTTTTTAAAGATTTTATATTTTGTATAGTTTCATTATTGGTAACTTCCATTTCACCAGCTTCTTGCTCAGGCAAAATATCAAAAGGATTGTCACTACAGACACTCGAAGTGTCAGAAAGAGATGCCTCTCTTTTCCTCCCCGCAGCGATGCGAGGTTTCTTTTTCCGTCCAGCCATTTCAGGTGATACGAAAAAAGTTAAAACAAATGTTAAATTCAAAAGGTAGTCTTTAAAAGACACACTGACAAAACACAAACTTTGAAGCTATAGGCAGTCAAAGACCAGTCCACAAGCAACCGAAAAACGTTGATCTGTAGGACAGTTCAAGACGCACTGAGGACATGCATGCGTGGTGTGTGCAGGGCTCTTTGTCTCGTATAACCTGGTGAGCCTTCCAGTACGTTCTGCGTTCGTTGCATGGTGGGAATCAGGCAGAAGAGGAAACAGATAAAAGTCCTAGTCTTAGGTCCAGGTGCCCTTTCCTTACGGTAGAAAACCAGATAAATACGCCCCCGGGTATGGAAGTTCTGCCTGTCCAATTTGAAGAGATACTCAACTTCATGGACGAACAACAGAGAATTTTTATTTATGAAAACGTTTTTTTTGTAGAGTAAGCAGTTTAAAGCCGTTATGTGCTCGACAGAAAAAAGTACCTTTAGTGGTGTCCCGGAGGAATTTTCGTTTTCCCGAAAATCCGGTTTTCCGGGTTCATATTCCAAAAAAAAAACAAACTGCGAATATGCGTATAGTTAAAAGAAAGCAGGGATATAAACTTTAGAATTTTTTTCTTGCAGTGACCAGCTAGCTTGTTGCTAAAAACCATGGAGGAAAAAAAATCTGCATATTTTAATGAGTTTGCTGAATTAAGAGAACAGGTTTACATAGTGTAATTGAGTTTCAGGGGACCAACTTTTACGCAGACTCAGCCATTTTTACTATAACTGAGTAAAAGCTTCGTACATTTACTTTGTACGCCAATGAGATGTATGAAAAAAAAAACATTCGAATATCGTTTAACGGTAAGGTTTAAAAGTTTTGTTATCTCGAAGAAAGCCCCATGCTTAATTTCAGCTAAATCGGACTTTGGGAACACGTGTGATCAATGTTTCAACTTTTTGACTAATGAAAAAAATGCACATCGATTTTTTTATACCAAATGCCTTGAAAATTCATGAAACGTCGAATCTACGGTAATTAATCGGATTTTTTTCTGGAAAAAATCAACTTTCTGGCGCTTAAAAATAGTTGAGCTGAGGCCAATGGAACAAATCGTTTAGCGGTAGAGCTGATGATTTTTTTTAAAGGCGAAAACTCTGTTTTCATTGGCACCCTAATACATAGGTTACGGCTGGGTATTTGTATTCGAGCTCGACGTGAAGACCGCCATTGATTAGCGAAACTGTGTATCTTCCACTTAATTACTTCAAATGTTCAAATGTCTTGAGGGTGCGACCATGTGCGATCGAAAAACTAAGGACAGAAGAAAGTTTTTAAAAGTTCTACTCTGAAGCAACATTGAAGAAATTACAGCGTTAGAAATCCAGCTTCGAGAGTCAGCTCATTTAAAACCAATGTCAACCAACGATACTGAGATATTCTATTCACGAAAAAATACTGATAGAATGGAGCGATTCAACCGTCAGCCTAAATTCTATGCTTCCGAGATGTGAATAATTCCGGCCAAAATATATTGAACTGGACATGAACATGAATCACAAGAAGCAATTAAGATTTGAAAAAACTAGTATTGTGTGTCGTTTTTTCCCTCGATATGCTCAATCTAAAAAATCAAGAAGTGAGAAATAGAAACTTCTGGAAAAATTGGTCCAATTTCACAGCCTAACTTGTTTTTCATTGTTATAATGTAATCAAACATATAAAACTGTGATTGGTTCTTTCTTAAAAATGACACTTTAAAAAACTGACATTTTCACTCCCAGACGCTGGACCGGACATCCGAAAGAGAAGTATACGGATCGTCAGTTTCAACTTTGACGCGAATCAGGCTGGCTCACCAAAAGATTGAATAATTAATCCTCTTTGGCATATGAGTTCGACCAAAAAATTTACTGATATCGTTAACATTGAAAAAATACTGGAGACTATTCAACAATGCTTATTGCTTATATTTAAGATTTTTCGTTTGGATTTTTTCACCTAATATCAATCACATACATGGGAAAATCGCGTGGCGGGGCAATGCAAACGCGTGAGGGGGCTAAGCCTGGATAGACTATGCGCTAATGCCAACACAAATCCGTGGGGTGACGCCTACAGGATCGTTGCGTCTAAGACTAGAGGAGGGTCGGCACCGGCCGTACGTTAGCGCGGATAATTGAGGAACTGTTTCCACGCCACAATCCAAGTCGCTGTCCTCCGGTTGCTAAACTCCCACAAATTGTGAGTGACGGCAGTTGTACAGAGGTCGAGAAGGTGGTAAGGGAACGGGGTGAGCAAGGCGCTGGAACTAGACGGGATCCTAATCCTGTCCATTAAAATGACCATAAAGGTAGCATCCGGGTTATTCAGGGCGGTCAAACAAAAATATTCAGATGATTGCCACTTCCCGGACAAGAGGAAACGACAGAGTCTGGTCCTGCTATCGTCGGGAAACCACCAGGTGACTCATCGGCTTATAGACCAATCAACCTGTCATCTGCTATTGCGCAATCGTCACGCTCGACGTGAAAAACGCGTTTAATAGCGCTAGTTGGAACTCTATAGCTCTCGCGCTACAGAGTCCTAACGAACCGGAGTCCCTGGAAAACTACTTCCAGAATGGTATAATCGTTTACAACATAGATAAGGGTCAGAAATGCGTCCCAGTCATTGCAGGAGTACCGCAAGGTTCCAGTCTGGGCCCAGTGCTGTGGAATGCTATGTATAGACTGTTCCGAAAATTATAAATACATCTTCTTTCTTGAATAAAACAAAAAAGACAGGATTTTTCGGGTCATTTTATTCTGAAATATTGATAATAAGTGTTTTCTTTCCAGTTTCAATTCAAGTTGGGATTATTTTTCGTAGGATACGCGAGTTCTCTAACTTTTCTCTTAACACTATTCATAAGCTTTTGCACAGTGTGTTTTCCGACCATTTTTACCACTTTAAGCCAATCTTTTCGAAAATTTTCAACATTGTCCGCTGGTTTTACATATTTCCTCAGCTTTTCCTTGGTCAAAGCCCAAAAAGTTTCAAAAGGGCGAATTTCAGGGCAGTTTAGAGGATTCATCTCCTTTGGGACACATGTGACATTATTTGTTTTATACCACTCTAGTGCATCCTTAGAGTAGGGTAAAAAGGTATAAAACGCCCCCCTGGGCGAAACGCCCCAGTCCTTTTTTTCGGGAATATGCTAATTATGAAATACGAAAATATTGAGAATCCCTAGTGTTTCATGTAACTAGTATACCATGTAAGGTTACCTGTTGTCACTAGCAACCAAACAGAAACAAAAAAACAACTTTAGTTTGGAGTGCTTCGGCTCTAATTTTCAGCATCATTTACGTAAGGTTTTTTTGTTAATCAATATAGTTTAGCTAGTGTTATTTGCGCTTAATCCTATTAAGTGAACCAATAAGCAGCTGTATCAAGCGGAAAAACGGTGAGATTTGCCTAAATTGCCAAATTATTTAATAATTTCGGCAACGCAACTAATACGGGTAATATGCCCTGCTTCCAGTCGGGGTAATATGCCCTATTGGTGCAACCTAACCGTGCGTTCTTGTTTCGTAGATGCCACGTACACCTATTCGTAAACCGACAAAAAGACGATCGTGGAACATCGAGAATCCGTCCCGATCCATGAAAGCCGTACACCTCGGTTTGTCTAAAACTAAAGCAGCAATCCAATACGGCATTTCCAAACGTACTTTGAAGCGGTATTTAGATTCAACGGTACATCCAGAGAATGTAAAGTTAGCTCGACTGGGAAGTTTTGCCAAAGTATTCTCACCCCAGCAGGAGGAGCAGCTGGCCGCGTTCGCGATCGAAATGTGTCAATGCTTCTACGGATTAACGACTCGGAACATGCGAAGCTTAGCGTATCAGATGGCTGAAAAAAAATGGGATTCCGCATCCATTAGACAAGGAACTCAAGCTAGCTGGGCAAGATTGGCTAAAAAGTTGTCTTCAGAGTCATCCAAACATTTCCCTTCGAACACCGGAAAAAACTTCTATCGCACGGGCAAGAGGCTTCAATCGGAAAAGTGTTGCGCGGTTTTTCGATCTGCTGGAACGGGTCTTCGAAAAGCATCCTTACCCACCCAGTAGGGTTATCAACGTTGTCGAAACGAGTGTCGGCACTGTATATAGAGTGATGTTATGCTCTTGAATGTTATTTTTCACTTTTTCATACTGTTCACTTGAGGTACAGGGACGAAATACGAAGGTACTGGTACTGGCAAACAAATTTCTTTGTTTTTTCCCAGTAAAATTGTTTTTTTTTTACAATAAAAAAAAGAATATCAAGCAGAATCATGCTGCAACAAAAACAAAATGGTTGTGTTTTAAGTGAACTGAATAAAAAATAAAAAACGTTGATTTAAAAACAAGATTTGTCATTAATTTGGTTAGTTGTTAATTGTTCGATTGGTTGACGCTTACAGCCACAATTGGTAAAAATGAATTTTATATATTTTAGTTAATTCAAACACTTGTAGCTACAGCTATTTTTAACGCAGCGGCATAGAAATGTTCTGTTTATTATATGGGGGGCAAGCTGTCCTTCTGCATCGGGGCATATTATACTGAATCTGGGGCGTTTTGCCCCGGCAGATTTTAAAGTCTGCGATTTGAATGTAATTTTTGTTTTTAATGTAGCGATTTCGTATAACATTTTTTACAAAGCAAAACAATTGCAGTGCATGACCAGCTAAATGGTGTATTTAAGTGTATAAAAGATTCGTTGTTTGTGATAAGCATAACTGCAATATCGACGTTCTTGCTTAGGGGGGGGCGTTTTATACCTTTTTACCCTAATGGCAGGAAGCAAGATCGGGCCAAAAGATTGGAGGATTGTTATGCTGCTAACCATGGGTAACAACCTTCTCTGCAAACACTCTTTCACGTAATTTTTACCATTCATTGTGTCATTCGTAATGAATGGACGAGATATTTTCCCACATTCACAAATGACCTGCCAAACCATTACCTTCTTGCCGAATTTTTCGGTGTAAATGGCTTTCACTGGTCCAGGGACATCCTTTCCCTTCGGTGATGTATAAAATTGCGGTCCTGGCAGAGTCTTATAGTCCAGTTTTATGTAGGTTTCGTCATCCATGATAACACACCCCATTTTTTTGGTCAGGAGTTTGTCATAAAGCTCCCGAGCTCTCGGTTTCACAGATTCAGCTTGTTTTGGATTTCGTTTTGGCTGCTTCTGCTTCCGACGGGTCTGCAGACCCATTCTTCCCTTGGCACGCATAACGTTACTCGCCGAGGTTCCAAGCTTTCTCGCCACATCTCGTACTGATACTGAAGGATGCCGCTTGTAGTATTCCTTAACCTTTTTGTCCATTGTGGGATCAACAGGCCCGGGTTTTCTACCACGTCTTGGGGCATCAGTAAATGTGCACTCTTCACAATACTTCCGCAAAGCGGTTTGAACTGCTCCGACACTTATACCTTCTTCTCTGGCTGATTTTCCTATAGAAAGACCACTAACGGTGCCCCATTTGTGCACAATTCGCTTTCTTTGCTCGGGAGAAAGGCCACGCATTTTCAAAATTTCGCACTAAATGTTAGAAAAAATGACAGCATCTGTTTCTTTTGAATGTAAACAACAGGACGCAGCCAACGTTTGGTTGAATACTGCACGTTATTTTAAATGACGGTTGATCGTAAGTGTATTTATAATTATCGGTCTATATATATTATCACTAGATTACAAATCAATCGATTTTTAAACTTCCCTATCTTCGTGAAATCATTTCACCGTTCAAAATGGTCGTGAGATAATTCCACGCGAAACGTCGCTTTTTACGTTTGCACTTCACTCATATGACACTCATAATAACCCAGATTTCACGGCAGATGTCACCTTGCGACGTTTTTTCTCACTTACGTGAGTCCCGTAATAGGACTTCATTCACTTCATTCTGATTTCACCGTGGAGTGACTCCCGTAATAAGCATCATTATTATGAGTGTCACTGTCAATCTCACTTCACGGAGGTGATTTCTTTCACCTCGCTTGAGGTGGAATCGGGAATACGTCTCAAAAAGTGAAGTAAGCGTGAAAGTGAAATATATTTCACCGTGAAGTGACTCCCATAATAAGCACCATTATTGCATTAATTTAGCAGTGTGCCGGCTGCCACGATCGTTTTTATAAGTATTTTGTTTTCAGTGCAAACAGGAGCGTTTTTCCCGTAAAAAAAAATGTTTTGGGCGCTGAAAATTACTGAAAAATTGTTTTTCCGGCAAAGTTGAACTTCGTGTACCAAAAATTGATCGTTCAACGGCCGGGGAATTTAATAACGAACATTAAAAAAAATCACAGGAGGGTTGTGTGCAAAGCCACGACCGCAAGGTTGGAGTAGAATACTTTTACGCAGCTCTACTTACGGCTGTACATTAACCTACGGCCGGGCGAATCGGTTCGCGCCGCATTTCGCGTTTAGCCTGGCAGAGGCCTAATGTGCACGGCCAACACAATAGAAAGGTGTTTTCACATTGAAAAATAGACACGGTTTTACTAGAGTAAGTGTTGGCAAATGCATCTACCGCTAATACCGCCGCCATCGTACGAAAGCGCGTCATTTCATGTGGAGAAAAATATCAACAACGAAAAATGACGCGCGTCTATGCACACCCGAACTGTTTCGCCGTGCCGCTTCCATTTACTTCCTTATAACATCGGCTTCATGGAAGTACCGGCTGCACCTACCGCTGAGGCTGTTACCGTACTGCTACTGGTACCCCAAGCTATTAACTCTTCAAATTAACTCTTTCCCGCTCATAGTGACTCTAGAGCACCAAGAATTATAATCATCATATCTTGACATAAAATAGTTTGTTGTGCTTGCGATTGTTCCATAAACTTTTATATGCTGCCTCAGAGCTTCACTGGGCATTTTCTTCAAAATACTACAATTGACAGTAATTTTAGTTAGTCTACAAAGTGTTCAGCTTGAATTTTCTCGTGAAGCTATAAATTTTAATGATAAACTTTGTGAGCGGGAGAGGTCCTCAAAAGAACAATTGTTCAATTCCATATCGGATATAATGCAATCGCATCTTTGTAATATTACCGACAGTAATATTCTTCTGAACAAAATGATCCAACTTTTCCATTAGAGGAAGTGCCGGCTGATGTACGGCAAAAATCTCGCCCGATCGCTCGCGTTGGCGTTCAGCCTGGCAGAGCCCTGAGCAGTAGCGTAGCTACGGGGGTGCGGTTGGTGCGGTCCGCACCAGGCCCACCGCTCAAGGGGGCCCCAAAGTCTTGCGAACACCGAACCGGTCAACATGCTCATCTGAACTCAACCTCATGTATTTGTGCTCGCCACTCTGCTCTCGTGATCCACACGGTCAGAGTAGTCGTGATACTAGTGTGGGGCCTATTTTCAAAAATGTTTCCGGGACCTGCTTTTCCAGGCAAAAAAAACTCCTTGGGGTTTAGTAAGCAACATGTAAAAAATTGGTTAAATTTCATTAAGGTGGCGCAGAGGGGCTAAAGGTCACATTTGAGACGAAAGCAATTTTTCAACTAAACATATACCTATATAGGTAAACATTGTGATTTTGTGACCCTTTTGAACCCCAAGGTTTTTTTTGCCTGGGAAAAGAGGTCCCGCAAACATTTTTGAAAATGAGCTGTTGTGAACGCCCCTCGTCAGTGAGCGCACCTTGAAACCTACATGCCGACTGATAACGACAGATCTGTCATTTGTTGCTGAATTGAGGGAAGCAGATCGAACCTAACGATAAAAACTTCCTTTTGCTTGGAGATCGCCGAGGAGTGCGCACGCGTGAAATTATATATCTGTACGACTTTAAGCCAAACGTGTTAATTGTGCATTTGTTAACCTTGAAATCGTAGAGTAAGCTAAACTGAAACTTGATCTAAATTTAAATTAAATTGGAAATTTGTTTGTAGGTAAAATTAGTTATTAAATTAAACCATTGTATTCCGAGTAAAGCGAGCCAGAAAGTTACAAAACGTAAGCTTAATTAAAACTTAATATTATATCCTATACTATATCCTGTAATTTGCAGGAAACTTTAACTTGGATAATAAACCAGTTGTAAAATTTCGGAACTCGCTTTCTTTACGTTGCAAAGGCAACATCTTAAAGTTTCGTTTTTACCCGGATCAAGTGAAGCGCCTACAATGCCGCGGCTGTCGGATGCCGAAGATGATAGCATCGAACAAAGCTGCCCGCTCTGTAGGTTTCCAGACAATAGCCAGATGGTCAGCTGTGACGAGTGCCAACAGTGGTACCATTTCTCCTGTGTTGGTGTGACCGAAGCTATTGCCGACCACGACTGGAGCTGCCAGGATTGCCTACATGCCAGATTTCCTGCTCCAGTGTCGCAAGCCGTCACGCAATCACCAGAACATTTGTCTCTCGTTAATTCATTCGCACGATCAGTTGCCTCGGTTTTACCT
The DNA here is from genome assembly GCF_029784165.1 of Wyeomyia smithii. Taxonomy (NCBI): domain Eukaryota; kingdom Metazoa; phylum Arthropoda; class Insecta; order Diptera; family Culicidae; genus Wyeomyia; species Wyeomyia smithii. The sequence goes on from NC_073694.1 coordinate 21,972,490, forward strand.
CCAGTTCCAGAAGAACAAATCATGTCTGGTAATGAGTTCCCTATAAGCCAATCTTTTGTTTCGCCGGTCGCTCTGGCGTCAACAATTAGCGCAGAATATTCCGTAGCGGCCAATCAAAGCTTTGTGAATTCTATTCCGCATACTGTGCCTATTATGACAACTGCACCGTCGGTACCAGCACGATCGAATCTCATTTCTCAATTACCTATGGAACTGAGACTCCGCTACCTCGAAGAGGAACAAATCCTTGAGAGGAAACATCTGATGCAACGATACCGTCTACTAATAGATACGCCTACAGTGTTACATCCAAACTCGACAATCCCAGTGCCTAGATTCCCTTGTAGCTCAGAGCCGATTATTCGACCTTGCACATCTTCAGGTTCTCAACAACGGCCTCCGGCCAGTTTACCAACCGCCCCAGTGTTTTGTAACCCGCAGTCCCAATCTTCGCCGGTTTGTGACTTTCGAAATTCAAGCAGGCCGGTTGGATCCAGTGCTGGCCCACAGTGTTTTCCTTCGCTAGTGTCGTCTCGTGCAAACGTTCCATACACGCGTCCGCTTGACCCGTCGCTTGCTACTAATGTTGGGAATGAATCCACTTTACTTAATAGAAGCCAGATAGCTGCGCGTCAAGCCGTCTCAAAGGACCTCCCGGAATATAACGGCGACCCAGAACAGTGGCCGTTATTTATTGCTGCTTTCGAAAGTACGACGCGTCTCTGTGGCTATACGATAGAAGAAAATATGATGCGGCTGCAAAAATGCCTCAAGGGCAAGGCATTGGACGCAGTCAGATGTCAGTTGTTGTATCCGAGAAATCTGGAAAGTGTGTTAGCGACGCTAAAAATGCTTTTCGGTCGACCAGAGGTTATAGTTCATTCTCTTATCCAGAAGGTCCAGTTATTGCCTGCACCGAGAGCAGATAAACTCTGTACTTTAGTTGACTTCGCAATTGCCGTTAGGAATATGGTAGCAACACTTCAGAATTGCAACCTGGAAGAACACCTTTGTAACATTTCTCTCATGCAAAGTCTCGTAGACCGATTACCACCCATGATTCGGCTTAACTGGGCAACACATCGCCAAGGTTTACGCCAAGCTTCCCTTGCCGAATTTAGTGCATGGCTCTACACGCTTGCTGAGGCAGCAAGTACGGTAACTATTCCACAAGGTCAAAATGTTGCTGACAAATCTAGAAAGACGCGAAAGGAAGACGGTTTTTTGAACGCACACATTGAGTCGACTTACCAGCGAAATACATTTACGGGAGGTCCCAGTTTTAGTGGATGTTCCGTTTGTCGAGGAAAATGCGATGCGGTGGAAAATTGCAAGCAGTTTCTGGTACTCGATCATCCATCTCGATGGAATGCGCTCCGCGAACATAAGTTGTGCCGCTGCTGCCTTGGTAAGCACCAGGGCCCGTGTAAATCCGCTAAAGTATGCGGTAAAAAAGGATGTACGTTTAAGCATCATCGGTTGCTGCACAACGATGCAAAGGATAAGCACTCCTTCAATCCCACTTTCACTGAATCGGGTCGGAGGCAGCAATCTAGTGGTGACAGTAAGCATGACGCCACCGAGTATGTTTGCAACACTCACAGAAGCAACTGCAATTCGGTCCTGTTTCAGTACGTTCCGGTGACGCTTTATAATAAAGACATACATATTGATACGTTCGCCTTTCTCGATTGTGGATCATCGTTGACGCTACTAGGAGAAGGACTGGCTTCAGAGTTGTGTCTAGAGGGAGAAAAGCGTCCGCTTTGCTTACGTTGGACCGCAGACACCTGCCGTTATGAAAATTCGGCCAAGAGGGTCTCGCTTGATATTTCTAAAATAGGAAACGGTAACATAAAGCATCGACTGACTGATGTTTACACCGTGAAGGAGCTAAAGCTTCCTTTCCAGTCTCTATCGTTTGCAACGTTAGCCTCGCAGCATGCACATCTGCAAGGAATACCTGTTGAATCGTATGAAAACATTCAACCACGTATCCTTATCGGCATGAACAATATACGCGTAGTGAATCCATTGAAATGTCGTGAAGGTGCAGTACACGAGCCTGTAGCAGCCAAGACGCGATTAGGATGGATGGTGTACGGAATGTGCTCCACGGGAAATAAATCGTCTTCAAACATTGCACCACACAGTTTTCATATGTGTCATCATTCAACCGAAAATGATGCCGAATTAAATTCCATGGTTAAGGCTCACTTCGCTCTTGAAAATTTGGGAATTTACAAACCAGAAAAGATGTTACTGTCTACAGAGGATGCACGTTCAACCGAGCTTATGCGATCAGTGACAAGATTCGAGAATGGAAGGTATCGAACAGGGCTACTGTGGAAATTCGACGATATTCGATTTCCCGACAGCAGACCGATGGCACTACGTCGACATAAATGTTTGATGCAGAGGATGGGACGCGATTCAAGCTTAGCTGACACACTCAAAGCGAAGATGGGCGAATATATTCAAAAGGGTTACGTTCGCAAGCTTTCACAAATGGAACTGCAACAGTCTGGGGATCGCATATGGTACTTGCCAATAGTTCCCGCCCTCCTGGTTCCCATACTTTACCTGGTTGGACTTTTAATCCAACGGTCTAGGGTTCAGGTCCCTATTCGGGCGCCAGGCGGGAACTATTGGCAAGTACCATATGCGATCCCCAGACTGTTGCAGTTCCATTTGTGAAAGCTTGCGAACGTAACCCTTTTGAATATATTCGCCCATCTTCGCTTTGAGTGTGTCAGCTAAGCTTGAATCGCGTCCCATCCTCTGCATCAAACATTTATGTCGACGTAGTGCCATCGGTCTGCTGTCGGGAAATCGAATATCGTCGAATTTCCACAGTAGCCCTGTTCGATACCTTCCATTCTCGAATCTTGTCACTGATCGCATAAGCTCGGTTGAACGTGCATCCTCTGTAGACAGTAACATCTTTTCTGGTTTGTAAATTCCCAAATTTTCAAGAGCGAAGTGAGCCTTAACCATGGAATTTAATTCGGCATCATTTTCGGTTGAATGATGACACATATGAAAACTGTGTGGTGCAATGTTTGAAGACGATTTATTTCCAGTGTTCAATCCGAACAAGCCGAATAAGGTCAGGATCGTCTGGGATGCGGCGGCAGCTGTGGCAGGAGTCTCACTCAATGCCGTTCTCATGAAAGGGCCCGATCTTCTAACAGCATTACCGGTTGTATTGTACAGATTTCGGGAGCGACCGATTGCAGTGTCTGGAGATATCGCTGAGATGTTTTTACGTGTAGCGATGAATGAACGAGATCAACACTGCCAGCGAATTATCTGGTGCGATGAGGAGGATATGCCTGCCGAATACGTGGTAACGGTAATGACGTTTGGCGCCAAATGCTCACCGAGCTGCGCCCAATTTATAATCAACGAGAATGCGGCACGTTTTGCAGAACGCCTTCCCAAAGCAGTTGAAGTCATCAAGAACGGTCATTACGTTGACGATATGTTAGTCAGCGTCGACACAAAAGAAGAGGCAATAAAGCTAGCGAAGGATATCCAGTACATCCACCTACAGGGCGGCTTCACAATGAGAAACTGGATCTCAAATTCAACATCCGTCATGCAAGCACTGGGTGAAACTGGAAAGGTCGAGAAAAGCCTGAGTATAAACGATGAAACGGTACTTGAAAAAGTCCTCGGAATGTGGTGGGACACTAAGACGGATACATTCCGCTTCAAGCTCTCCACTGAACGTAATCAAAACATTTTGTCTGCTAACAAAAACCCCACCAAACGCGATGTATTGCGCGTGCTAATGTCAGTCTACGACCCCCTCGGACTGATAGCACACTACATGATTTATCTGAAACTGCTGTTCCAGGAAATATGGAGGGCGGGAACTTCATGGGATGACGAAATTGGCGACAAACAGTTAGTAAAGTGGCGGAATTGGATGCAGCTTTTGGTGAAGGTTGAATCCGTGCGAATTCCTCGTTGCTACCATGTGTCTCCTTCGGTTAATGAGCAACGTACAATCGAGTTGCATACGTTTGTAGATGCCAGCGAACTCGGTTACGCAGCAGTTTGTTATTTGCGGTTCGTTGAAGGAGATGAAATTTGTTGTTCGTTAGTCGGTTCGAAATGCAGAGTAGCACCTATTAAATTTGTATCCATCCCTCGGCTTGAACTCGAAGCGGCGAAAATTGGTGCCCGTTTAGCAAAAACCGTTATGGATGGACATACGATTAAGATTGATAGACGTTTTTTTTGGACAGATGCTCGTGACGTAATGTGCTGGCTAAAATCAGATCACCGAAAATATTCCCAGTTCGTTGCCTTTCGTGTTGGGGAGATTTTAGAAATCACAGATGTTGAAGAGTGGAAATGGATTCGTGGGAAACTAAATGTTGCCGATGAAGGCACAAAATGGGATGGCCTACCAAGCTTTGAAATTAACTGCCGATGGTTTGCGGGACCCCCTTTCTTATCGAAACCGAGATCGGAATGGCCAGAGGCATCGATCAACGAAGACACAAACGAAGAGCTCAGACAAAGCGTGCTGCATCATCACGTCCAGGTGCCCGGAGGAATCTTGTGTCCACAGAACTACTCCGATTGGGGCCATTTACTACGACTTACCGCTCTGACGCAACGTTTTCCTGCCAATATCAAACGAAAACGGAAAGGTGAGTTCTTGCTGCGAGAACCGCTAACAAGCCAAGAACTGCTTGCAGCGAGTAATTTTCTATATAAGCGCGCTCAATGGGAATGCTACCAAGAGGAAATGTCATTGCTTTCTGCGGGTAAGCTAAATTTTCCGAAAACCAGCTACTTACGAAAACTTAGCCCGTTCCTCGACGACGCTGGAGTAATGCGTATACAAGGCCGCATTGATATTTGTGATTTTGCTGACGAGAAAACACAATTTCCGATTGTGCTACCGAGACGTCATCCTCTTACAAAACTAGTGCTTCAAGATCTCCATGAGAGGTATCACCATCAATGCAATGAAACATTCGTAAATGAGGCGCGGAGGAAATTCGAAATTCCAAGAGTGCGTGTGGAATGCGATAGAGTTCGTAGAGAGTGTATCCGTTGTAAAATCCGTCGTGCTAAACCTGACCCTCCCAAAATGGCAAACCTACCGAAAGAGCGGTTAGCGGCCTTTGTTAGGCCGTTTTCTTACATAGGAGTAGACTATTTCGGCCCGTACCAAGTCGTCATTGGGCGACGTACTGAGAAGCGTTATGGTGTACTGGTTACTTGCTTAACAACACGTGGAATTCACATCGAGATAGCCCATACCCTCTCCACAGATTCGTGCATAATGGCTCTCCGTAATTGTTTTTCTAGGCGAGGAACTCCTCTGAAAATAATAAGCGATCGAGGTACCAATTTGGTGGGGGCGTCGAGAGAGCTCGAAGCGGCTTTGGCACAAGTCGACAGCGACAAAGTTGTTCGCGAGTTCACTACAACGTCTACTTCATGGATCTTCAACCCCCCGGCATCCCCGCATATGGGCGGCATATGGGAGAGGATGATACAGACGGTTAAAAAGATCCTAGAAGAAATTAAACCGAAACGCTTGCTATCCGATGAAGTTCTTAGGAACCTTATGGCAGAAATCGAGAACATCGTGAATAGCAGACCCTTGACCCATGTTCCCGTTGACGGTGAATCGTCTCCCGCTCTAACACCGAACCATTTTTTGGTTGGATCATCGAACGGTTCTAAACCTTTGGTGCCGTACGACGATAGCGGTTTGGCTTTGCAGCACTCGTGGAAAACATCGCAAATACTGGCAAACTATTTTTGGAAGCGCTGGGTGCACGAATATACTCCCATAATTACACGCCGGGGAAAGTGGTTTAGCGCGGTAAAACCTATTGCTGTTGGAGACATTGTCATCGTCGTCGACCCCAACTTCCCGAGGAACTGCTGGCCCAAAGGAAGGATTGTCGCAGTGAAGGTTTCGAAAGACGGTCAAGTACGCTCTGCAACGGTTCAGACCGCGGCTGGGATCTACGAGAGACCTGCGGTGAAATTGGCGGTGCTGGACATCGGGGCAAACAGGAGTATGCTGGACCAGGGTCCAACTACTGGGGGGGACTGTTGTGAACGCCCCTCGTCAGTGAGCGCACCTTGAAACCTACATGCCGACTGATAACGACAGATCTGTCATTTGTTGCTGAATTGAGGGAAGCAGATCGAACCTAACGATAAAAACTTCCTTTTGCTTGGAGATCGCCGAGGAGTGCGCACGCGTGAAATTATATATCTGTACGACTTTAAGCCAAACGTGTTAATTGTGCATTTGTTAACCTTGAAATCGTAGAGTAAGCTAAACTGAAACTTGATCTAAATTTAAATTAAATTGGAAATTTGTTTGTAGGTAAAATTAGTTATTAAATTAAACCATTGTATTCCGAGTAAAGCGAGCCAGAAAGTTACAAAACGTAAGCTTAATTAAAACTTAATATTATATCCTATACTATATCCTGTAATTTGCAGGAAACTTTAACTTGGATAATAAACCAGTTGTAAAATTTCGGAACTCGCTTTCTTTACGTTGCAAAGGCAACATGAGCTTTAACTCTTATATACTGCAGTGTGCTTAATGGCATTAAATAAATATTTGACAGATAAGCGAGAAGAAATTGAGAAATGTGATCTAAAGTATGCAGAAGAAAAGTGTACTGAACTAGAAATTGGCCCAGAACCCCAAAAACGTGTTCGTTCAAAAAAGAGAATGCTAGGTGAAGAGAAAAGGAAATTGCCACAAGGTCTCAACAGATTATTGAGCTCGCAGAAGAATACGGCTTTTTAACACACGACATTCTTTTAGATTCATAGAAAGAGCTATTAAATTTTATTCATAGGTTTATTCAAATTGTTCGATTCGGTACCAAACGTGAAATTCGCTCTCAGAATTTTTTTAACGATGGCAATTAGTATTGCAGCTTGCGAAAAAAGTTTCTCTAAGTTAAAGTTGATCAAGAACTATTTGAGGTCAACGATGAGTAACTTGAGATTAACAAACCCTGACATTTTATCATTCGAACGTGAAATCACTGATTACCTTGATTGTAAATCTGAAATTTTTGATTTTGCCAATCAAAAAGCACGGAAAGTGAGTATCTAAATCAACCTAATTTTTGATTTTGCGGAAAACGGGTTAAATAAGTAGAAAAATCTAATTTTTTTGTTTGTCTCAATTTCTTTTATGAAAAAAAAAAAAAACTGTCAAGTCATTTTCATGGGGGCCACCATTTTTGTTACCGCACCAGGCCCACCAAACCATAGCTACGCCACTGGCCCTGAGACGTGGTGACCAACCACAGGGCAAGTGATTTGTTGAATTTGAAGGCAGCCACAGGCGCAACCCGCTGCTATTGTCTGTTACTGCTGAGTGCTGATATCTGCTGCTACTGCTGTCAACGTTGTGGAGGTCCATCCAGCTCACCTTCCGACTAATAAATGTAGCTACTAGCTAGTTTTCCCAGAAACACTCTTGCATAGCCGAAGGGTGCTACGTAATAGGCCACGCCTTTCTTTTCAGTTGTACCATTTTCTAATGTTCTTTAGACGAATTATTCCACAATTCGCATTTGATTTTTGTATCCAGCGAAAAAACACCGATGGTGCTCTCACACACGCAACGATTTAACCCCTAACCGTATTGCGGCTAGTAACATCAAGCGATTTCGTTTGCTCGCTGTTGCGTGTTGCATCATGTTGCAACTTGGCAGCTGGGAGAAGACGAAATTCTGTTCATGCTGATTGATTGAATCGACTTCATATTAGCTCTGCATAGTCGAACTAACTGTTTTTGTGAATGCGTTCTAACAGGGCAGTTTGTTATTCAAAGTAGGTTATGCTAATCGCATCCTTTGCGCTGCCCTTACAGTGGGGGTTTACTTAAAAAAAGTAAAAATTAGACAACTACAACAGAATTTGATTGCATCCCGCACAGAATGTCTGTTGATGCCAGAAAATTATTAACCTTCAATTATTTGTTTATTTGCCTTGAAAAAGGCATTTTGCGGTTCAAAATCGGTTGCTGATCGCAACCTTTGAGCTGCCTCAACAGTGGGGGAATTAAAATACACGGACAACATGCACTGTGGAAGCTATTTCACATTCAGTAAATTAGACGGGTGCGACAGATTCAAATTGCTAGGATCCAACACAGAATGCTTGCTTGCGTTGTCAAAAATTATTAACTTTCAATGACTAGTTTTTTTGCCTTGAAAAAGGCATTTCGATGTTTAAAATTGGATTTCCTGATGGCAATCTTCATGCTTCCTCAACACGGGGGGAATAATGGCAGTCTGGCGACACACGCTGAGAAGAACCGCGCTGCTCCTGAGACGTGGTAACCAACCACAGGGCTAGTGCTGCTGCTAAGGAAGGACAACTGCTGTTTTCGCTGTCTAGAGCTATTATGAGCGGCTTCGGCTGAAACAGGCTCTTATATAGGCCAAATAGCATGTTTTCAATTGCAAGGTATATGATTCTGTCGACCGTGCTTGGGAAGCAATCAGACCCATCAGATGTCGAATTTTTCGTTTTGACAAGGCTTGACTATTTTCAATAGTACAATAGTGTGAATAATAAAATTACAATTTCTTCTTTTGGGAAGAATCTTAAAAGATTTTCCAATCTATTGCTGCAAGAACGAAGGAAATCCATCGAATACTAACCGATTTATTAGTATTTGAAATTGGACATATTTTTCACTTTTTTCGGTTTTAGATTTTCATTTCACATCCCTATGTAGCCGAACTTCCTGAGAGAAGTATTCTACTTCAAAATTTTTACCTTTACCTGTTTCATCATTTTTTAGGAAAAGAGGGCCCCACGAAAACATCTGCCCCGGGCCCCCCAGCACCTATATCCGGCACTAATGTTGCTACCAAACCTGCATCTGCAACTCCAACTAAAGGTCCCATGTTTTTATCACGAACGAAGTCCAATCGTGGCCTTCGAATCAGCACTCGGTTCAAGGCTGCCCAATATTGCAGCTCGAGTTGTGACTGTTAACGCTCCAGAATATATAGCCGAGTTGACGATAAAATGTACATTGAGTTACTCAGTACTTCACGATATGGCTCTGTCTTAGTACATACAAGTTAACTGCAATCCTTTTTTCCTTTCCTTTACATTCTTCGTTGGGTTGAACCCCTTTCTGTGGAACTTATTCAGGACTTTCTCCTGAAGCCTGCCTGCATGAAGTATCAATTTTTCCAAGCTTCAACAGTAGGTACTTGGTTCAGCTTCTCGTCTTTATAATTGAGATCCTGCTTGATAACATGCAAGGACTGTAACTTCTGAAACTGGCAAATTGTATGGGAATCCTCTACGATATCATCAGGTACAACAATGAGAACTGTCAGCTTGGTTACTAATGCATAGGTTTCGCTATAATCGAGACCAGGGGAGGAACCCTTTCTCGCCCAACCTTGCCTTGTGCCGCATATCATTTCCGCTCTTACGCGAATGCCATGTCAGTGGTAAAGCGCCTTAAATAAATAATAATTTCCGCTCTTCATGCAGACTACAAGAGCTTTACTCTTGCTGGATGCATCACCATCCGCCACACGTGGTTGTTCTCCATGGATTACATTTCATTAACCGAAAGCCAGTGATCCTTGTCGTCTTTTGCTCCTAGATTTCGTCATAGAGTGATGATGGATCTGTAGAATCAAAAGATCCACCTGAAGAGCTTGCTCTAAATCCGGTTAGAAAATCGAACAATTTGCCTGAGAGTCTGTGCTGTCATTCGCTGGGTCTTGCTGTAACTCCAGACTATCTTCACTTGTTTGTTGCGAAGAGAGTGTTCATCATCGGAGGACTTCATCTGGTGACGTGTGAACATAGATTCCTCGATTCATGTTGCAGTTGCATTGCTAATTCGAAGAAATTTCTGCGGCCTTGGTTCACGGTGAGACCCTGAGAGTCTTTCTTCTTCAGATTCTCGAGTGCTGTCACCAGGGGATCATAACTGAAGCGTGAGGTTAAGAAGAGTTGAGCTACCAAATTTTCGCTCCTGTGGTCTTGAATTACCGGATCATTGTATGCAACAAAATAAGATCGCATGGAGGTTTCGTAACCAAGCCAACTGCTTCCTTTGTAACGTTTGGCTCGCAACGGTTTTTTCGCCAAGGGTTCCTTTTGGAGCCTTCCACATTCCAGCTGACGATTCCTTCCGCCGAACAACTTCAAGAATTTCAACCGCTACGAATCCAATAAGAATTAACTTGGCCTTTCTGTCGGTTCGATTCCACCTTGAGCATCGCATGCCGCCAAAACCAGTGTCGTTCTGGCAGCACAGGAGAAACTTCAACTGCATCCAAGTGACCCGGAAACATCAAATTTCGAAATTCGACGCCCAAACCGGTAGGCAATCATCTCTCATGTCACCAAGACCATGAGCTCCGAGCAGCTGTTCGAGGCGGCTCGCAGCAAATTGACATTAAATCAGAACTATAACAAATGACTGACTGGTCAACTTTTGTCACGATATAGGTAGTAAAATTTAGTCTCATCGTTATCGATTTTTGCTAAAAGAAATTGTCTGAAAATATCAAAACTAAACAACCTAATCTTGATCTGAACTGCAAAGCTGAACATTTTTATACAAAAACAAAATTACTACTACAAAGCATTTCTTTCAAACTACCTGAAAATCCCATAGGCCCTAGTTTCTGTAGTTTTACTAATAAAATCATCAGCTTATATTTTAGTAATAACTTATAACACATCAATTACACAATTTTTCATTTTTATTACATTTAGACTTTTTTTTTTTGTTTGAGCTATATGAGATATTTTTTAATTATTATAAGCTTTTTTCCCTTTCGTGATTCGTGATTTTAATTTTTCTGCGTTTCTTCCTCCTGTGTATGGATGATGGTTGGGTTTCTGTTGGTTGCTGTATACTCGAGATGCCTTTGCGCCTATTTTCAATTGTTTTACTTTTTTTCTTATGGTTCCAGTGTACGGGTTCAAAAATTTTGCCTCAAGTCTTCCACGCGCGCGCGCACTTTCCAATCAATCATCAATTAAAGCGACTGTTAAAAATAGATACGACATTGTTTGTATGCTTACTTGTGTTTTTTTTTTTTTGTTTTGCTTCGACAATAAATTTTCACACTCTCCACTTAATAATGTTGGTTTTTTTTTCTGTTTCGTTACTATAGCTTACACAATTCAGTTTCGACCCCCAAAGTTTGTTTTTACCCAGCCCTTGTTCGTCGCCGCCGGAGGCGTCGTTGTCTACTCCGCGGACATAATACCGTGCACCTGTTCCAGCTTGTAGGCTAGCCGCTGCTTCTGCGAGAATTCGTCCTCCTCCAGGGTGACCGTCAGTTGCTCGTTGTACTTGACCGCGTACGAGTACAGCTCGTGCAGGGCGCAGTTCGTGTTGAACTCGGTCGTGTGGAGCTGCGAAAATGAATTAGTCTTTTTTATTAAAACAATACAGTCGAGTGTTTTAAGGGGGTTTAACACTCACCCGTGACTCTTCGGCGAGCATCGCGTTCATATCCTGATCCGATATGGCGGCCATATCCCGAATGTCGCTGTAGTATCGCTCCACCCACTCGCGGTACGAGGGAATATCCTTAGCGTATAAAAGCTTAGAACTAGGTGAGTCTTTCCCTGTTGGAATTAAAAAAAAAACGGGTGAGTTAGAGAATTCGATTTAGCGTATAGGTTTTGGGATCGCTTACCTAGCCTATGATCTGAAGTTGAACATGAGTCCATGAAGGTTTGAGCCACAACCGATAGGCAAGAATCCACTATGTTTGACTTGTGAATGTCAAACACAAAGTTAGGATTTTTGATGAGGTTTACCCAGAATCTGGAAGAGTAAATTATATGAATCAAGAGGTTTTGAAGGGGGTTTCTGGGAACCTACCGCAACGGCAAACTGTTGCTCTTCCAGGTGTGCACCACCTCCGGATCGGTGATGCCATGCAAGAGAGCCTGATCGTCTAGGAAATCGAACATGTACTTTATTGCTAGTGGTAGTGCGGAACCTCGATGTGCGGTGCTGAAGATTGTCTCGAACAGATCGTCGACGAACTTCTGCAGGGTGCCCTGTGGATGAAAATGGTTTTTTTTTTTTCAGTACAACTGTAAGAGAGGACCATCAGAAACCTACCTTAGTGGCTAGTAGCCGGGTCAAGTAGATCTCCGAGACCATCTTGTTGACCCGTTCGCCCTCCTTCGAGCCATCGCTGTCGTGGTGCTTCACCAGGTGCCAGTACTTGATACTGTTCTCCTGCATGTCCACGTTCATCGGGCTGCCGGCCCGGCTGAACGGTGGCGACGGCGAAACGTACTTCGATATGTTTAGTGTTTCATATTTGTGGATTTTCTCCGAATACTTTTCCCCTATCAGCGTTATGTTGTAGATGGAGCTTTCCTTCGGTACCAGACTCAGACAGGCGCCGTCGTTGACCCGATAGTGGTGCAACGTGTTGAGCTTCTTCCACTCGCCATCAGTCTTCGAGGTAGAGTCCTCATCGTAGAGGATCACACGGCCGGAGCTTCCGGTGCGCCACTCCAGATCCAAGTCCTCTTTTCTGGGCCGCTGGCTGCACGGAATCGCCTTGTAGATCGTGTCCAGACACTTTTCCTTCACCTGCCCGATGCTGTCGCAGTCCAGCACCTTCACCGGAATGTTCTCCGTGTTGGTCGGAATCATTTCGATATTATTGCACAGAATCGGAGGCTGCGTGATGCTCGCATACACCGTTAGTACCTTGAACTCAATCATCTGCCGAATCAGTTTCTCCTCGCTCAGCGAATACCGCGCCTCGTGGGTTATCGCATCCACCGGACCCTTATCGATCTGACCTTTGACGGCTCGGAACAACATGTAGAGCGGTTCACCGGCGCATTCCTTCAAGAACTTGTACAGCAGGAATGTAAACCAAGCGGAGAGCATCTTCTCCGCAACGGACTCCGTTCGCCTCAGCAAAAGCTTCGGATGGCTCTTCCCATCGATGCACTTCTCGATCAACTCGGCCAACAGAGTCTTCAGGATATCCGTGCAATACTCCAACTTGCTCTGCAGTGTTACCATTATCAACGAAGCCACATTGACGCGTTCTCGCATCGAAAAGTACCGATTGCTTTCTAGTGTCCTAATAAACAGCAGCAGGAAGGTTTTATTCATAACCAGCTGACCGAACAGACGTAAACCCTTCTCCTTACGGAGCAGCTCCGGTTTCTCCCACTGCAAAACAACATGATCGTCGTGATTCGGGAAGAGAATTTTCATAGCGTACGTTCTGTAGTCCAAGTAGGGGATACCACCGGAGGTGATATCTCCTCCCAAATCGGTCATCTCCGTCTGTAGTTCAGCGAAAGCTTCCTTACACTCGGCAGCAACCCGCAGCTCCAGAATGTCCATCTGTTCCTGCATATTCTTAAGCACTCGGTTGTTTTCGCTAGTTTTCTTCCGATACGCAAACACCAACCAGATGAAGATGACGAAGAATATGATCGAGCCGACGATGACGATCACCGTGACCGCCTTGTTGTTGATCGATGGCAGTATACTGGCCGAGGAGTAGCTCATATAGCCAATGTCGTACGTGAGCGAATTGCCGATGATGACCTTCACGTTAACCTTCTTAATTTCCTGATCGATTGGTGGCCGGCAGGTTAGCTGCTGACGCGATAGTGAGGTTATGTTACAGATCGCATTATCCCCTATCTTGACAACCACATCGCTCTCCTTAGACGCCCGATCCAGATTGCGTCCATTGATCGTCAGGTACTCGCTGTTGAAGTGCTTGAGATTCTCCTCGAACGGATGGTAAACCGGATTGGGGTACAACTCAAAGCGGCTGCCAAGCTTGGTGGAAAGATTCCTCACCGATTTGACGTCATCCATGATGAAACCGTACTCCAGCCGGAGTGGTTCGTCCGACTGGAAGGTGTCCTCATCCTGCAGATCGATCTCAGGCGAATTACAAGTCATCTCCTTGTTCGAGATCGACTGACACTCGTTCAGGAAGATCTGATCCCGATAGTAGACGTAAATTTTCGGCTTCTGGATCGAGAAGAAGTTCTGGCCGACTACGAAGATCTTGATTCCACCGGCCGGGATTCCTAGAGTGTAACAAAATTAGTTTACTCAATTCGGGTTATAATAGAATGGGAAGCTTACCTCGTGCGGTTCTCGTCTGTCCCGGATCCCCCGAGGTAACGTAATCGATCGACGGATTGGGTACGTACTCGAAGTTATCTCCTCCAAACTCTCGGACACCATTATCGAACTCCATTCGTAGTTTACCCTGCATCTGATTCGGAACCGCTGTCGTCCTGCAGGTGGCTTCATTCTCATCCGTACTGTGAACAAGCAAAAATTATACTCAACTGCGAATCACCCAATTAAATTACAATCTTACCTCAAAATCTCACACGGATGCTGATCCAGGAACGCCTTCACTCTACTTCCCGTATTCAAGTCCCTACCGAAAATCTTTATAATCGTCCCGCCCGCAATCGGGCCCGACTTCGGCAGAAAATCCGTAATCTCCGGATCAACAAACACAAAATCATACGTCGACTCGCCTCGGAAATCAGAAATCTGCACCACCACATGACCCGATCGATGCGTCTTCACGCCCGGACCATCCACCTTGCACACGATCTCCTTCGTCTGCACGTACAGCTCCCGGAACGGCATACAATCGATACCGGCAATCTTAATCCCTCCATACACGTCCTCAAACTTCTTCCCCAAATTGATACCCCGAATCGTTATATTCGTGCCACCCTCCCACGGACCCGTCTTCGGGTCGAACGAATGAATCTCCGGATTCGGGCAGGTCTGCTGATTATTCAACCAATCCTTCTTTTCCAAGCCCTCCACCTTCCCGGAAATGCCGCACTGATCCTCCACCTCGCACGTATTAGACGACGAACACCAACCACATTTATACTTTTCATCTAACGCCAAGCAAACACCACAACTATCGGACATATCTCTACAGCGATAAATTACGACTGCAATCAATCAAAAAAAAAGTAAATTTATACTCTAACGTTCGAATTCTGAGAACATTAAAGAACTCACCATGTATATTGTTAGGATTGTCTAGCGGCTTCGAGCCGCCCCAGATGACGGCGAACGTGGCCGTCAGCTTCGGCGTCTTCGCCGTATAGGAGAACTCCATCGCGTCACAGTAGATGGTGTCACCGAGCAGCTGTGCGTTGACACTCGTCACCCGGCCCTCGACGTTGAATTGACACACGAAGCGCGTCTGCACGATAAATTGACCGATGATATGCACCTTCACCTTGACGGACTTCTTCGAACCAGCGGGAACCAAAATCTCCGGCCCGTCACCTGTGACGTTGATCGTCGGACAAAAGCCCGGCCCGGATCGATAACTGGGTCCTATCCGGCTGATGCCCGTTACCAGGATGTCGTTGCGACAGTTCTCCGCCGTATCGTGCGTACAGCGGTGCGCTTCGACGCACCAATCGCACGGGAACTGTGAGGAGACGCATTGCGTACAGGACAGGTGCGTGCTGCAGTCGAAGAAGGTGAACTTGGTCGACACGATGTCCGGCCCTTGGGAGGTCTTGATCGAGAGCTGCGCGTTGAAGTGATCTGCAATTGAGACAGGGAGATTGGTAGTGGTTGGAGATCAGTTATTATAGTTCCAAGTTATGATGATTTCTGAAAGTCGGAACTTCAAATTCCATAAACACAACTTCTCAACTGATTTCCAGAATTCTTAGAGCCCTATCAAATCTCCATCGGTAATATATCCATGACAGTTGAGCGAGTTCAAAAATGTTGGAATGATAAATATTAGCATAATAAGAATATCACAAATGTCAAAACAGTCAAATAGATTGAAAATGTCATAAATGTCGGAAATATAAGGTTAAATAAAAAGTGTGTAATATTATAGAGAATGTAGGTATCACGCCCCTGGTAAGGTAGCATACCGGAATCTCTCCTTACCACGAGCAACGAAAACAAAAATACGGAACGTAATGCGTTCGGCCCTAGACCGGCGACGGTCCGTCGGCCAACAAAGTAAAGTTTTTGTTTCCCTATTGCAAAACTTTGTTATTGTTTTCTTTATGATTTACTGCACTACTAATAACTTTTTTCGCATGATTTTGTTTTTAACTCATTTCTATTTTTGGAAATCATACTTTACTTTCACTTTATTCTACTCAATTTCTTGATTTTAGGGTTACTTTTTATTTCGGTTTTTTACATTGCCCGCTTTACTAAACTTGTTCTTCATCTATTTAACGTTTAGCGAATTTTATAATTTACAAGGGTGACAATATATCTAGTAGGGTTTCGAACGTCTTCGTCAATGGTTTTCTTCGGCAGTTTTTCTGCAGCAATCTTATACTCAATCTTATATTAAAGGGGGCCGAAGAAAACCACTGACGGAAACGTTCGATACCCTATATCGTCTCGTGTCAAATAAATGTGTGAACAAAAAAAAGCATATCGTTTAATTTCTTATTTTATTTTATATTCGTAAAATTTCTCAAAATGGTCTGGTAACCATAGGTAACAGAAAATTATGTTTATCTATTTACTTACTGACCTGAAAATACGGAAAATGTTTTTCGACCACTTTTGATTTGAATTAAACTAGAAAATTTTCGCTCGTGCGATTTTTCGGAAGAAAATTTGTTTGATATCGCGAAGTGAGTTTTTTCAGAAATGTTTGTTATGTTGAGTGTAATGCGAAACTTTTACTTGATGTGTATCGTAGTGCCGTGAAGATTATTCGATGAAAAAGCTGAATTAGCATATAGGGGATTGGCGCCACGGTCGTTTGTAGCGGGTTTGTCTTCGTTATTGCGTCCGAAGTTGTCGCGTTTTGTCGTGATTTATAATACGTGGAGGGTGTAATTCTGTTGTAGTCATAGTTGAGAAGCCTTCGTTCAGAGTCCAGTGTGTTTAAGGGGTATTACGAATGAAAGAATTGATGAACACTGCTTTGAGAAGTGTAGAGTCAATACTGTATCGGCTCGTAAAAAAAACTAATTTTAGTGATGCTACCGAATCCTGTGTGATAAAGGAAGTGAACATTAAAACGATGCGGCTAAAGATAAGTATAGTGAACATGCGGGAGGTAGTTTAAAAGTTTTTGTTACTTTCAAAATTGTTCATGCATAAAAAGTGACAATTGGAACGAGCGTCGCTTGCTTTCCACATCAAGGCTTGCATGAAAGCTTGTGTGCAGGTGCGAGTGAACAAACAGTGCTGCTGTTTTCACCGTACATGGAGCAAATGCATTGCAAATAAATGTCTTTTTTGCTTAAATTTTTTAATTTATCATTATTATTTTAAGTTCAATTTTCTTATTGTAGCAATTGCGTAGGCGACCGATTTCCACATTAGTTATTACAAGTTTAGCAATTTGTCATGAGATTTTTGGTAATATTTTGGTCCATACATAGGTTATATTTTGGTACGTATATATGGTAAGATTTATTCATTTTACTATTTGGCACTTCTTTGTCAATATCAATTCTTTGTCAATGTCAATTTGTCAAAAAATATAACATGCTATTAAATACGGGTCAATCCTTTTGATATAAATGTATCAAACGAGTTGAAAGTCTGAAAATAATAATAAAATCTGTAAGATTTTAATATTATTTTGAGGCGGGGCTTACCGATTGGAAAATTACTCCGGAATGTACTGCAAGTACTCAGTCATTCTGTAAAGGGTCTTTGGAAGGTCGGTAGAGCTAACACCTTCTAGAACCCGAAACTAAGATAGTTGCAGAATTGAAATATAATTGCAACTGTCTTTTTTTTTTTCACTATATCACTGCCAGACAGTGGGATCTAGAAAGGTTCCACACACACACACACACACACACACACACACTTTTTATTTCGGTTTTTTACCGCTTCCGGTTGTGTTACATGTTTTTCGCTCTTCTTCAGCCATTACTTGGCAGTTAATTTTATCAAATGTATGGAGAATAGCTCTTTTATTGAAATTTCTTTCGAAAATAACTTTTAAGCCCTTTTAAACTGCGAAAATCAATCAAAAAACCAACCCAATGTTACGGATATAGTCTCCAGAAATAAAAATTATCTGGAATGTCATTAGCAGGTCTTCTCATAATTATGTAAAGAGCAGCGAACTTTTGAAATGTCTCAAGAAATTTGAAAATAGTTTAAAAATTATGAAACATCGGTAACAAAGTCACAAATCAGGTGTAAAAGTCGTAGGACAATCAAAGATATCTTCGATGTATCAACGATCAACAACGCAAAAGTTTTAAAATTAGGTACAAAATAACTTAGATACATCTTTAGAAACAAAAATAAATATCGCGTCAAGCTCAAAACATATATAAAACGCATTGATGGGTCGGAAGAAACTAAAGTATATTTTGATTCAAAGCAAAGAACAAAATAGCTGTAAAACATGAAAAAAAAAATTTTTTAACAATAAAAATTAAGCTCTCTCACATTTAACCTTTGCTTTCCTTTTTCCGTGCCTTTTTAACACCACTTCCAAAAATTGTTATGTATTATTCATCATTTTCACGTCACCTTTGGTTTCTATACTAATATTACACCATTTGGAGTAGTCATTGGATCCTTTTTTTGTTGGTTTTGTGCCATTTTATATCAATATACTAATACTTCTGTACCACTCTTGTGTCAATGCGTTTAATTTTTTCATTTCTATAATTTTGCTATCATTTTGTGGAACTTTTGTATTACTCTTTCATAACTTTCTCTATACTACTTGTGTTTATTTAACATTACTTTAAAAACTTTCAATCCATTTTTGCATCACATTCGCATTCTTTTGTATCGTATCATATTTGTGTTTCTTTTAAGAAACGTTTGTGACACTTTCGAGTCGTATTTGCAAAATTTTTATTTCTTTTTAAATTATCTCTAGTATTTCTACATCACTTTAATCATTTTTGTCTTTTGTATTTTTCATATTTTTTTACCCCTCAGGGCAATTCGTGTTATTTTTACTACCATTTGGGAAATTTTCTTCCATTTAAACATGTTTTAACGTACACAATTTTATGTTTCCTGTAGGCATGCTTGTCATTCTCCTCAGTATGTGAAAGGAGAGGAGAAAAAATTCACCGCGCACTTCCCTTCCAGTGTGTGCCTGCGTGTAGCAAATGTTTCACCACACTGCTCCTTTCTCACTCCAAAGTGTCTCAACCAGCTTACAGAGAGACAAACACACTTCCAACTCACCCCACATCTGATAGAAACAAGAGGGGTGAATCACTCTACAGAGAAAACGCAGAAGTGCACAACAGTGTCCACTGGCGAGTAGTCCGGAAGGTGAAAAAAAACCTACCGGGCAAAAATGTAGTCCTCGTGTAGCTACGAACGAATTCCACCAGAGTAAATTCGACCGGCACAAGCGCACGAGCAACGCAGTCTATTTTTTTTCTCCCAATCTCTTTTCCTCTTCTGCCATGCTCAAGAAACTAACTGTGAAACGCTCTGCAGTGTAATTATTGTGCGTGATATCCACACATGTGAGAAAGTACACCATAGTTCATTGTCTCGCAAGAGAGAGATTTCAGATTTCACAGCAGTGCGTTCAGGTAGCTCAACAGAAAAAATCTTTTGTCGCTCTCTTCTAGCATGAGCGTATTGATTTGCTCTTTAGTGTGACGGCAGTTGTCTCCGCAGTGCAAGATATTCTCCTGCACTTTAGAGGTTTACTGAGGAGAAAAGACAAGCATGCCTGTAGGAGCCTATGACCACTGCTACAATTTTATGATATTTTATGTTATTTTATATTTTTGTGGTTTATCTGTGCCATGTTTTCATGTATTTATTTGTTTATTTTGGTCTGTTTATTTACCAACTACGTTCGTCATTGTTATACCAATTTTCTTTCCATTTTGCGTCATCTTCTGTACATATTGTTACGTTTTAATTATTATTATTATTATTATTATTTATTTATTTCCATCTGACCCGCAGTGGTCTTAATGAAATGTTGATACACTAACAATAACAAACAAAGAACAAAGTGCAACATTAACAAACAGATTTCCAGCAATACAAACTATCTAACAAGCACATGAAACATTTTTAAACTATCTTATGCACTACATGAGTCGTCTTAACCTATTCTTGAAAACGTCAAAATAGTCAAAAAATCTATTGAATACGTCACACATCGCCCTTATAGGTTCGTTCTGGCCGTAGTTAGTACGTTGGTAGTCAAGTCGTAGAAAGTTCCATGATCTCAGGCTTCTCGCAGGCACATAGATGTTGAGTTGAAAGAGAATGGCCGGGGCATCAATTTGTCCAGCGAAAAGTTTTCCCACAAAAACAGCTCTCGATATATTTCTCCTTTTTGCTTAAGTGTCCATATCCAGTAAACGGCAGCGATCATTGTATGGAGGTAGCTCACTCGGGTTACTCCATGGTAGAGTACGTAGTGCATAACGGATGAACCGGCTTTGCACAGACTCAATTCTGTTTCTCCAAATCTCCGCATTGGGGCACCAAACAACAGCAGATGTTTCTAGCACCGACCGCACCAGGGAAAAATATAATGAACGCAGGCAATATGGGTCTGAAAATTCTTTGGCGATTCGAATTATAAACCCTAGGTTCCTATTCGCTTGTGCAATTATGCTCGTGTAGTGATCTCTAAAGGACATTTGAGAATCTAAGAGCACACCAAGATCCTTAACTACAGTGACTCTTTCAAGCGGCTGACCAGAGATTGTGTAACTCCACAGGATTGGTTTTTTTCTACGGGTGAATGAAATCGCAGAGCATTTGGAGATACTAACTGTCAGGCAATTGCGTATGCACCAGTTATAGAAAGCGTCAATATACTGCTGTAGTTCCTCACAGTCAGCTGTAGATCTTACGACGAGGAAAATCTTCAAATCATCGGCGTAGATTAATTTACATCCTGGCGGAATGACAAAACCAACATCGTTGAAGAACAAGGAAAATAGCAGCGGTCCAAGGTTGCTTCCTTAAGGCACGCCCGACAAATTTACAAAACTGTATGACTCGCTGTTTCCTAGTTTCACAGACAGAGTACGACCAACTAAGTAAGATTGAAGCCAGCCGACCAGATTCGATGTTGCACCCAGCTGCTCAACTTTCGCCAACAAGATGTTGTGATCCACGCGATCGAATGCTGCTTTGAGATCCGTGTAAATAGAGTCTACCTGAGCACCAGATAGACTCAGCAGATTCGTTGTTGTAGATCTTCCAGGAAAGAAACCATGTTGGTCTACCGAGATGTACGCTTTGCTTTCGCGAAGCAGGACGCCTCCTACTAATACTTCAAAAAGTTTGGACCCAGCGCATAATGAAGTTATCCCGCGATAGTTAGCTGTATTTTGTTTATCCCCTTTTTTGAAAACTGGGAACATTGTTGATTTTTTCCAGCGCTCTGGAAATACTCCTTGCGCCAGCGACTGGTTAAATATTAATTTTAATGGAGCACAAAGGGCAGTAGAACATTTTTTAAATACACTGGCAGGAATTCCGTCTGGACCAGGTATCATAGATGACTTTAATTTCTTTATTGCAAGCATGATATCATCGTCGATGAATCGAACATTGTCTAGATTCATTACATTGTTTGGAACGTTTTAAAGAGCATTTTCTACCTGTACAGCGCTAGCAGGGGATGCGTTGAATGCACTAGAGAAGTGCTTGGCAAACAGGTTGCAGATGCCATCGCGAGTGTTTGCAACTTCTCCTTCCAAAAACATTTGCGAAGGGAGTCCGCTTTCCTTACGTTTTTCATTCACAAAAGCCCAGAAACCTTTGGGGTTTCTTCTGAGGTTTGACTGTACACGTAGGATATGCTGTGAATAAAGGATACGGTTATATGCTCTGTAGTTATTACTGGCCTGGGTGAAGTCTCGCTTTGTCAAGGGATTCCGTTGATGTGTGTATCTGCGAAGTGCTTTTGCTCTCAAACGTTTTAGTTTTTTCAACCGCCGATTAGACCAGGGTGGTTTCGGTCTGGAACGAGGAGCTGGAACGTGAAGACTGAACAGCTGAAGTAAAATAGTTGAGAGTCTTTCTACAGCAAGATTAACATCCATAGCATGATTTAGTGCCGTTTCCCAGTTGATTGCTTGTAACGAATCCATTAGTGCAATAAAATCTGCTTTGACAAAATTAAATTCCCTATCTTCGGGCGTATCATCAAAATCAACTGGTTGCGGAAATGCTTGAGTGACCAATAGAGGAGGGTGATGCGAATCCATTTCTAGTAGAGGCTCACAAGCTTCAACGACAGTGCAATCCGGTGCCGATTCCTCATTGACGAATAAGAGATCTAACGTTCGATTCCTATCGTTAGTGACAGTGCACATCTGTAACATATTCAGCAGCGACATACCGTCCAGAAGAGCAGAAGCAGTTCCAGAAAACGTAGACTCGGAAATGTTTGGAATAGCATAGCCCGAGCTTGTACGTGTCCAGGTAATACCAGGCTAATTGTAGTCTCCAAAGAGCAAATGAGTTGCATGCGGCTGGAGCGAGCACGAAATTTCAAGTGCGGAGTCTATATGTTTTTGCACGGTAAAAGAATCATTGGAGTAATCGGGAGAAAGATATATGACGCCAATGCAAATGCTGCTGCCCCGACAGTTAATATTCACCCAAAGCTGTTCAAGTTCGTCATGAGTACACAAATTGCGCCTGGATGCAAATCGGTTTGATACAGCAATAAGGACACCACCACCTCGCATTTTTCCAGATCTAGCTGCATCACGATCAGTGCGGTATACATTATATTGTGTTCCAAATAGCTGCACTGAGTTTATTTCACTGTTCAGCCATGTCTCGGACAAAACAATAACATCGTGTTCCGAGTCAAGCGTCGCCAGGAACAGATAATCTATTTTTGTTCGTAATCCCCTCACGTTCTGGTAGTAAATTTTTATATTACCAATCACAGCAGTCCTAGAAGCGGAAGTTTCGTCAGCGGTGAAAGCGTTCAAACTAAACGGGTACTTGCCGTTTACAGCGAGTTGGAGAACCCCTTCACCACACCCACGCACTGGACCGGGACGGCTGATGATCGCTGGCGGCAGCGGCTCGACAGTGGAGGAGGGCTTGGGGGTTTCCATAATGCTAACTTCGTTGCGTCCCAGTATCCGATAGGCAGAAGTAGACAAGGCGGATGAAAATAATCTTGATGACATGGTACTGGAAATTTTATCACATGGCACTGTTTCGGTCTCCGTAAATCGCGAATTAAGGGATGAAGCAACACTGCAAATTGTATGAAATTCAGGACACGAAGAAGCTCTAATAAAATCATACTTGCCCAAGCGAGCAAGTTGGATAGCCTCTTCACCAACTCCGAACACAGGAACGGAACGATTTGGATGGCCGGAACAGACTGCTGAAGACGAAGAAGAACGATAGTTGTCGACTGTGTCGGGTGGCTCAGAGGCTTCCATCATGCGATATGGCGTGCGTTCCGTTGTCGTCAGTTCTCGGTGGAAGAAGGAATTTAATGTTGCGTTGAAACTGCATCGATCCGGGGGGTCCCAACGTCGATTTGTGGAATTTTCGCAGGTCCCCAAAAATCCCGCTCAGCTTTCAAATTTTCAAATTCTCTGAAGAAAATTCCTTTCGGCCAAACAGATGGGTCAAGTGCTCTATCTTTCAACTCCTTTTCTATTCCTACTTTGAATGAAATGAAAGCATACTGATTCAAATCAGCATCTTTACGCACAAGCTTCCGAACATCGACTGGCTGTTGAGTTTCCAAGCATTGTTTTACTAGCTCGGAAATATCTGCTTCTGAAACATGACGAGCAATTCTGGAGAAATAAAGCCAGAATTTTTCGGCTGGTTTTGCAACAGTTGCTACTATCGTGCTTCCCATATCGACCGATTTTGTTCCTCCAACAAGCTTCAAATCAGGGCGAGATTTAGGTGTCGTATCACGAGTGCGCTTAATGCTTGGCCAAGCAGTGCGAGTGCGTCCCAAAGCGGCGGAATCATTGGACTGATGTTTGTCGACTAATGTCTTAGTTAGCTTTTTGGTTTCTTGAAGCTCTATCTTTAATTCACACAGTGACTCGCGAACGGCATCCGAAACAACTGCTACAACACCCTGGGTCGTTTTCATGGGATTTTGTTTTATGTACTCCAATTGAGCAATACAGTGGTCACAAAACCACAAGATATTATTTTGCTCATTCACGAAGTCGACTTGAGGTCTTTTCAGACCAACGCACTTTAAATGCGCAGATTGATGACAAAAACCATTACATTGGATCACCTCAATAGTTTTGATCGGCTTAGAGCACTGGTAGCAGTTTGAATCCATGGTCCGTTTTATATTAGGTGTGTGTCCGTGCTGTATATTTCAGTTTTCGAAAATAACCACAAGATGTCGCTTTAATCGAAAAAATTGAGCGTGACGGTAGTGCGAGAAGCGAAAATACAAACAATGCACTGCACTTTCACCGAAACTAAAGTCCGGCAAAACACACTTGGATTGTCTTAGCAAGGCACTTTGAGTCGATCAAACAGACACGAATCACAATATTGCCGTTTGGAGAAACACTTCGGTGGCTTGCAAACAATATAACACTCGAAAAATAGCTAATTCTTAGCACCGTAAACAAACGCGATGTTCAAGTACACGGAGTACACGGGAAATCAATCCCATTTTTGTGTCATATTCACACCTCTTTGGGTAATTTTGGTTTATTTCACGTCACTTTTGAGTCATTTTTACACGAGTATCTTTCTTTGTAAGTTTTCTTCCATTTGTATGACAATTTCGATTTTATAATACCTTTGAGTATTTTTTTTCTGCATTTTAGTCTTGTTTCTTTATTTGTGTTGTTTATACAATTTGTGTATAATTCTCTTGCCATGTTCATGTCACGTTGGGCTTTGTTTGTGTAATTTTCGCTTGCATTGTGTGTTGTTTTGTTCCAATTTCGCATCATTTTTGTATTCTTGTTTGCTCTTATTGTTTCATTATACTTTTTTTCATTTGTCGTTTTTGTTGAAGTTTTTTTAACGTTATTTTTTTTTTTTCATTGATGTATGATTTTCGAATAGTTTTTGTTTTGGTTGTACTTGTATCATTCTTACTCGATTAAGAATAATTTTTGTATCGCTTCAAGGTATGTCGTTTTCTTGCAGTTTTTGTTTGCCTTTTTTGTAATTTTTGTAACATTTTTATGATTTTTGTATTTTGTTTTTTATTCTCGCTTATTTTCCGTCAGTCTAGTTCCGCCACTGTTGTGGCCAATCACCGACGCCCAGGGAGGCGACTCCTCACCCAGGACCCTAACTCACGACCCGTTTTTATTAACGGACCGGCGCCAACAGCTTTACTTCCTCATGCGATGGAGGGCGTGATCCCAGAGATTTTTCGCCTCAGAAAATCTCCCGGTGTCGGCTAGGATTGAATCTAGACCAGTTGGGTTGGTTGTGAGTGGATCACGCCACCTCACAACCATCGACACCTATGTCGGCGGTGGGATTCGAACCCAGGCGTCGAGCATGATTGGCGGAGACGTTACCAACCACACTAGGCCCCCGCTCGATTTTTGTATTTTTTCCAGTTAAAATTTAGGTAGTTTTATTCAAATTTCATGTTATTTTTCTTTGGTTAACATTCATGTCGCCTTTCTACCACAATTTCGATTTCACGAATTTTTGTGGTTAATATTTGTATTTCAGTTTTGTATTTACTGTGCTACAGCGATTTAGAACTTCTGAAGTGTCCTAGTGTAGCTTGTAGGTCTTGTTGAGGGTAACTTTCGCTCGTACTAGAAACACCCCTAAAATCTGAAATTATGGTCAAAATACGGTTTTTTGGACCTCAGTGGATATAATTTTTTTGTGGTTGAGAAATGATTTTATGAAATCTACGATTATGGTGGAAATCTTCTATTTCATCAAATCATATCTTAGCCAAATTATTACAAATTTTCATTGACCTATTGTTTTCGTTTGGCACTAAAGATACCTTCCAAATTCTACAGCAATTGAAGCTCATTCATTACAAAAATGTGTAAAAAATTGCGTACTAAGTTGGGAAAATTAAAAAAAAAACTTGAACATTCTTATTTATTTTAAAACTATTCATCATATATAGGTAAACTCCATGGACATATTTATATGTTTTGAAAGTACTGCTTTTCACCTTTCCAAAACAGCCAAAAAAATAAACAAACGGTTAAAAATCCCAAAATTTTGGGGCTTTTGGAAAAACTTCAGGTATACACGCAAGATACACTTGACTAGAGATACACAGTACCAAAAAATGAAATTTACAACTAATACAAATGAAAGCACATAACGGTTTCTAGCACATAAAGTGAAAAACATATACAATTTCATACCGTCAATAATGCACAATACCGAATCGTTTTAAGCCATGCGAATTTGTACGTTAATTGATATAAACTTAAAGCTTCGAATATAAATATGCATGCAAATTCACAATATATTCATTTACATTGCATATGAATATAATGCCACACGGAATATTACATGGTTTCCAATGCTCCATTTATGTGCATTTAAAGTAATGTAAATTTTTTTCACTGTGTACACTAGGTCTCAGCAGAAATTCTTGCATTTTTTATTATTCATAACCAAGCATGGAAAAGTTCACTCACTAGCAATATTTCATACAAATGTGTTCTTTGATTTATCAGTTATCGTTCAACTATTTCCACTCGCGTACAAGTTTTCCATAGAAACGCTGCTGATTATTTTCGCTTCTAACAGTTCCGAATACCATAGAAGAAGACTGAATGATTCAAACACGATAGTATTTATTGTATCCAAGTTCACTTGCATTCAACATTATCGCGAGAAGCTTTGAGATATTATCGCCAGTGATACAAAATTATGAATCCAAATGAACGTTAGATTGCGTTCAATTGTTTGCTTGCCGGAGCAAATAGGTATCATCAATGCTTACGGAAATTGTAGCATGGTGCATTAGCATCTGATACTTGAAATCACCAAGAATCATCGTGGTATATCACGGTGAAAGCATGACGTGGAGTAGCCGAATTACGCCTACAAGCAACCAACATTTGAAAGAATCATTGCGATCGCTTGTGTGCAATCGTTTACGATTTTTTCGTGAAACACTCGCTATATGTTGCTCGCTCCGCCTAAAGCAGGCAATACTGAAACAAAATCATCAAAGAAAGCTACCATATATTTCTTTGCTCTAAGTCAGCGGTTCTCAACCGGGGGGGAATTCCCCCCTAGGGGGGAATTTGACCGTTGCAGGGGGGGAATCGCGAGTAGAAAAAATTCACAAGCAATGCGCTTTTGTGATTGACGGTGGTGCGACTTTTTTTTTCAGTGTCAAATGAATTAGCTCGCAAAAAACCCATGCAGCAGTTTCATGCGCATTATTTTGCTCTGTAGGCATTCATACGTCAAATGTGCTTGTTAACAATCGTCACATACACCTTCACAAGAGATGCTGAATTGTATGCCCGTGTATTGGTGTTCTTCTGCTCCTGCTTGAAACATGTTAAAAATTAAAGTTTAAAAAGCCTTATATTTTTTAATTACTACAGCTTTTCTTTCATGGTGCCGATAAGGGGGAAGAGCTTGTGTAAATTATCAAAAGGCGGGCATGAACTGAAGAAGGTTGAAAACCACTGCTCTAAGTTGTCTCTTGCAAGCTTGAGAATGTGTAACTTTTAATAGCGATGGTTTGCTAGGATTGAAAGCTTATAAATAGCACGTTCAGAAATGATACCCGAATGATTGTTATGCGATACGAGTTTTTCCATCCTTGTTCATAACACCGTGACATAATTGTGCGATAGAAGTCAAAAATCCTGGATTTCTTAAAAAACATATAACTCAGCCAAATATCCACCGATTTTCACAAAACTGAGTTGGTTTGATTCGTGATTGAACATACTTTTAAAGTTTTAGTGTATTGGTAGTATTTCTTACAAAAATAGACAGCAAATTTCATGTTAAGTTGAAAAATTAAACTCAAATAATTCAGCATATGCTTTAGTGATATTAGTACAAACCTGTATATATTTTGAAAGCTTTGTTTGTCCCCTTTTTAAAATTGCTAAAATATTGAAAATCGGTTGATAAATGACTAAGTTAAAAAAATAGTTAGCACTGAGGTCCAAAAGAACGTTTTTGACCATAACTTCAGATTTAAGGGGGTTGGAAAATTTCTAGTACGAGCGAATGTTACCTACAACCTACACTAGGTCACTTCAGAAGTTCTTGCATTTTTTTTTTCATTTTCTCTAAACTGTGAATTTCTACCTTACCACGTTTATGTTCACTTTGAGTTATTTTTGTATTTCATTGAAGTCGTCCACCTCATGTTCTTTTGTTCCACTTTGGTATCATTTTTGGAACATTTTTAACTCATTTTGGTTGTTTTTACATCCTTTATTCTCGACCTTGGATAATAATTGGGTTATTTTAGAACAATTTTCTTTTATCTCTGTGACATTATTTTAATTTTCAATTATATTTTTTTTCATTTTATATAATAGTTTTTTATAATTTATGTCTCTCGCGTCACCTCGCGCTTTTTTGTATTATTTTAACGTAACATTTTGCTATTTTTGTGTCACTTTTCGACACTAAGACTTTGTTTTATCTATTTTCATACCAAATTGGATCATGTAATGGCATTTTAGTGACATATTTGTATGTTGTTTGTGTCTTTTTTTAACCCGTAAAGACCCGAGACGGAGCTTATTTTTTGAAAATGATCGTTCTCGGCACTGGCGCGGTCGATTTGAGAAAACTTGGTATATTTTTCAAGGGGAATAGTTGCTTTAAGTTTTGGTATAGGTACCACCCCTCTGGACCCCTCCCCATTCCCGTGAGATGCAAATATGTCTGTGTTTTTTGCTACTTTTTCGAACAGATTGAGCAAATGATGAGAATTTTCATAGGTATCAATTGTTTCATTCATCAAATCATGTCAGGTAGGTGAAATATGACAAATATGAATGAATTTGGAAGTTTTCAGAATATTTTAGTACAAAATCACAAAACTACGTATTTTTTAAAAAATTCAAAAAACATTGTCCTTCTTCAAGTTTTTAGTTCTACATTTTTAGAATATGGTATGGTTTTTTGAATTTTTTTTTAAAAACGTAGCTTTGTGATTTTGTACTGAAATATTTTGGAAACTTCTAAATTCTCTAACATTTTCGTACCATTCCTATCTGTTTTGTGTAATTTTTGTCTAATGTATCATTAAACATTAACATTGAGCCTTTTAAGATTCCTAACATTTTTGTGTCATACCTTCATACCTTAGTTCTAAGTTCGCCTTTGTGCCACTCATTTGTCAGTTTTTTATCAGTTCTGTTTTATTTTGATGTTGTTTGTTTCAATTCTGTGTCACTGTTGTATTTAAAAAAATATTTTTGTTAATATTTTCATCTTCTGTGCATCAAAAATTTAGTTTTTTTCTACAATCAACCCCATCTTTGTGCCGTTTTTACACCACTTTGGTTAATTTGTAATGTTGTATTTTAGTTTTGCACTTTTTTTTGTGTCAATCGTGTATTGTTCTCACTTCATTTTTGCGTTACTTTGAGCTGTTTGTATTTTTGAAGCCATCTTTTGTACACTTTGTGTTCTTTTGTTCTCATTTTCTTCTATCATGTAGTTATTCTTTTCGAATTCTTTTTGTTGTTTTTGTGTCATTTTACATGACTTTGAGTAACTTCTGTGCTATCTTCGAGTTGAATCAACTTCGTATTGTCTCCGAGTCACTATATATTTATTTTGTTTAATTTTCGATGATTCACACAACACAAAAACAATACAAAACTAAAACTAAAACTAACAAGTTTGATGATGGGGTCCCTTTTGTTATCTATGTGCCAGTTTTTTATTTTTTATTGCGTTTTTAATATATTTTTGTACCATATTACGACTATTTCCATATCATTTCTGTGTCAATTAAACATTGTTTTTTTGTGCAATTTTGTATCATTTTATCAACATTGAAACTTTTTGTCGTCCTTTGTTCTTTTTATTCTTGTCAGTTCTATGTCATTTTTGTGCCACTTTTGAGTCATTTCTGTTTCAGTTGTGCTTTATTTTGTTGTCGTCTGTTTTCCTTTTGTGTCCTGTCTTTACAATATTTTATATTTTTGTATTTTTTTGTCATTTTGTGAGATTTTAGATTTGAAAATATTTTTTGATTTGATTCGGTCGTTTCGCCTAATATAGTTTTTTTCTCTTTTTGTTATTATTTTGCTATTTTGCATCATTTGAAATCATTTATCACTCGACTCTGAGTAATTTTTGTGTACATTTTGTATTATTTTTGTAGCATCACTGTTTGTCATTTTGTTCATTTTTCAAGAAAATTCTTGAATGAATATGTATTATTTCTGTTTTTATTTCTCTATAATATTACTCATTCATTGTTTTCACATTTTGGCATGACTTTGGGCTATTTTTGTGACATTTTTCAACGTTGAGTTTTTTAATAGAAAGATTTTTGTTTCTACACCAGTTGAGGTTATTTTGTTTAAGATTTTTTGTGTTATGTTTTTATATTGTTTGTGTCATTGGTTTAATATTCTAGTGACATGTTTGAATAATTTTGTATTATATAATGTTTTTTGAGTAACTTTTGTGCAAGTTCTATGTTAATATTACATCATTTTTATTTTACTTGAATATTGTTCTGAGTAATTTTGGGACCTATTTTGTACTATTTTATAAACAATAAAAATTATGCTTTTTGAGAACTTAAATATTTTTGCATCACTCTTTGCGCCTTTCTATTAATCTTATTTTTGTGCTACTTTTGTACCATTTACTTGTTTTTACTCAACATATAATATATTTACCCTAATGAACTGTGTAATAATAAAACAAAACATGATTAAAACTATGTTTCTTTGCTTCGTGAGGCACATTAAATTAAAAAACGTGGTAACAGCTATTAAACACACGAGGCATATTATGCATTGATTCATGACGGTCATAATCAGTCCTTGCCCGAGAGATTCTTAGGAACGGGTGGTATTGGAAGTTTCAGCTGCGTATGATGATGTCCAAAGAGCTAAGTAGTGAAAAGCAGTCAATATTGCCCTAACGAAAGTAACCTATCAACACGCTTTAGCCAAGTTTAGTCTATCATCCAACAGTTCCAACCTAAATAGCGAGCAATGAATTCCTTGGCAGGGTGGGTGGCGTGGACTTGCCCACCTGAGATTGCGTAAAGCGATGCGGACGAACCTGCGTTGAACAGCCTCAACGGGTTCCTTCCCAGCCTGATTATAGGGTGCCAAGACCACAGACGCGCATATACCGATAACGGCCGAACACTTGCACAGTATAGTTTAGTTAAGTTTACTGCATTAAATACATGACATAAGACAGGCTAGAGCTTTTGGGCAGTAAACGTTTTTAAAATTCTTGGCAAAGCAAAACAGAAATTCTACCTGCGACGAGGCTTTTGAAATGCTGTATGTATTCAGGTGCATGCCTGTCAAAGCGTAGTTGAAATGGAGGGTGGTGCGTCTGGGACTAAACGAAATGATCGAACATTTGGATACATTCAACGACATCCTGTTGAGTTGACACCAGTCTTCCAATAGCTTTTTTTATCCTGTGATACAACTCCAAATCGTCGACACGTTAGAATAAAGTTGACATCGTTCATATACAGCAAAAATAGAAATGGTCCAAGATGACTCCCCTGTGGCATTTTGGCGATATTTTTTATATTTTTTGTGTCAAGTTTAAAACAAGCGGTGTCTTGATTGAGTCATTTTGTACTGAGATACTTTTTGTTCTATTTTCGTATAAGTTTTGCTTATTTTTAAGTTATTTGTTAATTTTGTGTTTTCAATGTTGTTGTACATCATTTTTGTTTTGTTTTTCGAATCATTTCTTATAACTCTTGTACCACAGACAAACAGACGTGCCTCTTCGAAGAAAAATCCTGAAAAGTCGTCGTCCTTATTCGAAACGTTACACTAGTGCGCCCCCATGTGAGCTTATTGTCTACTAACTTCTTTTCGTAAAACGGTTTTTGTCTTTGCTAATGGGTGTTCGCGCTTGCTTAAATTAACGCCAGCGGCATCACTGACGGTTTTTGTCTTTGATAATGAATGTACACGCTTGTTATAGCGACACTAGCGGCATTATTGCCCACTAAGCAAAATTTTAAAATAATCGTTATTTTTCTGGTCGATGAAATCATCATCGAGTGGCACGTCTGTTTGTCTGTGCTTGTAACTTTTTTACAGAATTTTTTCTTAAACTTTTTTGTATCATTTTGTGAAACTTCTGAGCCATATGATATGATATTATGATATTTCTAGAGAAACATTTCGAAAGGTCCTATCTGCTTTGATCGACTTTTTGATCGGCCACTTTCATTTAATCAACACAGCTTATTGAACACCTTTCATGACACGCTATTTGCACAAGTTGATAGCGTAGGGATCACTCTAGCCTTCTGAACGAAAACCATGCGCGGAAGAGTAACTAAAGCTGAACCATCACGCCCCGGAAAAACGACGGAAGCAGATAGGACCTTTTGAAAAGTTTATCTAGATTTATGATATCTGTGTTATTTATATTCCACTTCAGATGCTGTCACCTTAGAGAAATGTTTGTGATGTTGAGTTTATTTGTTTAGTAAAATTGAGTATATCGGCTTTCCAGTCATCTGCTTATCAAAACGAAAATTTATTTTCTATTTCCGACGTTTCGATTTAATATAAAATCTTTTTCAAGGATTCTACAAATATACAAGTTGTTACAAAAATTCAATAATCAGAAAACAGTCACTTACAGAAAGGATATCGTTTTTTGTCTAATAGCTTTATGTTTTTAACATCAACGGTCAAAGATTTAATTGTGGCTAGCATTCGTTTACTGTAACCGGGTTGTGAGGACAAAAAATTATAATTATAGGGCAATTTTTTTTTAAAAAAAGTATTACCGTTTTTGCATTTGAAATAAAATAAACTTGAACTGAAAAAATATATCACTCTAAGCTGAATTCGTAGTAGCACTTCTCACTGCGTATAACTGTATATTCAAATTGCTAAATTCTAGTTCGGTGAGCTGGTTTGGTGAGATGAACTGTGTGAAAACCACAGTATACTGATGTGGATTAAAATTCTGATCTATTGCCTATTTTGGTCTTTGGTGTGTGTAATATCCCTGCGTAAGTCGAACTAAGACAATCGACATCAGTGCGTTTGTTTACGGTATGCTCGGTGTTCATGATGTGACAAACTTCGAGAATAGGAAGTGCAGACGGTCGGCGATGATGGTCCAGAATTATTGTTTTTTCCAGGTTAAAACGGTGATTGCTGTCTATGCTGTGTTGAAGAAGTGCTGTTTTCTCCTACAAGTGTGTGCTATTTCGTGAGTGTTGGTGTCTCTAGTGTGTTCCTGGTTTAGGAGTTGTTCCAGTTTGTTAATGTTCGAACGGTGGTTGCTAAGCCTTTTCTTGAGCTGTGTTGTCGTTAGCCCTACATAAGAGGCCTCACAATTGCCACACGGAATACGATTAATCACGTTGTGTTGGTTTTCAGCTGCTAATTTGTCTTTCATATTTGTGAACATAGCTCCTACCGTGCGTTCGTTCCGTGTTGCTAAACTGGTGTTTGGCAAATCTGTTCGAAACAGTTTTGTTAGTCTACTGCAAAGATTCTGAACATAAATCAGTGGCTTATATGTTTTGGGCGAATCTTGCGAGTGTGGTTGGTTGATTGGTAATGATCGTTCGTTGATTCTGTTGATATATCGGTTTCTCAGATGGGTGGGATAGTGGTTAATTTTCAGATGTCTATCGATGATTGTTTTAACTTCCTTTGGTGATAAATTAGTGCTAAAATCTTTCACACGTCGCATAAAGTTAGTGACAACATTATTTTTCATGTGCAATGGGTGGGTAAAGAGAAATAGTGGGTAAAAGAGAAATAATCTAAAAACCGTCCTGATGCCATCGGTTTGGCATACCATTCGGTTTTAACGGTCTGATCAGGCTGTCGAATTAAAACCATATCCAGAAACGGGAGTCTCTTTTTGTTCTCGATTTCGCAGGTGAATTGAATGTTGCTGTTGTACTCGTTGAATGTGGAAAGAACGTCGTTCACTTTGTCCTTCGGAAGGGCCAGGCATAAGTCGTCAACGTATTTCCTCAAGACAGGAATCGGAAAATCCAGTTTAGCAATAACGGAGACTAAAAGCGCTTCCATGACTAAACCGGCAACAGTGGGGGACAAAGGGTTGCCCATTGCTGTTCCGAAGACTTGCCGGAAGTGTTTTCCACGGTATGAAAAATAACTACATTCCAAACAAAATGTGGTTACTTCCAGAAATAGATCCAGATTAATGTTTGTATTCAGCTTAATATCTGTCCAGCGTTCAATGATTGTGTGTGTGACTAGTTCTCGGGGAATGCATGTAAATAGTGATACAACATCGAATGAAACCAAGATATGATCTTCAGGTAGTTGAACGGAGTTGATGAAATGGCAAAAGGAGTAAGAGTCTGATACGTTATAGCGGCTGTTGATCGATGACTGTAGTATGCGGCCAATGAATTTGGATAGCATATATGACGGCGCGTTTATGTTGGGCACAACTGGTCGAAGTGGGAGATTCGGTTTGTGTGATTTGGGGAGTCCGTAAATTCGTGGGCTTTGGGCTGTCTGGGTTGAAAGTTGGTTTGCTGTTTTCTTGTCTATTAGTCCGAGGTTGTGCAGCCTTTTTACAAGGCAGTTGTTCTGCTGTTGGTAACCCGATGTGGGATTCTGTTTGATAGGTTTATATGTATTTTGGTCTGATAGCATTTCGCACATCTTACTGTCGTACTCCTTTTCATACATTACGACTGTCTGTTTACCTTTATCTGAGTTGACAATGATTATATCGGGATGACTTTTGATAAAACGTTTAGTAGTTTTGCATGCATGTTGTAGAAAGCATGATAGCGAGTCTCTTGGATTATCATCAAAACTATGAATAAAATTTTGTATGATATTTACTGCGTCGCATCGCTTGTATTCTCTAATGTTTTTCTCAGGGATGCTCGTAAGAATATTTTCTATGTCAGCGATGATATGATAGAAAGGAATGTCATGTAGCGATGTGTACGGTAGAGCAAACTGTGGACCGAGACTAAGCAGAATTTCGGTTTCCGGTGGTATGGTAACTGTGGTAGCATTATGTATAGCTTTGGCATTGCAGGTAGGTGTTAGTGGGTTGGTGTGGGCCGCAGATACACGAAGGAGCTGCTGAAATTTTTTCTTGGTCTTAGTAGACATGATGCTCAAGTAACTCTTGGAAAACTTCTCTTGAGTATAAAAGAAATTTCTAGACGTGCCACTTGACACTGATTCGGTGATCGATTCCTGCAGCTCAGACAGTTCATGTTCCAGACGTTTAATTTTGTAGAAAGTCTGTTTGATTTCGATGTTCAATAGCGCTTTTTTAAATTTGTTGATGCTCTTCTGTAGGTCCTTTAAGTAGGGACTGTTTTCTTCGAGAAGAGGGTACACGCATTTGAAACTGTTGATTATATGATACGGAAAAATTCCTTGTCGTCGACATCTCAATAGGAAATTTTTACGACTTATCATATTGGCAAGCTTTCTTGTGTTGCTTGCGTAGTGTTTAAAATGACTTTTTGTTCGGTTACCAAATTCATTGTCAATTTTCGAACAGATTTGCCAAACACCAGTTTAGCAACACGGAACGAACGCACGGTAGGAGCTATGTTCACAAATATGAAAGACAAATTAGCAGCTGAAAACCAACACAACGTGATTAATCGTATTCCGTGTGGCAATTGTGAGGCCTCTTATGTAGGGCTAACGACAACACAGCTCAAGAAAAGGCTTAGCAACCACCGTTCGAACATTAACAAACTGGAACAACTCCTAAACCAGGAACACACTAGAGACACCAACACTCACGTAATAGCACACACTTGTAGGAGAAAACAGCACTTCTTCAACACAGCATAGACAGCAATCACCGTTTTAACCTGGAAAAAACAATAATTCTGGACCATCATCGCCGACCGTCTGCACTTCCTATTCTCGAAGTTTGTCACATCATGAACACCGAGCATACCGTAAACAAACGCACTGATGTCGATTGTCTTAGTTCGACTTACGCAGGGATATTACACACACCAAAGACCAAAATAGGCAATAGATCAGAATTTTAATCCACATCAGTATACTGTGGTTTTCACACAGTTCATCTCACCAAACCAGCTCACCGAACTAGAATTTAACAATTTGAATATACAGTTATACGCTGTGAGAAGTGCTACTACGAATTCAGCTTAGAGTGATATATTTTTTCAGTTCAAGTTTATTTTATTTCAAATGCAAAAACGGTAATACTTTTTTTAAAAAAAAATTGCCCTATAATTATAATTTTTTGTCCTCACAACCCGGTTACAGTAAACGAATGCTAGCCACAATTAAATCTTTGACCGTTGATGTTAAAAACATAAAGCTATTAGACAAAAAACGATATCCTTTCTGTAAGTGACTGTTTTCTGATTATTGAATTTTTGTAACAACTTGTATATTTGTAGAATCCTTGAAAAAGATTTTATATTAAATCGAAACGTCGGAAATAGAAAATAAATTTTCGTTTTGATAAGCAGATGACTGGAAAGCCGATATACTCAATTTTACTAAAGCAATTATCAGTCGTAAGTTGTTGAATTTATTTGTTTAAATTTTCATATCATTTTTATATAAGTTCTGTGTTGTTTTTGCATTATTTTCGGGTTGTTTTTATATGATTATATATTATTTTATTTATTATGTTTGTCATTTTAATATTGTTTTGTTGCTTTTTTTGCATTCTTGTATGACTTCACACTAAATTGATACTACTTTGAGTACTTTTAGTGTCAATAGTTTTCAAGCAACTTGTTTCACATTATGTTTATAACATTAAGGTGTCTTCTAACATTGTACGTTTTTTGAGTCATTTTCTATTAGTTTTTTTTTTAATATAAATTTCGTGCTGTTTTTGTACCACTATTTTTGTGTTACAATTTTACCATATTTCGTTCTTTTTGTTGTTTACTTTTTGTATAGTGGAAAATCATTTTTGTGTCTCATTAAATATTAGTTTTTTTCATTATTATTTTCATGTTTTTGTATCAGTTCTGTTCTCGTTTTTCAAATATTTTAAATTTACGTGTTTTTTAGAGATTTTTTGTGATCTTTTTGTGCCATTTTATGGAACTTTTGAGACATTTTTATGATTTATCCACTTCGGATGCTTCTTGCATCTCTTTCGAGACATTTTTATGTTTTATGAATCTTTTTGTTTATATTCATGATATTTTCATGTAATTGTTGTGTAATTTCGATGTAACTTTTTGCATTATTCTAATATTATTTTGTATTATTTTGAAAGTGTTTTGTAGCTTCATTCTCCTTTCGAATCAATTTTGTTTTTTTTCTTTCCTGTTTGATGTCACCTTTGCATCATTTTTCAGTAATTTTTTCCTTATATTTTTATGACTTCTTTGTATTATTCTAGTCTGATTTTTGCACTTTTGTGATTTTTTTATATTCTTTAGACATTTTTCAACTTTATGTTCATTTACATTTTGATATTTTATTATTTTAACAGTTGAGGTTATTCTGTGTTATCTTCGTGCAATTTTCGTGTCACGTTTGAATAATTTTGTATTATGTTATTTTTACGTCATATTTTTTTAAGTTCTTCATCATTTTTGTATTTTTTTGTGTTAATTGGCTAATGTTTTGTTTACTTATTTTATCGCCAATAAAGTTTAAGTTTATTGAGAACTTTAATATTTTTGAGTCACTTTTTGTGCCTTTTTATTAACATCATTTCTCAGCGATTTTGTGCCACTTTTGAGTCATTTGTTAATTAGTTTTGTTTTTTACGTTTCATGGATTCATTTTTTATAACTTTCGTGTCTCTTTACTATCATTTTCTATTTTCTACTGGCATCCTTATGTCATTTTTGTTCTTTCTTAAGGTACATGGAACATGGTGTCAGTCTGGCTACTCCATTTCGTATAGTACTTGTATTTTTTTTTTAGTGTTATTTTTGCGTCGTATTTGAGTCATTTTGCTTCAATTTTATTATGTATTTATTCTTCTTTATCTTCTTAGTCATTTTTTTATTTTTTTTATATTTGTTTGTCTTATTTGAACATCATTTTGTATTGATTGTGTGTCATCTCACATTAATGTCTTTTTAAGTTTATATTTTGGTGTTATCTTTGTGCCTCGTTTGTGTCATTTTCTATCAGCTTGGTTTTTTTGTGTTATTTGTGCCTCTTAAGGTATTTTTTGTCTCATTTAGAATATTTTCTGTCAATTTGAAATTTGGGAAACATGTTGATTAGTGTTACGTAATCTTAGGGGAGCGGGGGAAGTCTTATTAAGATGAAACGATGTTGATGCCACAAATGGCCGACTTCGAGCCACCACTTCGAACTTTCAAAGGTACAAAGCTCGATGATAGTTAGGGTGCAACCTGCGAAAATGCTATTTTAAGTTCGCTGTTGTGAAGCAAACATAAAATAGTGATATTACATGGAATGCTATAACTCTTTCCGAGTCTTGTGCTATTGAAAATTCGAAATATCGGCTCGAAGTTGGCCATTTGTGGCTTAACACTTTTACACTTTAATCGTTACTTATTGTTACAAAAGGGCGGTGGCGGTCTGAAATCTACATACACTAAGGTCGTTTTTTACGCAGGGGATGCCTTCCAAATATGTATGGACCCGCGTAAAAAACGACTTTTTTGAATTGCAAATATAACAAAGGAAACCGTCCTAAAACGTTAAAACCTCGCTTGAATATGATAGTGACCAATCTAGAGACCAAAATGCAATATTTTAAATTTTGAGTATTTACACCAAAAATTGTGAATTTTTTTGAAAACTGATATATGATCACTCGTGGCTTAAAACGGAAAACGTGATTGAAATGAGGTCGATATCTTGTACCGTTTTTGAGCAATGGAGGAAAGCAACCCGCGTAAAAAACGACCTTACTGTATTTAGTGTTACGTAATTTGTGTACGACACCTTCACAATGAAGTTAACAATTTTATTCACAAGTCACTTTTGATAATTCTGTACTAACTATGTGTCTTGGCTTATAATTATGTTTTTTGTACCCTTCTAGTATTTTCGTGTGTCATTTTTGGAAAGTTTTTTGAATCAGTCTTCAGTTAAACCTCTAAAAAGCTTCAATAAGAACTTAAAAAATGTTTATAAAGCTTCATAGTGATTTTTTCGAAGTCCGTCTAAAAACTAATTTGAGCACTAGAGGGTTAATATTGTTTTGAATTGTTTATTTCTAATACAAACTCAACTGAGAAGCATAGAAATCAAGACAAAAAGCCAACAACAGTTATCAACAGGGCCGGATTTGGGTGTTGGGTGGCCCGGGGCAGATTTTTTCGTGGGGCCCTTTTTGTTCACAAAATTTCGACGAAAAATTTTCGCAAATTGTGCTATGCCTTCACATTTCGCTGGAAGATGATGAGCAAAAAAAAGGTCTTCACTTCGTCCTCCCGTCTGATATGCTTTTAAGTGTTTGTGGCTTAGGGCTAGGGGGGGGGGGATCTCGAGTCGGTAGGCCCGGAGCATTTGCCCTTTTGCCCCCCCCCCCTCAAATCCGGGCCTGGTTATCAAGTTATTGTACAAGGAAAAAACCCCTCATTAAATAGAGATCATCAGAGAAGACCACCTTTGCGAAAATTTTCACTGACTGTTATTCGCTTTTGTGTGTGTGTCATTTCTTCGCCAGTCTGGGACATTTTCTGGCACTTGTGTATGTGTGTGTTTCTCCCTTGTTGGAGTTTTGAACAATTCTTGATATTTATTGTGTTTCGTTTATACTTTTTTGGGTAACTTTTGTGGTGAAACCTTTGAGTTATTTTCAAGCCGAATCATGCTTTTTTTGTTTTTGTCATTTTAGAAAAACTTTAGAGACATTTGTGGTAAATTTTGTAATATTTTTTCATAGTTTTTGTTTCATTCTATGTACCTTTAACAATGATCTTTCTTGTGTCATTTTCAAGTAGGTATCACTTTTTAGGTTTTTTTATGGATATTGTTTGTGTCATTGCATCATATATAAACTTGTATTTATTTGTATAACGTTTTTGCATCACTTTTGTGAAGTCCTCGTGGAATATTTCGCAGACATTATTGTAGTATTTTTCTGACACTTTTGATCATTTTAATGATTCTGATTTGTTTTTTCTTGTAATAAAATGTGGTAAAATAAAAAGAAAAAGAGGGTTTACATCACACCACACGGAAAAACAACAATGCTTGAGACAAAAAATTGTCCCAGACAACCACTTTGCGAACAGCGCGATACGCAGGCGAAACGAAGGAAAAATATTTGTTCTTGAAAAATTCAATCCAATGCAGCATGCATTTATTCGAGCAACTCAACTACAGAAGTACACAGCGGCAGTGCCAACCCGACTCGTAGTAACTACATTGAAGGGTCGAGTCGGAATGGAATGCACAAAATAAATAAGAGTGTCAAAAGTTCACTGCCAAGCAACCGTAAAAGAAAAACAGACAATCGTGGATGGAGGTGTGAAAAATAAACCGGCCAAATCTGATTACAAGCGGCGCCTGATGCAATCACGTGCCCCATACATATTATGCACCGATTTGCTGTAAGACTTTGTTGAGGAAATATTCCACGGAAGTACTATTTATCATAGCATTTTACTCGTAAGTCAAACAGGAGATTAAACCGTACCCCCTTCAATTAGCAGTCAATCAATTTGTCCACTATCTACAGGACAAACATTGAAGCAAAAAAAACCCCTCTGTTGTCGCAAATTGTTTTAAACCGTCGTTCGGCTCGCTAGAAGCATTTTCGAATCAGCAACATTTCGTTACCACACACCAACACACCCACATACAGAGCCCAGTCTGCTGATTGGAATCGACGCCCCGGGAAATGTTTATGCTTGAAAAAACATTAACTCGCCATCTCCAATAATTGCCACCCCTCTTCGCCACACTAATCTAATCGAACCCTTTTTTCCACACAACGACCCAAAAGCAAATCAACACTAATGGACATTGATTTTCACCACCTCCTCTCGTCGCGTGCGGTTCACTTTCCTCCGCCCTATTGTCCCCCGCCCTTTTTAATGGCCGAGTAAGGCAAAAACGAAAAAAAAAAAAGAATTGACGAAGATAACAGCCAACACAAGCGATACCGTGTCGCACTTTCCATACGAACCTGCTAAACTATTAACTGATGTCTATCAACCCAAAACAAAGAATAAACTACTCACTCTTTCCGTATCCGATTTGAGGCAGTAGGTCAGTCCGGGGCGTGGTGCAATTAACGCCGTTCCGTTTCTTCGTCGCGTTGGTGATGATGGGTTTCTCCATGTTGGCAAAGGTGAACGCACACACGAGGGCTTCCTTGAGATTCGGCAGATTCTCGATCATCAGCTCGAGGGTGCGGGCCGTCGTCCGCTGCAGCTGACTGGGACTAACGCTGGTGATCGTCGTACACTTGCCAGACTTGTAGCTCAGCCAGGACAGGGGATCCTTAAAGTTTTCTTGACACTCGCTCTTCGGACTACACTTATTCTCTAGGGAACACCATCCGCAGAAGGGGTCCTTCGCGGATAGACATGCAACACACGTGGTATACACCGAACAATCATAGACCTTAATCTTAAATAGTTTATACTTTGACATCAAGTACAGATCATATTTTACACTGTCCAGCGACATGTCGGGGAGGATTTGGGTGCCGACGTCGACGTTCATCAGGGCGTACTGCTGGGCCGAACTGGACGATTCGATGACGACCTTTTTCAGCTGCCCCGTTAGGGTGCCAATGAAGACGACGGTAAAGTTGGAGGTGGTTGTCACTGCGATCGAGGTCATTTTCAGCTCCGACAGCAGGACGGGAATGGAGGCGATCGATTGTTCACCCCCGAGCGGGGAGTTCACATCAAGACCGCAGAAATCTTCGCTAATGGTTTGCAGCTTCGTTGGTACGCAGTTCATGTTGACGGAAATGTAGTCCAGCCCGCGCTGACCCTGTCCGTTGAAGCAGGACTTGATGTTCTGCATGAACTTTCGGCGGATTGCTTTCAACGAGTAAACGCACAGGGCGGATTTGTTGACATTTTTCGAGTCGTTGCTTTCCGAGAAGACTGCGAAGAGGACATCATCTTCGGTGGTGATGCCAAGATTTTCTGCCAAATCGGGACCCGGTTTCCCCACGTGTGCCGCATTGACGATGTTGAATTTGGTGCTTTCGCTGATGCAATCCACCGGGATTTCCGTGTACGAGTAGTAATTGGAGTCATCCTGACAGATGCGCACTAGCTTGGTGACCAGTTCTTTTGGGGTATTATGGGCACTGCTCTTGTACTGCGTCGTGAGGAAGTACGAGAATCGCTCGGAGCTAAAACCGTACACGTAGTTGATGAGGAATGATTCGCGAGCGAACGAATTGACAAAGATACGTGTACCGGTCGTCACGGCGGACGACGCGATCTGGAAGAACTTATCCCGCGCCAAGCTTCTCGACGCAACGGCGGGTATTTCGCTCCGATAGGGTGAGTTCCCGGTGAAGGTTACCCCCACGTACAGAACGTTGTTCTCCGATGGCACGGGTGGACCGGGGGCAATGAATGCCACCGTACTGGCATTCGCGACGTTGGCGACCACCGCATCCACCCCCCGGAACACGATGTTGCTGATGTTCTGCAGCGATCGAATGTGACAGATGCCCTGAAACAGGGACCCACACTCGATCAGATTGTTCGCCGAGTGATCGATCAGGAGCACCTTGTTCCAGTTGTCCGTCAGTACCCGCCGGATGTGCGCCGGGCAATCCTGGATGGAACACTCGTTCGAATCATTTTGGGGCCCGGTCGTTACCGCTTCGACGATGTTCAGGTCGGGCGAAATCTGATACAGTTTATTGACGGCGCCAACATAGACCTGTAAATCAAAGCGAGAGGAAATACGAAACGATTAGCACATACTGAAAGGCGGGGTGGTGGGTGAGGAATAAGGAATGAAATTATTCTAAATGTTCTCGTTCTCACTAATATCCGTTTTCAACCTTTTCCCGCCCACCCGAGAGTTATTTCGTTTGGAGAAATGTTCACACTCCTTTGGTTCCGGCTTGCGGGTAGCATATCCGTGCCTAAGGGGGAGGGTTTCAGACATCCACTTTTTATAAGAAACTTGAGGAATAATTAACCAGGCCGAGTTAAAAATTACTTATGTTTATTTTTATGCTGTTCGTGTCAATTGTACACTATTTCTTTGTCTTTTTTGTATTATTACGAATAGGGTAGATGAGCCAGTAGATAGGAGGCTGGCATCACGGCTAACTAATAATACGTGCCCCGAAAGCTATCCGTTTAAGTTATTAATTTATAAGTGAATTAAGTGGCCAAACTTGTTAAAAAGTGTCAAGTTGTGATCTGTGATGCTTTGTCTAAGTGAGAAAAGTGAAGGTTTTGTGAAAAACACAGTGTTCTTTGCGTGAAAATAGTATTTTTTCCTCGAATTGCAATTGAAAATTGTAAGGCCAGCTAAGTTGCGTGAGTGTGAGTGCCTACTTTGTGCGTCGCGCTAACTAGCGGTTCGTTATTAACATGCGAAAATGGAATGCATGGCGGTGTGAGCGAAGAGAACAATAATATCTGGCGAGAGAGCGAAGAGATTAGTGTTGCGCTGTGCTTGTCGGCGTTTGTTTCGCTGGCATAGGCATAACCAAAATAAAACAGATGAGTATAAGTTTTTGTATCAAACATTTTAAGAATGCATAGGCTCTGTGTGTAGTGGTTTTTAGCGGGTTTAGGACTTTGCCAGAAGTGTAAATGTGTTATCTGTTGGGTGCACAAAGTGTGGTAGCTTTTCGGTTGCGGGTGGAGTTTTTTTTATATTTACAAACCAGATTGTACGGTGCACTCTCACAGGTCAAAATTGGCAGTTTTACAATATAGTTTCAAAATTTATCATTCGAGCATGACAATGCGGCATGCGATTGATGCATCGTCTACAGTTGTGAGTCCTGGCAGGGCGGTGACATTTTATTCAGTTCTATGTTCTTGTTTTATGATTTTCCTAGCTTTTGGACAAATGTTGATATACATAAGTCACTTTTATTTAATTATGTTGAAATCGTTTTGGACGTGAAAATAGTTCACGACAACTGAACTTTGATTGCAATTATTTTGGCATTTTAATAATAAACTTGGAACTCTGTTTTGTTTAATATGCTTATTTGCCTTTTTTTAAGTTTTTGGGCTATGAATGCATGGAACTTTGTCAGTTTTCATATTCAGTAGGTGTCTTTTGTGCGAAACGTCGTGTCGCGTATGCGTCGGTAGGAG
This sequence comes from Wyeomyia smithii, assembly GCF_029784165.1. Lineage (NCBI taxonomy): Eukaryota > Metazoa > Arthropoda > Insecta > Diptera > Culicidae > Wyeomyia > Wyeomyia smithii. The sequence goes on from NC_073694.1 coordinate 22,016,910, forward strand.
AAAATGGAGCGGTCGTCCATAATGCCCCGGTGAAACGCATCATTGGCCCGGGTGAGTTTTGTTTATCTAGGGGTTTCCGGAGTGCAGTGGGCACGCTATTGTTTACTTCGGGGAGGTCAGCTCAGTTTCGCGCACGTTATTTTGACAGCGCTCAGTGTAACTATCTTAATACAGCGGTTTCGGAGCTCAATGACCATTACATCGTTTAATGCTTGGGTGTGCCTTGTGGGTTTCTTTTACTCGCTCTAACGGTTCTTTGAGCTGGTACCAGTAGTTTGCGTTCGGCGTGCGGTGCGTTTTACGAAATTCATTCGTTTCGAGGTAAATTTTAATAGTTCACGGGATGAAACGCGAAGTTTGGTGTAATACAGACTGTTAACGATTGGTTGCCGATGATACCTAGAAACTTCGATTCTCCTATATGCCGATACAGCGATCGTGATGCGGTTCTATTTATATCGTCTTCTGATGGCCGGTTGCGCAGAGACCGAGAAATATCCACATCGGGCGCGAATTTGTGTAGAAAAGATCGCACCATCAACCTCGATGGATCCAGATCAATTCCTTCCCACTAACACTAATTCCTTCCTTTGATACTTGTGGATGATGCAGAGGATTCCTCGGTCTCTAGTAGCAACAAGTATTAAACTAACACTCCCGATATCCCTTCCTCTATTGATCTGCATTGGGCGTGGCCAGCTACGTTATTGACCAGTGAAAAGAAAAATCACCAGGAATTGTACACTGAAAATGGCTTGCTACTCCTAGGCACCATTTTGACGGTTCTTTGTGCAATTTCAGCTGGTTCTGGTCAATCGCGGGCAACACACGGGCGATCAAATATGCTATGCTATGCTATGCTATTACGAATAGGGTAGATGAGCCAGTAATAGTGGTATACCAGCATTTAGCGATATTAAGGCATTTTCCGGGATAATTATATATTATCAGATGATTTTTATTGATTCTGTGGAAATATGTCTACGATTTTGTAAACTATATTGGTTTGGAATCTTATTTAAACTCTTTGTATTTATTAATTCATTCAAGAGTGAAAAAAACAGCAAGTTTCTCACGAAATTTGTAACGTAACAGTGAAATTTCGTAGCTTGAAATATCAATGTAAATACGATTTCTGTGGCAACAGTCTTTGTAGAACTGTTCTTAACTATTTTTCTTACCATAATCAATCAAAAAATCACAAATAATCATCAAAATACTGAATAAATTGAAACTCCACTATATTTTAGTACCCCTGTTCCAGTAATAGTGGTAGTGCTCCAGCTAATATTTGAGGTTAGGTTTAGCTCAGCCGATATGAAAAAACTGTGGTGCGCGAACTACTTTCCTGTGCAAATCTGATTCTGGTTCACACAATACAGTCCAGTTACCGTTATTCTTACATTTTGACATTATAGGTAAGTTTCTATTTCACCTTACACCAGTGGTAGTTACCACCGAAATGCAAGGATATATAACAGAGAAAAGAGATGACAGAACAGCTGAAAGTTGATGAGATGCAAAAGGACAAACTTGAGCTTCCTTAATCTTTAAGGCTTTCCAAGCGCTAATGTGATACAGTACAGTGATTATTTACTGCTCATTTTCTCTGATTTGGACTATTTAAACAATTATTACAAGACCTGTTTTTCTTTTATATTTTCATTATAACATTTGATTGTTTTATTCATACAAGCGCTCGTGAAGTATCTTTTGATTTGAAGAACAAAATTGAGCAGACACAAAAATCAAAAGTAGAGTTGGGTGAAACTACCGGAAAAGATCCTTCTAGCATTGCGAAGCATCATCTGGGGCAAACGATGTAGTTATTTTTATCTCACAACTTTTTTACCATTAAACTCAACTCAAAACGAATAATTATCACAGCTCATGCTAGACGATTGCCCACGGTGGAAGAAGAGGTTTGGAATGCTACCTTAGAGCATGAATGTTATGTAGTGGTAAGTGTTTCCTACGTAAAATTTTTCAAGAAATAAGATGAAACCATCAAATTTCAAATAAAATTAGCTGCATTTGCCGAAAAATGCAAATTTAGTTTTAAAATACAAAAATAATCTATCTGGCAACACTTCCGGTCAAAAATAATATTTTTTCTGGACTCGTTGGTTTATTTGCTTCCAAATTCACCTATCACTATTTCCCGGGTGTCTTACGTCTATAAATTAAAAAAAAAAATTAATTACGAAGTTTACAACTTTTTTCGTAAAAATGTTATATCTTGAGATTGGATCGGGATGATAGTTGTTTCTTATGTAAAATTTTCCAAGGAACACGATGAAATTATCAAATTCAAAATAAAAATGGCTGCATTTGCCAAAAAATGCAAATTTAATTTTCAAATACAAAAATAATTTATCTGGCAACACTTCCGGTCAAATTTTTTATTTTTTCTGGATTCCTTGGCTTATTTTTTTCAAAAATCATCTATCATCATTTTTCGGACATCTCACATCTATAAATTGTAAGAAAAAGAAAAAAGAGATTTTGAACAAAAAATGCGTGACTTTGCAATAAACAGGGGGGTCCCACAGAGCGGGGAGTATTCCAATCGACACCAAATTAGGGATTTTTCCAAAGTGATAGTACATGAATAATTCTCCCAACTTTGAGCAAAATCTGTGATGGTCGTGACCCAAATGAAAACAACAAAAAGCGTGTTACAAAAATGACTAAGAATCGCAAAAATTTTGGCACAGAATATAATAACGAAAAAAATGTTCTGAAATGGCATAAAAATTATGCGAATATTATTGAAAAATAAAATACAAAAGACACACTATGACATAAAAAAGGCAAAAAATGACACCATAATCATACAAAAATGAAACCACAAAAACATACGACGAAATACACAAAAATGATATAAGAACGCCTAAGGTTGATTTAAGATTGAAACCAGAATCATACCATAATGATGGCAAAATTACACGCAAATAACATCAAAATAATGCTAAAATGATAAAAAAAGAACATAAAAATAGCCCACAAATTGCCCATGATTAACTAGCAAAAGGCACAAAAATGACTTAAAACAAATTGAAATTTTCGCAGAGACAATATCAATAAAAAATAACACAGAACTAAAACGACGCAAGAATGACAAAAAAATGTCACACAATAACTTTGGCCTCACAAATCACACAAAACTTTTTTGCCTTTCTCCTAGAAAGGTATAGCAATCACTGAAAAAACTAAAGGTATAAAAGTGCTCAAAAGGGCCGAATGTCGTATATCACTCGACTCAGTTCAACGCTCTGAGCATTTTCTGTATGTGTGTGTGTGTGTAACGCTCTCCCAATCTCACTCGATTTTCTCAGAGATGGCTGGACCGATTTTCATGAAATTAATTGCAAATGAAAGGTCTATTTGCCCCATAAGACCCTATTGAATTTTATTGTAATCGGATTTCTAGTTTAGAGGTTATGTATCAAAATGTAAAAATCACGAAACATCAATATCTCTAAAACTACACAACCGATTTAAGCAAAATTAATTTCGAATGAACGGGCTACCTGAAAAACCCTTAACTTTTGAATTTCAATAAGATTGAACATGTGGTTCAAAAGTTATGGAAAGAAACGTGTTCTCGAGACTGTTTAATCTCACTCACTTTTCTCAGAGATGGCTGAACCGATTTTCACAAAATTAGTGTCAAATTAATGGTCCAGCTGCCTCTATTACCCCTATTGAATTTAACTGTAATCGGACTGTAACTTCGTCTGTAATGTATCGAAATGTGAAAATCACGAAACTTCATTATCTCAGAAACTACACAACCGATTTGAACAATATTAATATCAGATGAATGGGCTAGTTAAGGGTTAACTGATGAATTATGATTGAACAAGTGGTTTCATAATTCGGCTGCTCTATACGTTCCCATTTCATTCGATTATAATCGAACTTAAGCAACCGTTATATATAAAATTGTTAAAACAACGAGTCTATCATCTCAAAGATTACACGACTTATTCAACATAACTAGCGTCATACGAATGAGTTATCTCTTAAACTTACAAAGAACTAACTTCACAATAACTTGATATGTGGATCAAAAGTTATGGAACGAAAAAAAAAATTCAAAGACTATTCAAAACTATACCTGCTTTGATCAATATACGTGGACTCAACATAATTTAAATGTGGTTTCGTACTATTTGAACGTTCCCGGTATCGCTCGTGATGAAATTGTTCGAAATTAAGTCATTTCTCTTATTTCGCTATTTCTTAAGCACTAACATTACGTCAAATTTTATATTTTATACTTCTATTACAACATCAATATTTTAGAACCCAAAGAGCGTATATACTTTTATTGGATTGAAGCGTCCATGTAAATCTATTTCTACAAATAATAAATTTGAATGAGAAAGGCTGGGTCTGACCGCTAGGTGGATTAATTTAGGTTTTTTTTAAAAAAATTTTATATGAATATCAACACATTAAAAAAAGTCAATAAATAACATAGGAAACGAATGAAGGAACCTATAAATTGTGTGTGAAGAGAGCAAAAATGTCAGAAAAATTATATGAAACAAAAGTAACTTATAAATGGCATGAAAATGTCCCAAAAATGGCGTAAAAATTGCATGAATATGACACAAAAATAACATGGACCAAAAATACAAAAAAAAATGATCCACAAAATACATACAAATGTCACAAAAATGCATAAAACTGGCACTCCAAAGAGATCAAAATTACACAAAATAATACATATATTGTAAAATAATGACAGAAAAATTATGTGAAAAGGACCCAATTGAACACAATAACTCAAAAATGAGTTAGAGACGGCACAAAATGACATAATATTGATTTAAAACTAACATCGAAATAATACAAAAATCAAGAAAAATTTACTAAAATACACGCAGACGTGAAATCGACAAAAAATAGAACAAAAATAGAACGAATAGGATGCAAGAATGACACGAAAACATAACAAAAATTACACACAATAACCTAAAAATAACATGAAATTGTCTTACAAATTCGAGGTTGACTGTAGAGGGTACCAAAACACTAAGGTCGCTTTTTACGCGTTTTTTTCACGTGTTTTTTTTACGCGGATTCCGGAATTTATGCGTTTTTCACGCGGACTCCGGAAATTATCCGTTTTTTTTACGCGGATTCCGCAATTTACGCGGTTTTTTAACACGGTTTCTTTTTACGCGGCACGGCATCCCCCGCGTAAAAAGTCACTTTAGTGTAATTGGGTTTTGGCTTTGATGTCATAAATCTCTTAAATCAGCACGAAATGGTTGATATTCGTCCCAACGTTTCTGCGCTTAGTGATACCTTCATCAGGGGAAAATTAATAATGTTCGTACTACGTCAAATGGTGTTATCACTGAATTAAGCTTCGATTAGCTTTATTCTGGATTCGACTGAAATTTAATAAGCTGTGGATTAAATTTGGATTAGATTCGTGGTGGATTTATATTAAATTTCATTTGGAGACAGAAAATTTAAGAAGAAATTTACAAACAAATCAACAGAATTTGAAGTCAAAAAGAAAATACATTACAGTACAATACTGTTAAAAACTTTCAAGAAAAACTAAAATCATATAAAAAAAAACTCTAAAATAAAGTTAATAGCCAAAAAATCAAATACTTAGGCGCTACCAAAGCTGGTGCTGTAATAATAACTTGTTCGATTTGGGATACTATAAAATTTCAATTGTATCCAGATAAAATTGGATTTTCATAAAATTTAGCCTGGATTTTGAATTGAATTGGATTACATCTAGAAGTGGGTTGCATTTGAATTTTGAATGGATTTAAATTTCATTTAATTGATCGGATTTGAAGAGATTTTGAATTGGATATGGAAGAGTTTAACCAAATTCATCAAACCAGGCTCGTTACTCTCCTCTATATGTGAAAAGAGCAGAGGTAATTTCCACCGCTCACTTGTTGCCCAGCATTCCAGCGGCTGTGTGAAGCAGTTTTTTGCATTACACTTTTTTTCTTCTGCTTTGTGCTGCATTTCTGCCGCTCGCAGAAAAATTAACACATTTGCTACTCACACTACTCAGTGGGCTTAGTTTTAGCACTTTTCATCCTAGCTCAATGGTGTGTTCAGAACAATTGTTAGTATAAATGACCTGCGTAGCTTAAAATTGTCGAAAGTTACAAAAAGTTACCTAAATTAGAAAAAAAAATGTGTTAAGAAATAGAGTAATAGTTTTTTCTGACAAAGCTGTAAGATATGAAACTCTACTGAACAAACAAAAGTTTTATCTTCATTGGGTACAAAGTTATAAAGTTACATGGAAGTTATTTTAAGTTTAGTTTTTTGTACCTAACTTTGTTAGTCGCATTTCACAAGAAAATGTTGTTTGAAGTAACTATTAGGGCACACAAAACACACATTTTTAGCAAAGACCGCTCATCTCTAAGACTTTTAGTTTATATTCTCGATAAATTCAAGAGCGTATAGGGTAAAAAGTAAGTGGATTGAGATAAGATAAGCTATATGTTTAAACTTTGTAAGGAAAAATCCTGGAGATGTGTGGTCTTCGTCAAAAACGTGTATTTTGTATGGCCAAATATTTTTTTTAGAACAAGGTTTTCTTGTAAAACGCAACTAACAAAAGCTAAGTACAAAAAACTTAATTTCAAGTAACTTTCATATAATATACATTATAACTTTGTACCCAATGAATAGACTGAGCAGGTTTTCTCGGAGGGAAACGAATGGAAAGCTCAATATTTGAAAATCTTTATTGGCTAAAGCATACAAACAATTAATCATTGCTTTGATGAACCTGCTCCATTCTGTACAATACTGAGGATTGGAAGAAATTTTACGCAGTAAATTTTTAACAATAAAATCGTAAAAATCCACAGGTTATGTTCCGTTCGCGATTGCTCAAAGACACAAAAAAACTTATAGCAAAGCTTTATTTAAAAAAAATTAAAACAGTCAAAATAACGGTAAAAATGGTAAAAACAGGACGAGTAAAAATGGTCCAAAAATGTTACTGTCCCGTTCAAACCGGTAAATGCCTTTTTTCACTGCACCAGTGAAAATAGGCATTTTGTTTGTTCAGCAAAATTTCATATTTTTAAACCTTCTACAATTTTGTCAAGTGAACTATTTCTCTAACTCCTAACACAAAAGAGGTGAGCCTTTTTTTTTAATTTTGAATACAGTGAACTTTTCATAATTTTCGACAATTTGAAATTATGCGGGTCATCAATACAAACAATTGTTCCGAAGACACCATTAAGCTAGGATATAGGTAGAAACGTCCACTTTTTGCCTTATTGGACCACTTTGCACAGCTGAGCGAAACAAGAGTGGTGAATCACTCTTATGAGAATACACTGAAGTAAACCGCGCACTGCTGAGATAAATTGGAAAGCATGTTTTTTTTTTAGTTTCGAGATGCAAAGGAAACAACGCAATCTACTTTCCTACCTAGATGCTCCCGTCATGTGATATATGCTTAAGAGACACACAGTAAAACCACATTATTGAGGCTTGTTGTATAGTTATTGTGCGTAATGTCTTTTCGTGTGGAAAGCACACACCAGTTTATTATCGCCTGGGAGAGATATTTCTGATTCCACCGTGGTGTTTTTGCAAGCTTCTCAGTTACACACGATTCGCTGCTCTCATCAAGCAAATGCGTCACTTTACCCACCAGTGTCAGAGCAGTTGTTTTCGCAGTGAAAGATATTCTCCTACACGCTAATGATTCTCTGAGCAGAAACGACAAGCCTGCATCAGACAACAAAAAAGAAAATATCAGCGTGTTGAAAAACAAAATGTGATTGGGCGAGTGTTCCAAAACTTAAACCAAAAACTGAAATTTGAACAATAAGGAAACTGTAAATAGAAAACCACATGAGCATCACATCCGGCCTAACCAAATTTGTTGGCGAAGATTGGGATTGGAAGGGAATTCACTAATATCATAAGAGTATTAAGATTAAAAAAATCTAAGGTACTAATGAGTTGGTATAACCTTCCTACTGAAAAAACGAAAAATCAATAAAGAAAAGTCAAAAGAACTCACTGCACTGGAATAATGTTTTAACTATGATTAGAAAAACAATAACAAATGCAAACTGTGGAAATCGAAAGAAAATGTACTAACTACTGAGAAGTGAATGCTAAGAATTACATGAAAAAATCACAGGAGGGTTGTGTGCAAATCCACGACCGCGAGGATGAAGTAGAATACTTTTACAAGAAAGAAAAGCCGGTTGTGTGTCAGTCATTTTTTAATTTGTTGTTCAATTCAATATCGGATAAGATACCGATCACATCTTAGCGTTATCACTGACAGTTCGAATAAAGTAACTAGACGGCTTATGTGTAGTCAAATTAAATCAACATTTTTAATTGAATGCATTTACTAGTGCCTGCTTTCGCACAAAGACAACATTTCACTAAAGTGCCTCACTATCGATGCTAAACCCGCTGCAACTGCTACGCTATCCGTAGCCATGCCAATATTTTAGCCGCTATACGCTGGTATTGGTATCCGCTGTCCCTGCATCAGCTGGCCCAGCTGCTATCGATGCTGAGATCCGCTGCAACTAGTGCACTATCCATTGCTATGCCACAGCTGTGGCCGCTATCCGCCTGGTATCCACTGCACTGCTACTGCTGCTGCTAAGGGAAGACTGCTGTTGTCGCTGTCTAGAACTATTATGAGCGGCTTCGACTGAAACAGGCTCTTATATAGGGATGAAAAACCTATCGATAGTAGTAGGAAATCATCGATAACTATCGACAGCCATTTCAGTTGATAATTCCCATTCTTACTCTTATACAGACAAATAGCAAATTCAAAATGGCAAGTTCTATGATTCTGTCGACCGTGCTTGGGAAGCAATCAAACCAATCAGATCAGTCGAATTTCGCGCTTCAACAAGGATTGACCATTCTCAATAATATAGTTGCTTGTCATGATTTGGACTTGATAATTTTTGAATTTTGATTATGCGAAAAATTAATTTTTATGCTGATAATGAAAGCTTTTCGGATGTTGTGCTCATGACTGAAGGAAAAGATAATTCAGGACGTTCTGAGACACGGAGATGAAGCCAAATATATATCTGTTCCAAATTTCTTGAAAGTGTAAATTGGTTCAAGAAAAAATATTAACTCTTCAATTAGGTTTTTATTTCATCCTGAAAAGGACAATTTGTTGTTTAATTCAATGTCTGATAAGATGCCGATCACATCTTTGCGTTATCACTGGCAGTGCGAATAAAGTATTCCTTGGGGGAAAATAAACACTGAAAAGCTTTCCAGAACGTTTTTTTTTTTTCATTGGATGCATTTTCTGGTGTGTCTGCTATCGCTCAGAGACAGCATTTCACTAAAATGCCACACTGCATCAGCTGGACCTGCTTATATAGATGCTGAGACCAACGTCAACCGCTGTGCTATCCCCGTTGCCACAGTAGTGGACGCTTCCGTTGCCATTGGTATCCGCTGTCCTACATCACCTGGTCCTGCTATCGATGCTGAGACGCGCTCCGCTATCCGTTGCCATACCACAGCTGTGGCCGTTATCCGCTGCATTGCTACTACTGCTGCTAAGGGAGGACTGCTGTTGTTGCAGTCTAGAATTATAATGAGCGGCTTCGGGTGAAACAGGCTCTTATATAGGCCAAATAGCACATTTCAAATGGCAAGGTCTATGATTCTGTCGACCGTGCTTGGGAAGCAATCATATAACGACCAATCAGAGGCCGAAGTTTTCGTTTTGACAAGGCTTGACTATTTTCAATAGTACAATAGTTTGAAAAATAAAATTAGAATTATCTGCATTTGGGAAGAATCTTAGAAGATTTTCCAAGCTATTGCTGCAAGAACGAAGGAAATCCATCGAATTCCAACCGATTTATTAGCATTTGAAATTGGACATATTTCTCACTTTTTTCGGTTTTAGATTTTCATTTCACATCCCTATGTAGCCGAACTTCCTGAGAGAAGTATTCTACTTCAAAATGGGTGTTAATAGGGATTGCGTTTGGCAAATTTTCGGATTGGATTTAAACTGGATATGGATTGGAGTTATATTGGGATTGAATCGGATTTAATTTGGACAGAATTTAGAGTGGATTTTGTTTGGATTTTGATTAAAAGTTAAATGGATTTCTGATATTTAAATTGGATTTGGTTTGAATTTGGATTAGATTTGGATTGGATTAGGAATGAATTTTGATTGACTTTTATTTGAATTGGGTTCAGATTCCAAATCCAAACTAGCCTAAAGTTTCGGGTTGTATTTGGATTGGATTTAAATTCGGCATTGGAACTTAATTTGGATTGGATTGATCTTGAATAATGATTGATTCCCAAATTAGCGTCGGTTTGAATTTAGAATGGTTTCAAATTAGACTTGAATTAGATTTGTATTGGATTTCTTTTGGATTTGCTGAATTTGGAATAAATTTAGATTGGGTTTGGATTGCATCTGGATCAATTTGAATAAAATTTAGATTTGACATGGATTGGATTTGAATTGAATTTTGATTGGATTTACGTTGAAAGTGATTTGGATTTCAATTAAATTGGGCAGACCCTAAAATTTTTTTTTGTCATATGCGTTGTCTGCGTTGGATGCCGCATTAGATAAAAAATAGTGGTAGAGTCGGTAGGCATCATTAAAGCTAGTAGCCATAAACTGGATTGGCTCGTTGCTATCCTATTCCATGCGACGGCGTCAGATGACAGGAAATTCCGCTGTCGTAGAATTCTTTCAGATGCGTATAGGTTAAGTTAGGATTTAAAAAAAAGCGTTTGATATCTTGAATCATGACCTGTTGCTGCGCAAACTCGCCATCTTTGGTATTCGTGGAGCTGCGAATTACTTATTGCGTAGCTACCTATCGGCTCGATCCCAATTTGTGTCTGCTCATGGTGGCGCAAAGCTCTACTTTGCAGTTAATTGTTGGTGTTCCCCAGGGGAGCAACATTGGGCCTTCACTGTTTTCGATATATGTCAACGATCTACCGGCCATCGGTTTGAAAAGTGTTATCAGGCTGTTTGCAGACGACAAGCCAGCGTTTTATGAAGGTGATACTCAAGAAAATATTAAAGCCCATGTTGAGCTGCGTGAGTATTTTAGAACGAATCTGTTATCACCAAATCTGCTGAAGACATGTTTCCTGGTGTTTCACTCTAAACATAAAAAAAAACGATCCAGCATGTTTAGCTGTAGATGGAGAAGAAATACCGTGGATCGATTCAAGTTTCTCGGCCTTGTGATGTTTGAGAAAAGTTTGCGAATTCGTTCTACCAAAAGCTCTATAAAAGCTGTACTATTCCTTTTTTCACGCAAACTTTCAGCACCTTGCGCTTATGTGGGGTTCGGCCACGATCAAAAGGCCCAAAAGAATTCAAGTTCTTCAAAACCGTTGCTTAAAGTCGATATACAAACTACCTCGATTATATCCGACACTCTCACTTTTTTTTTTTTTTCAGATAACCGATTCACAATTTTACCTGCCCTGGGATTGTATCATCAGCAACTACTGGTTTGCACACACGTCGTAAGGACTGGTTGCTATATTATCTCCACAGTAAACATAATCATAACACGAGACAGGCTCATCACATCGCGGTGCAAAGACCGCGCAATAATTATGGGAAGAAGAGAATAGCGTTCGTAAGCTCAATTCTTTACAACAACGAACCGGATGATTTCAAAAGCATCGAAAATGTGTTCCTATTCAAATTGAAAATTAAGCAGTTTATAGTTGTTGAAAAGTATTAAGTATAAGGTATTCACCTATAGAAAGATAACTAGCAATTAAGGTTAAAGTAACCCCGTTAAACAGCCAGAGGCTCACTGGGGAAGCATATAGATTATGGTGTTTTTGTCGTGATTATTTCAAGGCTTAAGCTCAGGCAAAAAACGTACCTAACCCCCAGAGTTGTAACTGGAATGTCTGTGTCTTACACTAATGTATTACTTAGAAGGATAATAAAAAATAACTGTGCCAGAATTTATCATTCGATCATCATCGTTATTAAAAATGGAAAACAGAAGTGGACCGAGGTTACTTCCTAGTGGTACACCTGACCTATCGGAGAAGCTTTGTGGGTAATGTGATTGCGTGTTGGAAGAATCTATACTATGTCTCGTTGTTCGTAAGGGTTCAAGATGCTCCAGCCTCCTCGGTAAGATTTCCCATGGAAGAATTACAGATCCTGATGTAATTCTCGAAATTTGATTATAGGTGGTTTGAAAAGAATTGGTAAGATCGAGACCAAGCGAGTAATGATTTCCTTGAGCTTCGCTATATAAGTCGAGGTCCCTCTTTCTAGTCTGAATGTCCTTTGGTGATGTCAATTGCTCGAAAATATTTCTGAATGCTGAGTTCACATCCAGACTAGGGTTTGGACATGTTTTCGGATCCCGTTCCCAATCACTGGCAGTCAGGTTTGCGTCTGATGGAGAGTTAGCATTAGTGGCGAAAACGAAAGCTCGATAAATGAAATCCGCGAGATGCTCGGCGATTTCTATAGGATCTTGTACATATTTGCTTTCGATATGAAGTCCCCTTTGTTCCGTTCTGTCGATTAAAATTGCTCCATGATACGTTTACGCGGATGGTAGGGTTGAAGTTATTGCAGAAGTTGTTCCATGCTGATGCGATGAATTTTCTTGCAGCGGTACGAGCTTCTTGAAACGCTTTCTCCGTTTCTTCTCAGAATGTAGTTGAGTTTGAGAGTCCGAAGGGGCTTTGCTTTGATTGAACACTCTTTTTGACTATTTCTGCCCCCTAGTTTTCAAACCTTTTTTGGAGTTCTTGGAATTACAATGTTCCCAAACTGTTCCACGCAAATCTCCGAGTTAGGTGAAAGTAAATTTTTTACCCTTCTTTGGATTTAGATTTGGATTTATAGGGATGTTTGATTTGATTTGGACTATTTTTGACAACATTTGGAAAGAATTTTGATTGTATATCATAACAAATTACAAGAAATAGTTTCTAAACAGTAAATATAGTAAATTTGAAATATCAAAAAGTTGAAAGGTTTTTTGTTTTTTTTCCTTTTTTTTAAGGGAACATTCACGTAGCATTTGAGAGGGGAGAGAGGGGTTTGCAGTTTTGTGACGAAATGTGACGAGGGGGAGAGTGGGGGTTCAAGCCAAGCTACGTAACAAACATGAAACTAAGAAAAAAAATTGGATTTTTTCTAGTTGTTTTTTTATCACTGTTTTGTCTGTTTAGGGTCATTTTTTTTTTACTTGTCTTTTCTTGTTCATTTATACCTCACGGTATGTTTCGGATAATAAAACTTACAAAAAAAATATCATGTGGGGGGTGTTGTTGTAAAGCTACGTAATTATCTAGAGGGGGGGTTCTGACTTTGTGACGAAATGCTACGATGGGGGAGGAGGGGGTAAAAAAAACCTAAAAAAGCTACGTCATTTATGGATGTTCCCTTGAAGGAAAATTGCTTTTGCATTGTGATCCTACGATTCTTATTTTAGATTATTGAGATTATTGAGTTTATAAAAGATTATTTGGGTTTACCTCCCCTTAAACGAAAATCCTGTTTACTACTATGTCCATCAGAGAATAATAACGTTTCTAGTTTTGAATAACAACAAAATCAGCGCGTCAATTCACAAAACCCGACCCCATCCACGGCGCCTTCGCCGGAGGCGAACCGAAAAATCTCCGCCCCCGCCTCCACCAAGAATCAGTTGTGAGGACGATATTAAATGTCTGATTTTGATCCTTTTGTACCGCCTGCAGGCTCCGGCGCAGCCTTCGACGGTCGGGGAAAACCCGACCGGCAGAATTTCAAGGACCAAAAGCCAACCACTCAATTTGCATTGCCTCTCTTCCCCTCCTCTAAAGCACCCTTTTCCTAGGAACGATAACCCACTGGCTGGCGGAAGCAAGCAAGCGGCTAAGAAGTGGCATGAAATTAATTTCGATTGATACTTTGTTAAAGTTTGCCCTGATCTCGAGCGCGCTCCACTCTGTCCAACTTGCAGTACTCGGCTCTACTCTGGGTGAGGAGGCGCAACCCTTAAATTTTGCAAATTTATGAGTACCTTTACGAGAACATGTAGCGGAAGGACAGCGGAAGCAAGGATAGTGAAGAGAGCACACCACCTGTTCCTCGTGCCGTCATCACCCGACGTCCTCCGGTCTTTCATCAGCCAGGCAGGCAATGTTTGGTTTTTCCGATTCCGATTCTCGACCACCCGCTTGCCTGCCCCTGCCCTCACAAACACCGGTGAAAACGGAAAACTTCCCTCATAAAGTCTGTTCTTCTCGTAATTTTACCTTCCTCTCTCCAGTCTCCGGTTTCCCTACCACTACCATCAGTGGCAACGGCAACGGCTTCATCAATATGGAAACCGAGATGAATATCTCTCTCGTCCCGTGTTCGCCCCATTCGTGGTCCGTGTTGTCTATACGGGGGTTGCACTTTGGTCTCTAATTCCGTTTCGTGATAAATCTCTTGAAAAGGGGCTCTTTTCGAATTATTCCCCGTGTCCTGCCGCCTCTCCTCCCACCCGTCGGTGAACTTCTGCCGCAACGCAGCGGAAGTACGTAGAGGGTGGCGTTGGGTTGGGTTGGGTTCGGTTTGCCGTGCGTGTGCGCGCGCGACCCGGGGTGGGTTTTGAGAGTTGGAGTGTGTAAGCGCCTTCACGCCGGCCGCGGCTGTTTGATGGCTGGTTGACAGTAAACCTCGCTTCCCCGTCTTGCTCTTTTGGGATACCTAATTGACTCAAGTCGGCATGAATGGCTGGAAATAACTGCTGCAGCAACAGCAGCAGCAGGGATGCGAATCCCGGTGGGACCAAGCAACCGAGCGACCGAAGCGGCCACGGTTTCCAGGGCGAAATATGTTTGCACACATTTTGAAGGATTAGCAAACTGTAAACATCAGGAAAGTGTGTATGCTTACGGTACCTACAAGATCAACTCGAAGACTGTGATTCAGTGGTCGGATGGACCGTCGGACGACGGAAGACAGGGGAAACATGTGTGCGTGGGTATGTGTGGAAGGGGGCTTCTTGGTTTATAGTATTTATGTTCCCCAGGGGTAACTTTGAGATTGAACGATTTTCTTATCGTGTGGTGCAAAGCAGTGGGCCGGACAGTTACAATTGCAGCGTTTTAATGCTGGACGCATATGTGGCTCTGTGTCTGATGGAAGGGAAGGAAATGATGTCCTTTACATTTCAGAAGTACGGTTTATTTAGTGCTTTGTGTCACATAGTGGAGTGTCCCAGACTGCAGATTTATTTAAAATCGTTTTAACAGTGGCAATTTCCGGTTTTCATCCAGAGCTGGTAGTAATGCAAGATGAATCGTTTTGAGTACCTCAAACAAGGTTAGTTTTTTCTTTGCGTAAATTGATCGGCCAACATCATGATATTTGATACTATCTGCTAGATCAAACGCAGTTTGGCACAGCAGGAAAAATAGATTTATTTATTTATGATTTACTGACATGTTTGCAAAACAATGTCAGAGCTGAACTAAAGTCCCCCGCCATGACTGGGAAGGGTAGAAACTTTTCTGGTATGGAGACAAAGCCATGTAAATTGAGAAGGGTAAGGGTATGAACTTAGATTTCTTTTCTCATTTCTGCAATCTGTTCTCGCCACAAATTGATGACGATTCCTGTGCACCAATTTGATGGATTATCAGACATTCTACCAACAATATTCTTCACTAGCAAGACACTAACTTCGAACCCCATTTTTCAAATGAATTGATTAGAATAGAACAAGTTTGTCTTAATTTTATACAGATTTTACATTCTCTACCCAGTCATTCAGACTTTTTATAACCTTCAAGCTTTCCAGGCAGTTTTGAAACCACCTTCTATACTAAACTATTATTTCAAATACTTTTTTTTCTGAACTGAAGTAAAACCGGGAATCAATCAATTTCAGTGTGTGCAGTTTAATGCAAAAGTTTCAAAAACTGACAAAAAACATTTTCAAAAATTAGAAAACTATATATAAAAATTGGGACAGTTGTGAGAACAATAAACAATGGCAATGGAATCAAGTATATTCCATTAGTATTTTAAGTAACAAAACACATTTCTGAATGTCAAGAAAAGTGAAAAATATTCAAGACTTAATCTAAAGTTACCTGAACTCAATTGAAGGATTAAAAAGAGACCAAGGGATACAACTCAGTCATTTTGTTAACACTTTTTTTTACTGGCAAGACATCAACAGTATTTTACTAACAAGACATCAACCTTGACTAGGTTCAAGAAACATAAGAAAAGCCTGAAATGATTCCAAATTACACCTGAAATTACTGGAAGCGCTTGAAAAGGCCAGCAAATGTTAAAGTACAACAGAAGTTATGAAACACGATCTGAAGTAAAGTTTTAAAGGTGACCAGAGATGTGCTAAACGCAGAAACGGAAAATACTCTCAAATTAGCTTCTAAAATTGCTGAAAATGCAATAACTATTTTATTTTATCATGAAATCCTCCCAAAAAAGCAATGAAAGACTTCAAACGATTGTTTCGTTTAACGTACTTATATTACCGAAATAACCTGAAGATGCTTTGATCTTGTAAAAATATGTTCGTAAAAATACAAATGTTTGTGAAAATACAATTGTCGAAAAAATAGAAAAAAATGCACAAGATCTAAAAACTTTAAGAGTGAAAAAAGTGCAGCAATCAAATTTTTTTTACAAGTCAATTTCAAAAATATCCAGTCAAAAAAATCTGAATGTTAGATTATATCTAACAAAATAAAAAACCATATTGGGCCTAAAATTGCCCAGATTCAACTAACCAATTTCACCTATGCATTTAATGGTTCTCTCATTTCCATTTAGGTTTATCTATACGCTATAAAAACCTAAAAAATAACAAGCATTTTAAAGTAAGTAACCTTTAGCTGTTTTAGTTTTGTGTATGTTTTGATCCAATGACATCTATAATTAAAAAACACTCCAATGAAAGGCAAACAAAATTTAAAAAAACCCCAAATCTTCTGGATCCGGTTTTAGGTCAAAAAAGCACACAAGACAAAAAAAACCTAACTAAGAGGAAAAAGGAAGGAAAGAAGTAAATAATTTTAAAATAAGTCAGAAAAGCAAAAATAAGCCCAAATTACCCCAAAAATTGCTGAACTCTAGAACGATTTTAAAAGTTTGACCCTAAAAATATTTTTTTCACATAGCTTTTTCACATAGCTCCCCAAAAAATGAGTCGTTATGTAGAAAAAACAACAACACTAAATTGCATCACATGTACGCAAAATTTCAGCCAAATCAAAATTGTCGAAAATTGGAACATTTTTTGTAGCAATGCTCCGAATTGGTTTAGAAGAAGACGTTGAAAGTCAATTGCAAAAAATAGGGAAAAAATAAAGACCGTTGGAGGTTTAGTTAGATTTAACTTGTTAGGTTAGGTTTCATATGTCCTTAAGAAGCGTCATCGAGTTATGTGGGATTTCAATGATGTTGTAAATCTGAAGTATGGAATATATGATTAGGAATGTGGTTTAGTCAAGAATGAATAATGCATTTCAGGTTCCATGCAGGCCCGTATTCAAGGGGGGTCCGACACGCCACACATCCTGGGCCACACGTGGGTTGAGACTTTTTTTTGCTCATCACCTTGTAGCGAAGCGCTAAGTCATTCCGAAATTTAAAATTTTCTTACCTCTCAATATTTCGAAAGAAGAAGGCCCCACGAAAACTTCTGCCCCGTGCCCCCCAGCACCTAAATCCGGCCCTGGTGGCATGCATGTTTAATATCATTGATGCTCGGAATTTTCTAGAAGTTTTAATGCACTACACCTCCCCCCTTCAGGGGAATGATGTAATGCAATGAAATCCTTTGTTGCGAAGAAAAGAGTCTCCAAACCCCTTTTTACAAGTTTAATGATTATTTGTGAGATAATGATAGTGATAGGACCAATTTAGACCATTTTCAAGTTGTACCGAATTTCAAGTAACATTTTCAATCATATACAAAAACACGTCGAAAGTCTAGTTCACAGAAACAATGGATTATGGAAAATTCGACGTGAGTTACTTTGATTATATCGATATTTGATTTTTTTTATCAGCTCTTAAGTCGGACAAAAACTGAGCTCAAAGCGGTGATTCTATGAAAACAGTTTTGGCATGGTTTCGATATATTTCTAAATGCAAAATAATATCAAGTACAGGGCCGAATATAGGTGCTAGGGGTCCGGGGTAGATTTTTGCGTGAAGTCCCATTTTTTTAAAAATGTTTTTGGTTTATGTTCTTAGTTCTACTTGGCTTTTCCGATCTTTAGAAGCTTTTCCGATTTTAGAAGCTTTTTTGGCAATTTGGAACGCTTTTTAGATTTGTTTTGTCTTTCAACAGCGTTTTTCACCATTTGAGGACTATAAAACAGACAAAAAATCCTTTTAGTGGCATTTATAGGATTATTTCATCATTCTGAGTTTAATTAGGTATCTTTTCTAGTGCTTATGATGGCCTTTTTGATCATAAAGCCAAAAAAAAAGGTTTGAGCTCAATTTGGAAGATCGCTTTTTCTGGTCTGCAGAAACGTTTATTCGCTATTTTTAGCTCATTTCAGGATTACTTTCGCTTTCGCTGTTTTCTGAACCTTAGGAACTTTCTGGAAGCGGTTTTAAGAATTTATTTTGATTTTCTTTTTTTCATTCGACTTTCAAAAGACTTTTTTCCGCAATTCTGTTCTATTAAGAATTTTCTCGTTTCGTTATTTTCTGGCCCTTAGAAGCATGTTTTCCCATCCTGAACCTTATTAAAAATCATTTTTGTAATTTTCTGATCTTATAAAGCGCTTTCTCGCAAATCCTAGCTTAATTAGGAAGAAACGCTTTTTATCCTGTGTTTTTCATCTGGCCTTCAAAGGCCCTTTTCCATCATTCATAGTTTAATTTGGAATCATATTCCTATTTAGCTTTTTTTGTCCTTCGGAAACGTTTTTTGTTTTTGCATTTCAGCTTCTTCTCTTAATCATCGCCTCTTAATTCAAAGGTTTCCTGAGAACGCACTCTAGAATCTGTTTTAAGCTCCATTGAAAATCATTTACTTTTTTGGCTGTTTCTGATTTTTTTGCAACTGTAAGCTTAACATTTTTTTGCAATTTCAAGTTCTTTGTAGGATTTTTTTCGTTAATTTAAAAGTGTTATTTTTTGGCAATTCTAAACTCAATTCCAAAAAAGGTTTTTTTTTGCAAAACTTAGCTCAAATTGAGATCATTTCATTCTTGGCTTGTAAAAAATTGTACTTAGATTTTTTCTTGTTTTTCTGTCTTTTAGAAGCGTTTTTGTAATTCTGAGCTTAATTGGTAAGTATCAATGTACCACACCCTCCCCCTTTAGAAGAATGATGTAATGAAATGCTGCCGTTCATAGTAAGCTTATCTCCAACCGCTCCTTAAACTAATATATTTAAATTTGAAGCATTTTTTTATCTATTACTGGTCTTTGGACACATAATTTCGGCGTTCTGAATTCAACTTGAAATCATTCTATATATTACTTTGAAAGTTTTTTGCACCATATTTATTCGAAATTCATTTCAGTGTTTTGTTTGACATCTAAAAGAAGAATTTCGCTCCTAAAACTTGCGAAAAGCCATTGAAGATTTGTTTATATGCTTATTCTGCTCGTGTAGAATATTTCGATAATTTGTGGAAAAAGTGCCTTATTTTCATTGAAATACTTTCTCAAAACCAAAAACGGAAAGTAAGGAGCAAAATTTTACTATTTTAAGAAGCTTTTTTTTGGCAATTCGGAGCTCGATTTAGATTTTTGCTGCTGTAATTTTTTTCACCATTCTCAGCCTAATTCAGAAGGTCTATTTTTGCCTTTTTGTCTTTGAATCGTTATTTCATCCTTCTGAAACCAATTGGGCATCATTCTTTTTTTTTTTTGCTTCCCATAGTCTTTTTGAATATGAAGCCTTTTTTGCTTCACTTTGGAATCATGCTTTTCTGGCCTGAAGAATCTTTTTTTCGCGTTTTCAGCTCATTTCGAGATTGTTTTCTTTTTCACTTAGCCTGGCTCTTATGAATATTCTGAAAGCGGTCTTAAGAAGTTATTCTGAGTTTAATTTGGAATCATTTTCTCCTACTTTCGAAAGTAGCCTTTTATTCGCAATATTTTTTGTTTTTTTTTTTTGACTTTCACAATTCCTTCTTCACAATTCTGAACTCTATTGAGAGTTTTTTCGTTCGTTTTTTCTATCTTTTAGATGCCTGTTTCCCCTTTCTGGACCTTATTTGAAATCGTTTTGTTCTTTTTCTGATCTTTAGAAGTGCTTTTTCGCAAATCAGAGCTCAATTGAGAATCATGCTTTTTTTCTCGCCTCTAAAAACCCTTTTATTGCAAAAGTTCACATCAATGGACAACGTAATTCTAATTCCCTAACAAAAAAAACCCTTTTCTATCATTGTGAGCTCAATTTGAAACCATTTCTTTATTTGGCTTTTCTGTCGTTTTTTTACAATTTTGCGCCCAAATTGGAATTCTTCAAATTCTCGCCTATTTCTTTTGTGGTTTCTTGAGAAGACCCTCCAGAATTCGTTTTGAGTTCCATTTGAACTCATTGCCTTATTTGGCCTTCTCTGACTTTAAAAAGTTTTTTTTTAACTCGATTTGGGATTTGGGTTTTTTCTTTCGTAATATTAGGTTCAATTTCAAGTTTTTTTTTTGCTTTTTTGGCAATGCTGCGCTCGATTAGGGATCATTTCCCTAGAAGGCTTTTTCGCAATTAATTTCGTAACCCGCTAATAATTCGCCATCACTTATGCAATCTGCCGTACAAAAAGCTACTTCTGAGATGGAAAAAAGTTGCTACAAATGCTGTGAACCAATAAAGAATCTAAATATGATCAAGTGCTATTTGTGTGACTGTATTGCACACACAAAATGTATTGGTTGGATTCGAGCGAATCTGGATTTCGTCAATGGACAAACGAATTTGCTTTGGCTATGTAATGACTGTATGCATTCTGTAGAGAATTTGAAGGCTAATAATTCTTCTGACGCTGCCGTTGCTGCTATAACATCTGTTGCTGAGTCGATCACTTGTTGTATGAATGATGTTAAAAACGAACTTGGTCAAATTAACACATTCATCGGGTCGATTTCGGATAAACTGTTGGCGAATGTAGCACCGGCAATTCCGCTTTCCGTTCGCAGAAATAAACGCCCAAGGGTTGTCTCACCGAATGAAACTTCTAGAAGACCGAAAGTTTTATCAGATTTGATGGGTGGAACGAAATCGGTAGAAAATTGTTCCAACCTGGTGGCTACTGTTCCGCAACCAACAGAAAAATGTTGGATTTATCTCTCGCGCATTGCCCCTCATGTCACTGAGGATGAAATAACGGCGCTTATTAAAGAATGTGTGCCAGAGGCTCAGCCAGTAGTACGCAAGCTCGTGAAAAAAGATGCTGATATTAGGTCATTTGCGTTCATCTCCTTTAAAGTAGGCATTGAAATTGGGCTTAAAGACGCTGCGTTGGACGCAAAGAATTGGCCTAAAGGAATATATTTCCGCCTGTTTGAGGAACGTAACAGTTCGAAGGATTTTTGGGGACCAAATGCACAGAAATTTCCTCGCACGGTACATGGAATGCAACCGCATGCTTCGAACAGTGCACACGCTACACCTCTGGCCTAATTGTGAGATCATCGTTGCATGCTTGTGCCCAGACAACGGTTATTCCAGCTAAATCTTCGCTTGAAGACGTTTCGACTACAATCGACTTGACGGATTATACTGACGACCAATCTGTACTTTCTGGATCCTGCCCGGGACGCACCGAATTATGCAACTTGGAAGCCCCCGACCCGCTCAACACAGTCGCGCCACTGCAGCCTGCGCTCATCAGTCGTCCCGGTCCTGTGTTTGAGTATGGAGAAGGGGTCTTCCAGCTTGCTAGTGTTGGCAAGTATTCTACTGTATATAACAATTCAACACCTGATATCCCCGCACCTTCTAGACATTCACCGAGAAATCATTCCGACATCGTGACTAATCCTGGCCTACGGATATTCTACCAGAACGTCCGCGGTCTCCGGACAAAAATAGATGACTTTTTTGTGGCCGTTACCGATTGTGAGTACGACATAGTTGTATTGACTGAAACGTGGCTAGACGATCAGATTCATTCAGTACAGCTTTTTGGAAGCGCTTTCACCGTGTATCGATGCGATCGCAATCAGAGCAATAGTTCTAAGACGCGTGGTGGAGGAGTTTTGATTGCTGTGTCTAACCGTTTTAGTAGCTATTCTGACCCCGCTCCCGTTTGTAATACTCTCGAACAGTTGTGGGTATTAGTTACAATGCCGCTTTACAAAATCAGTGTCGGCGTTATCTATTTGCCTCCTGATCGCAGAGCCGATGTCACTGCTATTGAAAATCATGTCCAATCCATCGGATCTGTTTTGTCTCGTTTGAACCGGGACGATCCCGCATTGCTATTTGGTGACTACAACCAGTCTGGTTTGATTTGGAGTTGTAGAAATGATAATATGCCAGTTATCGACTATATCCAGTCGCAGATCTCAGCTGGGAGCTCAGCCTTGTTAGATGGTTTCAGCCTAAACCATCTGTCTCAAATAAACTACGTGACTAATAGTAATGACCGTCTCCTTGATTTGGCCCTGACTAATAATGAAACATTGTGTGCACTTTCTGAGGCAGATGAGCCGCTAGTACCTCTAGACTTCAACCACCCTGCGCTGGCAATCACGGTCCAGCAATTAGTGCCCGTTGAATTTGAGAATTTTCCAACCGAACAAAATTTAGATTTTCGCAGAACTGACTTCGACCATTTGAGCTATTTAATTTCTCAAATCGACTGGCAATTTTTGGAAAGTGGAACCTCCCTCGATGATGCAATTGGGTATTTTAATGACACCATCAAGACTACACTTGTTCAGTGTGCTCCTGTTCGCCGGCCAGCACCTAAGCCTCCATGGTCTAACACTCGCTTGCGTCAACTGAAACGACAGCGGTCTTTGGCGCTACGCAAATATTGCAGAACACGTAACCCGTTAACGAAACAAACATTCAATCATGCTAGTAACTCCTATCGGATTTATAATCGCTACCTGTACAAACGGTATGCTCTTCGGATGCAGAGTTGTATCAGACGAAACCCCCGACGTTTTTGGTTGTTTGTTAACAGCAAAAGGAAAGAAGAAGGTCTACCGAAGAACATGTTTTTGAACAATCGTCAAGGAAACACGACATTCGAAAAGTGTGCTTTATTTGCTCAACATTTTCAGCAGATCTTCCGCTGCTCTACTGCTACAACTACAGAAATAGATTCAGCTTTAGATGGTATCCCCAGAGACGTCATTTACTTCAGCTCATTCACGGTTACCGACCGCCAAGTGGAAGCTGCAATCGACAAAATGAATTCCTCTTTCGCTCCTGGGCCTGATGGCATTCCATCTTGCGTCCTGAAAAAATGTAAAGCTGTTTTCGTACGCCCACTATGCTTGCTATTTAACTTGTCGCTTCGACGATGTGTTTTTCCAACCAGTTGGAAAATATCGACCATGTTTCCGGTGCACAAAAAAGGTGACAAACGCAACGTGCAGAATTACAGAGGCATAACCTCTCTTTGCGCTTGTTCAAAAGTATTTGAAATCGTTTTTTATGATGCACTTTTCGCTAGTTGTAAACACTATATCTCGATCGATCAGCATGGTTTTTATCCAAAACGCTCTACCGCTACTAACCTCGTTCAATTCACTGCAACGTGCCTGCAGAATATGACCGAAGGAGCCCAAATTGATGCGGTTTATACTGATTTGAAAGCTGCATTTGACTGCGTCGACCATGATATCCTGCTCGCTAAGATGGAGAAACTTGGAATGGCCCCCGCTCTGGTACAATGGCTGGCGTCCTATTTGGTAAATCGTACACTCTACGTGAAGATTGGATCGCAACATTCTGCTCATTTTTCAAATGTATCAGGCGTTCCGCAGGGCAGTAATTTAGGACCACTGCTCTTTGCCTTGTACATAAACGATGTATCGTTAGTGTTGCCAGAAAATTGCCGAATGTTTTTTGCAGACGATGTAAAGTTGTTCAAGACAATAAGAAATACTTCAGACTGTCTCGAACTTCAGCGACTAGTCGACGTTTTTTTAAAGTGGTGCTCCATTAACCTGTTGACAGTTAGTATCCTGAAATGCTGTGTGATTTCGTTCCATAGGAAAAATGTTCCGGAAATGTTCAGCTATACTATGCTTGGTCAAACTCTGACAAGGGTTAACCAGGTCCGAGATTTGGGTGTTACGTTGGATTCAGCCCTGTCCTTCAGGCCACACTATAATGAGATCATAGCAAAGGCGAACCGACAACTCGGTTTTATTTTCAAGGTAGCCTCGGATTTTCATGATCCACTGTGCCTCCGATCATTATTCTACTCTCTGGTGCGATCTGTCCTTGAAACAAACTCCGTAGTGTGGTGTCCATTCAACGCAAACTGGATTGCAAGAATTGAATCCGTGCAAAGGAAATTTGTACGGTACGCTTTACGCTTTCTTCCGTGGCGAGACCCGCAGCAGCTACCGGCGTACTCGGATCGCTGCCAGCTTTTGGGCATGGAAACACTGCAGCAAAGACGTTTCGATACACAGGCTGTGT
The DNA here is from genome assembly GCF_029784165.1 of Wyeomyia smithii. Classification (NCBI taxonomy): domain Eukaryota; kingdom Metazoa; phylum Arthropoda; class Insecta; order Diptera; family Culicidae; genus Wyeomyia; species Wyeomyia smithii. The sequence goes on from NC_073694.1 coordinate 22,041,566, forward strand.
TTGTCTTCAAAATTTTAACCGGTGAAATCGACGCCCCGAAAATTCTGCAGCAGTTAAATTTGTATGCTCCGGAAAGGTCTTTAAGGCGGAGAAACTTTCTATCGCTACCGCATCGCACTGCATCATATGGGCAACACGACCCCGTTCGTTTCATGTCAGCTAGCTTCAACGTCGTAGCAGATTCATTCGATTTTAACATCTCAGTAACCACATTCAAACAAATTCTTCGTAGACGACGGGTTTAATTGTTTTTGAAGCGTGTTTCAATTGTTTTTAAAGTGTTTCTTATCGTTTGTTAATATTAATTAGCATTTAGTTAGTAATATATATTATCATTAAGACCACCAATGTGTCAGTTGATTTAACAATAAATAACAAATAATAACAAATAATAATTCTGAGTTCAGGTTGGGATCATTTTGTTTTCGGCCTTTAAAATTAAAAACCCTTATTTTACAATTTCGAGCTTGTTTTAAGGATATTTTGTTTATTTTTCTATCCAGTAGTTAAGGATAATTTTCGTTCATGCTTTTTGTGTTATCTTTTTCATCAAAGTTGCCCTACTCATTGACTGTTGGTTCAATTTTAAAAGTTAACCTAACTATCTACATCATGCAGATTTTGTGGGAAGAGCAGCTCTAAGCTTGGTGGCTAAGCTAAGGTTCGATTCTCAGTAAAAAAATGGATGCCAATCATGAATTGGCACATCTGGTCATGATTTTGAAGTCGATAACACGGATCATCATTGAATGATTATCGAGTTACAGAGAATTTCAAGGTTTAAAATTTTAAAGTTATCGATTTACATGACGTTATAAATCTGAAATATAGGACATACCATGTTAATGTATTACATTCTTCCCCCCCCTTTAGAAGAATGATGTAATGAAATGAAATCATCCGTTTTAAACCCTTTTTTACAAGTTTGATGATTATTTGTATATAATTTTGCTTTAATTTTTATTAGGATTTTGTTTGGACCTATATTATGTACATTTGTTTCCTTCAAGGTGTTTCTGTTCTTGATTGTGCAATTTGGTTCATTAATTTTAGCTAAGATAAACGGACCCTCCCAGCTGGTCACGAGGTACGATGCTGGCCTAACAAGCCAGTTGTCGTAGGTTCGAGTCTCGGCTCGGGAGAGACTGTTAGTGTTAGTAGGATCGTAGCGCTGGCCCCGCAATTGTCCTGTACACTTAACAGTTGGCTGCGAAGTCTGTGTATAATAAACAGAAGGTCGAGTTCCGAATCGGAATGTAGCACCAAGGCTTTGCTTTGCTTCTAAACGGTCCTAGAATCTAATTTAAAAGTTGGATGGATTCAATTTTTTCCGATTTTCATTCGTGAGATACCCTATTTTTAGATTTGAAGGATTTTTGTTGGTCTATTACTGATCTTAAAAAGTATTATTTCGGATAATTTTATTTTTAATCTTTAAAAATCTCTTTGTGGCATATTCTGAGCTTGATTCGGAATTCTTTTTTTTTTTTTGTATTTTCCTGACATCTGAAGTAGCCACTTTCTATGAACAAAAATTTATCGGACTTTGGGATAAACTTTTTTGAAATAAATGACTAAATTTTTTTCAATGTTTCTGTTTTGTGTAGGATAATTTGATAATCTTGTTAAAAGATTATTGTGTCCTTCAAAATAAATATGTTAAAATCAGAAACGGAAATAAAGGAGCAAATCGAAGGCTTCCCAAAAACGTCCAGACATTGAGTACTACGAATTGTAAAATTTGTGACAGTTGTACTAATGGAAATATTCTCACAAAAAGTTTGAATAATAAGATTGAAAGGTTATCTTAAACTACTTGACAAAATTTATGCCTCTCATCAGTACTGTGCATTGCATTTGCAAATATATTTTTTTCACTATCCTTAAGAAAATTTAGTTAGTCACCAATGGGTAGTGCAAAGGCCAAATTTATAGCTAAGCCTCAGTAGCGATAATCATCTAAAAAAAAATCCGACAACACTAATTCGCGAACTGAAATTCAGCTCCGGTGATTAAAGCAATTCAGCGAGTTAGCAGAGTGATACCCACCCCTGATTCCTAGAGATCAAACCAGTCGACAGAAATTCAAATTAATTTCTTATCAGCTCCAAAATTACCCAGAAACGCTTTTGAAGATTAAACAAAAGCTTAAATTCCGCCTGCAAATGTCAAGTGATGATATTTCTCCCATTCAAAATCATTACAACATTCCTGGACACGAAATCTCCCATTTTGGTTTCCAACCATTAGTGTTGTGCTCGCTGAAAGCCGCACGGCGCGGAGATAATCTAGCAGTTTTCCGTTTGAAGTATTCAACAGAAATTGTACCATTCAAGCAAGTGCTTTCGAACGTCCATCCGTCCGTACGTACCGTACAACAGCGATTCATAATAAAAATCGCATTACACTTTCTCCGGAATCGTTCCGGAGGGGGGTAGGAAAAATAAATAACGACCATTCTGTTCCGTTCCGTTGCCTCATTCCTGCTACCATCGCATCACTCCTAGTTCTAGTATAGCCAGGACTTGTTGAGAACAGCTTTTCAATGGACGGGGTAGGTGGACGAGGGGGGGGGGATGCAAGCAAATAAGATCGGTAAGGATTTTGGACCGATCCCAATTGGAGTTTCATTATGAAAAGCCGATGAGTGCCCTTGTTGTCGTCGTCGTCGTCGTCGGCAATGAGAATTGCATGACAGTTGCAAGCGCACAGAAGCAGAAAAAGTAGCGGGGCATTCCTTCCTTTCTAGTGGACGTTTTTTATTCTGGTTCGTCTCATTTCGATGATTTTACTCCAAATCGCACTGCATAGTAAGTGCAAAGTGGAAAGCCGGAAGAGGCAGCCACGCAGCTGGAAAATCCTCTTCGATCTCTCTATGGTTCGCCGGTTTGCAGCAGAGCAAGTTAAAGGCAACCATTACTAGTACGGAAAACATTAGCAAAAAAAAAGAGAGAAGCTGAGAGTGCGCAGAATCCTTGCAGTTTGCCAAGCACACAGCAGAACTGCACTGGACACAGTCGGGGAGAAAGCGAAACGTCAAGAGCGAGGGAGTAAATCAGTCACCATACAGTCTGGGTCCGGGCGTCCCTAAGTTTTCGCAATTTAAATACGACTGCCGATGGCAGGCACAAACTGGGAGCGTGTGTGTGTGTGTGTGTGTGTGTGTGTGTGTAAATAAGCTTGCGTATCCCATATTCCACCCATCATCATCATCATCATCATCATCATTCATCTATCCATTCGCCCGTTCAGCTGGTTTTACATGCCCGAACCTGTAGGATAGAGAGCGCGGAGAGCCTTCGAACATGACAGACTGCGCCGTCGACAAATCCGTCGGTCCGTGCGTCCCGGAGGAATCCAGGGCGCGACGACGGGAAATGATGGTTTCTGTGCCGCCGTCGCCACCCTCAGTCAGCTTTCACCTGCATCATACCCGGGGTTACACCCTGTCCTGTCCTGTCCTGGCCTGGCACTGTTACCGGTTACAACCACAGCGCAGAGAAAAAAAGACCACTACGAACACTGACTCAAACTATCGGCCAGCGATAGCAGAGTTCGGTCCCCCTATTAACGGTCTGGAAAATCCTCTACCGGTTTGGAAAATACAATTGGCGGACGGCGAGTTTCAGGGTTGCCATGGATGAGTGCTGATGATGGATACGGATGGACGTTTTTTTATTTTGTTTAACTCTTCGCCTCACATCATCCCTTGCAAACCCTTCGACGAAATGGGATAAGAAATTTTTGCCCTGGGAGGGATGAGTGGACAAAAGATAAAGCCTTACTCGGCCAATGATTGGGGGGCAACGATAATACTGTTAGTCATTGGGAAAAAATCGAGTCGAGGAATTCGTTTTACTGTGAACGGAACGGATTCTCATCATCGCGCAAGCAAAAGCAAAGCCAAACCGGGGGGATGATGATGATGGCAGAGATCGGATTGCTTCTTCTTCTGATGAGGGGTTTAATTGTTTTGTTATCGTTTCCAGCGGATCCAGCGGACGATGCGATTTGCGATTATACCCAGCTGACGTGTTCCGGGGATGCTCCTGCCTGTCGAGATTCTAGTACATAGCACGGTATGGCAGGCACGATTGAAGAGGGTCACTAGGCAAATCAAATCGCGCGATAAGCCCGAAACCTGACTTGTTTGGCAATTTCCAGCTTACCGTTGGATTGTGGGTCAGCAATTCTTAGTGCTCACAATGTCTTGACGCTTTTTGGGAAGCGCAATACCGGAAAATGAGTTTTGGGAAATTTTCTTATGATTTGCTCCCTACTTAACGTTTTTGACGTGGGACTACGTCTTTGTTTACTATACTGGATGCATTCTGTAAAATTGTAAATGAAACTGGCAAATGTTGCGTCAGATTTCAAACGTTAATAACAGCATAACCACATGATCGATAACAATAACCAATATGTTGTTGGATAGATAAAATGTGTAACAATTTTGTAATGTGATAGTTATTACTCTAATTTCATTGCTAAGCGGTAAAATTGATAAAAGGTTTCAATGATCAATTTACGCGAATAATGAACCAATTACATGCGAGCATTCCTAGCACAGACGACGTGAAAGGACACCATCCGTTCCCTGTGATATTCTCTGTATCAATATCGAAAAAGAAATGACAGAGTCTCCCTGTCCCAAAAGGTCAATTTATTTTTGCTTCCATGAGCTTAGACCAATATGATGTCTCGAAGGTAAAAGTTTTCCTAAAAGTTTGAAACAATCCCCATCCTTGAACAATTTCTAAACCTGCTTTCAGAACCTAATAAAAACTGATGTCTTGAAAGAGAACATGCCGGTAAAAGCAACAGTACCAGTGGAATGAAGAACCGCAGGTCTCTCGTCGTCTATGATTGCAGCGGTACTCTTCTATTCGTACATTTCAGCGGTACACTTCTATTCGTACTGCAGTGGTAATATTCGTTCTGCAGCGGTACCATTTGTATTGCAATGGTACACTTTTGTTCGTACATTTCTATTTGCAATCGAGGAAAAACTGCAATGCTGCTGCTGATGGTTATTGATAGTTTATCTCATAAATATGATTACCGTAAATTTTTGCAATGAATATTTATTTAATTTTATCTTCGCTATCCACTTAATAATCGTGACCGGATAGTATCGAAAGAGTAAATTCCTTAATATATACTTTTATAGAAGAGTAAGAACCTGCGAATGCTTGTGAATTTTTTGTTTATTTACTAAGATTCATTCAGAATCTCTTTTCATATTTCAAAATTGTTAGATGATATATTATTATTCTAAGCTTTTTCATAATAAACATATATTAGCTGTCTTCGTAATACAGCGAATGTAGTTGTAGGCAAATGAAAAAAAAGTCAAGCAAAAAACAAAAATGAAATTGTTGATTTCTATGATTTTTGCTGGAACTTGGTAATATATTTGTTTAACATATCTTCTTATGTTTGCCAATTAATGAACCTTTGTAAGGGCTTCCATATTATTTTGAAAGTAAGATAGATTTGATTTAATCGGAGTTAAATAAGACAAAACCATTCATTATGATAACGTAAGTATTATTGGATTTGGTTTTTGAGGATATAGAGTTAGTTCTGACTGTGACGCATTACGAGAAATTCTTGGTGCTTCTTCAACAAGCAAATACATGTTGTTTGCACAAAAAAATACTGCAGGCATAATATCGCCAAATATAAACGTTATTCTTTCGAGTGTTTTTTCAAAGGGCCATTTTTTCTAAGTGCTGTTCAAGTTGAATTTGATTACGATTTTCTGATCGCATCTCTGTGCTGCTCTCCAATAGTGAAAATAAGGCACTCTTGTGATAACACAGTGACGACCAACAGATTTTTAATTGCCAAAAATACGGCAGGGCTTTTCACTGACCTACCATCGGTTTTTTCGTTACCACAAAGGCTGCTTTTTACCAGAAGAAGAAGTAGTGCCGCTGCACCTACCGATTACCGCTGCTGGTACCTAGTGGCTATCCACTAGTAAACTGATAGGTTTGAGCAAAACCAGTGAAACAGATTTTGTTAAGCCTGTATTACACTCTTTGACCAATGGATAAATATTTGACCTTTTGACATAATTGTTTGCCTGTGTTTGCCACATTAAAAAATTTGAGGGTGACAAGACCAAATTACAATATTCAGCATTCGGGCAGATGCGTGGATAATTTTCCAACCGATCACTGCAAGATCAGAGGAAATCCGTTAAAAACAAAACGACTTATGAGCTATACCTTTTTAGGTTTCATAAGACGAAATTTCATAGATCACTGCAATCAAAAGTGATTGACTCGGTGACATCTCAATGCTCATTAAATGATAACTTTCAATAACAATAGATTTTATAACAAAGGTTTAATAACAATAGTTTTATATAGTTACGAGGGGGGGGGGGTCAATGAGGGGGAGTTGTATTTTTTTACCCTTCAAATTCCCGACGGGGTACCCGGGTACCCACAAATTGTAATTCTTGTAACTTTTACAATTTCCATCCGATTTTGATATTTTTAGCACCAAAAGATTCAGTAACTTCTCTTCTTTGAATTTAGGGTCAGCGATGTCTCGAAAGAATTTTCTCTTTGCCGGAAATCCGGTTTTACGGGGATATGTTCCGAATCTGAATCTGAATCCGAATCAACAGAATCTTACAACTATTGGTCCAAATATCATAAAATTAGTTGTGCTCTCAAAATGGTCTTTCCGGAACAGATTCCACCGGGGTTTCTAGTGGCCATAGAAAAAATTAAATAGTACAACGTCGCATACCGTCCAATATTGGTATTTTCAGAATTGGGATGATATATAGAAACCGCAAAACGACCCCCGACGCCATTTTGGATTTCAAAACTGACGACTTCCGTAATCTGGAAGAGAAACAAAATTGATCGAATACCATCGAATATGGATATTTCCGTAATCGGGATGATGCCCAGAGACCGGAAATCAACTGTAGACGCCATTTGAAAATTCGACTTCTGGTTTTTGGAAAACAGCCAAGATTGACCAAATACCACCTTATATGAGTACTTTCGGAATCAAAATGATGTCCTGAGATTTGAAAACGACCCTGGCGGCCATTTTGAATATCAATGAATATGTTTTGGTTCATTTCTAGAAACCGGAAGTTGTTATTTTTGAGTTCAAACTGGCCTCTGGGGTCGTTTTGAGGTCTCCAGACATCATTTTGAATCCGGAACTACTCATATGTGGTGGTATTAGGTCAATTTTAGCTGTTTTCCAAAAAACGGAAGTCTCCACCTTGAATTTCAAAATGGCGTCTGGAGTTGATTTCGGCTCCTTGGGTCTTACCCTGTTCCCGGAAATACCCATATTCGATGGCGTTCGGTCAATTTCAATTAATTTCCAGAAACCGGAAGTCATTTTTAAAATTCAGAATAACCAATAAGGTCGTTTGAAGGTCACTGGACATCATCCCGATTCCGGCAGTACTCATATGAGGTATCATTTGTAACTATACCATTAATATTTTAAAGTATTCATAAAAGTCCCCAGTTTCGAAACATATCTCCGAAAAAAACGGGTTTCCGGGAATAATAAAACTCTTTCGGGACACCGCTGGCTCTGATTTCAATGAAGATAAGTTGTTCAATCTTTTAGTACTAAAACTATTTAAATCGGATGAAAATTGTCAAAGTTACGAGACTTTCAATTTGTGGGAACCCGGGTACCCAGTCATGCAAGGGTGTCTTTTTGTCGAGCACATAACGGTTAATAACGAACAAATTTCGTCACCTTCTCCGTTTTTCGATTTTTGTTTTTACACCCCTATGTGGCCCTCCTGTGAGACGTAGTTCTACGTCAAAAATTAAAAAACGGAGAAGATTTAAAATTAAACTCAGAATGGATTCTGGAGTCAACTCTTATGTCAAACTCGTTTTCGCAGTGTAGCTACACTGTTCCGGACTACACTTTGCAGTCTGAAAGAAAACATTTTCAGTGTAGTTGCATTGGTATGCGTAATAATAGGAATAGCTATCAATTTGTTTTGTTCTGGTCATTATTGCCGTCGTCATTTCGTCTTGTTTCCATTTCATATTTCCATCTCGCAAAAGTGCTGAAAAAAAATAACCTGACACTTTACCACGTGGTACGACAACCAAAAAAAAACAGTTTTGACACATACGTGTGAATGTGTTGGTAACTCCCTACAGTACACTCTGCTTTTTTCGAGTGAGTCCGGACAGAGAAAGTGTAGTCCAGAAAGTGAAAAAAACATTTACGGGGTAAATACTACAAGGTATACAGCCCTAGGGTGGCATGAAATGGTGACGTGGGACTAAACACTGTAATTAGGGGATTTTTTGTTACAAAATATACAGAGTCTGCAGACAGAATCAATGTGTTTGCTCAGCGACTGTACGTAATTTTATTTTCAGCCTCCCCTGGAAATCAAGTTTTGAAATATATTCAACAACACTCGAAAGAAAATCGTTTGTATCTGACGATATTATGCCTGTAGTGTTTTTGACGTAGAACGACGTTTTTCTTTAGCCTACCACATAGGGATGTAAATAGGAAAACCATTAGCGGAAAGGGGACGAAATAGGTCCCTTTTTAAATGCTTATAAATCGATTTGTTTTCAACTGATTTCCTTCATTTTTGCAGCAATTGTTTGGAAAATTATACACGCATCCACCCAAATGTAGAAAATTGTTGATTGATTATGCAAACTATTGTACTATAGATAATTGTTGAGTCTTGTTTCAGCACATTCTGTGCTGGATCCAAGACGACAATCTGTCGCGGCCTTCTTATTTACTGAATGCGGAAACAGCATTTACAGAGTTTGAACAGCGAAATGCCTTTCTCAAGGCGAATAATCAAGTAATTGAAGGTTAATATTTTTTGGCAATAACACAATCACGCTGTGCTGGATTCTAGCAATCAAATTCTGTCGCGGTAAAAAAAATCACTTTATTTACCTAATCCCCACCACTGTTGGGGCAGCACAGAGGCTGCGATCAGCATAACCGATTTTAAGCAACAAACTGCCCTGTTAGACCGCATTCACAAAGACAGTTAGTTCGACTATGCAGAGCTAATATGAAGTCGATTCCATCAATCAGCATTAACAGAATTTCGTCGTCTCCCAGCTGCCAAGTTGCAACATGATGCAACACGCAACAGCGAGCAAACGAAATCGCTTCATGTTACAAACCGCAATAAGATACGGGTTAGAACCGTTGCGTGTGTGAGAGCATCATCGGTGTTTATTCGCTGGAAACAAATATCGATCGCGAATTATGGAATAATTCGTCTAAAGAATATTAGAGAATTAGACAACTGAACAGAAAGGCGTGGCCTATTTCTAAGCACCCTTCGGTTATAAAAAAGTGTTTCTGGGAAAACTAGCTATATTTTTGAGGCGGAAGGCGAACCGGATGGACAGTCTACACAACATTGACTGATAGTAGCGGCAGCAGTAGCAGCTGCAGCGGGTTGCGCTAGTAGCTGGGTTTCCGAATTTGCATTCGGATTGAACATACTACTTGAACGGTTGGTCACATGTCTCTGTAGCAGTTCGTTACCTCTAACGTGTGTGGTCAGAGTGCCGTTATCCCCCCATCAGCATATCCGATTTGGAAAAGCAAAATGCCTTTTTCAAGGCAAATAAACAAGTAATTGAAGGGTAATCTATTTATATAAAAGAGAAGTTTTGTATGTATGTATGTATGTCCCAGCATAACTCTCGAAGGCCTGAACCGATTTCAACCAAACTTGGCATACGTGTTCTTTGTACAAAGGAGGTGGTCATAGAAATATTGGATAGGGAGAGGGGTCACCCTTAAAGAAGGAGGAGGTCAAAAGTAATAAATTTTCATACATAATGGACCCCTTTCATTGAAATTTGATGATTTTCGGGTTCTTGGGCATATTTGGAGGCCGGAAGATGATGTCCAGAGACCGAAACATGATGTTCGATGCCATTTTCAGTCCAAGATGGCGACTTCCGGTTTCCTGGAAGTCATTTAAAACTGTGGAAAACGCTCACGAACCCCCCAATGTTGGTACTTTCGGAGCAAAAATGACTCTTAGGAACCGGTTTTCGGTGTTTGACGATACTTTGAAACTTGGGTTGCCGACTTCCGGTTTCTGGAAATCTGCGAAAATTAATACACTTAAGTCGGGGAGTAAGTACTAAAGTAAGTACTTTTTACGCGGGGGATAAAAAAACGCGTAAATTCCGGAATTCGCGTAAAAAAAACCGCGTAAATTCCGGAATCCGTGTAAAAAAAGCCGCGTAAAAGGCGACCTTAGTGTAAATGAATTATATACTTGGCAATATGGGTATTTTCGGAATCGGAATGATGTCGTCATACGAAAATCGATCATATATTTCCAAATATTGGCCTCTTTTGAAACGTAGTGTCGTCTGTTTGCAGCCGAAAATCGGCTTTCGTGCATATGTCTCTAGAGAAGTGTTTAAAACATCCAACCAGCTTTGATCCGTTTTTGGAACGATTTCTTGACATCTTGGCATGCATAATTTGATAACGGAGAGTCCAATCTAGCGTTTTGTATAAAAAATATGTTTGGAAAAGTTGCTGAAGCTCAACTATCACCGAATTAAAATTTGGTTAAGAGCATCGATCAAATAGCTCCTAAAATCCAGCTATTTATTTAAAAAAAAGTTTTGTATGTATGTATGTATTTTCCAGCATAACTCACGAATGACTGTACCGATTTCAAACAAACTTGGCATACGTGTTCTGTGTACAGTGGAAGTGATCATAGAAATATTGGGAAGAGGAAGGATCAACCCCCAAAAGAGGAGGGGTCTTAATTGGATAGTTTTTGGGCCTTTGGTCATGTCTGGAAATTGATTTCCAGAGACCGGAACATGATGTCGAAAAGAGAAAGGGGCAGCTATCAAAGAGGGAGGGGGTCTTTATTTATAAGAAAGTCAGGTCTTTTAGTGCCCTACAGGAACTTTTTGAAAAGGTACGATAACTTTCATGCCCTCGGTCGGTCATGGCCAGAAGTTGATGTCTAGGGACCGGAATATGATGTCCGATGTTTTTCTAAAACAAAGATGGCGACTTTTGGTTTCTGGGAAGCTGTATACAACTGTAGGAAACGTTTACAAACCTAAAAAAATTGGTATTTCCGGAACCAGGATGACCTTTAGAAACCAGAAATAAAAGTCCAACGATATTTTTTAAATTCAATATGGCGACCGGTTTCAGAATTTTGTGAAAAACGAATATATGCTTTGCAATATGTATATTTTCGATATCAAGATGACGTCCAGAATCCAAATATTCATGTCCGGTGCAAATTTTTAAATCGTACATGGCGGATTACATTTTCTGGAAAGGTTACTAGAATACAGAAGAAGGCTTGGACGTAATATTGAAACGTTGTTTTGAAATCAATTCCGCGATTTCTGCTTTCTGTCAAATTGTGTAAAATGTTCAACTAATGTCAATATTCCTTGAAAGAGAACAATGTTCAGAAAATGACAACGGGCGTCCAACGCTATTTTCAAATTCAAGAAGAAAAATATTCAAATACTCCCTCATATTAGGTTCATGGGTCAGAGCTGACTTCGAAAAACCGAAAATTGGTGTCCGAACGTTTGGAATGGTGAGGGCTGTTTTTCTGTATTGGAAGTTATTCAAAACTTGAGGAAAACGTGGTGATAGTCCCCGTATCTCCAAATTGTTAATTATTTCGTGAAGATTGATGTTCAACTATAAGAATGATATTAATATTTTCACACAAAAAAGTAAAACGAGAAGATATAGCAAGCAAAAATTTTAACTATCAGAGGTGAGCTTAGGCTTAGGCTTATGGTTATGTAATTTCAGTCTAATTTGAGTTTATTGTAAGTTAATCGATACCGTCGAATATGCTGATGAGGCAATCCATTTTACAACGGAATTTTTTAACTCACTCGACCCAGCTAGAATGCCTTCGCTTCGATTGTTAAATAACGAAAAAGGTGGTATATAAACAAATTTATAACTAAAATAGAATTATTATTTGAAATAATGGGTTGGAAAAAATATATGGATATATGGAAAATTATATAAAAAGCAGAAATTTTTACACGAACAAGGCCGGGTACATTCAGCTAGTATTTTTAAAAAACACATGCCAGCATTCTGTGCTGGATCTGAACAATCAAATTTTGTCGCGGCCTTCTATTTTACTGAATGTGAAAACAGCTTTCAAAGTGCGTGTTGTCAGAGTGCCTCATTCATCACTATCAGAACAGCACAAAGATTGCGATCAGCAATCGATTTGGAACAGCAAAATGCCTTTTTCAAGGCAAATAAACAAGTAATTGAAGGTTAATAATTTTCCGGCATCAACACAAGCAAACATTCTGTGAGGGATCCTAGCAATCGAATTCTGTTGTAGTTGTCTAATTTTTACTCTATTTAGTTAGTTCCCCCACTGTTGTGGCAGCACAAAGGCTGCGATCAGCATTAACCATTTTGAACAACAAACTGCCCTGTTCTGTTTGAACGCCTTAACAAAGGTGATTAATTCGACTTTACAGGAATAAATTGAAGTCGATTCAATCAATCAGCATGAACAGAATTTCGTCGTCTCCCAGCCGCTCAGTTGCAACACGATGCAACACGCAACAGCGAGCAAACGAAATCACTTGATGGTTACAAACCGCAACACGATACGGGTTAAAATAGTTGCGTGTGTGAGAGCACCATCGGTGTTTATTCGCTGTGTACAAAAATCAATAAAACTGAACAAATGCCCGGTGGTTGGTCACCATATCTCAGGAGCAGCGCCGTTCTTCTCGCTTCTCAGCGTGTGTCGTCAGACTGCCGTTATTACCCCACTACTGAGGCAGCATAAAGGTTGCCATCAGCAAATCCAATTTTGAGCAGCAAAATGCTTTTCTCAAGGCAAATAAGCAAATATTTGAAGGTTTATAATTTTTTGACAACTCAAGCGAGCAATCTGTGCTGGATAGTAGCAATTTAAATCTGTAGCAGCCGTCTAATTTACAGAATGAGAAACAGCTTTTACAGCTCGTGTTTTCAGTGTCTTTATTACCCCACTGTTGAGGCAGCACAAAGCAAGCAAGACTTTATGACTCATTAATGAAACACCTACAACAATGCATTTGTTGATAGTGTGCGTAGTTCTACGTCAGTTATGTGGTCGTGTCTTGGATACAACCTCCTACTTTTTCCTCTATTATTTATTCTTTTTCTCTGCAACCATCATTTTCTCTTTGCTTGCAAAAAACGATCTAACTTATTATATTGTCAAGTACAATACGAGATATTTCTCTTCCCAGTTTTCATTTGAATGTACCTAAAACTACTTTTAAAGGACAGAAAATAGCAAGAAATGAAAAAATCCGAAATTAAAAAAGAATGAAAAGCCAGAAAAATCAATGTAGAAAACAATTGAACTCATAACGGCAACACAAAAGCTTCAAGAGGCCGAAAAATGTCGAAAAAAGGATTCCAAATGGCGGACAAAATAATCGAAAATACTTTAAAAAAACAAACAAGAAATTTATTACAAACAACAACGGCCAATACATGATGCTAAAAACCAGGAAAAGTCAAAACTTTGAACCTGAATAGCGAAAGGAAAAAAACGCCCTTCAAAGAACCAGAAAATGCAACAGAAAGGAGTGATCCCCAAGTCTCCGAATGGTGAAAAAACTGCTGTTTAAGCCGGAAAAAAATATTTCAGCCAGAGCTTAAAATGGAAAAAATGACACGAAATCGCAAAATATTCTCAACATTTTCTTTCGTTCGCACTTTTTATTAAATCTGGTAGTAATTGTAATTGTTTATTGACTAATTCTTCATTGAACTGGTCCGCAAAACTGGTTTTGCGCATGTAGGAAGAAAATATATATTTTATCTGTATTTGAAATTTCAATTCAGAATTATTCATAACTTTGTTCACTTTTTGCAAATTTTTGTTTTTAACATTTCTTTTTCGTTTTTTCTCTATTCTCTTCGTTCAACTTTTCTGGTTTTCCTGTTTCACCATCGCAATTATTTCTGTCCATTTTCTTTCCCATTCATCAACATGTTTTTTTACAGTTTAATTACTACGGTTGTATTTTTTCTTTCATTTCTATCATTATGCTTTTATTGTTCAAACTGGCACTAATTTTGTTCATGAGAATATGTGGCGTATATGAGAGTGAAATTCGCTTTATTTATCTTTATTTTTTCTTCATTTTCATTGCAATTTACTAACCTCTCTTATCATACCTTGGTTTCTTTTTCGCTATCCCATCAAATTTTTGGTGTTGTTTGCGACTTTTTTTAGTCACTGTTTGTGTGGAACAAAAAGTGAGTTATCTGTTGTCACACTTAAGAACAAAACATAGACTCAGCCGAGCGTTACGAGCCCCCTTGCAATTCAAAATCTAATATAATACTAGCAAAGGTAGTTAGAGGTCATGGTCGCCATATACAAAAGTATGAAAAACAACTATTGTTGGTTTTGCCAAATTTTAATTACATTCTTAAGCGGGTATTACACGAAGTAAATATTTGCTATTTTTGGTACCGATTTTATTTTGGCCGACAAACGCACTCTTAAATGTTCTTACAAGAACCATGTTTTTGCCTTTCTTTTAGAATGGTATAGCAATCACTTGCAAAACCGAAAGTATAAAAGTGCTTCAAAGGGCCGAATCACTCGACTCAGCTCGACGAGCTGAGCATTTTCTGTAAGTGTGTGTGTATGTGTGTGTGTATGTGCAGATTTTTATTCTCACTCACTTTTCTCAGAGATGGCTGGACCGATTTTCATGAAATTAATTGCAAATGAAAGGTCTTGTTGCCCCATGAGACCCTATTGAATTTTATTGTAATCGGATTTTTAGTTTAGAGGTTATGTTAAAAATGTGAAAATCATGAATCATCGATATCTCAGAAACTACACAACCGATTTGAATAAAATTGGTCTTAAAAGAACGGGCTACCTAGAAAACCCTAAAGTTTTGAATTTCATAAAGATTGAACTTGTGGTTCAAAAGTTATGAAAAGAAACGTGTTCTGAAGACTGTTTGATCTCACTCATGTTTCTCAGAGATGGCTGTACCGATTTTCATAAAATCAGGGTCAAATGGAAGGTCTAGTTGCCCCATAAGACCCAATTGATTTGTTTTGCAGTCGGACTATTACTTTGCCTGTTATGTTTAAAAATGTGAAATACAGCTATGCAAAGGAACATATTCCGAAGACTACTTGAACTCACTCACTTTTCTAAGAGATGGCCGACCCGATTTCCACAAAATCAGTGTCAAATGAATGGTCTAGCTGCCTCAGAAGACCCTATTGAATTTTACTGTAATCGACCTGTAACTTCATTTGTAATGTGCCGACTTGTGAAAATCACGAAACTTCATTATCTCAGAAACTACACAACCGATTTGATTATTATTATCAGATGAGCGGGCTACTTAAGGGTTAACTGATGAATTATGATTGAACACGTGGTTTCAAAGTTTGGCTGCCTTACACGTTCCTATTTCATTTGATTATAATCGAACTTAAGCAACCGTTATGTATTAAATTGTTAATAAAACAACGAAAATCTATTATCTCAAAGATTGCATGACTTATTTGAACATTACTAGTGTCATACGAACGAGTCATCTCTCAAACTTACAAATAACAAACTTCATAACAATTTAATATGTGGCTCAAAAGTTATGGAAAGAAGAGAAATTTAAAGACTATTTAAAACTATACCTGCTTTGATCGATATATGTGGCCTCAACATAATTTAAATGTGGTGTCGTACTATTTGAACGTTCCAAGTTCATTGATTCCTTGCGGTTTGTTTGAAGTCTGCAAATGCACGACGAATCGGCCATAGGATATGATCAATGTCAAAAGACAAATCGTTTGAAATGATTGGTTTTATCGAAATGACAACATCCTCGTCTGTTGGCTTCTGTACATCGCCTTAATTCTGAATATATTCATATTGGGTGGTATTCTGTCATTATCAGCAGACTTTCTGGCATCAATCTGACACCGGAAATACCCATATTGGGAGGTATTTTTGGTTGTTTTCCAGAAACTAAAAGTGTTCGTCTTCAAATTCAAAATAGTGTCCAGGGTCAATGTTTGGTTTCTATGCATCATCACGTTTACGGAAATATCCATATTGAGTATTATTCGGTCATTTCCGACTGTTGCCTATAAGTTGTCATTTAGCAATTCAAAATGGTGCCTGAGGTCAATTGTTAGCTCCTTGCATCAATCTGGTTCCAGAGATACTCATATTGGATAGTATTTGTTTATTTTAGGCTGTTTTTCACAAACCGGTAGTCGCCATCTTGGATTTCAAAATGGTATTTAGGATACTGGTTAAAGAAAAACTCATATTGGGTGGTATTTGGTCATTTTCTGCTGTTTTCAGAAACCGGAAGTCACCATCTTAGAATTTAAAATGCTATCTGTTGTCGATTTTAGCTCCTGTGTATTATTCTAGATCCGGCTATTATTATATTGGGTGGAAATCGGCCATTTTCGGCTGTTTCCCAGTTACCGGAAGTTGCCATCTTACAATCCAAAATGTTGTCTGAGGTCGATTATGGAACATATTTGTGACCACTAAAAACATTCACCTGCCAATATGGTTCTATTTATTTGATTAATTCGCGAGATGCGCAGAAATTTGTGAAGAAACATGTACTTCCAGAAGAGGGAGTGGCGTCAAACCATTATGGACATATTTGTTACCTCTAAAAACATTCACATACTAAATTTGGTTGTATTTTCTTGATTGGTTCTTGAGCTGTGAGAAATTTGTGTTTCATTTTCATGGGATCCCTCCCTTATAGAAGAGGGAGTCGGGTTTCGAACCATTATGTACATATTTGTTACCACTAAAAACATTTACCTGCCAAATTTTGTTCCATTTGGTTGATTAGTTCTCGAGATGTGCACGAATTTGTGTTTCATCCAACTATTATGGACATATAAGTTACCCCTTAAAACATCCACATGGCAAATTCGGTTTCATTTGCTTGGTTTGTTCTTGAGTTGTGCAGAAATTTATGTTTCATTTGTATGAGACTCAAACTATCATAGGAACCTTTATCGGCACCAAAAACCCCTACATACAAATTTTCACGTCGATCGGTTCGGTAGTTTTCGGGCCTATATGGATCAGACAGACGGGCAGACTTGACTGCATTTTTATATGTAAAGATTACAACATCAATATTTTAGAACCTAAAGAGTGAATATACATTTATTGGATTGAAGCGTTAATGTAAATCTATTTTTACAAAAAAAAAATTGAATGAGAAAGGCTGGGTCTGACCGCTAGGTGGATTAATTTAGGTTTTTTCCATTGCAAATAATCTCTCTTAATCAACAAGGTTGATCAGAAACATCAAGGTATTATAAACCAGTTTCGTAAAATTGGTGAAAACCCCCATCGACATTACAACAAAAAGAATAATCAACATGGCCGCACGTATTTCTCGGTAGTTGCGAGCGCCAGCAACGCTGTATCGCAACCGTTGCGGCCAATCCAAATTGTAGAAGCTAAACCCGATCTTTAGATTCTGTAAGTGAAGTTCAATAAAATTTAAATAAACGGAACTTAGAGTGTCGCTACTCACTAAAGCATTCAATTTCTCCGACAACAAACAGTACACATAACATTCGATCATGTCAAACAATAGGTAGCAAGCAAATACGATTGATTTCGTCGACAGCTTCAACGATCGAATCGTAAGCAAACCGACTCCTAGCGCACATATTTGTTGGACGAACATGCAAATAAAAAATATGTTCAGATATGCCCGCAATGCACAGAGAAGTACCTAGAACAAAAAGTTGGCCAAAATACGAAAAAAGTTTTTTGACGCTTTTTGGTGCCGCTATATTTTTTTCTGCAGCTTGAATAATTGCCTCACAAAATGCCATCACTAGATTAACGTTAAACGGTATGATCATATGCTGGGAGCGCTGTAAACATTGACAAATTTTCAAGCATTTTTTTTAGAATTGAACCACTTATAGTAACAAGTTGTGCCAGGCGTCAAAAAAACAATTGATCAATATTTTGCAGCAAATGAGTTCTTTATGTTCAATGCTAATAAACTGGTTGATAGAAATTCCGAAATTAAAAATTATAACTACTCTTAAGTAGTTTTCGAAATTAGTGTTTTTTTTTGTATTTTCAAGCTTTTTCAATATTAAAAAAGTTATCAAATCTCGCGGAATCCGATCATATAATCTTTAGGGGAATGGAGGTTCATAGCATCACGAACACATCCTCGCAAATATCTCATCCGGTAACGTCCGGATTGACATTTGCGACCCGTTTGAAAAATGTTGTTTTTGGCAAATTTTGACGTAAAGTGTTCACGCGTACATACATGGGAAATTAAAAAAAAAAGCATTTGGTCCCTGCCTCATGCTCTTAACATAGTTTCAGCTCTGTAAACATTAAACGAGATTAGTTTAGTGAACAAACTTCAACTAATTTAAGTTAACTTAATATTAACTTGATGCACAGTATCAATAATCCGTGTAAATAACACTCCGCACAAAAGGTGTTCCACGAGGCATCATATAATCTGTGAGCTTCAAATTGAAATTCAAAATGAAGATATTTGCCACATCATTTTTCTGGTAAATTCTTCGATTTGTTTCGCTGCCCATTTTGCGAACACTAATTATACGAGCGTATTACTTCATTTGCTCATCTGCTCACTAACATTAATGAAGACACATAGGCTATGTAAATGTAAACATTAAGTTCTGTGTGTGATATTTAGAGTTACTCTTTTAATACTATACTCGAGCCAGCCACTTCCACTTCTCACTTAAATATTTCTCAAAATATTGCTAAATAGCAGCGAAAATAATTTTGGCCAGGTTTACAATCGAGTTACTCCTCTGTGCAATGTTCAATACATGCTTCAGCTTCAGCAGCTTATTATGTCTTCTGGTTAAAATATTGAGGTCTTGCTTCAAAATCTCTAGAAAATAAATTTCCTTGATTGATGCATTTTTTGCCTTCACATCGCCGTTGATTTTTTCCTCAACCTTCGCATCAACTCGATCAAACAAAACGTCAAACGAATCTACCAGGTCTTGTAGGGTGCAGCAAAATCCCATCAAATGAGAAATACAAAAAGTACTGAACGCGCCATGCAAAATACTAACGACGCACAAATTCGGCTTTGCCATCCAGCTTATCGGCACCAGATTGCTGGAAATTTTATAGAGCAATCCATTTCAATCACCGGACTGGGAGAGCACAACGACATTCAGCGCTAGGGTTTGCAATCCCGGGAACGATTTCCCGGGAATTACTTTTTGCCGGGATTCCCTGATCCCGGGAACAGCAACATTGATTCCCGGGATCCCGGGATTCCCGAGCTCTTCAAAAAATTTCGCAAGATTCAATATAATTTCCCATACAATTTTGCAATAAAATTTTACATACTATCAAAACACGGAACTAACGTCGTTAGGGGCATTATAAGAAGTAAATATTTCTTTGAAATGACGGTCAATATTTACTTGCCGAGTACTATCAATTTATTTGCTTCGGTTATTTGTCGAAAATATTTGCTGTCTTATTCAGTAAACGTAAAATTAGGCAAATATTTGCTTCGTCCAATCTCATTCTTTGACAGTTAGTTCACTACTGAGCGAATAGTGATTTCTTTCTTTGCCGTTGATAAAAATTAAATTAAATCGATTAAGAAAATTTGAAACCCGTGAATCAATGCGACCAGAAATAATTTAATAATAGCTCAGTCAGCGTAATTTGGGTCGTGGCCGCGATTTCACACAAAAAAATCATCTTTGAGAATAATTACGTATACATTCAAATGCTCTGAAACTAACTTATTTAGAGTCATATTGAACAGATTATTAATTAGTCTATCATTTGCTTCCAGTTTGTCTCAGTCTTTCAAAGAAAACTACCGAGAGGCTGAATAACGTTCTAGTTGAACAATCAAAATTCTGACATGGAATCCTACTCTCTAATCAACGGTGATACCAATAACAAAAGGGTTTGTTACGCCAATTAAAACTAGATTGATTATGCAGTTTATTTTTTAAAATAATTCGCATCGTGTAATGGCACAGTAAATATATTTGATAAAAATTAGCAAAGAGGCTCTGATATAAACTGGAATAAGTTTAATTTTGTAATTCGTTTTTCATTCGAACTGATAATGAAGTTGTAAACGATTTTCAGATACTTTTTATAATTCAACTTTTATTGAAATATCATTTTTGCTAAGAGTTTTTTTCCATTCCCGGTTCCCGGGAATTCCCGGGAAATGAGATTTTTTATTCCCGTTTCCCGGGAAATCAATTTCCGGGAATATTGCAAACCCTATTCAGCGCCATTGCAATCATAAAAGTAACCGCTATACGACGAATTATCCGATACAATTTATTGCGCTGCTCCATATGGCGACCGTGACCATCGAGATCTTTCGAGAAAAAGCCGCTAACGGTTTGCAATCTTTTCAGGTGTGTTCGAATGATCACAATCCGCGCAAAGGCCATAACATTAGTCCACGAAATGGTTAACACAATTAGTAGTCCTTCCACTTCGAACTCCCCCGATAGGGTAACGTAGAACCGATCGATTGGTATAAGGAGCGCTTCAAGGATCATCGGTACGACGTCTAGTTTGTGTTGAGGTTGATGCCTGCAGGGAAGAAAGCTGTCTAATTTTTTTTTCTAAAAGCAGCTGAAAGGGTTACCTGCAACCACGATGGACCATTCGGCAAGCCGAAAAAATTTAGTCTCATCGCCTAGCGTTTTAGCAGCGAGCTTGATTTGCTTGAATTTTTCCGTTATCTTCGACAACATCTTTGAAACAGGTTAGCACGACTGGTGCTGAGAAAACAGAGTGAATCTTGCAAATCCACAATCCAATCCACAGTTGAAAAGATCAAAAACCAACCTGCAACCTTCAACTAACTTGGGAACGTATGCATCTGGGGGTGAAAGTGGCTGCACCTTAATTAGCGAAACGTCATAATTATCAGAATACAAATGTATGCTAGGGATTAGGTAATTAATTGTGAAGTTTTAAATTATGCATCATAGAGAAAGGTATTATTAAAAATTAATTCTCTTTTTATTCCGATGACAATTTAAGTTATTCATTAGATGTGTTTTAGTCCAGAATAAAGAACAGATTCAAACAGGCCCACACAAATCAAACCAATTAAACCCTGAATTTGATATCAAATCGAATTAGAGTCGATTTCTCTTAAGCAAACTTTAAGCCCGCTCGAAGCCAATCGCTTTTTCAGTAGGCTCGGAGCCCATCCAAGAGCACACAGTGCAGCGCGAATAAAACACAGGTGTCCAACCCATAAATCTCAATCGTTACTTCGCCGATAAGATCGCGCTGCCGCCCACTCTTCCCCAGAGCCGGGGTGGCGTTTTGCCGTTAAATTCCACTAAACGCTACCCCCTATTCTCAACACCAGATGGCACCCGACCGAGACCGAGACCGTATGAGATGCTGAGCTTCAAGAGTTCGAGAGCTACTCACTGAAAACGAGAGATAGATAGAGAGAGAGAGAGAGAGCGCCCATCCTTGGTTACATCGTCGAAATGCTATTAAATGTTTCGGTGTTGTTCAATATCACCCACAACAAACACCTACACAGATCTACTATTATTTCGTCCTGTCCTGAGAAAGAAAGAAGCAACGAGAGGGAGACGGGAGGTTGCGTGTCGCGTGGAAAGGAAACGAAATTGGCAAGGAAACATCAGCGTTTCTTCGTACCCACGTACGCACGGAAAAGTACAGCAAACGCCGCGCGGTCGGTTTCATGTTTGACGGGGATGATGGTTCTCGAGGGATTTAAAAATAAATTATCGGAACCGACGTCGGCAGCTTCGCGTCGTCCTATGTATGGCTGCCTGTCTGGCTGCCAGTTAGCGAACAACTTTAATGCGCTCTGTTATGCCTCTCGGGGTGCGTGCGTGCGTGCGTTCCTTTCGTGCGTACCTACGACTGAGGTGGTGTTGTATAGCATTGGCCGATAGCGTATCGATACCTTCGGTATCGGTACCGCGAGGCCTGAATATCGGTATTTTTTATCGATGCAACTGACGTTGATATTAAGGTGGATCGATAAATTCGCCCTGATATTTTTTCGATACTGAAGGGAAAATTATAAAATCGGAGAATTTACGGATACGACCAATTGCCTGAATGTCTTAAACAAACAGCGCGGAAATTCGACTCTTTTTGTATACCCGCGCACTTCTAAGATGGGGAGACTGGCAACAAGGCCAACTGAGTGTTGTGCGCGTTCTACCTCAACGTGAAATTTTAGTGATAAAAGCAGTTTCCCGCAGAATACAAATGAAGTAATTGGTGAAATCGCGAAGTTCCGGTTCCTCTGATATCTAGAAAAGTAAAGAAGAGCATCAACGGACCGTTCTGGGCAGGATAGGTATCGCTATATTTTCGAAGTGTTTTGTTTTTGAGGAGCACTTGAACCAGCCACAAAACTCATCGACCAAGAAGTAAAATTTGATACGCTCGCAGCGCCACCGCCGTTCGGTGGCGGGTAAACGAATTAGCTGCCATGGAAAACGTGGGCAGATTCGAATCTGTACACTAATAGCGAAGAATTTCTTTAAGAAGACGTTGGTAAGATCGTTCTGAACTGTAACTGTATTATCAAGTAATATTAAATACGAGCCACTAATGTAAATTAGTCTGGAAGTGTGAATACAATGTTATGTCCAATAGATATAACAACGTATTCATGCGGGGCTTAGTGCTTATGAAGACGATCTCAGAATGTACGTGTATTACCAGGCATTCTTGAAATGGGTCGTTGGATGAACACTAGAGCTGTCACCTTTCATCTAAAATATTAAAAAATAAATAAAAAAAATCAGCTATAAATAGAAATAGATGCAGATAGGTTTTTTCCATAAAAGCACTGCCGACCAGTGGGAGATGAACTGTAAAAACACACACACACACCCGCGCACTTCTAAGATGGTTTTCCTGCCTCTTGCGAGAAAAATTGTTTCGCAATTGACAATATTGTTTATGCAGAGCAAAATCGGAATCGCCGCGTCACTCACCTTGTCAGGTGATTTTGTGGTAAATGACTTAGTATTTCAATAATTATACAGCAGTCTTTTTATGCGAGGGTTTTGTCTCAAATTTTTATGGAAACGCGTAAAAAATGACTTAATTAAGTAGAAAAGATAACTTAGAAAATCGGTCAAAAATGTTTTAGCTATGTTTGAATATACGACTGATCAGTTTAAAGACCAAAATGTAACATTTTCACCAGAAATTGTGATTTTTTCGTAGAACAAATAACTTCATGTTTACATGAAACGGAAGCTTAACTAAAATTAGGGCAATGTCTTGTACCGTTTTGGAGCACTGCAGAATGTTTCTTGTTCTCAATTTAAAATATTCTTAACATTGTTGAACTGTATCTTCTTTCTTTTATAAATCTTCTTCTCAACATTGCAGGGACTCTTAATATTTTTTTTGTAGAAAGGCAGACAATAAAGAATAAAACGCCACAACTTTTGTGCTGCCCGAAATTTCAAATCAGGCCGCAGACGCGCTTATGCTATTCCACTGATTTGTGTGTGACATATAGTTCCCAGCGTGGTCCCATTAAGTCTATTGACCGCAGGGATACCAAATGTGCAGATTTGTCTACAAGACGCAGATTTTTTATTCTTATTTGCGAATTTTTCCATAGTTTCTGTAGATTTTTGTCGGAGTCTCTTTATACTTGCGCAGACTTTCTCAAAATCTTTGCAGATTTCTGCAGACTTTTGTTTACGCAAACGCATTTTTTTCAAATCACGGTCAGATTTTTTTCAAATTTCAAGCAGATTTTGTCAGTTTTTCGAACAGTTGCGAACTTTTTTAAAAAACATCTGCCATCTCTGACTGACCATAATGTAGATAAAAAAATGCCGCTTTTCATAGACCTGTTTTAAGTGGCGTGTAGAATATCGATACAGCTGATATCGATGCTCCGGGTGCAATATCAACTAGGTATCGATTCGACCGGAAAAAAATTATCGATGCTCGAGTATCGATAACATTGCAGATTTTGGCCAATGCTAGTGTTATATGCTGACTGTCATTTCCAAACCGATCCGACACAGGCAAGTAAAGCAAGCAAGCAGAAAGCTTTAGTAGCTTCGACAACGTGGGCGGTGGTGGCGACACCGACGACGATGATGGTGCAACTGCTCAAGACTGGGACGGGGTCGGACAGGGTGTGGCGAATATTGGGTGTGTAATGGTCGGTAGTATAGCCTAGTTGCTACACACGGTGCATACTTCTAAAGCTTCCCCCCTCTCATTTCAGTAGCATGGCCAGCGGTTGATAGCATAAGACGTAGGATAAAAGAGATTTAAAGGGAGCGAAAAAAAAGCAGGGTGAAAACATGAAGCGCTGCTGCCATCTACGACGAGGGGGTCCATCTTTCAGCACGTTTTGTGAAAAATGGTTCTGTAATTGCCAAGGACGGTGCCAAGGAATAGCACAGGTCCCTGTTTTGAAGCAGTTTGTCATTTCCCTAACGGCCACCACAAAGTTTGCAGAAAATAAATCCAAGATCAGGAGACTCGACTGGCCGTTTCGTTGATCTACTTCTCGCGCCGGGTAAGAAACTGCCTGCCTGCCCGTGAATCATTGCAGTTCGGTTATCTTTACGGAATAAGTTCCCCACACAGTTCTTCGGCAATGGTTTCGCAAATATTTTCCCGCAAAAGTTGTTCGTTTGGACACGGAAAATCCATCACTCTTATGACGTCAGTTTTGGTTGATTCGGACTGGAAACAGGCAGCGGGTGGTAATTGTTGCTTGCAAAGGAAGAGTGGCACGATTTCGGGGGTCAGAAATTTATCCAATTTATCAAGACAAAGCGGTGAGTTCCTGCGGGTGTCAAATTTAGTCAAAATTAAATAAGTAACACTTTAAGCTTCGTTTCAGAGTAATTTTCACCAGTTGAAGCTATCTTCACCATACAAAATAAACCGTCTTTCTCAAGACGATCGAATCATTGAACCGATTTTCTGAATGTTTTCCATTTGGCAGCAGTTTAGAGCTACAGTGCCGCACAAAAAGGTATAAAATGCCTATCACAGGGTGATGAAAAATTGAGAAATTTTTTTTTCAAAAAACACAGGTTTTTGGTGGTAAAAGTTCTGTTTGAAAAATAACAGTATTCATGGATTATACAGTATTTCTTCCCGCCAAAGGTCATTCTGTACCGGAAGGAGTTGTAATAACAAAAATCGGTTTTTCTAGAAACCAAATACAACTTGTAGAAGATTGTGTGGTTAATTTACGTTAAGATTTCTGGCACTCACAAAATTCTTCGCCAATGTGGTCAAAAGTCGAAAGCTAATTAACCAGGAGCGCAGTAGTTTATGCGCGAATATTAAAATGCTATCCGCATCAGTTGATGAGAGCCACACGAAAATAACCTGTAACGGTAACGGTAACACCGTTTCTTCTCCATTACTCTATCTCGTATCATGTTTTTTTCATACTAAATTTTCCATAAAAGTGACTTTTATTAAGGTTTTGAACATAATTCACAATTTTATTAAACGTACTTTTCATAATTTATTTTTATTGTGTAAATTAACGATTTCGTTACAACGAGGAATACTTGAACTTTTTTTATTTAATCAATTATATTGTCTCCCAATCTGCTATCGTCCTGCCTTGGAATATTTAATTAATCTGAATATCTGTACTCTTTCAGCCTTTCTGACTTTCTGTCTTCTTGACTTTAAATCATATTTTGATCTTCTGTCTAGTCGCTCCAAGTTAACTTCCAGAATATCTGACTTTATCTTTTTTGATTTTTATTTTTTCTCTTTCAGATCGGGATTTCCGTATTATCAAAAGAGGCACGGTGTCAAAATTTCGATTATTATCGAATTTTCATGTACCTCTGATTTTTTTTCGCAAAAATGTTGCCAACTGGATAAGAATCAAGGATCGGGAAGTTAAAAAATATTTCATCGGCGATTTTTTGAAAAATTTGGATTTTAATTTTTTTAGCGCAAATCTACAAAAAAAAATCCCTCTAACTTCATTAATGTCAGTCATATTAACATAGTCAGCAACCAGTGCATTTGAGGGTAGTGCAGTGTCATTTAATTACAAAAAATTGACAATTAAGTCAGTCATTTTACCACAGACAAACAGACGTACCACTCCATCCAAAATTCTAAGAAAATGTGGTTCCGATTATTTTGTGCGACACGTACTGAACGTATTCCGCAAATGATAAACTTTCAGCCTTTCTGCTGTTTCTGGCAGCACGGCACGCGACTGTCTACTGAGTTCAAAGGTAAAAGGGCTGATGTGCACCACCGCGGCGGCGGAAAAATTCCGCGTAATTGAAACTCATTTGAATTGACCGTTATTTTGATCCATGAATATAAATTTCAAGGTACCTCTGTTGGTCTGTGATTTAACCATAGGAAATCACAGCAACCAATGCATTTGACGACAGTGCAATGTCACTTCATTTCGAAAATTTTACGAATAAACCATGAAGCTAGACCACGAGAAGTGCAGAAATTTGGTTTGCGCCTTGTGCTCCAAAAAAAATTAATTCCACGAAGAGAATAGGCGAGCAGTGGAAGAAAATGCTCTTTCCTCACTTTCTGCCTATGCATAGCGAAAATGATAAAAAGTATACTAGAGTTTTGTGCGGAAGTTGTTATCTGGGGGTGTACAGAAAGTCCAAAGTTAAGTCGAATGTGATCTAATTATTGTCAAATTACTTATTGCTGACGCACCTTTTCGAACAAGGTCTGAAGCATCATTATTTACCTAATCCGACAAAGAATGAACATTAAGGAAATTTTCTCTACGAAAACATAAAGGCAAATTGTTTGCTGGATTCCCGTACGTTTTTCCTGCATCCCACAAAAATTGTTACATCTTAAATTTTTTGCGCTGAACGTCTTTTAAATAAATAAATTCATTTTTTTCGAAAAAATCGCCGATGAAATATTTTTTAACTTTCCGATCCTTGATTCTTATTCAGTTGGCAACATTTCTGCGATAAAAATTAGAGGTACATGAAAATTCGTTAACAATCGGAATTTATATTCATGGATCAAAATAACGGTCAATTCAAATGAGTTTCAATTACGTGGAATATTCCCGCCGCAGCGGTGGTGCACATCAGCCCTTTTACCTTTGAACTCAGTAGACAGTCGCGTGCCGTGCTGCCAGAAACAGCAGAAAGGCTGAAAGTTTATCATTTGCGGAATATGTACAGTACGTGTCGCACAAAATAATCGGAACCATATTTTCTTAGAATTTTGAATGGAGTTGTACGTCTGTTTGTCTGTGGTAAAATGACTGACTTAATTGTTAATTTTTTTTAAATTAAATGACACTGCACTACCCTCAAATGCACTGGTTGCTGACTATGTTGATATGACTGACATTAATGAAGTAAGAGGGAATTTTTTTTGTAGATTTGCGCTCAAAATATTAAAATCCAAATTTTTCAAAAAATCGTCGATGAAATATTTTTTAACTTCCCGATCCTTGATTCTTATCCAGTTGGCAACATTTTTGCGAAAAAAAATCAGAGGTACATGAAAATTCGATAATAATCGAAATTTTGACACCGTGAGAGGTGTTTTATTTTCTTATTTAAGATCTAAAAGGTTTAATGATGAATAAAAAATTACCGACGCATAAATTATTGCGGCCTTCAGCTTTTCTAACAGGCAGCCTTCACATTTATATTTTTTCCGATACTCAATCCTTTCAACAAAAAAAGTTTTAAAAAAATTTCATTTCTGTCTTCTTGGTTCTATCTATGTTGAGAAATATTATTACAAGATCAATGATATAAGTGATTTATAAAATTTTATATTTTATTTATTACCGTTGACCAAAAGGTTCCTGGGAACCCGTGCTAGCATGGATCAAATCCTTTCACTCCATCAATGATATAAGTAATTTATGAAATTTTCGCACATGACGTTTGAGGAAAAAAACATGACATGTTTGTTCAAGAATGTATCTAGACAACGAGCATTGCCACCGTCAGTGGAAGAAGAAGACGATTATCCAATTGAAAAGTGGTTCTGCCGTGACCATTTACAAGCCTGGTTTTTATTGATAGATCGTTTACAATGTGTTTTCCACAACTTTTTCTTCTTATCGATGGTTAATGTCTCGGTTAGAAAACCTATATTTTGCCATTAATTTCATTTTTGCTTTAGCATGTAATTTAGCCCGGTTTTAAATATGTGATTAATTCTATTCTCGATAGTTAAACTACGAATGTAACGGACTGGTAACTAGGATGTAAAACGTACTTTTTTATGTGCATCAATATATATGCGGATAGCGAACGACCTTCAGATATGGAGGTTAGGTGGCAACATCCCCGGACAGATAGTGCAAGATAGTTAGGGCCGAGATATTCATAGTGGGCTCTCCAAAATATCTTGCAACAACTCCTGGTAAGTCAGCACCGCCTACCAACCCGATGCGTCTGATCGCCAGAAGGAGCGGCACCGAACAGCGTATGATCCTCAGATGAGCGGCGGACGCTATCCGAGAATGTCACCGACACCTGCTCGCGACGGGACAGCAAGATCGTCATCGGAGTTAGAACGCACCGAACTGACCATGTTCTTCTCAGACAGTACCAACGTATGCACTAGGGTGGTAGCGAAAAGGGTCATGTTAAATTTCGAAAACCGACCATGTACATTTTGTTCATTGGCCCAAAAAAATGTCCTGTGAAAATTTTCAGCTCAATCGCACACGATTTAGGGGGGCCTCAAAGTTGTGATTTTTCGACCCTCGAAAATCTACTGAGGAGGGAAATTGGGGAAATCGAAACTTTTTTTCAGTGCCAAATGACCTAAAAATGCATAAAACGTCAAGATTTGGTGTTATCTCGACAAAAAATTTTTGGCCGAAAATCGACCTTCAGGTTTTCTGGGCAACTGGGAACTGGATTCTAAAATGACTCACAAGGCACAACTCGTTCCAAACCAGAGGTAAATTATTTTAATGTTCATTAGGTATCCTTAACTTGATTTTCATTAGGATGATTCATTTATTTTCCACTAGGGTGGTTGAAAAAACAATTTAAATGAAATTTATTATTATTGAGGGTCGAAAAATCACAACTTCGAGCGCTTTGAGGCACCCCTAAATCATTTCCTATTGAGCCGAAATTTTGCACAGATCTCTTTTTTGGGCCAATGAACTAAATGATCGGTTCTTGAAATTCGTTGATGAAATATTTTCCATACAGATATTACCACCCTACTATGCACCTATCGACGCGAATTACTGTCTAGTTATATGCGCTCGATTAAGCAAAGCAAAGCAAAGCCTTGGTGCTACATTCCGTATCGGAACTCGACCTTCTGTTTATTATACACAGACTTCGCAGCCAACTGTTGAGTGTACAGGACAATTGCGGGGCTAGCGTTACGATCCTACTGACACTAACAGTCTCTCCCGAGCCGAGACTCGAACCTACGACGACTGGCTTGTCAAGCCAGCATCGTACCTCGAGACCAGCTGGGCTGCTCAACTATCAACTGTATATCAGACGCAACGCATCCGAGTCCTACGACCTAATATCGAGCTGTTAAACGCTATTCCCATTGCTTCTGAGCCGGGTCCGGGCCGTGTCTGTGTTCTCTCCGGGATTTTTATGCATTCACACTGCACTGGCTGAGAAATGTTGATGTGTGTATGCAAAAGAACGTCTTCGATTTTTTTTTTCATACCGCAGCGCATTCCGCGCGAAATACGTCACTACAACATACACGCATCTACCCGAGCGCCTTCCCAAGTAACAAAACTGGTTTTATCACAGTTTTATAGAACTGTTTTAGCTGTACTAAGCGCTATAAAACTTTGATAAAACCAATATTGTTTCTAGGGTTCCGTGCTCTCTCCGGGCAACGATATTTTTCTCTTGCACGGCGGCAACTCGGCGTTGTCCCGGTCTCAGTACGGCGCACAGTGGTTGAAAACGCGAAAAACGTGATCGTCAGACTTTTGAGTATAAAAATGCCATTTTTATAGCTAGGCCTCTAAAATCACATCAGAAAAAGTTATTTAGTATTTTTCAATTATTAGAAACTTTAAGAATATCTGTGTATAAAACTACCTGTATGTGGTATATTTTCAAGAGATAGAACCAAAATGTCTTCGGAAAAGTTTTTCTACATAAATTGTCTACAACTTTGCTGAAGACTTCGTTTTGATTTGACAAGTAAATAAAAAAATAAAATTTTTATTTCACTTTTAGGTGAATTAATCGAAAATTTATTTGTATCAATAGATGCCTCTTAAGATCTACAAAAACTTTGTCGAATACACTTTAGCATTTAAATGGCATTTAGATACTCAAAAGGCTGACGATCAATCAATCTCAAACAAGCACGGACTACACACGGCACAGACACGGTCCGGACCCGACCCGATCCCGGCACGCAACAAGCACAGCCATTAGATAATTCGCAACCACGGACACTTAATGCGGAGGTCCAAACGGGCACATAAAGATGTGACCATGACTCTGAGACGAGCTTTTCCGTGCCAACGATACGCGGAAGTTTTACGGGAAAGTCAACCAATCCCGCAGGGGTTTTGTACCGCAAGCCAGTGTATTTAGGGATATGTAGTCGACAGGTGGAAGCAGTCCCTCGATGAGCAATCAAATGGCGAAACAGAAAATGGGAACGGAACTGGAATTGACCTAGGCGAGCCAGCGCACACTGGGAAAAAAATGAACCCAAATTCCCACTAATTAGAAGCCGCTGAAATATAGCATTTCTTATGTAAAATAGGTCCATAAATCGATTGGTGATATTTTCATTCTGTGCAGGGAAAGGGTTTATATTTCCAAAAATACGCAAAAATATGGTGAATAGGGGCAAAATAGACCATTTCCCGTACCCTGCCCAAAATTAAACCATCACCAATCGATTTCTTGACCAATTTCACATAAGAAATGCTATATTTCAACGCCAGTCTAACGGTTGCCAGTCTAACGGCGATTATTTAGTGGAAAACCGGAACCCGCATTTGCACTGAATAATCGCCGCTGGGCTAACAACCTGAAATATAGCATTTCTAGTGTAAAATTGGTCAACAAAGCGAATGGTCATGGTTTCATTATCATGAATTCATTATCATGAGAATTATCATGAGAGAAACCTATTGGATTCTGATCACGCATAATACGCGATGCTTTGTATCGTCTCTAGAAAAGAAAACCTATGTGACAAATAAATTACCGAAAGAATACTCCGTGAACTTTATAGCCTGTTGACTGTATGCGAGGTTATCGTCGCTCGTTAATACGATGTTTCGATTGTCTCATTTGCTCCAATCGGTAATTCATTATCGTTTCCTGATCCGATCGAGCAGTGGAACGAAAATCTTTGGTTTGAATCACCTTGTAAGTGAGAATGTCCCGATAATCGCAAAATTGTATCGCAAGCCAAAAACTCAGAGAGGGAAAAAACTGCAAGCGTTAGACCAACTAAAAGGCAGCACAAAACAGGGATACCAGATTTACAGAATTGTCTGTGAAATGCAGATTTTCAGAGTCCGTGGCCGATCTTGTTTTTTCAAATGGCAAATATTTGTTGTTACTTTTTGCATAGCTTGCACACTTTTTTCGAATCTATTTATATTTGTGGATTTGTTTCCAAAATGTGTGCAGGTTTTTGCTTGTTCAAAAAAAAAACTTCGATATCAGCCAACATACATCAGTGAACAAACCTTCGATGCAAATAAAACCGACGAACAAAGGTACATTGAGTTGAGAATGTCAACAGCAAGCAACATTTTGTTAAACGATGAAAAACCTTTTTGACTGTCAACACTTGCGACTCAGAAAGAAAGGGGGATAGTTGTTCAAGCGATCGCAATCACTTCTCGTCTCGAATCGTCTCGCGATTCTCCTCTTTTGTTTTGACACTTGGATTCTATCAGCGAAGAGTGAATCATCGGTTTGTAGAGCTATTGGAAATTCCATCTCTGAGAGAGAATGAACTACCTCAGCGAATCTCCGAATTGGTTAACTCGGACTGGTATATCGTACGATAAATGTTAGAACAGACTGAGAGACGAAGTTGACTCGCACGCTGAAAAAGATCGATCGATTTTATCGCCGATCACCATCATTGTTGGGAACCCGTGCAAGCATGGATCAAATCTTTTCACTCCGACAAATTCTACGAAAATGTCGTGACTATAACGCGGTCACGCTTCATGACTTTACCGTTATCAAAGCAGCGATACAGTAATCAAGAACGGAGGAGGACACAAATTGATGGACTTTTGTGCAAACAAGGTGTGGTACGAAGAGCGCGAACAAAGTTGAAATTCTATTTAAGTCGGTACAAATTTTGTTTTTATTTCATGTTTATGTTATGTGAGGCTTGTTAGATCTTGCTCCACTTGGTCTAACAACCTTCCTCGCAGCGCTCTTGTCCGGCATTCGTGAAACCTTCCCAGTGTATACGTCTGATTTTGATCACCTTTGAGCCTACTATCTGTTCACTAGCTAACAGCTCGAGCTCCCGTTGTTCGAAAACATAGAAGGTACGCAAGTCCTGTCCGAGCAGGCTACCTACACTTTGTGTGAGAGCTATGTCTGTTAGACTGTAGTATCTTGAGAAGCCCATGGTAGGCAGGACTTCCGTAGATAATATGCTTCCGGATCCCACGGCTGATATCGTTGTCCGATGTTGCCAGTGAGTCAAAATAGATTGATTCGTCGACTATCTCGAGTTCATCACCCTCAATCTTCACATTACTATCTAAGCGGGCCTTGTCGCGCATGGTTCTGCCAGCCAGCAAGTACTTCGTTTTGGACGTATTAATCTTTAAAGCATCCTCCTCTGCCTCACGTTTCAGTCTGGTGTACTGCTCTGCCAACGCTTCAAATGTTCTGCTGGCAATTTCGGCGTGCTGAACGCCGCTCATCGCAGAACACCTTCTAATGCAATGTTGAATAGCAAGTAAAAGAAATCTTGCCGATGTCACCTGCGGATTTCGAAAGAGCTGGATAATCAACTCGAAAGTCTCACATAGCTTAGGCTCCTATCGTGACCTTGATGACTCGGATCAACTACCCGGGAAAGCCATTCTCGTCCATGATTTTTCGTAGCTCTTACTCCACATATGAGGTTTTAAAATCGATGGTGCGTAAAGACCATTTTGGAGGACCTGCCGCAAAGTAAAGCTCTGATCCGTTGTTGCCGACCTTCTACGAAACCAGCTTGATAACGTGCTACGAATCCATCTACTAGTAACGGGTGACAGATGTTGAAAAAGGCTTGTAGGCAGCATTCAGGACGATAATCGCAAAATAGTTCTTAGAGTCCAGTTTGTCACTTTTTTTGTAGATTACCCCATCTCACTCCACCTCTCCGTCAGCTATTCGCTATCCCAAATCTTTACAATCAGTCGATCAGTCTGAGCCCATTCTGATAAGCTGTGTTCCAACAGTCTTTAAGAAGAGTTTCAATCAGCTCACCTTCTTCCGGTAGCGCAGCTTTGACCAAATGCACGTAGTTTTCGGCGACGGGATATCTTCAGTTACGTGAGATTTTACCGTAGCGGTTCCGGTACCGAGTGCTGCTCACAACAGAAAGATTTAGGCGCATTCTCACAACTGCTAGCTAGCTCTGACGTCGCTGATCTCCTAGAAGTGCCGAAAATCAAATTGGAGACGTATTCTGGATTCACCAGCGGGTCGTTAACGACCTGTCACCAGAGAAGCAAAGAATGTAGGTGTACCGATGTGGAAGTTGTACTGGAAGAAGGTACTGTCAGCTTGAGACGATGGTTCCAAAGAGAATGTACAAGAGAAAAACCAAAAAAAATGGCGTAAATGTATAAACCACGAGCTTTTTATTGCACATCCGACTAAAATCAGTAGAATGCGGTGGGTTGGGCATTTTGCTTAGATGCCGAACAACCCGTTCAATAAGCTTCTTTCTAGTAATCCTTCCGGCACCGGAAATGGAGGCGACTTGCGAGCACTGAGACGCCTGGGATCCTGGCGGAAAACAGCCAAGTGGAACAAAGACGACCTTCGGTTCAAGTCACGCCGGCTCTTAACTGGAATGCAAAGTTTTTTTCTTGCTAAGAGGTCAAATTTGGCGCAAAAGAAAATAAAATGAAACTGCTAAATATTTCTTGGGGGTTTGAATTTATTTTCAGCGCACTGATTGGCTTAGAGTGGCATAGCACTAACGTTCATAAATGTTCAGGCATGAGTTGAACAAATTTTCAATATTTTTAAACACTAACAGCAAAAAAAATATAATTCAAAGAGCAAAGGAGATGATAGCGCAGGTTTATAGCATATTATAGAGAGGTGATGTTCTGATCGTATTTTTCTATTTACATTTCTGAGGTTCTTTCCATTAATTAGGTTGAATTGCTACTATTAGCTCTTATGTCGTATTTTTGTTCCATTTTCCAAAAATGCAACTTTAAATTCGTATTGGAATCTGATACTGAAAATATTACAATTGAAAGAAGTCAGTTGGAACATCTAAAGTAAAGTTTCAAACAAATTTAAAATTAACATTATTCGAATCAAGTCTCTCTTTATATCGCAGTTTCCACATTATCTTATATATTTATTTTAACCTTGGTTTTGCATTGGATTTGGAAGAGACATGGACCACAGAGACATGGAAACTTCCTGCAGCAACTCCGTAACCCATGTAATAATTTTTGAAATACCGCAATAAAAATTCTAGATAGCCTTAATTTGGAACAGAATTGGAGATATTATGATTGGATTCGAATTGTAGTTAAGTTGGATTTAAATTTGATTTGGATTTTTTGCCTTTCTTCTAGAAAGGTATAGCAATCACTGAAAAAACTAAAGGTATAAAAGTGCTCAAAAAGGCCGAATGTCGTATATCACTCGACTCAGTTCGACGAGCTGAGCATTTTCTGTATGTGTGTGTATGTGTGTGTGTGTGTAACGCTTTCCCAATCTCACTCGATTTTCTCAGAGATGGCTGAACCGATTTCAATGAAATTGATTGCAAATGAAAGGTCTAGTTGCCCCATAAGACCCTATTGAATTTTATTGTAATCGGATTTTTAGTTTAGAGGTTATGTATCAAAATGTAAAAATCACTAAACAACAATATCTCATAAAATACGCAACTGATTTAAACAAAATTAATTTCAAATGTACGGGCTACCTGAAAAACCCCTAACTTTTGAATTTTATGAAGATTGAACTTGTTGTTCAGAAATTATAGAAAGAAACGTGTTCTGGAGACTATTTAATCTCACTTATGTTTCTCGGAGATGGCTGGACCGATTTTCATAAAATTAGTGTCATATGGAAGGTCTTGTTGCCCCATAAGACCCTATTGATTTTTTTTGCAAACGGATTATTACTTTGCCTGTTATGTTCAAAAATGTGAAATCCAGCTATGAAAAGAAACATATTCCAAAGACTATTTGAACTCACTCACTTTTCTCAGAGATGGTTGACCCGATTTCCACAAAATTAGTGTCAAATGAAAGGTCTAGCTGCCTCATAACACCCTGTTGAATTTTGCTGTAATCGAACAGTAACTTCGTCTGTAATGTTTGGAAATGTGAAAATCACGAAACTTCATTATCTTAGAAACTACACAACCGATCTGAACAATATTGATATCAAATGAACGGGCTAGTGAGAGATTAACTGATGAATTATGATTGAACACGTGGTTTCAAAGTTTGGCTGCCCTATACGTTCCCTTTTCATTTGATTGTAATCTAACTTAGGCAACCGTTATGTATTAGATTGTTTAATAAAACAACGAAAGTATATTATCTCAAGTATTACACGACTTATTTGAACATAGCTAGTGTCATACAAACGAGTCATCTCTCAAATTTACAAATAACAAACTTCATATCAATTTGATATGTGGTTCAAAAGTTTTGGAAAGAAAAGAAATTCAAAGACTATTTAAAACTATACCTGCTTTGATCAATATATATGGCCTCAACATCATTTAAATGTGGTATCGTACTATTTGAACGTCCCGGTATCGCTCATGATTAAATTGTTCGAAATTAAGAGTCTTTTCTATTGTTTCACTATTTCTTAAGCACTAACATTACGTAAATTTTCATATTTTTTTATACTCCAATTACTACATCAATATTTTAGAACCTAAAGAGTGAAAATACCTTTATTGGATTTTGACATTCATGTAAATCTATTTTGGCAAATAACAAGTTTGAATGAGAAAGGCTGAGTCTGACCGCTATTTGGATTTTTTCTCTCTAAGTCGCTACGAGGATTTAAGTTAGTTTGCCTCTGAATTGGAATAGGATTTAACTTGGATTAAATTTGGATTGGAAATTTGGTATGAAATATGGATTGGATTAGGATAATATTTATTTAAAATTTCAATTCGATTTTGCTTGGATTTGTATTGAGTTTTGATTGGATTTGGATTCGGTATTGATTATACCTGAAATGAATTCAATTTTTGTTTAAATTTAATTTGAATTTCATTTGGGTTGGACTAAGATTGGATTCGGAATGGACTTGGGATGAAATTGAATTGGATTAGAATAGGATCTCATGCAATGGATATGAGAAACTGGAAATGTTTCGTAATAAGAAAAATTGTATTTTTCTTTTATCGACTTATTCCTCAGTTTGAAATACCACGCACAGCTGCGGCCGAAAATAACCTAAAGTCCGCTTTCAAAATTTCTTTTCGAACCCAATAGAAGTAACTTCTGGGGTTCCTCAAGGTTCCCACCTGGGCCCTCTTCTTTTTATATTATACGTAAATGACATTTCCTTTCTTCTTAAGTCAATACATGTGCTTGTATATGCTGATGACATGAAGCTCTTTATAGAAATAACCAATGCAAAAGACTTCGAAATATTCCAGAATGAAATTAATGTATTCTACACTTGGTGCAACAAAAGCCTATTACAACTCAAAATTAAAAAATGTAATTCAATAGCCTTTAGCAGAAAAACAGTAACACTACCAACAAACATTTTCTTAGGAAACCAACCAGTAGAAAAATGCAAAATCGTTAGGGACCTAGGCGTAATCTTAGACTCCAAACTCACATTCATAGAACATTATAATACAATTATCAACAAAGCAATTAGTTTGCTGGGCTTTATAAAACGCTTCGGCCACAATTTTCGAGACCCATATACAATCAAACTATTATATATTACATACGTCCGACCAATTCTGGAATATTGTAGCATTGTATGGAATCCCTATATTGCCACACATGAAGAACGCATTGAATCTGTCCAAAAACAATTTCTTTTATACGCGCTTCGTAAGCTAAATTGGACATCATTTCCCTTACCATCATATGAAGCACGCTGCATGCTTATAGACATACAAGCACTTAAAGAACGCCGCGATCTTTCAATGCTTTATTTTATCAATGACATTATTTCTCAACGCGTGCAATCTACTCAATTATTATCACAACTAAATTTTTATGCACCCAGTCGTCAATTAAGAAATCGTAAAATATTTTCGGAAAATTCTCACAGAACAAACTACTCAAAAAATGGCCCAATAAATCGTATGATGCGTCACTATAACCAGCACTGCGAAAATATCGACATCACCATGGGCAGAAATCAAATAAAAAAACGACTAACTACTGGAAATAAAGTATAGAATATAAGAAAACATTGTATTATTATAACTGTAGTCTACATTTGCTTGACGAAATAAATAAATAAATAAGTAAAAGCAGAATCCCCCGGTGATAACTTACCCTTCCGCTGGTCCGGTCGACCGCCAGATGACTCAAGGTTGAATTAAAAACTATTTGACTAACTAGTCGAGTGCTAAGGTTCTCTGTGCCGTTCGTTCCCTTCAGCGGGAAGTTGCTGTTTGCCAGTGGCTGCGCGCACAGAATCTTAATGAGGATGATAAGGATGATACCGCACCACTGGGTTCGCTTCATTGCTATGAGTTCTGAAACGATAGAGAGAGAGAAAAAAGAAAGCCAAAAGGTTAGGGACAAAAATAAGAAGCAAAACAATAACAAAAAAAAAGTATCAACTCATCCACCAAAAAAACCCTAGATAGATAAGGTTTGTTTTCCACCGGAGATTGGCTAGCGGTGACTTGAAGTCGGGCGGTCGGAATTTGATCTACCCCAGAGCGCTGACTTGGCTTCCCAAAGCCAAGCTGGATGGTAAGACGAAAGAGGAAGAGCGGTGCGCAATACCGGAGCCCATCAGTTTACACTTTATTTGACGGAAACCTTTTGTGTTGTGTACTTCAACATTCGCTACACACTCGACCGACCGACAAAGTGAAACACTCAATTATGAGTAATAATTTCCGAACAAAAGAAAGGCGACCTCCGTTGACTCTCTGACATGCAGCAGCATAAACGCAAACACAATCTCTTACAAGCGCGCACACCGCACACACACACATACATACACGAACACATGGATAGTTGGGGTTTTGTTGTTTGCTGAATGGGGAATCGGTCACGGATTCAAAAGGCTTTCTTTCTACCCAGACTCAGTCTGCTGCTCGCTATCTTCCCTTCCCATTGTGGAAGGGTGGCCAAAGGGCAAACAACCCGAAAAGCTTCTCAAACTGCAATAATATCGATGGGCTGTGTCTGTGGCTGTGTGTGTGTGTGTGTTAGGTCTCATAATCTATGTATGTACCAACTGCCTTACGGCTTTGTACGGCTGGATATAGCATTTGGCTCCAAACAGCCCACAGTCGCCATGTAGAAGACTATCGATACATTGTTATAGCGACGATGCGCCGCGTGCTCTGGCGATAGATCTTCGGCGCGCGGAGCCCCAATCTGTTCCCACAGCCGATCCCGTGTGAGGCTGCCGATTCGGGGCAGGAAAATGCTATCGAAAAGAGAGTACCTGTCGTTAGGAACACCTGGTGCCCACGTAGTCGTTGTCGTCGTCGTCGTCGTCGTTGTTGCCACTCTTTCTCATGAAGGGGGATAGAAAGGGAACGGCGGCGGATTGACCTGGGTAAGTTTATTTACACATTCAAAGTTCCATTTTCAGTGATATCAATCTTCATTGTAGGGTATGAATCGTGGAGCTTGGTGGAGATGCATGAAAAGCGACATGTGAGTCGAGATATTAGAGGTAATTTACTATGTTATCCGATATCAGGTGTGTTGATAGCATTAATCATCGCAGAACGGCTAATGGAGCCCCGCGTGAATCACAAAGATTTGGTTTGTTCTACCTGCGATTTTGGCTGACTAAAACGTTCATTAGAATTAGTAACCGGCGTCGGAACGAATTTAGGGTAGAAAAACGACATGAGCAGAGCAATCGTTATATATGAATGTTTGGTGCTCATTAAAAGCTATTTTGAAATTCCAAAACAAAAATGTGTGTTGCCAGGGGTCTCAAAAATATTTATCAACCACTAAACGCTTATTAACTGCCCTTGATTTACTGATACTTTTGAACTTTTCAATTTGGGTCATTTTTTAGCATTAGGGAGGGAAGAATCCATGCTCGATTAGAAACCATTTTTCGTTTTTGCGCTACTCTGAACTTATCATAAGGTTATGTTCTTGACTTTTTCTGGGTTTTATGAGAGCTTTTTATAGGCATTACTTCGTTTTTGAACCATTGTGGCGTTGTTTTTATTGGCCATGTTTAGCTAAGTTAGAGATCATTTTCAGTTATGGTCTTTCTGTACTCAGAGTAGGAACATGTTGTTCCGAGTAGATTAACTTTCCTGGCCCGCAGAAGCGTTTGAGGTAAACTACTGACTGTTTGGCCTGTTATTGTTTTAAGAAAAGTTTTACGTTTTGTCATTTTCTGTTCAGAAGTTTTTTATTACTTTTAGAAGCATTTTTAGCTCAATTTGAGATCATTTTCTTTCATTCTGAGATCCGTTTTTTCATACTGATCAAAAGAGTATTCTTTTTACCATTTGAGCTTTTTTAACTTTTTTGGTATATTCACCATTTTAACTCTGCTACTCTGCTGCTCTATGATTTTTCAGACCTCTAGATACGTTTATTCACCATTGATCTCGGTTTTATTGATGTTGGAAGCCATTTCAAATTCGAGTTAGGGTATATTTTTTCGAGGGCTTTTTTGACGTAGAATAACGTCTAGTGACAACATTCTGAGAGCGGAGTGTATATAAAGTGCATAAAATTCAAATGCTTATAACTCATTCAGTTTTTAACAGATTTCCTTTATTCTTGCAGGAATCGATTGAAAAAGAGAGAGTTAAAACAGATTCATTACTAAAATTCACCGCGAAGTAGCCATGAAATTAATTAACCTCAAACTCGTTTGAGAGTAAATTCCCTAACTTATTGCAAGAAATATACTGACGTAGAAAGGCTATCATAATTTCATGCTGTCGTGTCTCATACACAACCTAT
This sequence comes from Wyeomyia smithii, assembly GCF_029784165.1. Lineage (NCBI taxonomy): Eukaryota > Metazoa > Arthropoda > Insecta > Diptera > Culicidae > Wyeomyia > Wyeomyia smithii. Next base: position 22,082,035 of record NC_073694.1, read on the forward strand.
TCAACTTTCTAATTTAAAATCATCTCAATTTTGACGTTGACTAACGTCTATGTCGAAGTTAGGCCCCTGAATTTGAAAATCTAGTAATTCAACCAGGGAAAACCAGAGAAAAGTGGTCAGGTTTTGAACGCTTATTTTGCAGTCATCTATAATCAAGTTTTCGAGGTTTTGGCATCAATCGATCAGAAATTCTTCTACGGTTAAATTTATGTAACAAAAACAAACTATTGTTTGAGATACACTATTGAAAAATTGGTAATTAATATCGATTGTCTAAATCATACCGCGCAGCCAATCACTACCTCTCTTCCCAAGCACAGTCGACACTAACGGATACAATCGATCTGACTTTGTTGTTATTGTTGTTGTCATTTTCTGTTTCCGATGTTTATGCTGCTGCTAGCGGAAAAACCCTTGCAAATATGCATCTTTTTGTTGGTGTTAATTTTACGACAGCGGCCGGCGCCCCATCATTTTAATTCCAAAACCGCACCAGTGACATGCGAACGCTAGGTGATAGCAGCTGAAAGGAGGAAATACAAAAGAGTACCGCTCATCTCGTGCCGGTTTCACCCGTAATGCTGGTGGCTTTAGTAGTAAATGGCTACTGCAAAACACTTGAATGGCTGGAATTCTGGACGGACTAACCAGGAAACTATAATCGGCAACTGGCACCTTTTGGTGCCTCGAAATTTTGGTACAGAAGCGGCTAATTGAATTTTCTGTTTTACCAAATGCTGCTGCTAGCGGAAAAAACCTTGCAAGAATGCATGTTTGTGTTGGTGTTAATATTACGACAGCGGCCGGCGCAGCTTTCAAGAAACATTTTTCTCTACCATTCCATCATCTATGTAGCCCCTGCTTCTTTCTAATTATCTGACGAAACTTGGTATAAAACGTATCGTTCGAACATTTCACCCCATCAGTTTCATTATTAAACCGTACCGGATACATACGGACGCTCGGTGTTAGCAGCTGAAGGGAGGAAAAACAAAATAGTACAGGTCATCTCGTGCCGGTTTCACCCGTAATGCTGGTGGCTACTGCAAAATACTAAAATGGCTGGAATTCTGGACTGAAACCAGTAAACAAGAAATCGGCAACTGGCACCTTTTGGTGCCTCGCAGTTTTATAATAGAAGCGGTTAATTGAATTTTATGTTTTACAATTGCTGCTGCTAGCGGAAAAAAACCTTGCAAAAATGCATGTTTGTGTTGATGTTAATTTCACGACAGCGCTATGTGTTAGCAGCTGAAAGGAGGAAAAACAAAATAGTACCGGTCATCTCGTGCCGGTTTCTCCCGTTATGCTGGTGGCTGTTGGTAATAAATAGCTACTGCAAAATACTAAAATGGCTGGAATTCTGGACGGACTAACCGAAAACCAACAATATAATCGACAACTGGCCCTTTTTGGTGCCTCGAAATTTTGGTACAGAAGCGGCTAGTTGAATTTTCTGTTATACCAAATGCTGCTGCTAGCGGAAAAAACCTTGCAAGAATGCATGTTTGTGTTAATGTTAATATTACGACAGCGGCCGGCGCAGCTTTCAAGAAACATTTTTCTCTACCATTCCATCATCTATTTAGCCACTCCTTCTTTCTAATTATCTGACGAAGCCTTGGTATAAAACGTATCGTTCGAACATTTCACCCCATCAGTTTCATTATTAAACCGTACCGGATACATACGGACGCTCGGTGTTAGCAGCTAAAAGGAGGAAAAACAAAATAGTACCGGTCATCTCGTGCCGGTTTCATCCGTGATGCTGGTGGCTACTTCAAAATACTAAAATGGCTGGAATTCTGGACGGACTAACCAGTAAACGAGAATAATCGGCAACTGGCACCTTTTGGTGCCTCGAAATTTTGTTACAGAAGTTTTGTAAAAGAAGCGTTGCAATTCCCTCTACTATTTGGTTCAATGGAATATAAGAATACGGTAGTCAACGTCATGCGGTCGTGTCTTGAATACCACCCTCCTACTATTTTCCCATTATGAGTATTTTTCTGAACTTAAATGAGGATCTAGTTGACTCTTTCTGGGCTTCAAAATCATATTCCTTCTATTCTTAGTACAAAGTTAGATGATTTTCTTCTTGGTTTTCAAGAGTTTAGATGCTTCCATTGAGCATTTTGAGTTTAATTTGGGATCATTCTATTATTTGACTAATTCTTATCTTGAATCTTAGCGTTCGTCGCTATTCTTACATTGATCTTTATGATACCACCCGGGTGATTGCTGTATTCCTCGCCTCTATTATTAGCAATTTGCATTGAAATGGTAAGTGGCATGATTATTATAATTCGTGCTTGTGTATATGTCCTTCTTTTTCACGCTTACTTCCTCGAACCTCGCTGTCTCCGGACAATATAATCGCCAATTGCAATTCTCTAGAGAAGTTTACACTGGATGACTCTCTCATCAGTTTATTGTAAGAGGAACTTAGTTTTATCGAGAGGTATTTCTCGAGGTTTTGAAGAACTCAACGTAAAGGAAGAGTTAATGGGGAGCCTGAGAAGATTGCTGGATATTTTGTATTGCGTTGGGGTTAATCCATTTTTTTGGCCTTTCATCTAGCATTTATTTAGATTTTATGTTTAATTCGAGAGTATTTTTTTGTCTTTATCTTACCTTTGGTAGCGATCTCCCACTACTTTTTTTCTTCAATCATCCTGAAAACATTTTAAGCGTAACATTCTGAGCTAAGTTTAGGAACATTTTCTTTATTGTCTTTTATTTTTCTTGACATTTTGCGCTCAATTTGGAATTATTTTAGATTGACTTGTCCTGGTTTTAAGATCTGTTTTTCCGTAATTTCAAACTCAATTTTGGATCATTTTGCTCAATACCTTCTCAGACTTTTGGAAGCGAATCTATAACCAATCTAAGCTCGTTTTGGGATTTTATTGGCCTTTGAAAGTTTTTCCAGACAAATTTGCACCTTTTCGAGCTAAATATGTAAACATTTTGTTTCCAGCCTTTCTAAACGTTCACAAGTATTTGATCGCCATTTTGAGCTTAGTGGAGGGTTTTTATTGACCTTTTGAAGTATTTTTTGCCATTTTAGGAACAACTTAATATTATTTGATTTCGTAGTTTTTCTTTGGTTTACACACATTCAGAGGCTTTTGTTCGACATTTTGCACTCAATTGTGGATCATCTTTTTTGATCTTCTAAAGGTTTCTTGATATTTTGAACCAATTTCAGGATATTTTTTTTTGTTTTTAGGTCTTTAGAAGCATTCAATTACCATTTGAACACCAAATTTGAGACTATTTCTATGGTTTTTCGCTCAAGAAGAGTTCTAAGCTATTTTGAGCTGAATTTTTCTTTACATTTTGCGCCTCATTTGAAGTTAAGTTTGATTTTTCCTGGTCTTAAAAACAATTTTTTCGCAGCTCAATTTTGGATCATTTTCTGGTTAGTATTATATGCCTGCCACATATGCCTGCCATACTCTAATATGGGTGGATTGGGACAAATGGAACCCACAAGAGTTTATAGTACTTGAGCTCACCTTCAAGAAAGAGTATTGACATCATGATTTCACTTGCCCCTTTTTAACTTATACGTTTTCTTAAAGTTATCAAAAAATATGCTAAAATATGATATTACTTTACTTTAAAGGCGACAGACCGATTATCGATCCAGTGCCGAATCCAGAACAGGTCGCCATGTCCCTCGGTCTTGGGCTGCTATCCTCCAATCGCCCCTAACACCTATTTCGCGTGCATCCTCGTCGACAGCACACATCCAACGAGTGCGGAGTCTACCTCGAAGTCATCGACCTCTATCGGGATTCCTGCTGAATATAGCCTTCGCTTGACGCTCATCCGGCATTCTCGCTACATGCCCAGCCCACTGAAGCCTGCCGTGTTTTATCCGCTTGACTATATCCGCCGATTTGTATGCCTGGTACACTTCATGGTTCATGCGTCTGCGCCAAACACCATTCTCTAGTTTGCCGCCAAGGATTGAACGCAAAATCCTACGCTTAAAAACACCAAGAGCTCGTCGATCAGCCTCTTTCAGCGTCCATGATTCATGGCCGTAGAGGGCCACCGGAAGAATCAGTGTTTTATAGAGTGCAAGTTTAGTTCGGACTTGCAGACTGCGGGACCTTAGCTGGTAACGCAATCCGTAAAAGGCCCTGTTTGCGGCTGCTATCCGCCTCTTTATCTCACGGCTAACCTCGTTGTCACATGTCACTAATGTGCCCAGGTAAATAAATTCGTCGACTACTTCAAATGTTTCCCCACCTAGCACCACCGTAGCACCAACCTCCGACGGACTACCACGCACTCTGCCAGCCACCATGTATTTCGTTTTGGCAGAGTTTATGACAAGCCCTAATCTCGCAGCTTCTCTCCTGAGAGGTCCGAAGGCCTTTTCCACAGCTCTACGGTTGATACCAATAATGTCGAAATCGTCCGCAAAACCAAGAAGCATGTGCGACTTCGTAATGATGGTGCCGCCCTTCTGCACACCAGCCCTCCGTATAGCACCTTCCAATGCGATGTTGAACAATAAGTTCGACAGTCCGTCACCCTGCTTCAAACCATCTAACGTCACGATAGAATCCGATATCTCACCGGCTATCCTGACGCTTGATGTAGAACCTTCAAGGGTGGCACGTATCAGCCTAATTAGCTTTGTTGGGAAGCCATGTTCGATCATAACCTGCCATAACACATTTCTCTTAACTGAATCGTACGCTGCTCTGAAGTCTATGAACAGATGGTGCGTCTGCAGGTTGAATTCTCGAAATTTATCGAGGATTTGTCGCAAGGTAAACATTTGGTCCGTCGTGGAGCGTCCCCCTCGAAAACCGCATTGGTACTCGCCAACAAAGGTCTTCTGCAACGGCCTCAGTCTGTGGAACAGGATGCGGGAGAGAATTTTGTACACGGTATTGAGAAGTGTTATGCCCCGATAATTGCTACAGTCCAGGCGATGGCCTTTTTTGTAGATCGGGCATATGAGACCCTCTAACCAGTCCGAGGGCAATTCTTCATCAGACCACACTCTCAGCATGATCCGATGGATGGCACGATACAGCTGTTCGCTCCCGACTTTGAAGAGTTCGGCGGGAATGCCGTCCTTCCCAGCTGCCTTGCAGTTTCTCAGCTCTTTCACTGCTTTCTTCACCTCGTCCATGGATGGTGGATCCACAGCTTGACTATCATTCTCAATAGTCATCCTGCTCCTTACGACTCCACTGTTTCCCTCACCGTTCAACAGCACACTGAAGTGTTCCTTCCAACGCCTGGCCACCTCTGTTTTATCGGTTATCAGGTTCCCCTCCCTATCGTTGCACATGACAGGGGCTGACACGTTTCGATTCCTGATTCCGTTGACCTTCTTGTAGAAGCTCCTCGCATCGTGCCTGGAGAAGCAACCTTCCGCCTCCGCAAGAATACGCTCCCAATGCTGTCGTTTCTTCCGGCGGTGGAGTCTCTTTTCAGCGGCTCTTGCATCTCGATATCTACCCATGCTCTGACGAGTCACAGCCGTGGCCAACATGTGACCCCTGGCGCGGTTCTTCTCTTCCGTCACTCGCTGGCACTCAGCGTCAAACCACTCATTGGGCGCAGCTGCCGCAGTTGTACCCAACACTTCTCGCGCTGTAGTGCTGATCGAACTGTGGATGTGCCTCCACTGGTTATTCAGGTTCCCTTCAGCTCTTTCCTCAATCCGTTCATCAACTTTCTGCGAGTACTCTGCAGCTACTCCTTCAGTTGATAGCCGCTGGATGTTCAACTGCATCCTCCTCGTTGCCTTGGATTTCAGCACGTTGGACAGCCTGGCGCGGATTTTGGCTACTACGAGATAGTGATCCGAGTCGACGTTCGGTCCTCTGAACGACCTCACGTCTGTAACGTCTGAAAAGTGCCGTCCATCAATCATAACGTGGTCAATTTGAGAGCAAAGCTCTCCATTCGGGTGCATCCAGGTGTGCTTACGTATATTCCGGCGTGCGAAATAAGTGCTACAGATAGCCATCCCCCTAGCTGCAGCGAAATTAACAAGCCTCAAGCCATTGTCGTTCGTAGTAGAGTGGAAGCTTTCCCTACCAGTTACGGGGCGGAAGAAGTCTTCCTGCCCGACCTGTGCATTTGCATCTCCGATGACAATCTTTATATCATGTCCTGGGCACTCATTGTATGTCTTTTCCGAAGCTCATAGAACTCCTTCTTTTCGTCATCGGGTTTCTCGTTGGTCGGTGCGTACACATGTATCAGGCTGTAATTGAAGAATTTGCCCTTAATTCTCAACACGCATATACGGTCACTGATCGGCCTCCATCTAATGACACGCTTCATCTGTTTTCCAATTAGCACGAAACTGACTCCTCTTTCTGCTTTCACGCCGCCACTATAGTAGTTGTGGTACTTAAATGAAGTGTCCGCAATAGGATCTACTGCTCGGAATTCGCGTTCTCCCGATTTCGGCCACCGCACCTCTTGGATAGCTGCAACCTCTACATTCACCTTCCGCAGCTCTCTAGCCAGGATACTTGCGCGTGCCGGTTCGAGTAGAGTCCTTACATTCCAAGTACCGAGTTTCCAATAATCGTTGTCCTTTTTCGTTCGCCTAGGTCCATGCCGATTATTCCGTTCCGTATTTATATCTGGATTTTTCGTAGTATTTAATATTCAGTATGCTGCCTTACTAGGGCTGCGATACCTAGTCTCGCGACGGGGCTGCCGTCTTTGATATAGCTGGCGAGACACCGCGTTTCATGATTCAGCCGCCCGCTCCGGATCAGACGCTGTTGTACGCCGCCCCTAACATGGGGAAACAGCCGCGTACGTTCCCCCTTCCCAGTCAGCATACGACCAAAGTTTCCACCGGGGTTGGTTACCCGATCTCTACAACTTTCCTAAATAAACCATCCTTCTATCTCTTAACACAAAAAAGTTAGATTATTTTTTAGTAGAATAAACTTTACATAATTTTTGCCAATTTGCGATTATGCGAGTTATTCATACAAACAATCGTTCTCAAGACACTATTAAGGTAGGGTGAAGGTGAAAGGCGCTATGGAATTAAGTTCCACTTTTTGCCTTATTGGACCACTGTGCACTGTGGTCAAAAGGACAAAAAGTGGAAAATAATTTCTTAGCTTTGAACAATTATTTGTACGAATGAACTGCAGAATTTCAGTGTAGCAAAAATTGTTTAAAGGTTCCTTTGATAAAAAACTAATTTTTGCGTTGAGAGTTACGGGAATGGTTTATTCGGCCAGGTATGAAAAAATGTAACAATTCCAAATTTTGCTGGATAAACTAGATTCTTGGACTCTTTGAGTACAAAGTTATAGAGAATTTTATATGGAAGTTACATAAAATTTAGTTTTTTTGTACATAACTTTTGTTAGCTGTATTTTACAAGAAAACGTTGTTCTAAGAAATTGTTGATGTACACAAAACACACGTTTTTTTGCCAAAGATCGCACATCTCTAGGACTTTTCCTTATAAAATTATCGCATTTTGTAGCTTGTCAAAATGTTTAAGGTAAAAAGGGACAAGTGGAGGTATAATGTAAATAGTTTTCCTTAAAGCTCATGTACTACGAACTGTTTTTGTTGTTGGTGAACAGAGTGCAAGAGTAGTTCGAACTTCAAATCAATATTGTCTTGATGACATAAATTTTTATTTATTTTACCAAATGTAAGGCGAATCGTTGCCTCGTTTTTTCTTATTAGTTTCGCCCCAATCACGAAGTAGTTCCTAATTTTTTTATTGACACTCTTCGGGAATTCAGTGAATTGACGTTTCGTTAACAGAATTTTCAGTGTGGAAAATTAGCGGAGTCGACACCCACCACTATGAATTATCTGTAAGAAAAAAAGCTCGCATGATGTTATTAAGGTCTTGTGTTTGAAATGAAACCTTAAAAGAAGATTTGCTCATAGGTAACGAGTTTTTTTATCTGTGATGTTAGAGCGACGAAACACGTTGTAATTTTGGAGAAAATTTCGCCCTTCACCTCGAATAGATAATTAGGTCTGTCGTGGCATTCAAAATCGACACCCCTCGCTAAATTGATATCTCGCGCGGCATACTCCGAGACGTGTACCGATCAAGATACATTAATTCTATATGTATGTACTTGCTGCGATGGCATCGCGCGAGGCATCAACTTCTACAAAAGGGGAAAAACTTCAGCCCCAACCTTTCAACTTAAGCTTTAGTTTCAATAACATCTCAATTGTTCGTTGAACTTTCGCAACGCACCAAGCTTACCAGAGGCGCTCTCGTATACGCTTGGCTGCGAGAGAGGAAGCGGGCTGTAATTCACTGCTTCACACACACACCCAGCCGTACGCATCTCGCACCAGGCATCAGCAGCAGCAGCATCAAAGCCATAAAGGTGGAATACGTCGTCGTCGTTTCACATCATCGGAGGGGCAAAGTTTGATTGCTTTCGGAAGAAAAGGTGCGAAAGAATGTGATTGCTTCGGCGAAAGAATCTCGAGAAGAATTTTTTTCCTCCTATCGTCTTCGTCGATTGGTTACCGAAGGAGGGCGGGCGGTGCGGCGCAGCGCACACGGAGTTGAAAGGAGCGAATTAAGGCAAAATCGCTGGGGATTTGTTTTTGCATCAAGTCTGCTGGAAACTTTGCGCTGAGTGCGCTGACGTTGTAACAAGCTTGGGAATATGTTGGAGCTTTCGGGCCGTTTCGAAACCACGTGGTCAAATTTTAATTAATTTCTTAAAACCCCTCTCCACAAACTATGCTTGACTAATGGTGATTTTTGGATCAATTCGCTGTGCGAATGATGAGCAGTTCTTGTTTCGATAATGGAATGTAGTACATTCCACGTAGTTGTACGCTTAAAAGATACAGAGTTGGTGTTTATAATTTTTGATTGATGCTTTCGGAATGCTTTTCATTCAATAATCGGTTTGTAAAATTTATGTTCATGTGTAATTACACTCTAAGAATGTTCTATTCCGGAGTTTGAGAGTTGGCGATGTTTTTGGAGAAGGCATTTCCGTTTAAGAGAGTGTTCATGGGAAACGTTTAAAATTTAGAAAGTGATAATTGATGATAACACTGAAACTTTGAACGAAAAATAATATAGGCTCTGATGTGCAAAAGTGAGCCACTTTACAACACAAAGCATCACATCATAGATTTGTTTTTAGTAAGCTAATCGAAAACAATGCGCTAAATTTCACTTGTAAAAGGTTTCCCATGATGTTTGCCAAACACTTTTGAAAAAGACTGAGAAAGAGAGCAAACTCACACCAAACGCAGCAGAAAAATAAAATAAAATCAGGGAAAATCATTCGCGAAAAAAATTTTATGGAAAGTTCGCTTTCGACCTTGCCTTTTCGATTCGCGATCCTATGATGTAACACAGTTTTGGCGTTTACCGAAATACACGATCCTCCTCCCTAGCAACAGGGGGCAGCAGTTTCTTGTCTGAGAAAGGTCGCTTTGGCTCGCCCCACGCTTTCCAGTTCAAGGCGGGCAAGCAGGCAGGCAGCAAACAAAAACAGAAAACAACAGCAAAAAGAACCATCGACACATTCACCTCAGCTCAGAGCTCAGCCGCCTGAATTCCGCGCAGACAAGACAGAAAGGCGAAAAATTTATTCACTTTCAATATGTAAACTAACTGTATCAGATAACATTGTCGTGTTTATGGTTTTTTATAGCTCTTTATAAACACAAACACATTTACATGATTTATCACAATCGCACCACTTGTGCTCTGGGTTCTGGTGCTGCCCATTGATAGGCATATTCAATGCTGCTGCTGCTGATGTTGCTGCGGTGCATGGGTGCCCTAACAATGAAGTCTCGAAGGAGAAGCACACACACAAAAAAATGCAATAAAGCCGAAGAGAAGAAAAAAAAAACCATCGTCAAGTGAAATGATTGAATGAATGCATGCATATATTAAACGCTGACAGGCAAGAAGTCACAAAGCAAGGCAAGGGAAGGAATAATAGGATAACAAAAGACCGATACCAAAATGTGTTCACACACTGACTTGACTGCCTCGCTGCTGCTGCTGCTGCTTGGCGTGTATCAAAGCGCGAAACATACAATGGTGGTACCGGTACGGGAACGGGTCTTATTCAGCAGAGAGCAGCAGCTTCCTGCGGGCGGCTCTTTGGCAACAACTCTCGCACAGCAGCCAGCCTCTGCACTGACTGTGAAGCGATGGCGGCAGCGAGCGGCGGCCTATCGGGCGGAAAGAGCAATTTCTCAGCTAATAATGATTACGCCGGTACTGTGCCTGCCTTTGCCGCGCTCCGCGCCTTTGGGATGATGGGAACCTTAATTGAACTGCAGCGAAAAAAAATCAGTTCGGTTCGGAGGTTTGCGGAGGTTATAGCACTGTGCACTGTTGGATTAGGACGGTTCGGGGGCTAATTTGTAATGAAATGTTTCGTAAATTTGGTGGAGCGCTGCCGTTAGTTTGTTCCTTAAATTTGATGAACATATGGCTTTTTACGCAATCTTTGGAATTACGCGCGGTTATTGTCTGCCTTCAATGAAGAAGATTTTACTTCTATTGATACTAGGGGGTCAGTAATGAGAAGAGAAGTGATTTTCAGTCGAAGGATGGAGAGGCGCAGTACTGGCAATGATATTTATCTCTGCTGTTTGCGCCGCTCTAATGTGTCCCGCATTCCACAGAAGGGGGGCTACAACATGTTTATTTTTTTGTGATGCTAGACAACTCATTTTCATATAATGAATGTGAAATCGGAACCAATGCCTTTGCCAACATGCCATACAGACGTTAAAAAAATATTAGTCTCGAAAGCATCGGTCGGATTTGCACGCCACCACGCAGATAAATTCTGAACAACTCTTAGGGTGCGCAAGTTCACAAAAATTACCAAGAGTTCGGCATTGTTAGCGAAAAAGTTCTGCCCCGTTATCAAAAGAGGCCAACAAGAAAATGATCCTAAGTTGATGAAAAAACGTTTCTGACTGACAGCTTCTATTTAAATAAATTTGGTATTAGAATCAAATTGAAACATTACCTATATATTTTTAATATTCAGCTTCTGAATAGTTGAAAAAATAAAACTGTAAGAAGATTGAACCTAATTAACTTCAAAATGGTAAAAATCGTTTACCAAGAAAACTGAAATCTGAATAATTTGAAAGTCTAAAATGACAAAAAAGCCATAAAAGGAAAAAATAACCTCAACTCGATCCTAACAAAACAACTTGAAAGATCAGAAATGTTAGAAAACACATTATGATATGTGAAATGTTACAAAATAAATTAATTCTAAATTAAGTTTAAAATTCAAAAAAATACTTCTAACTGAGCTCAGTACTCCGAAAAGATGCTAAATTGAGCTCATAATTATATAAAAAAAAACACTTTTAAAGTCAGAAAAAAACGCAAAATAAATAGTTTCAAATTGATATACTTTGGAAGGCCAATAAAGGAAAATAATCCAAAGCTGAGCCTACTAAATGCTTGGGAAAAAATGCTCTCAAATTAAGCTCGGAATGGTGGAAAAACGCTTCCAAAGAGGCCAGAAAAAGTCAACAAAAATGAACCCAAATTGAGTATAGAAGACTTATAGTCGACAACGAAGAAAATGCTCTTTGACTGAGCTCAGGATGGTTTGAAACGCTTCAGAAGGTCAACAGAAGAGAATTCGATATAAAAATTAGCATATATTTCAATTGCAAAAATGAAAAAAATACACAAAAATTAACCGGAAAAGCAGTGGTAAACAGCGGTTGCTTTTTGTTCACGATGTTTGTATGGGATCCGTGATGTAAGCGGCTCAACCTTTTTTCAAGTAATGTCATTTTCCCAATTTTGCAATTTCGTATGTTATGTATGAAAAATGAATCTCATTTCGCATTGACCAACAGTGAAACCGGATGGAGCTTTTTGCCACGCAACAGAACAATATCTATACATATAGGAATGGGATTCTGTCTGATCCTTAAAGGCTTGGAAATGACTGAACCTATGGCCGTGAAAATAATAATGTAAGGATTTTTTAAGCCAAAAAGGTTCTTATGATGGTTTAGAACTCCTTCTTCCTCTGGGAGTAGCGAACCTTTACATTAGAGAAATGACAAGACACTCACCGTTAAGGCAACTGTCAACATCAAAACGGACGAGTTGTATGATTTTGCATTGCCGTTATCCGTTTTGATTTTGACAGTTGCCTTAACGGGGAGTGTCTTGTCATTTCTCTAATGTATAGGTTCCCTATCTGGAAGAGAGTGCTCTCACACAAACGAAACATATTTTGCTGCATAACTCGAGAGCTAAATTCGGCAAAGGGAGGTTTTTGGGAGCAAAAATATTTCTATAATGGTTCGACATTCCCCCGCCCTCTGGAAGGTAGGGTTCCCATACAAAAGAAATACAAATGTTTGCAGAATTCGAGAACTAACCAAGCAAACGGAACCAAATTTGGAAAGTGAGGATTTTAGAGTACAAGAAACGTTTCAATGATGGTGTGACACCCCTCCTGATGTAAGAGGGGGTGGTGGTCTCCCACAAATAAAACCCATATTTTGACCAGTTTTACTTTTTGAATTATTGGGATGATGCCATTAATCGATCCCGGACATCTCAAATGACCGAATTGGGTACTTCCGGAACCAGAATGATGCCTAAAGGCCAGAAGTAGACTCCAATTTTTTGAAGTAGAATACTTCTCTCAGGAAGTTCGGCTACATAGGGATGTGAAATGAAAATCTAAAACCGAAAAAAGTGAAAAATATGTCCAATTTCAAATGCTAATAAATCGGTTAGTATTCGATGGATTTCCTTCGTTCTTGCAGCAATAGATTGGAAAATCTTTTAAGATTCTTGTCATTTTATTTTTCAAACTATTGTACTATTGAAAATAGTCAAGCCTTGTCAAAACGAAAACTTCGGCCTCTGATTGGTCGTTATATAATTGCTTCCCAAGCACGGTCGACAGAATCATAGACCTTGCCATTTGAAATGTGCTATTTGGCCTATATAAGAGCCTGTTTCACCTGAAGCCGCAGCAGTCCTCCCTTAGCAGCAGCAGTGGATACAGCAGCAGTAGCAGTGCAGCGGACAACGGCCACAGCTGTGGTATGGCAACGGATAGCGGAACGCGTCTCAGCATTGATAGCAGGACCAGGTGATGCAGGGCAGCGGATACCAATGGCAACGGAAGCGTCCACTACTGTGGCAACGGGGATAGCGCAGCGGTTGACGTTGGTCTCAGCATCTATATAAGCAGGTCCAGCTGATGCAGTGTGGCATTTTAGTGAAATGCTGTCTCTGAGCGATAGCAGACACACTAGAAAATGCATCCAATGAAAAAAAAAAAACGTTCTGGAAAGCTTTTCAGTGTTTATTTTCCCCCAAGGAATACTTTATTCGCACTGCCAGGAATAACGCAAAGATGTGATCGGCATCTTATCAAACATTGAATTAAACAACATATTGTCCTTTTCAGGATGAAATAAAAACGTAATTGAAGAGTTAATATTTTCTCTTAAATCAATTTACACTTTCAAGAAATTTGGAACAAATATATTTGGCTTTATCTACGTGTCTCAGAACGTACTGAATTACCTTTTCCTTCAGTCATGAGCACAACATCCGAAAAGTTTTCATTATCAGCAGAAAAATTAATTCTTCGCATAATCAAAATTCAAAAATTATCAAGTCCAAATCATGACAAGCAACTATATTATTGAGAATGGTCAATCCTTGTTGAAGTGCGAAATTTGACTGATCTGATTAGTCGTTAATATGATTGCTTCCCAAGCACGGTCGACAGAATCATAGACCTTGCCATTTTAAATTTGCTATTTGTCTGTATGAGAGTAAGGATGGGAATTATCGACTGAAACGGCTATCGATAGTTATCGATGATTTCCTACTACCATCGATAGGTTTTTCATCCCTATATAAGAGCCTGTTCCAGTTGAAGCCGCTCATATTAGTTCTAGACACCGACAACAGCAGTCTTCCCTTAGCAGCAGTAGTAGCAGTGCTCATTTTGACAACACATGAGCCGTCTAGTTTTGAGTGTTAAATCAGCTTTTCACTGTTTATTTTATCACAAGGAATACTTTATTCGCACTGTCAGTGATAACGCCAAGATGTGATCGGTATCTTATCCGATATTGAATTGAACAACAAATTAAAAAATTACTGACACGCAAGCAGCCGGGTTTTCTTGTAAAGGTATTCTACTTTATCCTTGCGGTCGTGGCTTTGAACACAACCCTCCTGTGATTTTTTCCAAGATGGCGACATCCGTCCACTGGAAAACAGCACAAAATTGCCGAATACCTCCTTTGATTTAATAATTAAAAAAAGATATGTGATTATTTGAACTATTTGATTTCCCTGTTTCAGCATCCAACTACAGTAATTTTCTCGGAACAATTGTTAGCGATTGGCAATGGGGAAGTACAAGTTGAGTTTTTCGTTTCATTGATTTCGTTTCCGCAAAATTTCTGCCACTTAATATCGACGAAAAAGAAACTCATTACAAATGTGTTCCCGAATAACTTGAATGTAATGAGACAAAATTTGACGTAAAGTATCTAAAAACCAATGTATTACAAGCAATGATACTTCAAGATAATTCTTATGACGAGGATGTTCGAGATGAGGATAAAAGCATTCATTTTCGCCGATTTGTCTTTTGAGTTTGAACGTATCCAATATACAATTTGTCATGCATTTGCAGACTTTAAATAAACCGCAAGGTCAATCTTTGGAAGTATGTGGAAGCAATTTAGAATGTTTAACTTCAAACAAAAAAATCGGCGGCACAAAGTTTGCCGGGTCAGCTAGGATAATCTATTAATGTACTATGCCACGCAAACAAAAAATATTGTTGCTCGGAAAAACTGTGTGGAAACACCGAAATACGATTAAAACGGCACTTTTTCAATCATTGTTGCTTCCAAAATGTTATTTTTAACAACAATTTGGACATATAAGGGCTGCATCTGGCAAAAAAATTTCTCAGCTTTCAAATAAAAGCATTACTGGTATACATTTAGAGTTAGTTCAAAAAAGAGTATTCAAGAAACTTAAAAGCTCTGAGTAGATTAACGAAAGGGCCTACGCATAGAAGATTTTTTTTCATTAAATGTGTCCTTATATTAGCCCCTGAAATATTCCCAACAAGGACTTAACGAGCTATATATAACTAAATAAAATGCTGAACAATACTTCGAGCAGGTGTATGTCAACCATCTGGTCGCGTCTTGGATATCACATTCTTATTCTTTATGTATTCGTTATATCAATACTTCCAAGCTCTATTGCATACAGTCTCTAAGTACCTCACTATTTGTCTATCATTTGCTGTTCAAAGCCTCAAATTTTTCTAGCGGACTCATGCCACCGCTGTCACCATAATTTATTTGAATTAGAAATTGAGGCAAAGTTATACCAAATACCAAAATTATTTCATAGATTAGGTGAACACAAACATAAAAATCTAGTCTTGATTTATAATCAAATATATCAGTAATCAATTTAATTTTAATTTGCATCATTTACATACTTGAAAAAATAGTTAGAAAAATGAATATAAAATCGTGATGACTTACGTGCAACTTTAGTCGTACGAGGGTAGTCCGAGAAGTCTTTTGCTTCACTTTTGTCCAATAATGCTCCAATGTTTAGTATATATTCGACAAGGGATTACAGAACATACGAAAAACTAAATATTATCTCTAACCGGAAAACACTGTGAAAAAGAATCTCGCAGTGAAAACAGCTCCAACCAATGGCGAGACCAAGGCATCCGTTTTCTGAGATGCGCGTGGTATAATTGATATTGATTATCTTCTGAAAGGAAGTATGAACGATGTTATTCAATGGAAAGGAAGGGTAAATCGAGCATATTTGGTACAAAAATGTGTAGTATTATTTAAACAATGCATCAAATTCATACATGTTTTATATGATTGGCCGGAATCAATCAAATCTAGTTGAAAAAGTTTACTTATACGAACTATTCACCAGATTTAATCCCCTTGAATTATTATCTGTTCCTAAGTTTGAAAGTGTTACTTTTTTGTTCGAACTTCGTGTACTTGGTTTTTGACGTAGAATTACGTCTTACAACATACAGTACCATTTTCGGATAGCGGTGCGATTCCAGTATGGGTATTTCGATACCGGGATGTTATCCAGAGACCGCAAATCGATCCCGGTTACCACTTCGAATCTCTTTGGGGCACATTATTTTCAGAGTGTTATTTTGTTAGTGTTGGAAAAAACTGACTGGCATAAATATAATGATAGACTGTCGTTATCCTACGTCAACCTTGCGGTCGTGTGTCATACACAACCACTCTAACTTTTTCGGACAAATAATAGCACCGGGTGACTCTTTTTCAGGTTGGGGTGAACTTAATATCTCAACTATTCTTCATATCATTCCAATTTTGAAAAATCGTAACTTTTGTATCACTGAACCTCTTTCCAAGGCACTTGAAATGGATACGCAGGAAAAATAACGAACGGCAGCTCTAGTTCTTACCCTGATTGATTAAAAGTAGGCAGATATTTATAACCACAAAGTACCATTGAAATCTGAGAAACTCAAACCAATTACTGGTCGAGTTTGTATGAATTTCCAAGAATATCGGCCATTTTAACATAGAATGGACATAACTCAAAAACACTCCCAACTATTTTCTCTTAGAATTTACACATAGGTTAAGAACTACATAACAAACAAACTGGCGTTCAACGTTTTGATGCTATTTTTTGTTTGATAGTAACGGTCTGTGGGAGCACCGTGGATATAGTTGTATAAAACCGTTTGGCGCAGTCATAAAATCATTTCATTAAGTTGTGCATCAAATGAGATGATTTGATGAGAAAGAAATAGTAGGAGAGTGGTACCCGTGATAAGACCGCGTAGTTGACGTAGGACTACAATAGTTTTATATTTCCCTTTGAGGCTCTGTTTGATTTGAGCTCGTTTTACTTCTAGCACGGTTCGATTTTGGCACACATGTGCCAAAACGAGCGATTATGTCTAAACACATTTCTCAGTCTTCTTGATAATTTCAACAAATTTAAGCTCAACATCCTCCAAAAGAAAGGTATTTTGGTTCTTTATGTTGCCAAAGCGAATGACCGGAATTGGTAAAACGGTTCCTGGAACATGACCGGAACATGTGCCGGTTATATGTATAACAGTGCTGATAAAAGTCATTTTCCCCAGCAAAATTCTTCGATAATTACAGCCAATCATTTTCAATTTTCACTTCCTATGATCGCAGCACTCTTTCAGATACACTAGATTTTCGTCCTAGTAACGTGCTGTTATACTCAGATGAAATAGATCGCGCGCATCGTTCACGGTTACGGAATAAAGTTTGACGACAAATCCAACCAAATGATCTTCACTTCAAAGCGAAAAAGAAAAACAAACAGTCCACTCAACCAATATGAACCTCACCGAAACACTTTTTCACTGACACTGACCGATGCCTTGACAATCTTCGTTAACTGATAAACTGATTTGTTGTCTTGCTTTCATCGCATAAAATATAATGAGGTGTTTTGACAGTTCACTTCCATGCAAAAAGCGGGAAGGGAGAACTCTGAAAGGATTGTAAAACAATAACGTTTATGGGTGCTTTTTTTCACTTTTACTCAAGAGTGTCAACAAATATCAACCCTGAAAAAATAACGATAAAAAATTACAGTTTTTGAACCAAAATGTTATTCACAGAAAACTTAAAATGGACATGAGAAAAACAGAGTGTAGAGTTTAAAAATAAACAACGCGATTATCTGTACAATGAACCTAATTTATATACTCTGCTATCTGCCTCTACCGACACGTACAGAATTTTGCTGTCCCCGGTGGCGCAGCGTATTTTGCGGTACCCGAGTAATCATATTGAATTCTGATATTTGCTACTACATATACGAAACAAGAAGAAGAAGAAGACAATTTAAACGGCAATTCGATTGTATTCCACACAGTACCAAAAAATGAAATTTACAACTAATACAAATGAAAGCACATAACGGTTTATAGCACATAAAGTGAAAAACATATACAATTTCACACCGTTAATAATGCACAATACAGAATCGTTTTAAACCATGTAAATTTGTACGTTAATTGATATAAACTTAAAGCTTCGAATATATATTCATTTACTTCGCATGTGAATATAATACCACACGGAATATTACATGGTTTCCAATGCTCCATTTATGTGCATTTGAAGTAATGTAATTTTTTTCTACTGTGCAGATCGCCAAACGATACTTACGCGTTAACCCAACACGCCCCATTGTGCGTCGACAACGGCAATGTAGTCTTAACTTGGCTTGGTTGCACACAAATGAATATCGAGATCTACTGTACTGATAGACGACGAGTGACCAACCAGCGCTCTATTCATACATTGCTAGGTGCAGTACTGTTGCCTGTGCCAGCATGTTTTCCATCAAGACATCAGTTTTAATAACATTCTGACAGCAGAACGTGAAACTGTCTGATAGTGGAGGTGGTTACGAACTTTCCGAAAAAGCTTCACCTTCAAGACATCAATATAGTCTAGGCTCATAGAAGCAAACGTTAGTTGACCTATTGGGACGGGGGGATTCTGTCAAATTTTTTTTTGCCACTGCTATACGGGATATCACAGCAACCAGAGGTGCTCGCATGTGATTGGTACATTGTTCGTGAAAATTCGACCTTGAAACTTTTATTCAATTTTCACTGTCAAACAATGAAATGATAATGATAACTGAGGAATCACAAAATTGTCCATCATTTTATCAATCCAACGACATATTGATTATTGTAATCCATCATGTGGTTACACCTGCATTACCGTTTGAAATCTTTCATTCCAACGTTACACCTTGGTTTTAGTTTCCGCAGAATGTTTCTCGATATTGTGCGGTTAGACGTAGTCCTACGTCAAAAAAAATTGAGTGAAATACTTTATAAATCGCTGAACACAAAGACGTTTTAATTAAATAATTAAATTGTTCTGCACAATTTGAACATAACTTCTAGATGAATCTCTAACGCAGAATTCTACTAGAGAGACGAAGAGAGAGAATTTTCCAGCGGACGCATCCCACCGCTGTCACCAGACTTTCTTCGAAATTAGAAAATCAACGATGCCAAATCTGCCACTACTAATTTATATTTAAAATTATGAAAATTCGTGTGAATTCATTTGTTAAAATAATAAATAAAGACTAATCTTGATTTTATTCTTCCAGACGGGACTCGATCCCGCACTATCCGATGTCTCCGACATGGTGTTTTGAAAACAGGACACAATTGTAGAAAGTAATCAATTTTATTGCTCAGGAAATATTACTTTCACAGTAGTTTAATGTTGTCTTTGAAGTAAAAACGGCTGGGACTACCTAGCTTGTTTTTAGTTATTTTAAAATACATTGGTGTTACAGCCTTTTTGTGTATTCGTTACCTCACTATTTTTCCAACATTTGCTGTTGAAGACTACGTATTTCCTAGCGGGCCTATCCCACCCCTGTCACCAAAAAAATCTACCTAGAAGAGAATTGAGAAGCAACACATTTTTGGTTTGCGAATCCGCATCAGACCTATTTCTGTCCATATTAAATGTTGCACCAAAATTCTACGGAGAAAAACTCTAACCGAGGCGTGATTTTTGAAACAATTTATTAGCGCTGGAATGATACAAGAATATTTGAGCTGCAGTTAAGAATTACTGGAACTAGTGGAAAAAGGGTAGAAGTGGACTTTTCAATATTTACTGAGTACACCAAAGTCGCTTTTTACGCGGTAGTATCGGACAATACTTACCTCCTTGAAAAAAAAAAAACAAAAAGAATCAGAGAACTTCAATTTTGTAATTGAATAGAAAAACAATATCGCACGCTTAGCCTTGGGGCTAATCGCGGTCTCGATCAACTAGATTTGTTGAGAGAATTCGTTATCGATATTGTTTTTGGCACATTTTGCATGTGTAGGATAAGTACAACGATACACCGTGCCCCAGTGCTGAGTCGAGAAAATTTCCAGCTCGAAAAGATCCTGGACTCGATCGGGAATCGAACCCGATATCACAACCGTGTGGGAGAGCTAGCCGACCGACATCGCTAACCACAGAGCCACGGGGACCACATAATTAAATAGAAACCTTGTTTATATTTAGAAAAAGTAAAACACATGGTTTCATTCATTCATCACATACTATGATGAAAATCGATTCTTATACCTCATAATGTCAATAATAGCATTCATTCAAAGCTATTGCGTATCGTAAAACATGTTTGCACAATATGACTTTTCAAACCATTTATTCGACCATGACATAAGAATATCTTTCACTAAACGATGTCATGATATTTGACGTAACAAATAGAAACAAATTTACTAATATACCAGACCCGAAGAAAAAAGTTCACCACGCTCTGCTCTGCTCTGCATACAACGAAAAGAAAGAGAATGGCGCGCGCGCACCAAAAACAGGTAGCCCCTCCAATTTGTCATTCCGTTCAAATTGCTGTCCTACCGGAGGGTAGCTTTATCACTCAAACGCAAAAATTACGAACACAGAGTGTCGCTTGCCTACCTGGAGCGAAAAGAGGCGAATTGTGTGCCACCATACCACACCACACAGATAAGTGATCATTTTAACATAATCTACCTTCGTGCCCCTCGACGAGAAGCTCACACGTCTTGCCGGAAGCCCACTCATAGCGAACGAAACCGACGTAATCAAGTGTGCACATAGCAAACAAAAAAAGAAGAGATACTTCCTCCAAGTAAAATGTAAAACCTTCCATCATCATTTTTCGTCACATCTGTCATATTCGAGGCCCGTCTTTCTGCTCCCACTATCTTCAGTTCCGCCTACGACGTGAGTCTAGGAGAACAGAAAAGAAAGCTGCTCCAGCTTCGACTAAGCCGGTTCCATGTCGACGAGAACCACCAGGAAGAGGTTGGAATTCAATCTAAATCTTTATTTTTTTTTCTGTTGTCTCATTTCACTCGGGCAGAGATCCCCCTTCTTATCGCAAACCCAAACTCCACTACACCACATACACCTTTTTTTCCGTTCCTCGCCTAGAGTGACAACCGCAGTCGCCGCACCGTGGTGAATCTATCTGTGCCCAGTCAACCACGCAAAAGAAAGTAAATCCGATGGGAATTGCATTTACTTGTGATGCCGCCGCCCCCGCCAAAAAAGCCTCCCACATATTTACAGACTCCCCCGGCCCTCCCAAAAGAAAAGCAAAAGCGTTAGGGTTGACTGGCTGTCAGTTCTAATTGTGATCTACCGACCGAAACTGTCAGCCGGGCTGCGTTCTCCTGCGTCAGGCGGAAATGAATTTATGATGAAAATTCCTGAAATTGTTCGTTCCATTTTCGAGAGCCAAGCAGCGAACTTTTCCGGTCCTCCATCCATCGCACGGGGGCGGTGATACAAATCTTCGAATTTTCGAGTTGATAACCCCATTTTGCATGAAACTCGTACCATATAATCGTATGTACGATATGTCAAGATCTAGTCACAGCACCGGACAGGTACAGAGACCTGCTGCTGCTGCTGCATTTTGCAGTTAGTCGTCAGTCACTCGCGCTGCTACAATGTTTCACGCTAAACAGAAATAAAAATAAAAAACGGTCATGAATAGAAACGACTTGACCGGGCATATCACAGAGGCTGGCTGCACACTAGTGTGGCGGAGCCTTATCTGAAAGTTTTAATCAAATGAAGTCGCGAAAGAGGTCGTTCCTGATGAATCGCCGTCGAGAGTCGCGCGCGTTTAAGTGGGACGCCAGCCAGCAGAAGTCACAGGAGGGGAATGAAGCGATAAAATTGTACACAAAAGTTAGTACCAACCACGCGACTATAGAAAAATAGAAGAAAAATAAAAAAAACATGTGGTATGGGTTCTAATAACGCTGAATGGATGGAGGCCCTTCTGCTTTCTTCTCCCGGGCTGCTGAATAGTGCATATGATTATCGAAGGACAACGGAACAATTCAGAGCAACTTATACGACACTCTTTATGTATGTGTGGCGTCGTTCTTTACTTGCTCGGGTGAATTTTGTTCAGTACTCAAATTAGACTACATTTAAAAGCCTTCTTTTTTCTACGTTTCATCAAGTGTAGATAACGCACAGCAAATGAGGTCATAGACGGTTTTTTTTTCCTAGAAGGAGATTTGATGACATTCAGATGATATACTCTCTGGATTTATCTTGAATTAAATGCATAGAATAGATAAGAGTGCTGTCATTTTTTTTATTTCGAGCACAATCTCGAATTAATCTTGTATGTAATTCTGGTCAAATCTTACTTCGAGTGTTGTAAATCTGTGATGCATAACTAAAGGAAATGTTTATAGTACAAAACTTTATATAGCTTCATGCATGATTCCATGGCTGCTATCGATAGTTCTATTATTTTGGATGGGCGACTTTTATGTAGGAAAGACGGATTTTATGTGGGTATACCAAAGTAGATCTACTTGACTTGTAAACTTGGGATAGTTTTATAGTGGTTGTAGTGATATTAAAAATTCCTAGTTTCTTCCTAGTCCCCTTTTAGCAAGATAAACTTTCCTCAATGACATCCGATGCCATGTTTTTATAAAAGAAAAACCTTGAGCTCCTCAAAATAGCTCCTAACTGCTGATGAAGATTCTCTTCGTTGTTGGCAAATATTTTATCACCAAGCCGTTTTCCTTGGGAGCAGCAAATAAACCAAGAGGGTTAAACCTGGTGGAAAGTGAGTGTGAGAAAGCAGTTTGAACTTAAACTCAATGATTAAACCCAATGCAATAATACACGCGTGAACTGATGTATTATCTGTGTTTCCGAAGATAAATCAATAAAAAATATTCCACGCGCATCCCAGAAAACTGATGTCACAGTCTCAGCAGCGTATTTAACTGTCTTTACCGTCGTCTTCGATGTCAGGTGTTTGGAGCTTAGTCTCTTCCATTCTCAGCTCGTTCATTGAAAATTGAAATTCAAAGATTTCAATTTCAACTAAAAATCCTTTCATGGCAGTGAAATTTTGCAGCACTGGATCTGTTCGAGATTTAACTTGCAGTATTTTTATTCCAAACTATGTTTATTAGAGTGCCAGAGAAAATCGAATTTTCTTATTTCGTTTAGCAGTAGGACTTATTAAAAATTCAGTTCAGTCGAACTTCGGGAAGTCATGCCTCAAAACGGTCAAAGTCTTACGTTTTTGACTGATATAAAATGTACAATTTGTCAAAATCGATTTTTTTGCTAAACGTCTTTGAAATGCGAAAATTTGATGCGTTAAGTTGAGTTAAAGGTCATTTTTCTTCGAACTAGTTTTAATGAGGTCTGATTTTCTAATAAATGTCTCTTTCGTTGATGGCGTCGCTTATAGAATACCATTTATTTAAAGAAAATTAAAAATACGCCTTCAAATCTGAGGAAGATCTAAAATATTGTTCTAAGTTTCGATCTCAAGTTCAGCACTTTAAAATGAATCGTGTCGGTTTAACATTGTCTTCTACAGCTTATTCCGCTAACCGTTATGTACTCGGCAATTTTAACACACGTGAGTACTCGGCAGGGTACCCACCAAAATGAAATACTTCTTGCTTCTTCAATTCTTAACCAATTTTAGATATTGACCCTTCAAAAGATTGAAAAAATTGTCTATTTTTAGTATACAGGATCTGAAGTGCTCTTGGTTCCCATATGGATCCCGCAAATCCGGATCTTCTGGACCACGTTCAAGATCGGAAATTTGCTTCGAAATGGCCATTTCGGACAACTTATCAGATGGACTCAAAATGGATGAAAATCAACTCCTAGAGTGAATTTCATGAATTTTGAAACCAATATTGTTTGGTTTTATTTACAACTGTACTAAATTGTTCCACCGGAACATGCTCCCGAAGATCCGGATTTACAGGAACCAGATGTAGTCACAGGTTCATGTCGGTCCCGGATTCTAAAAGTAAACAGATTTTCCAATCTTTTAACAGGCCAAGATCGAAAATCGGTCAAAAAATGCAAAAGCAAGAAGCATTTCAATTTGTGGGTACCCGGGTACCCTACCGAGTACTTATGGGGTAAAAAAATCGTAGTGTTCCCCCTTCGAACCCCCCCCCCCTCCCCTGCTGCTATAAACAGTCTGATGATGGGGAATGATTCATTTCCACTAGTTAGGAGCATTCCATGAGTTTCAGCTGGCTGAATTTAGGTTATCCTTGTTTTTTTAAAGCAATAAAGTCTAAAAAGGTTGTTCTTAGACGTTGTTCTTAGATTGTGCCCACCTTCACTCTTGAGGATCGCTGAGTGTTAGGATTTCACCAATTCAGACTGATACAAATCTGTGAAACCGACGGTGGTCAGAACGAATCCACGCCAGCACTGTGGTGGAATCACTCCAGAAGAAGCGTTGAGCCACCGGATAGGTGTGGTACTCTAGGACCGTCGTCACGAATCGATCTCCCAATACTGCAGCCCTGAGCTCGAGTCTTGGAATGGAGAGAGTCTTCAGAGGAGCCACCTTGCTTTTTGCACCAACCAAGACCAATTGAGCACTGCCGTTTTGCACTGAGCGAAAGTAGACAGTGCACGAGTAAGTATTTTCGCTAGCGTCCACGAATGTATGGACTTGCAGACCATCCAGAGAATCCGGAAACGGGGAGAAGTAGCAGCGTGGAATCATCAACCGGACCAGCTTCGAAAAGAATTCGATCCGTTGGCACCAATTTTGATGAAGTTCCTCGTTAATCGGTTCATCTCATCTCGTTCCTGACGCCTAGGTTCCTTAAATCAGCACTTTCCCGTGGACTAGAAAATGGGAATGAGCCTTAGAGGATCAAAGAGACTCATGACGACCTTCAACACCTCTCGCTTTGTTGGTACGTGCGCTGCCTCGACGATGGTTTGAAGGTCTACCCGTAAATTAACCGTGTATGTGAAGCAGTCCTCCTCAGAAGCCACTTCATTCCAAGCACGGATTCAATCGTGCCATTTCATTCCAGTGTCAGGTTCTTCGGCTCGTCCGCCGAAATTTCGCCGACTCCTTGCAGAAGTTGAGTAGAATGGGAGCGAAACTTGCAGATTTCGAATCCTCCTTTTGCGTGGACCAGTATCACTTCCTTGACGACTTCGACAGCCTTTTCGGCGGTCAGTTCGACAAACTCCTGCGCGTTAATATTTTTGACGTACTGTGCAGAAGCTGGTGAACAGGTGGCTCCGGAGGTGGCTACGTCCATCACGTAGACCTGAATCGGATCGGAAGGACTATCTCGCCACAGGAAGCATTGCGAAAGCCGATCTTGGACACGGATTAGTAGCTGGTGGAACATCTCCCTGATGTCTCCACAGACTGCCACCGGAAATTGACGGAATCTGCCCAGCACACCTGGCAACGGTGACAGCAAGTCCGAACCCTTGAGGAGTTTCGAGCTAAGGGAGACTCCGTTTGCCACTGCCGCCGCGTCTCAAATCAACCGTACCTTATCTGGTTTCATGGGATTGATGGTGATTCCTAGCGGGAGGAACCACATACGCTTTTTCTCGGCCATCGCCAGTTCTGCTTCGGTTGCTTTGTGTGCGTAGCCGTAGTAAATATGCGGCTATTTGTTCACGTACTCGCGATTATAGTGAAGGGTTCTTCGCGAGCTTTCGCTCCAGAGACAGAAGACGTCGGACCGCTATCTGGTAGCTGTCGGGGAAATCCGGATCATCATAACGGAAGAGAAGTCCGGTTTCGAAGCCACGATCGTGGATTTTTCTTGCTCGTATATCTTCTTTAGATTCCAGCATGTCCCTTAAGCTGGAAGTACAAAGTCAGCAGAACAAAGAGTTAATAGCATGAAAATTTAGTGCTCATTCGATGCTCATTTAATGCCATATCGCCGAATTTAATGCTCCATCATTTCTTTGAAAAATGCATTTGTTTGCTAACTTAAGAAAATAGCTAGCAGACAATATACGAAAATTGCATTTTTAGTCACAAAACGGTTCTATAACGGTCAAAATAATTTAATGCTCATTTAATGCTCTTGAAAAAACTTGATTTTCATGATAATTTTATTGATTTTGTATAAATTTTTCAATAATATTATAATAATATGATAATACATAAATAGCTTCAATTTTTTCAAACATTTTCCTCTGAAAACAATCAGAATCCTTTTGATACGATTAGATACCGAATAAATGCTCCCATATGCGAGCAGTTTCAATAACTTAGGTGCATTTTTCATTAAATATATTTTTTTCGAAAATATCGTTCTGCTAGCTTAAGAAAAAAGTTAGCAGAACATTGGTCAGAAACAGCATTTTTAAGCAATAAACTGTTGTAGAATGGTCATAATAATTTAATGCTTATTAAATGCTCTTGAAAAAACCTGATTTTTATGACAATTTTATTGATTTTGTGTAAATTTTTCAATAATATTGTAATAATATGATTATACATAAATAGCTTCAATTTTTTCAAACATTTTCCTCTGAAAAACAATCAGAATCCTTTTGATACGATTAGATACCAATTAAATGCTCCCATATGCGAGCAGTTTCAATAACTTAGGTGCATTTTTCATTAAATTTTTTTTTTTTTTTCAAAAATATTGTTCTGCTAGCTTGAGAAAAAAGTTAGCAGAACATTGGCCAGAAACAGCATTTTTAAGCAATAAACTGTTGTAGAATGGTCATAATAATTCAATTCTCATTTAATGCTCTTGAAAAAACATGATTTTCATGATAATTTTATTGATTTTGTATAAATTTTTTAAAAATATGATAATATATGAATAGCTTTAATTTTTTCGAACATTTTCCTTTGAAAACAATCAAAGTCCTTTTGATACGATTAGATACCAAATAAATGTTCCCATATGCGAGCAGTTTCAATAATTTATGTGCATTTTTCATTAAATATATTTTTTTTAAATATTGTTCTGCTAGCTTAAGAAAAAAGTTAGCAGAACATTGGCCAGAAACAGCATTTTCAAGCAATAAACTGTTGTAGAATGGTCAAAATAGTTTATTGCTCATTAAATGCTCTTGAAAAAACCTGATTTTCATGATAATTTTATTGATTTTGTATAAATTTTTCAAATATATGATAATATATGAATAGCTTCAATTTTTTCGAACATTTTCCTCTGAAAACAATCAGAGTCCTTTTGATACGATTAGATACCAATTAAATGCTCTCAGTTGCGAGCAGTTGCAATAACTTATGTGCATTTTTCATTAAATATATTTTTTTTAAATACTGTCCTGCTAGCTTAAGAAAAAAGTTAGCAGAACATTGGCCAGAAACAGCATTTTCAAGCAATAAACTGTTGTAGAATGGTCAAAATAGTTTAATGCTCATTAAATGCTCTTGAAAAAACCTGATTTTCATGATAATTTCATTGATGTTGCATAAATTTTTCAATAATATTATAATAATATGATAATACATTAATAGCTTCAATTTTTTCGAACATTTTCCTCTGAAAACAATCAGAATCCTTTTGATACGATTAGATACCAATTAAATGCTCCCATATACGAGCAGTTTCAATAACTTAGGTGCATTTTTCATTAAATATATTTTTTTTTTAATATTGTTCTGCTAGCTTAAGAAAAAAGTTAGCAGAACATTGGCCAGAAACAGCATTTTTAAGCAATAAACTGTTGTAGAATGGTCATAATAATTTAGCGCTCATTAAATGCTCTTGAAAAAACATGATTTTCATGATAATTTTATTGATTTTGTATAAATTTTTCAAAAATATAATATATGAATACCTTCAATTTTTTCGAACATTTTCCTCTGAAAACAGTCAGAACCCTTTTGATACGATTAGATAACAATTAAATGCTTCCATATGCGAGCAGTTTCAATAACATATGTGCATTTTTCAATAAAGATATATTTTTTTAAAATATTGTTCTGAACCCCCAGAAACAGCATTTTCAAGCAATAAACTGTTGTAGAATGGTCAAAATAATTTAATGTTCATTAAATGCTCTTGAAAAAACCTGATTTTATGATAATTTTATTGATGTTGCATAAATTTTTCAATAATATTATAATAATATGATAATACATGAATAGCTTAAATTTTTTCGAACATTTTCCTCTGAAAACAATCAGAATCCTTTTGATACGATTAGATACCAATTAAATGCTCCCATATGCGAGCAGTTTCAATAACTTAGGTGCATTTTTCATTGAATATATTTTTTTCAAAAATATTGTCCTGCTAGCTTAAGAAAAAAGTTAGCAGAACATTGGCCAAAAACAGCATTTTTAAGCAATAAACTGTTGTAGAATGGTCATAATAATTTAATGCTCATTGAATGCTCTTGAAAAAACCTGATTTTTATGATAATTTTATTGATTTTGTATAAATTTTTCAATAATATTATAATAATATGATTATACATAAATAGCTTCAATTTTTTCAAACATTTCCCTCTGAAAACAATCAGAAACCTTTTGATACGATTAGATACCAATTGAATGCTTCCATATGCGAGCAGTTTCAATAACTTAGGTGCATTTTTCATTAAATGATAATTTTATTGATTTTTTCTAAATTTTCGATAATAAGATAAAATATGATTTCCTGTTCCTGTTTTTTGATTTTCAGATCGATTCTGTTGACCTGAAAAAGTTAGAAAGATCGTTTATTTTGTGTTTTTTTTCGATCTTTTAAAAAAATTATTTTTCAGCGTGCAGAACTTTTTTATGCAATTTTGAGTGATTGTCAGGTATCGTGTACCATTTCTAATATTGTCTTATCGGCTTTTGAATGGTTGCGTGCGATTATGACATCATCATGCCTCCATATAGTCCATTT
The DNA here is from genome assembly GCF_029784165.1 of Wyeomyia smithii. Taxonomy (NCBI): domain Eukaryota; kingdom Metazoa; phylum Arthropoda; class Insecta; order Diptera; family Culicidae; genus Wyeomyia; species Wyeomyia smithii. The sequence goes on from NC_073694.1 coordinate 22,110,867, forward strand.
CATTCCTGCCCATAATGCAACTGGTGATGGACTAGCAATAATGAAATGATCGGAGTACAACCAGATCGAACCAATCTCCAAAAACATGATTTCGAGTCATCGGTGTTCAATGTTCTAGGGATTTTTTGTAATTGGGGCTTATTACAGAGAACGAGGCAAGCGGCGAGTTACTCGCCTGACCAATTTTGATATTGCAGATGGCTGGATTTGGACAAGCTGGTCTGCGAAACTGTTCGACTCAGCTGTCACCAAACATGTTTCACTCGCATTCTCTAATACAACATTTTGCTCGTCCGTCAGTGACTGGAGGTGAGGCCATATGATTATGAACTATTTAAATGATTTCTGTTCTTCATGTATGATAGATTATTCATTCTCACGTAGGGGTACTGGGGGTAAGCCCGACATGGTCTGAGGCTAGTTGGATGTTACTGACACATATTTCTCATCTATTACCGATATCTCGCTGATAAATAAATTAATTAATCGACTTAGAACCGTGCACTCAAGCTCTTCTGTGATTTATGAATGATTCCAAGGGTTATTTGAGGTGTCAAATGTACTGAATCAAGTCACAAAACTGACGGCTTTCCCGGTGGTATTTGAAATATGCTCCGGTGTGGTCAATTTGATCCTGGCTTCAATAAAACTAGTTAATAATATGATTTAGAGTGCCACATGATAGACTTGCCGAGTATCAAATTCTTTCATTGTTTATACATAATGTCCACCGGAACTTGTTCCGGTAATCTGCCCAGAACCAGTTAACCGACAACAACCAAATTCAACAGTAACATACAGAAATGTAAGATCTCTCATTCGGTGGTTTCCGAATTAAAATTGGTTCAGTTAATTCGAGTTAATTCATGAACAAACTTAGGTGCCGGTGTTACCCCCAAGGGGTGCCGGTTTCACCCGCACTGATTGCTAAACGTCATCTTTATCCTAGTTTCAAAACTTCACTTTTCCTTGTAAAATAACAATGTGAAAGTACTGAAAACCTCCATATCTTGTAGAAAACAATCTAAGCAATGATTCTGCGAAAAAAAAATTAACAATATTCGCCATCAAGTGCTACTAAAGAATCATTTTCCTTAGGGGGCCGGGCTTACCCCCAATACCCCTACACTGGTGTTAATACTTAACTCAATTAAAAAAAATGGCGCTTGGTTCAGTGAATTTCACAGCGCCTCAAAAAATATGCTTTGAAAGATCGTTTCAACAGAGATCGATCCAGCAGCTCCGATTTTTTAGATGGATCGATCTGGGACCGCTCAGCTGAATCGATCCTGAAGATTGATCTTTCCCTGTAGATCGCCCAATCCCTTATTCCGTATCCTTTTCAATAGCAATAACTTCTCTGGCTATTTTCTAACAACTGTTGGTCTCTTTTTTCGATTTGTTGGGTACTATTTGATCACTTGTTTGATCAACTGCTTATGCTTATTAGCGGCGAATGCTTATTAGCTGGGTCAATTATGGGCCATAATCGTTTTGTTCAGTATTAAACTGATAAGATATACAAATTTTTAACCTATGACATCAAGAACGCCAAGTCGGTCGAGGTTGTCTTGAAAGGTCTCACCAGCGATCAAACCGTTGATGAGATCATCATCACCGCTCAACCACCGATCATATAACTTACCCCAACAGAATTAATTGGCATATCTAATGAAACGAAAATCATGAGGTGAGAAAAGTCAGAGAGCTGGAATTTCCCTTGTTAATTATTTAATTCATTTAAACCGGACTTATCTCCCAGATGGTCTCGTCGTACGATGCAAGCCTAACAAGCCATTCGTCGTAAGTTTGAGTCTCGGTTTGAGAGAGACTGTTAGTGTCTGTAGGATCGTAGCGCTAGCCCCGCACCACTAAAACAGTCGGCTGCGAAGTCTTTGTATAGTAAACAGAATGTCAGTTTCCGAATCGGAATGTAGCACCCAGGCTTTGCTTTACTAACCGCACTGAGGTTAAAAATTTGAAATTTTTTGACAAACCACATGCCATCCATAATGTTCAGGTAAAGTGGGAGTTATATAGAAAGTTTGGGGGAGGAGAAAAGCCCAATTGCGAATTTTCCAACGTTATGGCCATGATTCAAAAATCTGTAACTTCGACCGAAAATGCCTCATTTGTGGAGACTCTTCTCACAAAAAGGCTATATGTCCTGTGAAAGAGAGTAAAAATTTTCGCTGTGCGAATTGTAACGGCAACCATATGTCAAATTTTTATTAATGCCCAGTCCGTCTAGCAATTGTTAAGGCACGGCAAGGTAAACAAAGTTCAATTTCACAATCAAAACAAAATTCTCCAAGCTGTACCGCTGTACCGCTCATTTTTTTACTCTTTTGCACAGATAACAGGTTCGGAATAAAATTCTGAAAACGATTTTGAAGCGTCTTGGTTTGGTACACTCGAATAACATAGACTTACTGGTGTTGAAACATGAAGCTATGTCAAATAAAATTATTAACAATTTTCGACAAAAATCGTTGCAATCCTCAATTGCTACGATGAGCTCTCTTTTTAGTCAATAAGTTTTGAATTGAGTTAGTTGTCAGTTTACATATATTTTTTTTGATAAGTAGGTTTAACTCCCTACGAATGATAAGTCCTAATTGAAACAAATCTCAATAAATTAAATTACATTTTTTAATTTTTATTTTAATTTTATTTTAATTTAATTTTTTAAGTTATTGAAACTGCTTGTAAATGGGAGCATTTATTTGGTACAGGGGCGACTCGTGGCTGTTGAACCTACCTGTTCAACTATAAATTCTGAAAATCAGAGTTTGAGGAAGTAATTACAATTTTATCCGCGAATAAAAGCAGGTAATTCCCTTTGTTACTATTTAAAAATAAAACTAAAAAATAAGAAAATAAGAGCATGAATTTGGATTTTAGATTCATTTTTTGCCTGCCGACCCCATGTGCATTGCACAGGTTGCACCTATAGACGAGTCGCCCCTGATTTGGTATCTAATCGTATCAAAAGGATTCTGATTGTTTTCAGAGGAAAATGTTTGAAAAAATTGAAGCTATTGATGTATAATTATATTATTATAATATTATTGAAAAATTTATACAAAATCAATAAAATTATCATAAAAATCAGGTTTTTTCAAGAGCATTTAATGAGCATTAAATTATTATGACCATTCTACAACAGTTTATTGCTTAAAAATGCTGTTTCTGGCCAATGTTCTGCTAACTTTTTTCTTAAGCTAGCAGAACAATATTTTTGAAAAAAATATATTTAATGAAAAATGCACCTAAGTTATTGAAACTGCTCGCATATGGGAGCATTTAATTGGTATCTAATCGTATCAAAAGGATTTGATTGTTTTCAGAGGAAAATGTTTGAAAAAATTGAAGCTATTCATGTATAATCATATTATTATAATATTGAAAAATTTATACAAAATCAATAAAATTATCATAAAAATCAGGTTTTTTCAAGAGCATTTAATGAGCATTAAATTATTATGACCATTCTACAACGGTTTATTGCTTAAAAATGCTGTTTCTGGCCAATGTTCTGCTAAGTTTTTTCTTAAGCTAGCAGAACAATATTTTTGAAAAAATATATTTGATGAAAAATGCACCTAAGTTATTGAAACTGCTCGCATATGGGAGCATTAAATTGGTATCTAATCGTATCAAAAGGATTCTGATTGTTTTCAGAGGAAAATGTTCGAAAAAATTCAAGCTATTCTTATAATATCATATTTTTGAAAAATTTATACAAAATCAATAAAATTATCATGAAAATCATGTTTTTTCAAGAGCATTAAATGAGCATTAAATTATTTTGACCATTCTACAACAGTTTATTGCTTAAAAATGCTGTTTCTGGCCAATATCCTGCTAACTTTTTTCTTAAGCTAGCAGAGCAATATTTTTGAAAAAAATATATTTAATTAAAAATGCACCTAAGTTATTGAAACTGCTCGCATATGGGAGCATTTAATTGGTATCTAATCGTTTCAAAACGATTTGATTGTTTTCAGAGGAAAATGTTTGAAAAAATTGAAGCTATTCATGTATAATCATATTATTATTATATTGAAAAATTTATACAAAATCAATAAAATTATCATAAAAATCAGGTTTTTTCAAGAGCATTTAACGAGCATCAAATTATTATGACCATTCTACAACAGTTATTGCTTAAAAATGCTGTTTCTGGCCAATGTTCTGCTAAGTTTTTTCTTAAGCTAGCAGAACAATATTTTTGAAAAAAATATATTTGATGAAAAATGCACCTAAGTTATTGAAACTGCTCGCATATGGGAGCATTTAATTGGTATCTAATCGTATCAAAAGGATTCTGATTGTTTTCAGAGGAAAATGTTCGAAAAAAATTAAAGCTATTCTTATAATATCATATTTTTGAAAAATTTATACAAAATCAATAAAATTATCATGAAAATCATGTTTTTTCAAGAGCATTAAATGAGCATTAAATTATTATGACCATTCTACAACAGTTTATTGCTTAAAAGTGCTGTTTCTGGCCAATGTTCTGCTAAGTTTTTTCTTAAGCTAGCAGAACAATATTTTTGAAAAAAATATATTTGATGAAAAATGCACCTAAGTTATTGAAACTGCTCGCATATGGGAGCATTTAATTGGTATCTAATCGTATCAAAAGGATTCTGATTGTTTTCAGAGGAAAATGTTTGAAAAAATTGAAACTATTCTTATAATATCATATTTTTGAAAAATTTATACAAAATCAATAAAATTATCATGAAAATCATGTTTTTTCAAGAGCATTAAATGAGCATTAAATTATTATGACCATTCTACAACTGTTTATTGCTTGAAAATGCTGTTTCTGGCCAATATTCTGCTAACTTTTTTCTTAAGCTAGCAGAACAATATTTTTGAAAAAATATATTTAATGAAAAATGCACCTAAGTTATTGAAACTGCTCGCATATGGGAGCATTTAATTGGTATCTAATCGTTTCAAAACGATTTGATTGTTTTCAGAGGAGAATGTTTGAAAAAATTGAAGCTATTTATGTATAATCATATTATTATAATATTGAAAAATTTATACAAAATCAATAAAATTATCATAAAAATCAGGTTTTTTCAAGAGCATTTAATGAGCGCTAAATTATTATGACCATTCTACAACAGTTTATTGCTTAAAAATGCTTTTTCTGGCCAATGTTCTGCTAACTTTTTTCTTAAGCTAGCAGAACAATATTTTTGAAAAAAAATATATTTAATGAAAAATGCACCTGAGTTATTGAAACTGCTCGCATATGGGAGCATTTAATTGTTACCTAATCGTATCAAAAGAATTCTGATTGTTTTCAGAGGAAAATGTTCGAAAAAATTGAAGCTATTCATATAATATCATATTTTTGAAAAATTTATACAAAATCAATAAAATTATCATGAAAATCAGGTTTTTAAGAGCATTTAATGAGCATTTAATTATTTTGACCATTCCACAACAGTTTATTGCTTGAAAATGCTGTTTCTGGCCAATGTTCTGCTAACTTTTTTCTTAAGCTAGCATAACAATATTTTTGAAAAAAAAATTATATTATGAAAAATGCACCTAAGTTATTGAAACTGCTCGCATATAGGAGCATTTAATTGGTCTCTAATCGTATCAAAAGGATTCTGATTGTTTTCAAAGGAAAATGTTTGAAAAAATTGAAGCTATTCATATAATGTCATATTTTTGAAAAATTTATACAAAATCAATAAAATTATCATGAAAATCAGGTTTTTATAAGAGCATTAAATGAGCATTAAATGTTTTTGACCGTTATAGAACCGTTTTGTGACTAAAAATGCTATTTTCGTATATTGTCTGCTAGCTATTTTCTTAAGCTAGCAAACAAATACATTTTTCAAAGAAATGATGGAGCATTAAATTCGGCGATATGGCATTAAATGAGCATCGAATGAGCACTAAATTTTCATGCTATTAACTCTTTGTTCTGCTGACTTTGTACTTCCAGCTTAAGAGACATGATTCCAGCGGCTCGTAGTGTCCGGTGACCACAGCGCCATCCAGCGCGATGAAGTCTCTTAGTTGATCGTTGAGTTGTTGGTCTGGATTGGTGGGTCCAGCAAGATGGAAGTTGACCACTGCTTTCTGAGAAGATGATCCAGCTGAACATCCATAGATGCTCCACCCGAGGCGACATATTGCTGCGATTGGGTCCGTTGCTCCGTCTTCACGGAGCTTACGCGGAGCTTACGCGGAACTCCGAGACGAAGGTAATCCAACCCGTTCAAAAGTTTTAGATGAACCAAATCGTAGTCTTGTGAAGGGAGTACCAAGCTGCTGACTGTTCGAACATGCGACAGCTGGTGACGGTTGCCATTACGTCTTCCCGATACGTGCAGTTGTACTCGTTGCGACCTTGGTTCCTCTCGGGTCACCTTACCCGTCCATTGCAGAGTCAGCGGTTCTGATGGCCCGGTTACGCCCAGACGCACTGCGATTGTTGTGTCCAAGAGAGTGATTGAGGACCCCTCGTCGATGAATGCGAAGATGACCTCGGATTGCTTCCCTGCATACAGTACCACGGGAAGGACGCGGAACATAGGGAAGAGACCGCTCTCCTGAGTGAGATGGTTGGCAGATATTTGGGGGTGGGGGGTGGTCGAGGTGAAGGAGGGGAATGAAGCAGAGTGTTATGTTTCTGTGGACAACCCTCAATCAAGACTTGCAAGGCCACTTGCCATAGCTGTTCAGACAAGTTCGGCATAGAGCTTTTTGATTGACTAGTTTCCACCTTTCGTCGACGTTGTAGGATCTAAACTTGTCGCATTCCGCTACCCTATGTCCCTCTCGATCACATATGGCACAAGGCTTACCTGGCTTCCTTCAAGCTGTCTGGTTTGCAGGGGGAGCAGACGTCGGGACTGGCGAATGAGTTTGTATAATACCTTTTTCCTTAAAACGTTTTTGATCACCCTTGAAATTGTGGCTGGAACTCGGAAGATCGAACGTCACCTGGCTGGCTGCGGTCACTAGTCCTCCCATGAAGTCACCGAACGTCGCTAATGTCGAATTCGGTTGCTTACTTTTGTAAAGCGCCCACTTTATTTTGAGCGACATGGGGAGTTTCTCTACCAGCTCCAATGCAAAATATTCTAAGATTTTATTCATTCAACTGAGCTACCCTCAAGACTTTCTAAAACTTATTGTTTTGATCATTATAGATAAAATTATAGACGAAAAACTGATTTTAAGAAGGGGTGTTCCAAAAAAAACTCTATTTTGTCGTGTCCAACGTACAGATAGGACATCGCAGTATTCAGCTATCTGGTATATTGAAAATTAGAAAAAATATTTGTTTTATCTAACTGTTAGGTGGATTGATCGAAAAACTAAAAACGCCAAAAGTAAGGCTTTGTTCCATGAAACAATTTTGCTAAAGACATTGAGTACATAAAATCAATTTTTCACAGTGAAATCTAAAGCGACCACAATTTTTCGAATTTAGACCACTGTGCACTGTGTGATTTTCAAATAAATCTTTTCACCAATTGCTAATGTCTTGAAATATAATATGGAATGTGTAGTAACTATTTTGGAAGTCATTTCATAGAATGGTGGTTGAAAAACGTGCTTTGCAACAAGTATTTCGTCGTTTTTATATCACGTTTTAGTTCTTTATGACCTTTAAAAGGGCCTTACTCGAAAATGTACCGTACGATGATTTCGAAATTTTGACCAGAGATTCTGGACCAGAGAATCGAATGGTGTACTCAGATTATTTGGTGCATTTTTTTTATAATAACAATTAGAAGCGGGGGTGGCAATAAAATAAACCGGGCGGAGTTGACGGAGTCGGCGATTGATCTGAAGGGTTTGCACAGTCGAAATCCAGGGGATGAATGACTGGAACCGGTGGTTTCAGGTCCGGTAGAGAGTCGGCTTTTCCGCTTTCCGATTCGGTATCGAATACTTCGGAATGAATCTCGTTCAGCCAGTCGGACACCTTTTGATTGGAATCGTGAACCGATCCAGTCTTGCTGCCACACTCTCATTTGTCGAATAATTGACTACATTTTCTCCAGCGACTCCTGTCGAATTTGCTGTTGCTTAATCTGAAAGATTTTCTCTTCTTGCAGCTGTCTCTGCCGGATGTGGGCTTCTTCTGTCGTTTTCCTCTCCAGCGCTTCTTGTGAGTGCAACCCTTGCTCTCGCATTGACTTTTCCTCCTCAAGCAGCTACTTGCAGACGAGCTGCCCGGGCACTGGACGTGGAGCTAGGCACTACCGATATAGTTTTCTCTAGCTTCTTAGAGCCCGACTTAGCCGAGGACGATCGGAGTGATTTTTATTTCGACACTCGTTACAGAAGTAGGGCAGACTTTTGACAGAGTCGTCCACGCCTGCACACCCGAAATGCTCCTATAATTTGCAAGAATCGCAGCCCACCCATTTCTCTTCGTCCGTGTCAGGACGGGTACAGGACTTGCAGCTGTAGCCGGCGGGATTACGATGTTTCTCCATTCCTGAACACGATTCCAAGAGCAAACACTTTTTTATAGCGTTAAGCAGGTATTAGACGAAGCAAATATTTGCTATTTTTGGTACGTATTTAATTTGCGCAATATTAAATCTGTATTGAAAAATAGCAAATATTTGCTTCGTCTAATACCTGCTTTAGCTTCAAGCTGAATTTAGGAAATATATTTAAATGAATTGTTTATAGATAGTGTTAGTTTTACTCTCAATTTTAGTGTATGAACCTTTGCGAACAGAAGAAATCGTATCGATTGCCACGCGTTTTTTTGTATGGCTATAACCTATAATTTTAATCAGTTTTCAGTTCGCAATTATTGCCGCAAATAGTAATTTTAATATTAATATTGTGAATAGTGGTTCCAATTTCAGCGATTTATAGATTAAAGTTTAGCATTTAATTAGTAGTAGTAGTTAAGTATTTAATCGTATAAAATGTATCAACCAACTTAAGTACAGAGTTATAATCGTGCTCCTCTCTCAATCTTCGACAAAGCGAATGGCGTCTCTTAGGTCTTCGGGTTTTTGACACTTTGTTTCGTCCGTCGACTGATTGAGGCGACTTGATCAGCGCCACGTCGACGTTCATCGACGAGGGACTTGGTCGTTACAGTATTTATTGGATGCCATTGCCGTTCTAACTACGGCTTGCGGTATCAGAAAACTACCATCAAACGACGCGATGCGGTGCTAATTTCAATTGAGACGCTGAAGGAAAAGAAAGAGCTCGCTCTCCGTCACTCTCTCCGTCGATTGAAATAATCATTAGTTTCATTTGAAACGATCCCATAAACAACAGACGGGAAAGAGAGAAAGAAGTGATTCGTTGACAGTAGCCGAAGAATCAAGTGAAAATGAAATTGTTCGAATCGAAATGATGACGCGAGTTGATCAGTTTCATTGTTTTGTTTCGAAAATGTAGAGCTCTGAGTGCAATTATCCTCTTATGCTTAGAAAACTTATGCATTCAAATGATAAACTAGCAGACAAGGGTTAAAAGATCCTTAACAAAGATATAAACGTGCCGCATTTCAATGATCAAGCGAAGTGATTCGCGGTACCTAATTTCAGGAGATTTGAAATGTAGCTAAACATTGCAAGAACTCTACAGAGTTCCGTAGCACTTCTCAAATAGTAAATATGGGAATTAGTGTTTAGTGGGACGAATTTGAAAAGAAAATATCTAGTGGGACGAATATGCGTAAAAAATCATCGATGGGACAAACAGACTTGGTGTTGTTTTTCAAGATTTTCTGAACAAACAGTGTTGTTTTCGAAAGTTTTTGAAAAATATACATGGAAATAGACTCTTTGGTGATGAAAAAACGAAAATCGGCTAAAAGTAACATGGGGCAACTATGCGTAGAACGGCAGTATACTCATTTAGTTATTGAAGATTTTTGTTTAAATCATCAAAAAAGTAACATTGAAAAAATTGGTTTTATGGGATGTCTGAAAAAAAGCCCCACAAAAAAAACCCTTTTAAACGGGCAGATAGAAGTATGGTGCCTCCGACAAAGTTGTTTCTTATGAAAGGTGCTACAACTGGACAAAGTAGATTTTTATATGCAAGTATGGGAAAAGTAAAATTTGCAAATCATTCACGAAATACAACTTATATAAACTGTAGAATAAGTAATGGAACAGCTTTGCTGAATAAAATTAATTTCGATTACGTTTTTTCAGTTTAAGAAACAAAGTGGCCCGCTTGTTGGGCAATACTACGTAATTTGAAGTTTTGAATTTTACAATCTTCGTAGCGTGTTGTATCATGATCGGAACAGTCCAAAAATGATACGAGATAGCTTCACTGTTTTCCGAAAAGTTATTTGAAACATTTACCAACTATTACTATATTAATCAACTCCTCCTGATAATGTTCAGAAAGTTTCATTAGGGTATTTTGAAACATATTGAAAAATGATTTCTTTTCGAGCACAATTCGCTCTTACGATTGCTATTTGCACTCCGTAGCGACTCCGTGCTTGTTAAATGAAGTTTTTTTTGGAAACTTCAACCTCTTTTTTATTTGCAGTCTTCCAGGGCACTCTGTCGATTCATACCTAGCATTTCTCTGTAATTTCTGCATGCCTTTGTGAATCAAAATAACAAATCATTACAACCTTGCATCATGCACATGCCGGTGCACTTTGAGTAAGCTTCACCCGTTACGATAACACGCTTTGCTAAGCATTTTGTTATCAACCTCGCCCGTCCGTTTTCTCAGAATTGCGAACCCAGCGCGTGGACAAGACGTTACGTTAGCTTTGGAGTTGTAGGAAAACGATAATAACATTTGGCAGAATGAACAAAATATTCGCCTTACGTCAACTACGGCGACCGAGACCGTGCGTGATACAGGAGCATGATTCATGCCTTGGAAAAATCGTTCTAGTTTGTATTGGTGCATCGCAGCAAATCATCGAGCGATTGTTGTTTTTTCATTCTCACCTCCCGCAGTTGAGTCGATGTTTCCCTCATCACCAACACTGGCGAAGGTCACGCGCGTTTCTGAACCGTCCAAAGCATATTCCTATCATAATTCAACAGCTTCGACGCGCAAACTGGGCTACCACGGCATCAAAAGCGCGATGCCGCGGGACTAGAATTTCGCCGCAACATACACAAAATGTACAACACCGGAATGACGTGCGCGCATCCGTGACCCACTGGGCCACCGTCGCACACTCTCTCTCCGATAGACAGACAACCAGACAGACACGAACGCACGAGTAGCAAGGCAGGCAGCAACAACAAAGCGTAAGAAACGTGCAGAGAACTTATTTTCTGCAAAGTAGTGTACACAGAATCGCATGCGATGGAGAACAGTGGGGAAAGCACTGACCAGAATTTGTATGGTTTCCAAATTTGCTGGATTTTTTACAGCTGATCCCCCAAATTTCTAACGATTGGAGCGTAATAAATAATGGGACTTTGAACTTTGTCACGGAAGTCTGCAAGACTTCTAACTCGTTGGTTTTTTTCATTATGAGATGGCTTATCGAGGAAATTGCGGAGCAAAAATAATTCGGACGAAGTCATACTGGGCACAATCACAATAGCTCGCGTATAAAATTCTCATGGCCTCAAAACTACACATTTTATTGTGAAATAAAGTTAATTTCGAATTCAATGCACTTTAATTTAAAGACTTTTTTTCTGCATTCTACACTTAGTACGAGATAACCCCACCGTGCGGGAGCCAGCGGCGGGTTTACAATTTCTATCTACTTCAACACAATTTCCGACTAAAGTCAGCAGAAAAAAAAACAGCAAGAACAGAACATCCAACGGAAGACATCCGTTCCGAGTGTTCGTGTGTGCCCCGCGCGCGCACTCGTGAGGTAAAGTGAATGCGAAAGAAAAGTAAAAGTAACTAATTAATGAAACAAACAAAAAACTTCCATTAATATGAATGAGTCAAATTTGGACTTGGCTGGGTTGTGAAACGCTTGGATGGATGGCTGGACGGATGGACGGATAAATGGGTGGCGACACCGTTTCCGGGCGCGCTAGGACCAAGAAACTAAGTTAACGTAATTAGTTTCGTATGTTCATCGTCGCCATACAGACGTTGTCTAGAACGAATGAACGAGCGAAAAAAAAGTTACATTACAAAGGCTCTCTGACGTTTGACATCGGCAGCAACGACGACGACGACGACGTCGTTGCTGTCGGTCTGCACTTCCGGATGACACTGGACGACTTTCCGCCCATTCAAATACGGCCCCCGACTAAAGTAGCGACGATCATTTTGTAGCTGCGGCCCACAGTTCGGAGTATGACCGACAGGAGTGAAAATTTGGCGAAAGCGAGCTTAAAATGAATCGTACAAACTCTGTACCGTCGTCGTCGTACCACCCAAAGGGAGAGGGGCCGATCCGGGCATTCCCGCAGCTTTCAAAGTTGTTCAGTTTTTTTTTTTTTTTGCTGTTGTTGTTATTTCTGAAGGACCACTCGGTCGGCCTTCAAAGCCTGCAAAGCGAACATCGCGCTATAACTCCGAGCTGCCTAGAGCTAGAGTGCTGCTGCCGGCCGGATAGATAGATTCGCCGTTGGTGGTGCGGCATTGATTGCATTTTATGAGCACTCATCCCAGCGCGGAAATCGCGCTCCACCCATTCGTGGTGGCATGATATCTCCGAATAGTAGAAACGCACGAGTATTACGCATTTGGAAATTTCATAACCATTGACTAGTGGTAGCGAGCGGAGTTTGCAAACGGATGTGAGTACACTGCAAACAGAAAATGGCAGCCTTCGGGGTTCCAGAGACGCGCTACTGACTGTGTCGACGCGACCCAGCCGAATCGATTGCTCCAAAAGTCTCTTCAACCTTCCCCCTAGCTCGGTTAACGATGCGGCCGAATGAATGGACGATAGAATAAAGTTTGTTGGAAAAGAAAAAAATCGATTCCAGCGCGGGAAGCGCCGTAGCTCTGCAAACGACTAATTTTCAATTAACAACTTTAAGCGGTGTTTCCGAGATTTATTTGATTGATTCTTATTGAGAACAAAAACGGTGTTGATAAAGATGCAAGATTGCACTAGATTGGTGAAACTGGCAATTGGCTATTCACATTTTTCATTAGAATGTTCGAAAAGTAATGAGAAAAAATTACTGAAGATTTAGAAGTCACGAATGTACAGGGTGGCAACATAAAAGTGATACACGTACTCGAGTGCCCCACGTTGTGTTTTCTGTCACAGCATGACAAACATCTGAGCATGTTTTGAAAGAGTGACGTGTTTACTGTTTATTCGGAATAACTACAGTCAGTTTTCAGTTCCATTGCAATGGATTCAAATAGAGAATAAGGGTCTTGCACCTGGATTGACTAACAACGAGATCAGGAAGAAGCTGTCAAGGATATAGACACGGTTGTTCCCAAGAAGAAACTGGTGAAAAACAGAGTGTTCGGACTCCAGCGGTCATCAAATCAGTAAAGGAACGTTTCCGGTAAAACCCGGACCGTTTGGCAAGAAAAGTGGATGTGAAATAAACATGAGCCACACTTCCATGCAAAATATTATCAAAAAGGACCTTGTACATTCAGTTTTTAACCCTTCAATGCGCAATATTGTTTTAAAACAACATTACTAATAACGTTTTAAAATATATGTATTTTAGTTTTGAAGTAGAATACTTCTCTCAGGAAGTTCGGCTACATAGGGATGTAAAATGAAAATCTAAAACCGAAAAAAGTGAAAAAGATGTCCAATTTCAAATGCTTGTAAATCGGTTATTATTCGATGGATTTCCTTCGTTCTTGCAGCAATAGATTGAAAAATCTTCTGAGATTCTTCCCAAAAGAAGATAATTGTAATTTTATTATTCACACTATTGTACTATTGAAAATAGTCAAGCCTTGTCAAAACGAAAAATTCGATCTCTGATTGGTCGTTATGTGATTGCTTCCCAAGCACGGTCGACAGAGTCATATACCTTGAAATTGAAAACATGCTATTTGGCCTATAAAAGAGCCTGTTTCGTCCGAAGCCGCTCAAAATAGTTCTAGAAAGCGACAACAGCAGTCATCCTTCCTTAGCAGCAGCACTAGCCCTGTGGTTGGTCACCACGACTCAGGAGCAGCGCGGTTCTTCTCAGCGTGTGTCGCCAAACTGCCATTATTCCCCCCGTGTTGGGGCAGCATGAAGATTGCTATCAGGAAATCCAATTTTGAAAATCAAAATGCCTTTTTCAAGGCAAATAAACAAGTCATTGAAAGTTAATAATTTTTGACAACGCAAGCAAGCATTCTGTGTTGGATCCTAGCAATTTAAATCTGTCGCACCCGTCTAATTTACTGAATGTGAAATAGCTTCCACAGTGCATGTTGTCCGTGTATCTTAAATCCCCCACTGTTAGAGCAGCTCAAAGGTTGCGATCAGCAACCGATTTTGAACCGCAAAATGCCTTTTTCAAGGCAAATAAACCAGTAATTGAAGGTTAATAATTTTCTGGCATCAACACAAGCAGACATTCTGTACGGGATGCAATCAAATTCGGTTGTAGTTGTCTAATTTTTACTTTATTTAATAAACCGCAAAGGCTGCGATCAGCATAACCGACTTTGAATAACGAACTGCCCTGTTAGAACGCATTCACAAAGACAGTTAGGCCTCTGCCATGGTGAACGCGAACGCGAGCGATGGGGCGAGAAACTTGCCGCAGGTAAATAAACAGCTCTCTTTACGGCTGTTCGGCATTCTGGATTTTGGCAATCAAAACTTCTGCTGGCTATCTGATTTTCAGTGTGAAAACAGCCTTCAATTTTGTTGTCAGAGCGCCTGACTACGATTTGGTAATATTGTTTGAGTTAAATGTTAACAAAATTTAACAATATTCCTCTTTCTCCCATTCAATAAAACAGGTAATACGATGCCTTCGTCATACGCAAGTTCACCGCTATCGACGTAACACAGAGATGCAATCAGCGTCATATCCGATTTTAAATTCAACAACAAACTGTCCTTTTTAGGACAACCAAACAAATGAATTGAAGATATAATATTTTCTCGTTCTGAGCTTTAACCAAAAGTTAATTATTCTAATTTGAATACACATGTACATATACTTTGACTGTTGAAACTTATTTGCGCCGCAAGAGTTTGTTCTTTTCCTGTTCAGTGAGGTCGTAATTATATGTGCAAACTTAAATTGAGTACTACTTCAACTTTATTTGCACAGAATTTTCAATACTGCCAATATTTGCTAGGAAAAATGACTGACACGCAAGCAGCCGGGTTATCTTTCTTGTAAAAGTATTCTACTTGAACCTTGTGGTCGTGGCTTTGCACACAACCCTCTTGTGATTTTTTTTTTTTTTTTAAGCAGAATACTTCTCTCAGGAAGTTCCGCTACATAGGGATGTGAAATGAAAATCTAAAACCGAAAAAAGTGTAAAATATGTCCAATTTCAAATGCTAATAAATCGGTTAGTATTCGATGGATTTCCTTCGTTCTTGCAGCAATAGATTGGAAAATCTTCTAAGATTCTTCCCAAATGAAGATAATTATGATTTTATTATTCAAACTATTGTACTATTGAAAATAGTCAGGCCTTGTCAAAACGAAAAATTCGACCTCTGATTGGTCGTTATATGATTGCTTCCCAAGCACGGTCGACTGAATCATATACCTTGCAGTTTAAAATATGCTATTTGCCCTATATAAGAGCCTGTTTTAGCCGAAGCCGCTCATATTAGTTCTAGACAGTGGCAACAGCAGTCATCCTTTAGCAGCAGCAGTAGCAGTGCAGTGGATACCAGCGACAGTGGGCCAGCTGTGGCATAGCAATGGATAGCACACTAGTTGCAGCGGATCTCAGCATCGATAGCAGCTGGACCAGCTGATGCAGGGACAGCGGATACCAATGGCAGCGTATAGCGGCCACAACTGTGGCATAACTACGAATAGCGTAGCAGTTGCAGCGGGTATATCTGACCATGAAGCATTTATGCAATAATGGAATGAAAATTGCAATCGCAGCAATTGACCTTTTTCAAGGCTACTAAATGTTTTTGGGAGAGCATAACGAATGGTTATTAATAAACTGCAACTGGGGTTTGATGCTGCGGCAAATGCACAGCAGTGTGATGTTTATTACGATTTGTTGATACTGTACATAACAAGCGGTATACTGCCGGTAACCGCAAGTCAGACCCATCTGTAAAAATGTTAAAACGAGAAAACAGCTTCGAAAGATATTTCATTCACGCTCAGTTATCACTTATTTAAGATTAATTATTTTGACAATATTCATGCTGAAATATAGTTTGCATACTAGCCCGCACTAATTACGTTGTAAAAACCATTGATATAATTGATTTTATGATAAAAACCTTGAGTGTGACTGACTTGCCGTTACATTCTACACCGAAGAGAAAAGTAACCGCAAGTCAGTCACATTGCCATGTTGAAACTATAGTGCGTGTTGACGTGTTGTTATTCGTTGCCGTGGAAAACTATCAATCCTTCGCTGTTAGGAAGTGTATGTCCATGAGAACCTTTTAAGAAATGTCGACGTTGGAAAATCTCATGATGTACGGAACCGATGAAAGCTTATCCGGTGAGGACTCGGATAAAGAAACTGAAGCCGGGACTGCAGTTGGTTCATCCGACAACAAATGTCAAGATGATCCAAATCCATTTGAGGTTCGAGCATCATCTTTGGAGATTTCTTGGAACGATTCCCTGGATTCTGATGGGAGTTTTTTCGATACTCAAGATTTTGCGGATAGATTCACGAAGAAGCGAACCAAGAAAAAAAATTGACTTGAATTCGTATTAACATAAAATTGCTCCACATAAATTCATCACCAATTCAAACTAAAAAATAATCCCAATAATTGATAATTATTACTAGATAACTTATTTTCATCTAAACGGTCGTATCGAACACTCTTTTACTCCCCATTCATTTTACTGTTGTATTATGCATGTTTTTTTTGTAAATCGGGACTGACTTTCGGTTATTTTTCTTCTGGGACTGACTTGCGGTTACTTTACCTAATGTGACAATTCGACTTGGTATTGATTTCCACTTTTGTTGAACAAACCACTATTTTCTATCGGTACATCTGAAAATATACTCAAAGCTAGGTCAAGATACGATGCTAACTCAAAATTGACAAAATTACAGATGGGACTGACTTGCGGTTACCGGCAGTATTCGTATACGAAACAAATCCGATTTCAAACAGAAAAGTTCGGCACGTTCTGCTCGCGATGCTGAGTCCGTTTTAGAAAATTCACAACACTTCATTAACAAGGATTATGGTTAGACATCACAGCAGAATTTCGACCGTCATATTCATGTCAACTGTCGGCAATATCAAACACGCAACAATCTGCTTCCATGCGACATGGGGACGGGAACATTTTTTCATTTCAAGCCGCGCAACACGACGCAATACATGTTATATCGTTGCTTTTATGAGAGCTTCATCGGTTCGGCTCGACAGAATGTTCACAAGAAATCATTTTCATACATCCGTGTAACGAAACTGAGAAAATCTGTAGGAACTAAAAATTAATGTGGGGCTTATCGGAGGATCGCTCTGAGCCAGAATGAATGAGATGTATTTTTCGTGCATTAGTATTACGACATACGAAATAATATTTTTCGAACGTTGTAAACTGGTATAACTGAAAATAATTCAGTCACACCCCTTTTCCCAGTTATACCATTCCACAACGTATGAAAAATTTGTTATGTCAGAGCGGATATCGCGCGCTATCTGACCATGAAGCATTTATGCGATTATTAAACGAAAATTGCAATTGCAGCAACCAGCCTTTTTCAAGGCTACTAAATGTATTTGAAAGAGCATAATAAATAGTTATTACTAAACTGCAACTGTGGTTTGATGCTGCTGAAAATGCACAGCAGTGTGATGTTTATTACAAAATTCACAACACTGCATTAGCAAGGATGTAACGTTTTGGAGAAGACGGTTATAGTTTGACATCACAGCAGAATTTCGACCGGTTCACTCCATTAAATTGATTAACCCTAATCGAGTGTATTTCCAAAGCAAAAATTGCAAAAAATTATTTGTCATAAGACAGGTTGTCGCAATTCTACGGTAACTTGCGGTCGTATATTATAAACAATCTTCCACCTTTTTTTAAATACATGAAGTTATATGCTGGGTTGGAGCTAACCTAGTATGAGCTTTATCGATTTAATGTTAAACAATTTTTAAATTTCAAATTTTCGCCTAAATCGTTCTGGTCTCCAATTTCAGATAGTTTTGTTGAGTTTGCTTTTTGCTTAGATCGAAAAATTTTACCCAATTCGCTAAATTAAATGATTGTCTTGGTAGTGCAGCTACGAACAAAGGTTTGATTCTAATATGTATGAAATGACAACGATTAAATAATAGAGATCCATTCGTCTAGTATATATTATTATTTGTAACGTTTTAACGTCTCAGCGTTCAGAAATGCACTGTTAGATAAAATTGCAGCAAATACTGGAGTTGCAATTCCCTCTACTATTTGTTTTAATGAAATATAAAAGTACCGTAGCTCAACGTCATGCGGTCGTGGATCTCGGCAGCACCCTGAGTTTTGATGTAATTTGTCTAAAATGTATTGAATTGATTTAACCTTTCATTATTCCACCCATTACATTGGTCTTTAACCTTATCTTTTCGATATCCTTGAGTTTTCGTTCGTCTAAAGCATCAAGTTATTCCAATATAAAAAAAAACTAGAAATTACTCTTTGAACAATTTACGGCTTTTTATAATACTTAGCTGTTTATCCAAGGCTCTCGAAAATATAGCCGAACAACAAACACAATAGTTCATTAACGCTTTCAACCTGCGATCCCTGTATCAATCAAGATTCAGAACTGGTCGTAGCCCGCCACAGCTTTGCTAAAAGTGCAGCTTTTCGGTTTTTGACTGACTTTTCAAAGATTTTGACAGGGTTTTCCATACTAAATCACTAAGGAAACTATCAAATTAGTACAGTTTTTCACGAGGGGCAGTTAAATTTATTCAGTCCTACCTCTCTGATCGTACTCGAGTAGTAGAAACACAAAAACTCTATGATATTCGGTCAACATGAAGTCAAGAGTTCCTCAAGGGTCAGTACTTGGACTTTTGTCATTTATTAGGGATTTGGGACTATGGATAATTTACTAACGACATCCAGCTTCAAAACTGCCCTTACAATGTTTCGGTTGATGAAATGACATTGCTAATTAATTCGGATCAGATCTTGAACACATTTGTCGATGGTCAGAAAGAAATCTCCCTGTAAATACTTTCAAAACAAATTTATAATTCAATAGTAGACGACAAAAAATCCATCCCATACCACATACATAAGACATACGTACAGAGTGGCGAAAAAGTTTTCAAAATCAAATTCTCTGATTTTCCCTGAAATTTAACATTAATTTCCTTGGTATTTTTCAGAATTTGGCCCAAAAAAGTAGAACGTGGATCGACGCAATTCTGAAATTTCAGTGAATAAAGTACTCAATCGGGTATGAAACCGATCTGTAGATGTCCCGGATTAGCCTTTTTGTGCTGAAAAAATCAGTTTTTACGCTAGAGCTGTTTAGAAAAATTGCGTCTCGGCTTAAAAATTTTCTCTGAATGTTTTTCAGTTTTCTGAGGTATTTCCTGATTTCCCTGATCGAAAAATTAATTCCCTTACATTGCTTGATTTTCCTGGTTTTCGACACCCTATACGTAACACTGGCGTTGCTCCAAAGTACTCCGTACCTCGTCCTGTCCAACTGTTCGACAAATAATGAACAAAATGAATTTTCTTTTTCTCGGCTTTATCGAGCCCAAAAGAAAATCCCATAAGGAACTGTCAAAAAGTTGTTTACAAAATCAAAGCAGCATTTTTCTAGTAGGAACGAGACAAATGCAGGGCTGCGCAGGTACACTGCCTGCAAAAACAACTCAAACAGTGATTTTATTCAGAGTGTGGTACTATTCGAGTAGTTCATTCTGTACCAACTTTATTGGAAGATTTCTTCCTGAGTGTTACGTATGTCTTATGTATGTGTTAAAATCCAGTGTTCGAAAATCTACCCAGGTTTACTTGCTTTAAATTTACTACGAAGTATATTTACTACAAAGTATACAAATGAAATGACGTGGAATTAATCACTATAAGAGGAATTTTCTGTTACAAAGTTACAGAGATCGAAGACAGAATCAATTTACGTATTTATTCTCAGCTCCCCCCTAATTTTTTGTTCAGAAATGTATCTAACGAACACTTGAAAGAACTTTGTTTACACTTAGCGCTATTATTCTCGCAGTGTTTTTTTGTTCAAACAAGATTTATTGGACAGAGCATAAGCGTATCGTTGTTGTTTAATAAGCAGCAATAATTTTGCCTAACGCGTCTAAATCAGGATTAGTCTAAGTTCATGGAAACAAACATTAGTTAATATGTTGGGACGGGGCCTCTGCCATTTTTTTTTTGATACTGATAGAGAATGTCACAGCAAATTGTTGGTGTCTATTCATGTCGTCTGTGCTAGGCATGCCTGCATGTGATTGGTTTTATTGTTTGCGTAAATTTGTCCTCGACCCTTTTAATTAGTTTTTATCGTTGAGCAATGAAATTATAATGACAACTAGCGTATTACAAACATTTTATCTATCCAACAACATATTGGTTATTGTTATCCATCATGTGATTATGCTGTTATTATCGTTTGAAATCTGAGAGAACATTTGCCAGTTTCATTTCCAATTTTACAGAATGTATCCCAGTATAAGGTTACAGAATAGGGAATAGAGTGCCGTTTCAGACCAAACAATTTCTCTCCGATATTTTGCAATTGTTTTTATTGAGTAGCTTATTTTACATAGTTACCTATTTTTTAATGCATTCTTAAAATGTGATTCAATAAAAAAAAGTTAATTGCTTTTTTCAAAACTAGTTGATTCTACACGACGGAATAGACATTGAAGTGCTCGTTGTTTCGTGTCGAATCATGTTTGGCGCACCACTAGTGCTATTAGTATGTGTGCCAGACTTAAACATGCAGCTAAGCTCATTCATGAAATTTTTCTGCAGCTGATAGATGACACCGTCGAACTCCGGGGAGCACAATTCCAAGATCTGAAAATGGATGCAACTTTCAATAAAAGTATGTTCAACTCTTCAGATAGTCACGTAGGTATTCAATGATAAACATCATAAAATGACACAATGTACAATTGATAAATGATTTCCAATTAGCAGCTCAGAACTGATTTCTTTCCCAATCAAGACAACGAAAGTCTCGAATCCTTGTCATGACTGGGCTGCTAATGCCATTCCAATCGGCATTTTTTCTCCAACTCATTCCTCAAATACTCACAAGTTATCAGATTTGGAAAAACTGCATTGGTGTCCCCTTCCCTTCCCTTCCCATTGTGTCTCTTGTGCCGTTCTACCACAAGCAGTTGCGAGTATACAAAACGCAAGATATATACAGAGCTGGTGTACAACAGGCTTCAAGCTCCGGATCACAGCGGCGTCGTCGTCGTCGTCGGAGCAACAACGAGACGACGGGGCAAACGTTGTAAGTGATATACGCGCTCGACTCGCGCAACTCGCGGTTTCTGAAGGTAATCCAGTTTTTAGCTGCCTCTCTCTCTCTCTCTTTTGCTACCCTCCCTACTGTCTCTATCTAATTGTGTCTTGTTTTGTTTTGTGCTGTTTTCTGCGCACGATTGCTTTCTTCCGTTTTGTAGCGCTGTGCTGTGGGTCGATCTGTGATCGGATCAATCGACAACGGCAACGGGGCGCGCGATTGTAGTGAAAGAAAGTCCGAAAAGGAAAATTGGGAACCGAGTGTTGGTGGAGAAAACTCCGCTATTTCCACCCATTCCCCGGCAGCAGCAGCAGTGAAGACGACGGACGAGAAGAAACGCAAGACGGACAGCGAAACCCCAATTACCTTATCGAGTCTAGTATGCGAATTGAACGAATTAGCGGGGCCAACAGCAGCAATATTTCCGGCACAACAGCAGCAGCGCATCATCGGCCGAATGTATTAATCAATTTTTACTTCGGTTTGCCTCCACTCCACTCTTCTCACACTGGCACTTCACTGCTGAATTGAAAACCACTCTTCGACTGGTGGAGCACCCCTCGGTGGATCTTTCTACACCTTTTTTGTTTTCTTTCTTTTTGCAATAACAGCCAGCGCTTGGACACTACTTTCACACAACACTCTGGACACTGGTTTAAACGGTGTGTCTGGCCAGGCCAGACTCCCCCTACGAGGGCAACATTCTGCTGAGGCACTGGACTGGATGCAGCCAAATATCCACTGGGTCTGCCCAAAAAACTTTAAACTTTTCCTTCTTCTTCTCCAGGGGTTCCTTTCCAAAGCTGTGACTCGGGGTCTGCTGCGATATCACTTAATCACTTCTCTTCTATTTACGTGCGTGCTAAAAAGACAGATTCTATCTTACATTTTGCTGCCACTAAATCTACATTTTGCTAGTAAAACACTCTTTTTACACCATTTTTACATCGGGACGAATTTTCTGTAACTTCTGCCCGACAAGACAAGAAAAAAGCTTCTCCAAACGCAAAACGCCCTACACACAGATTCTTTCTTCTCTCGCAGGCAAACCATTCCAGCCCGCACGCTGTCCCGCTTTTCCACACTCGAAAAGACGGCTCGTACGCGCCTTCTCGCTCACAGCGACCGTTCATAAAATCCGAGCCCGAATGTGTCTCTCGCAAGCAGCCACACACAATCCAAGTAGGTGTTCGCATTCACCACTCTCGCACTTACTCGCTCTCGCTCACTCAAGCAGACTCGAACCCGCGCGCTCACACCCTTAAACCTACTCGACAATACAACCACAATACAACGAACTAACAGCAGCCCTTAACCCCCCGTCGTACCAAACCAATGCGACCGTGGATGACAACGACCGTAATCTGTTGCTTTTGGGGCCGCTGTTTTCGCCTTGGTCCCACCGATCCCGACTTCAAGCCAGCCAACGGGTAACGGTGAGTAAAAATTACCACTTTTTACCTGCGATTTTACTACACGGATTACACGATTAAAAACACTAGCCTACTAGGTGTAAACATGATTGCTTGCTGCAAATGGTGTCCGCATCTCATCATCATCCTTCTTCTGACGAGGAGGTCTGCAATTCTCTTGATTTCATCACTAGATTTCTGTCACTGTATGTGTGTGTAAAGTACCACTAAGTTCACCACACGACCGAACCGTACAACCGACCGACACTGCGAACAGACCACCACGACTCGTTGAACTCGACTGAAAGGAAAATTGAGCACACGAAAGTAGACGTGAAGTAACTAACGCTGGTGTATGAAATGTGCAGGCTTTGCGCTGAACGTGATAATGAGAAGGCATCAGCGCACATTCCGATTGGAACGTGAGATTGCCCGTAAGGGGTAACCGGATAGAAAGAGATGGCCTGTTCTGCGAGATAAACAGCAGTTCGTCCGGTGAACTGTCAAAGCATGTTTGCTAACGCTACCCGTCGAGCTGGAGCATTCTGTGGATGGACTGAGAGTTTATGTAAGGGCATACTTAACGGTGCGCTTCTATGCGTTTGGCAGCATCATCACTGCATGCCGTAGCGGTCACTGCCAACACAAAAAACAAGTACATACTACAAATAGTATTTTGCGGTGAGAACAGTGAATGGACAACGTTTTTTTATATCGTAACCATAAAAACATGGTGTTTTTTACTGTAAGCATGTGAACGGTTTCTGTCATTTCCATGTTTTAAGAACGTTTTTCGTTCTACCACCAACAATAATTTTATTATGAAAACATTATCAGTGACTTCCAAGTGTATGGGAAAATGCCTAATGAATTGGGTTGTTTGGCTATATCAGTTTTTTATATCATCTGAAAGATCTGCATTTTCTAAGTAAAACGTGATATAAAAAAATGTCTATCGTCCTTTGTTTTTTAAATCACAATATAAAACTGCTCGAAATCGCTACAATGACAGTTTTCTCATATACTCACTGTCATTATAGCGATTTAGAGCGAAATCATTTAAAATTCGAAGCTTAATGATATAAAGTTTTCGAAAAACACGTTTTGCTCAAAAAATAACACTCTTTCAGATGATACATAAAAATCGTAAATAAAATAGTCCGCGTCAATTTGACTCCTCGCTTTCTGCAACATTGCACATGTTTTTCTAACAGTTCGTCGGTATTTTCACTTGTTCTCTCCTAAGATTGGACGTGACAAGAGAAACCAAAAATCATCCAAAGTTTTGTCAAAGTGAAAGCACTCTCCGATTGGTCGATTTTATTCAGCACACTGTTAAAGTTTTATTATTAATTGTAGAGTAACATGTCAAAAGGATCTAACTACTTTCTTCGATTTTCTTGATTGACTTTTCATTTGTTCAATAGTTCAGCTCCTCAGCTGGTCTCGAGGTACGACGCTGGCCTAACAAGCCAGTCGTCGTAGGTTCGAGTCTCGACTCGGGAGAGACTGTTAGTGTCAGTAGGATCGTAGCGCTAGCCCCGCAATTGTCCTGTACACTTAACGGTTGGCTGCGAAGTCTGTGTATAGTAAACAGAAGGTCAAGTTCCGAATCGGAATGTGGCACCAAGGCTTTGCTTTGCTTTTCAATAGTTCAGCTAAAGTAACTATTCCCAACGTGGTTTTCATTTAAAAAGCTAGATTAGATTCTCCGCTATCAAATGGTGTAAAGGACATATCATGAAACGTGTTTAATAAGCCGTGGCGGTTGAAAGAAACCGATCGATCAAAAAATCGATTAAAGCAGATGACATTGACATGTTGCTCTACAATTGGTCGTGCTGCGGAAACAATCGATATTTTTGTTTACACTGTTTCTCTTTACCAAGTGGATGAACAGCGTTTGGTTCAACAATTTTTCGAAACTTTTTCATTTATTAGACTGTGTTATCAACATTCAAAATATTATTCATGTTTTTGAAACTGCGTACAATAAACAATAGTAGATTCTTTTCATGAAAAGCAAGAGGAATCCGAAACGTAATTTTGACTAGTTCAAATAAATTCAAAATATATCTTTAAATCAATTAAGGGGTTAATGACCAAGCATTTTCAAATAAATTAATTAAAATTGAAATCTTGAAAGAGCTTGGAAAACCCTAGATATTGATATTTTCTCTATTGAATATTTTTAGGAACACTGGCAAGCGTCGTGCGGAAAAGAAGCATTACTATAGAAGCGACTTGTCCCGTCCAGTCCTAAAATATAAGTTTTTGTGTTTGTTATTTATCGATATGTTAACACCGTAATGACCATTATAATTTATGAAGTAAAACATGCCTTTTCAATTATTCAAAAGTTGGGAGTTAATTTGCGGCATGATTATCCTTTTATACTCCGTTCACACAACACCGCATATCACCTGATATCAAGTGATTCGTGCTATCGAGGCCATATCACCATCCATATTACCGGATATCCCATACAATCGAGCAGTCATCGGATATCACCTCGGCTACATGATATCGCGGATATCATGTTCGAAAACCAATAAAAACCAGATTTGCAGCAGTTGGCAACACGGCCAACGGACATTTGACGCAACCCTACAAATTTCACAATTGGGTTGTTTAGCTACTCACGGATTTCTGACTGTTATATATCAGTAATTTTGTTTAAATTTTATATCATTGTCCTTCGGTTTTAAATAAAGTTTAAAAATCGCTCTAAATCGCTACAATGACAGTTGGTATATGTAGCGATTTCCAGCAGATGTCGAGCAGTTTTAATTCGTGATTTGAAAATTGAACGACAGCGATAGAAAGTTTTTGAAAATGACGTTTTGCTCAGAAAATGTAGCTCTTTCAGATGATATAAAAAACTGATAAAGCTAAACAACCCAATTAGCGTTGCATGCGAAAAAGAAAGAACACATTTTTGCTTTTGGCATCCCGCATATTTTGACAATTGAATATGAGAGTTCGCGTTGGTGCGAGCCAACTAGCTGACATCACTAACCTAATTGCATTGCTCTTGTTGTCTTGTTTTTGCTTTGACCTGCTTTTGTTTTCTTCTCTTTTCATTTACCAAAGCAAATGTCAAACCATATCATCTCAGCGTAGAGTGAACACTCGAGGTGATATCCAATATCATCTCGCGCTATCAGGTGATATGCGGCGTAGTCTGAACAAGGCATTACGCGCATCAAAATATGATAACCTTTTCAGGATTAAGGCAGCCGTCAAAAAATTATGATACAGGATGCCAGATTACTTTTTTAAATGTTTCCATGGCATGTCGAAATAGTCTCCGCAAAGAAGTTTTTGAAGGCTACTGAATGGCAAGTTTTGCCATTTAGAGCATCAAAAATATCATTCATAATGCTAATTAACTCAATTGTTAGACCTACTGAAGAAAGCTCGAAAAAAAATTAAGTACATTAGCCACGCTTTGGCTGAGCGTTTGCACCTTCATTTTTGAGTTTGGACTGAACTATGTTTATCTGAAAGTCGTTTAGCCATTTTCAGATCGATAGCTTTTTTAGTCGACGAATATATTCACAACTTCACCGTTCATCGTTTGTATTGTTCCAATTGAACAAAACATATTCCTAACCAATCTCAACATGTGGCATGGATCCAGTAGCACATTATGATGAATGAATGCTGATTCGTAACTTAGGCTGGGTCTTTGGTTACCAGTTCCTCCTCGTCTTAGAACCAAGGCTGAGAGGCACCCGGATCAGCAAAATGCTATTTTTCTCTTAGATTAGGCCGTCTTGGGATGTTTATTATTCATGTTCATTATTTGGTTTAGGAGCTGGATTCTTCTTCACTTCCTACAATATTGTAAATTCCTTCAACTTTTTTCTCAAATTTTGTTTTGTTTTTGGCTAGTTTGACCCATTCTGTTTCTGATATTTCCATTAATATGTTTGTATCTTCCCGCATCGTGTCATTTCATGTTTTCGCAGGTCGTTCTCTCTTTTTCTCCGTAAATTCCAATCTTTCAGCTGATTTGAAAGGGTGTCCTTGTTCTCTTCTCTGTATGTGAGCCCATTGTTTAAGCCTCATTACTTTTACCCTGTTTACTGCTGTTTTTCCATTTAATAGTTTTGGTACCCTTATTTTACCTTTTGGCCTATCCCTAGCTAATTTCAATGATTCTCTAATAATAAAGTAATAGATACGATTAGCAAGTATCTAGCAAGCGATTTTCTTTTTTTACCCATGCCGCTTATTTGAGGCCGTATGTTATTACTACTGACTTATATCAGCTAGGTTGAAATTATTTCATAAAATCTAAAACTATTCTTGCAGTTCCGAGAGCTGTCTACATATAATTCTTGTTGTATTTGATCTGCCCAATGTCTCCGTAAAATATGTTTCAAGCTATGTTTGTATGACTTCATATATATCGTTATCAATTTCAATGATGTCTAGAATATTTCTGTCTGAATTAGGCTCCCTTATTAAAATTTTACTTTTACCTGTATTTAATTTTAATCCTACTTTACTTAGTTCTGCTTTCAATAATATGTTTATTTTTTCGAGTTCATCTACATTTTAAGTTATCAGTAACAAATCATCTGCAAAGGCTAGGATAACTAGAAGACCTTTCTTATAATATGTATTCTATAGATCCCAATTTGATACTATCAAATGCTTGCTTATGTCTAATGACCCTAAAACTAATGTTAGTCCCCTATTTTAATAAGCTTTTAAGTATTTTCTAGCATAGTACATCTGATCGTCCGTAGACCTTTCATTGACAAATGCTGCTTGGTGGTATTCAGGATTTCTTGCGTACTCTCTAAGTCTTCCAGCTAACCATGTTGCATATATTTTGTAACCGAGATTGCATAGTGTTATTCTAATAAAGTCTGATGATTTTTTCGTCTTTTTCTTCTTCGATATCGGTATCTGTAGAGTTTCTCTCCAATTTCCTTGTATTTAGTTCGTTTCCCATACCCATGATTTGCCACATTTCATCTATTGTTTGTTCATTTGCGTGTTTTTAACATTCATTTCTTAGTCCTTTTCCTATAGTTTTTCCATTAGTCAATTTTTTTTATTGAACTTAGTGTTTCATTTTTTGTTGAATCTGCTATAATTTGAATGAATGACAAATGAGTATACATAACCACAAAAGTGTCCCACACGCCAAACTTATGGTATAAAATAATGTTCGCCAGAATGTTTTATCCCATCTTAAATATGTTACACTATAATTGTGAAACGTAAATTCCCTAAATTTTTTTTTATATTTTGCATACATTTTTTGCTTCAATGAAACTAATAAATAATTCAACAAATCCTTGTTGCCATAGACTCTTGACACTTTTCTAGTGCATTACAGTCTTTTATCTCTTACAAGTTTGTGTAAAGCCTCTGAAGCTTCTTCCGGCCAATGGGTAAATCAAATGATTCGATAATATTTAAACTATGTACTAAAAGCTTATGAACTGTCACAGACATATAGTACCATCCGAAGAAATTCAAATAGAGCTGCCTTGTGTTCGAGGCCATAAAAGAAAATGATCCCAAATTGAGCTCAGAATCGCCTAAAACGCCTTCTAAAGGCCAAAAAAGGCCTTTAAAGAAAATGATCCCAAATTGAGCTCAGAATCGCCGAAAACGCCTTCTAAAGGCCAGAAATGGCCTTTAAAGAAAATGATTCCAAATTGAGCTCAGCATTGCCGAAAACGCCTTCTGAAGGCCAGAAAAAGCCAAAAAGGAAATGATCCCAAATTGAGCTCAGAATCGCCTAAAACGCCTTCTAAAGGCCAGTAAAGGCCTTCAAAGGAGATGATCCCCAATTGAGCTCAGAATCGCCGAAAACGCCTTCTGAAAGCCAGAAAAAGCCAAAAAGAAAATGATCCCAAATTGAGCTCAGAATCGCCTAAATTGCCTTCTAAAAGCCAGGAAAGGCCTTAAGAAAAATGATCTCAAATTGAGCTCAGAATCGCCGAAAACGCCTTCTAAAGGCCAGGAAAGGCCAAAAAAGAAAATGATCTTAAATTGAGCTTAGAATCGCCGAAAACGCCTTTTAAAATCCAGAAAAGGCCATTAAAGAAAATGATCCCAAATTGAGCTCAGAATCGCCAAAAACGCCTTCTGAAGGCCAGAGAAGGCCTTTAAAGAAAATGATTCCAAATAGAGCTCAAAATCGCCGAAAACGCCTTCTAAAGGTCAGAAAAGGCCATAAAAGAAAAAGATCCCAAATTGAGCTCAGAATCGCCGAAAACGTCTTCTGAAGGCCAGAAAAGGCCTTTGAAAGAAATGAGCCCTAATTAAGCTCAGAATCGCCGAAAACGCCTTCTAAAGGCCAGAAAAGGCCAAAAAAGAAAATGATCCCAAATTAAGCTCAAAATCGCCGAAAACGCCTTCTGAAAGCCAGAAAAGGCCAAAAAAGAAAATTATCCCAAATTGAGCTCAGTATCGCCGAAAACGCCTTCTAAAGGCCAGAAAAGGTCTTCAAAGAAAATGATCCCAAATTGAGCTCAGAATCGCCGAAAACGTCTCCTGAAGGCCAGAAAAGGCCTTTGAAAGAAATGAGCCCTAATTAAGCTCAGAATCGCCGAAAACGCCTTCTAAAGGCCGGAAAAGGCCAAAAAAGAAAATGATCCCAAATTGAGCTCAAAATCGCCGAAAACGCCTTCTGAAAGCCAGAAAAGGCCATAAAAGAAAATGATCCCAAATTGAGCTCAGTATCGCCGAAAACGCCTCCTAAGGCCAGAAAAGGTCTTCAAAGGGAATGATCCCAAATTGAGCTCAGAATCGCCTAAAACGCCTTCTAAAGGCCAGAAAAGGCTTTTAAAAAAAATGATCCCAAATTGAGCTCAGAATCGCCTAAAACGCCTTCTAAAGGCCAGTAAAGGCCAAAAAGAAAATGATCTCAAATTGAGCTCAGAATCGCCGAAAACGCCTTCTAAAGGCCAGAAAAGGCCATAAAAAAATGATCCCAAATTGAGCTCAGAATCGCCTAAAACACCTTCTAAAGGCCAGAAAAGGCCTTTAAAGAAAATGATCCCAAATTGAGCTCAGAATCGCCGAAAACGCCTACTAAAGGCCAGAAAAGGCCAAAAAAGAAATGATCCAAATTGAGCTCAGAATCGCCGAAAACGCCTTCTAAAGGCCAGAAAAGGTCATCAAAGGAAATGATCACAAATTGAGCTCAGAATCGCCGAAAACGCCTACTAAAGGCCAGAAAAGGCCAATAAAGAAATGATCCCAAATTGAGCTCAGAATCGCCGAAAACGCCTTCTAAAGGCCAGAAAAGGTCATCAAAGGAAATGATCCCAAATTGAGCTCAGAATCGCCGAAAACGCCTTCTAAAGGCCAGTAAAGGCCTTCAAAGGAGATGATCCCCAATTGAGCTCAGAATCGCCGAAAACGCCTTCTGAAAGCCAGAAAAAGCCAAATAGAAAATGATCCCAAATTGAGCTCAGAATCGCCCAAATTGCCTTCTAAAGGCCAGGAAAGGCCTTAAGAAAAATGATCTCAAATTGAGCTCAGAATCGCCGAAAACGCCTTCTAAAGGCCAGGAAAGGCCAAAAAAGAAAATGATCTTAAATTGAGCTCAGAATCGCCGAAAACGCCTTCTAAAGGCCAGAAAAGGCCATAAAAAAATGATCCCAAATTGAGCTCAGAATCGCCTAAAACACCTTCTAAAGGCCAGAAAAGGCCTTTAAAGAAAATGATCCCAAATTGAGCTCAGAATCGCCGAAAACGCCTACTAAAGGCCAGAAAAGGCCAAAAAAGAAATGATCCAAATTGAGCTCAGAATCGCCGAAAACGCCTTCTAAAGGCCAGAAAAGGTCATCAAAGGAAATGATCCCAAATTGAGCTCAGAATCGCCGAAAACGCCTTCTAAAGGCCAGTAAAGGCCTTCAAAGGAGATGATCCCCAATTGAGCTCAGAATCGCCGAAAACGCCTTCTGAAAGCCAGAAAAAGCCAAAAAGAAAATGATCCCAAATTGAGCTCAGAATCGCCTAAATTGCCTTCTAAAGGCCAGGAAAGGCCTTAAGAAAAATGATCTCAAATTGAGCTCAGAATCGCCGAAAACGCCTTCTAAAGGCCAGGAAAGGCCAAAAAAGAAAATGATCTTAAATTGAGCTCAGAATCGCCGAAAACGCCTTTTTAAATCCAGAAAAGGCCATTAAAGAAAATGATCCCAAATTGAGCTCAGAATCGCCAAAAACGCCTTCTGAAGGCCAGAGAAGGCCTTTAAAGAAAATGATCCCAAATAGAGCTCAAAATCGCCGAAAACGCCTTCTAAAGGTCAGAAAAGGCCATAAAAAAATGATCCCAAATTGAGCTCAGAATCGCCTAAAACACCTTCTAAAGGCCAGAAAAGGCCTTTAAAGAAAATGATCTCAAATTGAGCTCAGAATCGCCGAAAACGCCTACTAAAGGCCAGAAAAGGCCAAAAAAGAAAATTATCCCAAATTGAGCTCAGAATCGCCGAAAACGCCTTCTAAAGGCCAAAAAAGGTCATCAAAGGAAATGATCCCAAATTTAGCTCAGAATAGCCGAAAACGCCTTCTAAAGGCCAGAAAAGGCCATAAAAAATAAATGATCCCAAATTGAGCTCAGAATCGCCGAAAACGCCTTCTAAAGGCCAGAAAAGGCCTTCAAAGAAAATGATCCCAAATTGAGCTCAGAATCGCCTAAAACGCCTTCTAAAGGCCAGAAAAGGCCATAAAAGAAAATGATCTTAAATTGAGCTCAGAATCGCCGAAAACGCCTTTTAAAGGCCAGAAAAGGCCTTTAAAGAAAATGATCCCAAATTTAGCTCAGAATCGTCGAAAACGCCTTCTAAAGGCCAGAAAAAGCCAAAAAGAAAATGATCCCAAATTGAGCTTAGAACCGCCGGAAACGCCTTTTAAAGGCCAGAAAAGGTCTTCAAAGGAAATGATCCCAAATTGAGCTCAGAATCGCCGAAAACGCCTTCTAAAGGCCAGAAAAGGCCATAAAAGGAAATGATCCCAAATTTAGCTCAGAATAGCCGAAAACGCCTACTAAAGGCCAGAAAAGGCCATAAAAAATAAATGATCCCAAATTGAGCTCAGAATCGCCGAAAACGCCTTCTAAAGGCCAGAAAAGGCCTTCAAAGAAAATGATCCCAAATTGAGCTCAGAATCGCCGAAAACGCCTTTTAAAGGCCAGAAAAGGCCATAAAAGAAAATGATCTTAAATTGAGCTCAGAATCGCCGAAAACGCCTTTTAAAGGCCAGAAAAGGCCTTTAAAGAAAATGATCCCAAATTTAGCTCAGAATCGTCGAAAACGCCTTCTAAAGGCCAGAAAAAGCCAAAAAGAAAATGATCCCAAATTGAGCTTAGAACCGCCGGAAACGCCTTTTAAAGGCCAGAAAAGGTCTTCAAAGGAAATGATCCCAAATTGAGCTCAGAATCGCCGAAAACGCCTTCTAAAGGCCAGAAAAGGCCATAAAAGAAAATGATCCCAAATAGGAGGCCAAAAAAGGCCTTCAAAAACGAGAATAACGCTAGTTCTGATGTCAGTCAGTTTTAACAGAACTAGTGCTACCAGCAAAATATTCCATAAACTTTTGCTTGTAGGTAGATAGAGCTAAATCAATACACAAGGCTATCGCCTGACAGCAGTGAATATTCCTGATTTTCTTTTCCAACTGCAAGCTGTTCTGGTGCATTATTATTGATTATTATTATTATCTACACGACATGCTTCTGTGGTCTTCCTTTAGTAGTTTTCGAAACATTATCAGCTTTAGTTTCTCGGTTGAATGGTAACCCAAGTCACAATTTAAGTCGTATTGCATTCTTTTAGCGGTTTTCATCACCAATTTCGCAAAACTGCTGTTAAAACTAGAAATACTATCAGAACCTTCTGATAACCGCTGTAAGTTTGCTTTACAGCCAGGTGGCCCACCCTTGCCAAGCTTATTGAAGCAATCATAAGAATGGCAATAAAACTGCTTTGAAACCACATGGAAAGAGTACCGCATACTATAAGCAGCTGGCATTACCTCTTTAGGAGCGCAATAAGTTTGGTTGCATTATTGCGCTCTGCTACTTGCCACAATAAGTCCAATTGAACTTTTCATTGCTAGACAGCAACCGTAATAAGTTGATTTGTTGTGCCGTTCCTGCACACACACCAGAACATCACGTCACTTTTTTCAATACGGAAATATCTCGTCGCGGGAGAAGTGT
This sequence comes from Wyeomyia smithii, assembly GCF_029784165.1. Taxonomy (NCBI): domain Eukaryota; kingdom Metazoa; phylum Arthropoda; class Insecta; order Diptera; family Culicidae; genus Wyeomyia; species Wyeomyia smithii. Next base: position 22,144,056 of record NC_073694.1, read on the forward strand.
TTCACCTGTGTTGGTTATCATCGTGCAATCGATTGCATTTGATGGTGATATTGTAAAAAGATAAGAAATAAAAAGGGGTTTTTGGAAGGTTTTGTAGCTCTCAAGCATATGCGCATGAAAATTTGTCGTGCATTTTGGGAACATAGGCGCTTAAAATTTATGCGCCATCAAAATTGTACGGGCTTACAAAAATGATCTCATTGTTAGCAAAAATGAATTGGATTGTTTTGGCTCAGGTTTTCAGAAATCTAGCCGTGTTCTTCAATACAGAGATAGATCAAAATCAACTTTGGATGTTCAATTTACTTCTTAGTCAGACGACGATTCGATTTTTGTTTCAAGATCATAAAAAGTTCCAAAAGATCAATATGGCGCGGTTGGTAATTAGTTGGTATCAATCGTAACCGCAATAAGCCTAGTTCAATGATATATATGTTGTAAGGTTCGGCAAAGGTTGGATGCCTGTATTATTAGAGAAAAATATGGTAAACCCCTGGGGCCTAGACAACTTTATTTTTATGAAAAATCTGACATCACACCGACGATAATGAGGAATCAACGAGCTTTGATATAAATAGAGAGGTGCACGAAAAATGCAACGATACATACTTAGTTTAATTGAATATTGAATATATTCCGAAATATATCAATAGTGTCTTGCCCCTACCATAGACAGACGTCCAAGCAAGAACAACATTGATCAAAATTTCCGTGTAAATTTTCAAAGTAAATTGCGTTACAAATCACTTGTATACTAGCGCCGCTTGGTGACCTTATCGCTACAATACATTTTTTTAGCTGCTGTACGAGGCGGTACTGGTAGCGCTATCTGGTTACGGATTGCTACTACAAAAAACTTTACACAAGTCTGGAACTCAGCTTGGACGTCTTTCTGCGCCCCTACCTTATTTTTAAGGACGCATAATTTAACGACATAGGAATGTTATGTTATTTGACAGTGAGCTGGAGTGGTTCTATGGGGCAATAATAAAACTAATAATAAAGCAAAATCGCATTGACTCTTGCCGGTTTTATTGTAAGTTTTATTAGAGTTTTATTGACAGCTATCAGTGTTCATTACGACTTGGCAACTTGGCTATTTTTGGCAACGGGTTTAACCGCCATAAAACCGTTGGTAATATTTATTGCTGTGATAAAACCGTTAGAAAACCAAGTAGCTATAGACTTGTTACTTGGGAACTGCACCGGTTTTGACAACCATCAATTTCGTGTATGATCTATATCACTTCGCCCAGTTAAGGTTAAGTTTCATACAATAAAATTTGGATTCGGAGAATTTGGACAAGCCGTGCTCAAATTCATTAGATACATCTTTTTTTTTCGTAAAAACTTGATGAATAAATTGACAAACATTTTTTTGATTGGACGGATCAACGGAGAGCCACTGTTCGAAACAGTGTATATTTTTAATCGGAAGAGTATCATCTGAAAAACGAAAATTTTATTCAAAACGTCAAAAAACTTTTTATTCATCCCTTGCAAGCATTTTCTTATTTGCTTACACTGCAAACTAGGGTATTTCCGGTAGTAAAATAGTCTGCCTAAAGACAACAAAATTTGTTTCAGTCTTTAATTGAAAAAGTTTGCCAAACCAGTTTGGCAGCCAGAAGATAAGTACTGACTAAGAAAACAGTGAACAATTTTTTATACTTCTGCATGTATAATACCTTACACATTTCGAATCACTTTTTCATCTCAAAGCTCGGGAGACTGCATAAGCTGTTTAACTTCAAATTGGTTCCTCACCCTATCTATCCACAAAGTGTTTTTTTTTTCAATCGCCTAAACCCATTCACGGTTCGTGTCCTAGCTGACAGTTCTCTCTACTTCATTCACTCTCCCGTTCAGTACCAGCAATGCAGCATCCTTACAAGCAGCCATCCCGCTCACACTGTTTCATCGATTCCACAACTATCCGTCCGCGTTCGGTACAAGCTCGACTCGCAGCGCCCACCAAAGCAGAACCCTGCCCATTTCAGGTCAGTAGTGAAATTGTGGTGAAACCTACGATTAATGGCTCTGATACACACAAGGTAAACAACAGTGCGTAGAACCGCCAACGGGCCGCTTTTGGCGGTCCGATGGCCAAGTCCGCCTAGCGGACCCCAGCTGGAAGCCCGGTTCGGTGCAGTTTTTGCACTCCAAACCGGCCATCCGGCTGAAAACGGCCTGAAACTGTTCCTTTCCGCATGACTGATTTTCACGTCCGATTTGCATTCGATAATTCGGACTGGCAGGGCGAGATGTTTTTCTCCCTTCATCGTCATCGTTGGCGGGTGGTGGAATGTGTTGTGCCCGTTGTGTTCCGGATTATTCGAATTGCGAATTGCTATGGACTTTGTTTTGAAATTAAGTGTAAAAGTGAATAACTTGTGTGACATTTAAAAAGCTAGAAACCAGATAAAAATCTCGTGCTTTGCCAAAAAAAAAAAAAAAACTAGCTCAGGCTAGCAGCAAGCAGACCGTTGTTAGCCCCTTTGAAGGATATCGAATTACACACATGCTCGAATTGTGAGGTAAATTCCTTCGGTTTTGCGGTCCCTGTGGCTTTGTCGCGCGTTCGCTTAGCGTTTGTCCACTGGTTTGTGATATGGTAGTGGCAGAGGAAAAAAATAACAGAATGTGTCCATTTTGAAGCTTTCGGCGCGGTTGAGTTGAGACGAAAGTCATTACCTACAACAAACAGTTTCGGGATAATAGAATTCAAATCGGGCACATGCGCATTCCCGACGCACGTTGGCCGGAGTTTGGTGCCACCGTTTGCTGGCAGGCTTGATGAACGAGGGTCCTACCGAGAAGCACTCTCGCTAATTGAAGGCAACGACGGTAAAATTGTCGCTGCTAAACGATGCTTTTGTGTTAATTTTTTTTCGAGCGGGATGAGGACGTGTGTGATTTTAGTGCATTTTCATGAGGTTTGACTTCGGATTTAATCCTACTGCAAGTTGAAGCATGTGACAACATGCGAAGAAAATGCGCGATTTTACCTAATTCGAGTACTAATTTCAGGACGGGTATCATTTCCCTAATTATTGTTTGGAGATTAGTTAATAATATGCGATTTGCACAACGTTAATTCGTTTGTTCTATCACAGGACATAACCAAAAATTAAAAGCTTATAACTTTATTTACTTTGAGATTTTTTTTTTTTTTTGGTTTGTTTGACATTGAAAGGTCCCTATTAATCTGTCAATAAATTCAGGCAAAATAATCTCAAATCCTGTTTTATAGTCCTGAAACAATTTTTTTTTGCAAAGTATTTTGAAAGATAACAAACTCCTAATAAGTAAATGATCGCATAAAACGTCTCTTTACTAATTCCCGGCCTCATTTGACATTCAAACTTTAATTTCAGTTTAACAATTATACTTGAAAATTTGCGGTAAAATGTTGTAATATTGGCGCACCCCTCGTCTATTCCAATTCTACGCTTACTGCTACTATTATCGGTATTTGATTGGCTGTACGAGTCGAATAACATGAAAGAAGACATAAGAGATTCTATGGTTATAGATCACCGCGTGGTGTAGTTTGCTCATAATAAATAGTGGTTAACTCCTAGAATACGGTGTTTGATTGAAAACGAGGACATGGTGTTAGAAGTGGGATACGGATAAGTTATTCATCCGTTCCGTTCAGAATTTTCATCGATATGGATGCCACACAAATCCAACACTTTATGGCCAAATAGGCAGAGTTTCTCATAAGGCTGATAGAGGGAGTGACTACGGCGGTCAGCCAACAGCCGTCGTCGTCGTCAAGAATTCCAGTTCTTCAGTCATAGAAGACGAAAAATGCTGTCGATGGCTGACAACACCAATAAAAACCGTGGATATGTGTCGAGCTGAAGAGATCGCGGGCGAGCGAACATTAGATCTGGCCATTCTATCATCTAAAACGGCAGATGTCAACAAAGAAATCTAGCGTCAATCTCACTGACCTACGAATACTAATCTCTGAAGAATTTGATTGGAAGTGGGCAAAATTTAGGAAGAGGAATTCAACAGAGTAAAGTCGTCGTTTGCTATAATCAGAAAGGAATTAATCTTGGATAAGGTTTCTGTCGGCTTTACTTCCTTGATGATCTTCCGAAATTTACACAGTATGTAAACAAGTTTGACATTACTTGCCCAGCAGATCAACTTTATAGACCATCGCACCAAATCTTTTGGTCACAATTGAAATGATCCAAAGAAGATTAAAATGGATTAATACTGCTCCCCTAGATAACTCCATTCTCCTAAATGGCAGAGCCAGAAAGGCCAAAACGGCGTTAAAAAACCAGAAATCGCCATAAAAGTTATAATGTATCAAACTTAAAACGGCAAAAATTTGATAACAAAAATAATAGTCACAAATCAAGCTCAAAATGATCAACGATTCTGAAAACCATGTTAAACCAACAGCGAAAATGATAAATGTTTATGAAATAGTTGCCAATTTGCTTCTAAAATCCATATTCTCAACTAACCGCTAAATGGCAGAATTCTGAACGACGATGGATTAGAAGAGTCTGGAACCAGTGCAGCGATAGTTGGATGAAAAGCTGAAGGTTTGGATTCAAGAAAGGTTCGTGATACCGGTGGAAGCAGCGTGGCTTTGTCGATCGAGAAACTAAATGGCCGTGAGAATTACGTCTCGTGGACGTTCTCCACGTAGATGACGATCCGGAAAGATTCTGGAGCGCTGTTTACGGTTTGCTTGAGCGGATGGATGCGAAAAATTCGCAATAGGCCTCAAGTCTCAAGCCCGCTTTCCATTGTTCCCGACCAGCCATCAAGTTTCTAGTGACTCTCTCCTACTTTTGATGGGATTGCCAAAGTGCTATGTAACGATGGTGATTGGTTTGGTAGTTTAAAGACGCGTTTTGAACTCAGATGACGTGAAGGCTGAGACCTCGCAGGACGTGAAGGCCAAGCCGGCGGTTTCGTGAAATAGAAAGATGGATCGTGCCATAACTGTCGTGACTTATTACTTAACTTACCAATTAGACGAAGGCCTGTGTGGCCTTTGCTGTATCAAAGAGCCGACGCCATTGTACTCGATCCATGGCTGCTCGTCGCCACACATGCAGGCTGCGGAGTTCTCCTCACACTTGGTCGATCCACCGTGCACATTGCGTGCCACGGCGTCGTGTTCCTATTGTGTCGTTATCCAGAACCTGGTCTTCCGTCCGACATCCTTACGACGTAGCCCACCGTAGCCTTCCGGTTTTAGCCGTATGACTATAGTGGGCTCCCCCAGCAACTTATTAAACTCGTGGTTCATCCCCACTACCGTAGATCGTATGCAGCACCTTCCGTTCGAAAATCCCGAGAACACGGTCCATGCTTCGTGGCTGTAGAGGACTGCCAATCTAATGAGTGTTTTGTAGAAGGACAACTTTGTAGAGCGCGTGACTTGTACCCCAACGCTAATTCGAGAACATGGAGCTGGTTTACAGGTATTCCTTTATACCCTGGAACCGATGAATCAGTTGTTGACGGCGTACAAAGACTTCAAAGTGATGGCTGAACGGAAATTTGGATACAAGTTGAAGGTTTTGTGCAGTGACAATGGCCGAGAATTTGTGAATAATCAATTCAAGACTGATATGAAGCGGGACGGAATAAGACATCAGAAATTGCATTAATTGGCCTATTCGCGAGAAAGTGAGGGGCATGCTGAATGTCGCCAATTTGCCGGTGAGGTTCTGGGTGGAGGCGGTGAACATGGCGGCACACCTAATCAACTGCGGTTCTCGGATGGTAAGGCGCCAGAAGAAACGTGGTCAAGAAAAAAAAACCTACTTTGGCCACTTAAAGATATTTGATAAGTGGCCATGATGCACGTGCCAAAGAAGAGAGAAACTGTAACTGAACTGGACTCCGACTGGAGACCGAAAGAATCGTCATGAGCCGTTGTTCAGAGATCGTGAGCGAAGGTCGGCGTGGTGGATAAAATAGTAACACCAGATCTCGACGTTTCATGCCATCTGGCATCCATAAAAAAAAATTAATATCGGCAATTTCATGTACTACTATCTGTGCTCTTTATAAACATTTCTCGTGAAGCTTTGACCGCTTTGACACGTGTTCCTAATGTCCAATTGAGCTGAAATTTTGCAAGGAGTTTTTTTTTTCGAGTAGACGAAACTTTTTAGCACTACTTCTAAGCGAAATTCGAAATATTGTTACCCTAATGATCACGATTTTTCACTGCGATAATCGTCTTCTTTTGCTTCTGACGTTGATAAGTTTCGCTATCTAAATAAATACCTACATTAGAGCGCAAGAATGAGAAAAAAATTGACCTTCGAATATCGTTTAGCGGTAGGGCTCAAAAGTTTCGTCTTCTCGAAGAGAGTCTTCATGCCAAATTTCAACTCAATCGAACATCGGGAGCACGTGCCTCAGAGCGGTCAAAGTTTCAGGAAAAATATCGATGAAAAAAAAAACAGTCGATACCGATTTTTTTTTTTGATGCCAAATGTCTTAGAAATGCATGAAACGTCGAGATTCGGTGTTAACTCGAAAAAAAAATTTTTCTAAAAAACGAACTTCCTGGGTCTTAGAAAATTTTCGTAGAAGTTTGACCGCTTTGAGGCACATGTTCCCTATCGACAAAATCAAGCTGAAATTTTGCATGGGGACTTTGTTCGAGAAGATGAAACTTTTTAGCCCCTCCGCTAAACGATATTCGAAAAATCGATTTTTATTGACACTCTAGCCTAAGTTGTTGAACAAACATGTCAAACGAGTACTTGGCACCGCGACATTTTTTTTTCTCTAAACGTATTTTGATGTTTTTTTTTTTTTTCTAGAAATGAGAATGATTTTTAATTACTTATAAAATTGATTTTGTAATAACATGTCTTAACAGTAACAGAATTAAATAGACAGAAATGAGGCAAAATAACATCGCCAAACGCAATTCTTCGATGCGCGAATGTTATTCTACCATTTGATCTGTGTGCGAGAGCCAACGGTCGTTCTACTATTTCGAGCGAAAGCCTACTGCGATGCACTCCAACGAAGTGAATCAAATTAAATCGTTTACAAGTTTGGTTGAAAGTATCAGGTGATGGATGAGACTAAAAAATCACAAGAAGGTTGTATGCAAAGCCACGACCGCAAGGTTGAAGTAGAATACTTTTACAAGAAAGATAACCTGGCTGCTTGCGTGTCAGTCATTTTTTTTAGTAAATAAACGTTGACCGTTCATTGGCAGTATTGTAATTTCTTTTTGTCTGATATTTTGAATGCAGTTCATTGGATATTTTTAAATTTTGTGCAAATGAGAAGTTGAAGTGCTGCCGAATCGTAATATGCACATTTAATACGACATCATTAAACGGGAACGGAACAAAGGCTACGGTTATGCAGAACGCGAATGCCGGCGCGATGCGATTCGCCTTACCGTGGTGAAATGTACAGCTCTTTTTAAGGCGAAGTAGAGCTATACATTTCAACAGATTTCGTCTTGCCGAATCGCATCGCGCCGTTATTTGCGTTCTGCATGACCGTAGCCAAACACTAAGCGACGCAAACACGTAATAATAATCAGAGTATGCATGTAGATGAAGATAATTAACTTTGGATTATAGCGCAAAACGAGAAAATATTAACTCTTCAAATAATCAATTGTGTTTTTCAAATTTCAGTTGTTCAGTTTAATATCCGATGAAATCTTTGTTTATTATCTGATGAAGCTCTTATATAGGCCAAATGATGCATTCCCAATTTACTAGGTCCATAACTCTGCCGACCGTGCTTGGGAAAGCGCGGTATAACGACCAATCAGAGGTCGAATTTTGTGTTTTGACAAGGCTTAAGAGTTTTCAATAGTACAATAGTTCGAATGATAAAATTGCAATTTCATGCATTTGGTAGGAATCTTAGAAGATTTTTTAATCAATTGCTGCAAAAACGAAGGAAATCCATCGAAAACTAACCGATTTATTGGCATTTGAAATTTTTCTCGATTTTTTCAGTTTTAGATTTTCATTTTACATCCCTATGTAGCCGAACTTCCTGAGAGAAGTATTCTAATTCAAAATTAAATCTTCATTAATTCATTTGTTGTCCTTATAAGGACAATTGTTCAATTTATCATAGGATGTAATGTTTATCTTACATCTCTGTGTTACCTTGATAGTGAGGACTAAGGCGCACGGTCAACACAATGAGAAAGGTGTTTTCACATTGAAAACTAGACACGGCTTTACTGGAGGGAGTGTTGGCAATTGCATCTACCGCTAATACCACCGCTGTCATACGAAAGCGCGTCGTTTCATGTGGGGAATATCAACAACGAAAAATGACGCGCGTATAAGCATAACCCGAACTGTTTCGCCGTGCTGCTCCCATTTACCTTTACATCGGCCTCAGGGAAGTACCGGCTGCATCTGCATCTACCGCTGAGGCTGTCACTATACTGCTATTGGTACCAAAAGCTATTAACTCTTCAAATAAGTGTGTTATTTGTTCTCAAAAGAACAATTGTTCAATTCAAAATCGGATTTACGCAATCGCTTCTATGTAATATTACCGACAATAATATTCTTCTGAACAAACTGATACAACTTTTCCATTAGGCCTCTGTCATAATAGACGCGAAAAGCGACGCGAACCGATTCGCTCAGCTGTAGGTTAATGTACAGCCACCAGTAGAGCTGTACATCAACCTACGGCCGAGCGAGTCGGTTCGCGCCGCTTTTCGCGTCTACTATGGCAGAGGCCTTAGAGAAAGTTGCTGGCTGATGTATTCACTTCATGCAAGCCTGCTGCTGATGCTTCCCGCTACCACACTGAAACAGCATTTTAGTGAAGAGAGTGTCGTTGCATCAGCTGACCCTGCTACTATCGATGCTGATATACCCGCTGCAACAGCTACGCTATGCATAGCCATGCTACAGTTGTGGCCGCTATACGCTGGCCCAAATGCTGAGCAACTGCAACGCTATCCGTAACCATGCCACAGTTGTGGCCGCCATTGGTATCCGCTGTACCTGCATCTGCTGGCCCTGCTGCTATCTATGGTGAGATCCGCTGAAACTGCTACGCTTATTCGCAGCCATGCCACAGTTGTGGCCGCTATCCACTATCGATGGTACCCACTGCTCGCTCCCGCTGCTGCTAAGGGAGGACTGCTGTCGTCGCTGTTCAGAACTATCATGAGCGGCTTCGACTAAAACAGGCTCTTATATAGGGATGAAAATAGGAATGAATTATTTTTCGTACGTGGTGGAATGATATAACTTGAAAAATATGTGTGACTCCATTCTGACTCAGAGCGATCATTTGATAAGCTCCACCTCTTTTTTCAGTTTCTAAAGTTTTTCCTCAGTTTCGTAGCACGGATGCACAAAAATGATTTCTTGTCGAGCCGGACCGATAGCACTCTCATTGAAGCAACAAAATAACATGTTTTGTGTCGTGTTGCGCAGCTTCGTTGAAGAAAATGTTCCCGTCCCCGTGTCGCATGTAAGCAGATTATTGCGTTCAGTAGACAGTAGATAGTGTATCCAGCGAATAAACATCGATGGTGCTCTCACACACACAACGGTTTTAACCCGTATCTTATTGCGGTTTGTAACATCAAGCGATTTCGTTTGCTCGCTGTTGCGTGTTGCATCATGTTGCAACTTGGCAGCTGGGAGACGACAAAATTCTGTTAATGCTGATTGATTGAATCGACTTCACATTAGCTCTGCTTAGTCGAACTAACTGCTTTTGTGAATGCGTACTAATAGGGCAATTTATTATTCAATGTCGGTTATGCTGATCGCAGCCTTTACGCTGCCCCTACAGTGGGGAGTTTACTAAATAAAGTAAAAATTAGACAACTACAACAGACAACTACAACAGAAAACAGAATGTCTGCTTGTGTTGATGCCAGAAAATTATTAACCTTCAATTATTTTTTCATTTGCCTTGAAAAAAGCATGTTGCGGTTCAAAATCGGTTGCTAATTACAACCTTTGAGCTGCCCTAACATTGGGGGAATTAAGATACACGGACAACATGCACTGTGGAAGCTATTTCACACTCAGTAAATAAGACGGGTGCGACAAATTTAAATTGCTAGGATGCAACCCAGAATACTTGTTTGCGTTGACAAAAATTATTAACTTCCAATGACTTGTTTATTTGCCTTCAAAAAGGCATTTTGATTTCCAAAATTGGATTTCCTGATGGCAATCTTCATGCTGCCCCAACACGGGGGGAATAATGGCTGTCTGGCGACACACGCTGAGAAAAACCGCGCTGCTCCTGAGACTTGGTGACCAACCACAGGGCTATTGCTGCTGCTAAGGAAGGACGACTGCTGTTGTCGCTGTCTAGAACTATTATGAGCGGCTCCGGCTGAAACAGGCTCTTATATAGGCCAAATAGCATGTTTTCAATTGCAAGGTATATGATCCTGTCGACCGTGCTTGGGAAGCAAGCATATAACGACCAATCAGAGGTCAAATTTTTCGTTTTGACAAGGCTTGACTATTTCCAATAGTACAATAGTGTGAATAATAAAATTACAATTATCTTATTTTGGGAAGAATCTTAGAAGATTTTCCAATCTATTGCTGCAAAAACGAAGGAAATCCATCGAATACTAACCGATTTATTAGCATTTGAAATTGGACATATTTTTCACTTTTTTCGGTTTTAGATTTTCATTTCACATCCCTATGTAACCGAACTTCCTGAGAGAAGTATTCTACTTCAAAAATCACAAGAAGGTTGTATGCAAAGCCACGACCGCAAGGTTGAAGTAGAATACTTTTACAAGAAGGATAACCTGGCTGCTTGCGTGTCAGTCATTTTTTTTAGTAAATAAACGTTGACCGTTCATTGGCAGTATTGTAATTTCTTTTTGTCTGATATTTTGAATGCAGTTCATTGGATATTTTTAAATTTTGTGCAAATGAGAAGTTGAAGTGCTGCCGAATCGTAATATGCACATTTAATACGACATCATTAAACGGGAACGGAACAAAGGCTACGGTTATGCAGAACGCGAATGCCGGCGCGATGCGATTCGCCTTACCGTGGTGAAATGTACAGCTCTTTTTAAGGCGAAGTAGAGCTATACATTTCAACAGATTTCGTCTTGCCGAATCGCATCGCGCCGTTATTTGCGTTCTGCATGACCGTAGCCAAACACTAAGCGACGCAAACACGTAATAATAATCAGAGTATGCATGTAGATGAAGATAATTAACTTTGGATTATAGCGCAAAACGAGAAAATATTAACTCTTCAAATAATCAATTGTGTTTTTCAAATTTCAGTTGTTCAGTTTAATATCCGATGAAATCTTTGTTTATTATCTGATGAAGCTCTTATATAGGCCAAATGATGCATTCCCAATTTACTAGGTCCATAACTCTGCCGACCGTGCTTGGGAAAGCGCGGTATAACGACCAATCAGAGGTCGAATTTTGTGTTTTGACAAGGCTTAAGAGTTTTCAATAGTACAATAGTTCGAATGATAAAATTGCAATTTCATGCATTTGGTAGGAATCTTAGAAGATTTTTTAATCAATTGCTGCAAAAACGAAGGAAATCCATCGAAAACTAACCGATTTATTGGCATTTGAAATTTTTCTCGATTTTTTCAGTTTTAGATTTTCATTTTACATCCCTATGTAGCCGAACTTCCTGAGAGAAGTATTCTAATTCAAAATTAAATCTTCATTAATTCATTTGTTGTCCTTATAAGGACAATTGTTCAATTTATCATAGGATGTAATGTTTATCTTACATCTCTGTGTTACCTTGATAGTGAGGACTAAGGCGCACGGTCAACACAATGAGAAAGGTGTTTTCACATTGAAAACTAGACACGGCTTTACTGGAGGGAGTGTTGGCAATTGCATCTACCGCTAATACCACCGCTGTCATACGAAAGCGCGTCGTTTCATGTGGGGAATATCAACAACGAAAAATGACGCGCGTATAAGCATAACCCGAACTGTTTCGCCGTGCTGCTCCCATTTACCTTTACATCGGCCTCAGGGAAGTACCGGCTGCATCTGCATCTACCGCTGAGGCTGTCACTATACTGCTATTGGTACCAAAAGCTATTAACTCTTCAAATAAGTGTGTTATTTGTTCTCAAAAGAACAATTGTTCAATTCAAAATCGGATTTACGCAATCGCTTCTATGTAATATTACCGACAATAATATTCTTCTGAACAAACTGATACAACTTTTCCATTAGGCCTCTGTCATAATAGACGCGAAAAGCGACGCGAACCGATTCGCTCAGCTGTAGGTTAATGTACAGCCACCAGTAGAGCTGTACATCAACCTACGGCCGAGCGAGTCGGTTCGCGCCGCTTTTCGCGTCTACTATGGCAGAGGCCTTAGAGAAAGTTGCTGGCTGATGTATTCACTTCATGCAAGCCTGCTGCTGATGCTTCCCGCTACCACACTGAAACAGCATTTTAGTGAAGAGAGTGTCGTTGCATCAGCTGACCCTGCTACTATCGATGCTGATATACCCGCTGCAACAGCTACGCTATGCATAGCCATGCCACAGTTGTGGCCGCTATACGCTGGCTCAAATGCTGAGCAACTGCAACGCTATCCGTAACCATGCCACAGTTGTGGCCGCCATTGGTATCCGCTGTACCTGCATCTGCTGGCCCTGCTGCTATCTATGGTGAGATCCGCTGAAACTGCTACGCTTATTCGCAGCCATGCCACAGTTGTGGCCGCTATCCACTATCGATGGTACCCACTGCTCGCTCCCGCTGCTGCTAAGGGAGGACTGCTGTCGTCGCTGTTCAGAACTATCATGAGCGGCTTCGACTAAAACAGGCTCTTATATAGGGATGAAAATAGGAATGAATTATTTTTCGTACGTGGTGGAATGATATAACTTGAAAAATATGTGTGACTCCATTCTGACTCAGAGCGATCATTTGATAAGCTCCACCTCTTTTTTCAGTTTCTAAAGTTTTTCCTCAGTTTCGTAGCACGGATGCACAAAAATGATTTCTTGTCGAGCCGGACCGATAGCACTCTCATTGAAGCAACAAAATAACATGTTTTGTGTCGTGTTGCGCAGCTTCGTTGAAGAAAATGTTCCCGTCCCCGTGTCACATGTAAGCAGATTATTGCGTTCAGTAGACAGTAGATAGTGTATCCAGCGAATAAACATCGATGGTGCTCTCACACACACAACGGTTTTAACCCGTATCTTATTGCGGTTTGTAACATCAAGCGATTTCGTTTGCTCGCTGTTGCGTGTTGCATCATGTTGCAACTTGGCAGCTGGGAGACGACAAAATTCTGTTAATGCTGATTGATTGAATCGACTTCACATTAGCTCTGCTTAGTCGAACTAACTGCTTTTGTGAATGCGTACTAATAGGGCAATTTATTATTCAATGTCGGTTATGCTGATCGCAGCCTTTACGCTGCCCCTACAGTGGGGAGTTTACTAAATAAAGTAAAAATTAGACAACTACAACAGACAACTACAACAGAAAACAGAATGTCTGCTTGTGTTGATGCCAGAAAATTATTAACCTTCAATTATTTTTTCATTTGCCTTGAAAAAAGCATGTTGCGGTTCAAAATCGGTTGCTAATTACAACCTTTGAGCTGCCCTAACATTGGGGGAATTAAGATACACGGACAACATGCACTGTGGAAGCTATTTCACACTCAGTAAATAAGACGGGTGCGACAAATTTAAATTGCTAGGATGCAACCCAGAATACTTGTTTGCGTTGACAAAAATTATTAACTTCCAATGACTTGTTTATTTGCCTTCAAAAAGGCATTTTGATTTCCAAAATTGGATTTCCTGATGGCAATCTTCATGCTGCCCCAACACGGGGGGAATAATGGCTGTCTGGCGACACACGCTGAGAAAAACCGCGCTGCTCCTGAGACTTGGTGACCAACCACAGGGCTATTGCTGCTGCTAAGGAAGGACGACTGCTGTTGTCGCTGTCTAGAACTATTATGAGCGGCTCCGGCTGAAACAGGCTCTTATATAGGCCAAATAGCATGTTTTCAATTGCAAGGTATATGATCCTGTCGACCGTGCTTGGGAAGCAAGCATATAACGACCAATCAGAGGTCAAATTTTTCGTTTTGACAAGGCTTGACTATTTCCAATAGTACAATAGTGTGAATAATAAAATTACAATTATCTTATTTTGGGAAGAATCTTAGAAGATTTTCCAATCTATTGCTGCAAAAACGAAGGAAATCCATCGAATACTAACCGATTTATTAGCATTTGAAATTGGACATATTTTTCACTTTTTTCGGTTTTAGATTTTCATTTCACATCCCTATGTAACCGAACTTCCTGAGAGAAGTATTCTACTTCAAAAATCACAAGAAGGTTGTATGCAAAGCCACGACCGCAAGGTTGAAGTAGAATACTTTTACAAGAAAGATAACCTGGCTGCTTGCGTGTCAGTCATTTTTTTTAGTAAATAAACGTTGACCGTTCATTGGCAGTATTGTAATTTCTTTTTGTCTGATATTTTGAATGCAGTTCATTGGATATTTTTAAATTTTGTGCAAATGAGAAGTTGAAGTGCTGCCGAATCGTAATATGCACATTTAATACGACATCATTAAACGGGAACGGAACAAAGGCTACGGTTATGCAGAACGCGAATGCCGGCGCGATGCGATTCGCCTTACCGTGGTGAAATGTACAGCTCTTTTTAAGGCGAAGTAGAGCTATACATTTCAACAGATTTCGTCTTGCCGAATCGCATCGCGCCGTTATTTGCGTTCTGCATGACCGTAGCCAAACACTAAGCGACGCAAACACGTAATAATAATCAGAGTATGCATGTAGATGAAGATAATTAACTTTGGATTATAGCGCAAAACGAGAAAATATTAACTCTTCAAATAATCAATTGTGTTTTTCAAATTTCAGTTGTTCAGTTTAATATCCGATGAAATCTTTGTTTATTATCTGATGAAGCTCTTATATAGGCCAAATGATGCATTCCCAATTTACTAGGTCCATAACTCTGCCGACCGTGCTTGGGAAAGCGCGGTATAACGACCAATCAGAGGTCGAATTTTGTGTTTTGACAAGGCTTAAGAGTTTTCAATAGTACAATAGTTCGAATGATAAAATTGCAATTTCATGCATTTGGTAGGAATCTTAGAAGATTTTTTAATCAATTGCTGCAAAAACGAAGGAAATCCATCGAAAACTAACCGATTTATTGGCATTTGAAATTTTTCTCGATTTTTTCAGTTTTAGATTTTCATTTTACATCCCTATGTAGCCGAACTTCCTGAGAGAAGTATTCTAATTCAAAATTAAATCTTCATTAATTCATTTGTTGTCCTTATAAGGACAATTGTTCAATTTATCATAGGATGTAATGTTTATCTTACATCTCTGTGTTACCTTGATAGTGAGGACTAAGGCGCACGGTCAACACAATGAGAAAGGTGTTTTCACATTGAAAACTAGACACGGCTTTACTGGAGGGAGTGTTGGCAATTGCATCTACCGCTAATACCACCGCTGTCATACGAAAGCGCGTCGTTTCATGTGGGGAATATCAACAACGAAAAATGACGCGCGTATAAGCATAACCCGAACTGTTTCGCCGTGCTGCTCCCATTTACCTTTACATCGGCCTCAGGGAAGTACCGGCTGCATCTGCATCTACCGCTGAGGCTGTCACTATACTGCTATTGGTACCAAAAGCTATTAACTCTTCAAATAAGTGTGTTATTTGTTCTCAAAAGAACAATTGTTCAATTCAAAATCGGATTTACGCAATCGCTTCTATGTAATATTACCGACAATAATATTCTTCTGAACAAACTGATACAACTTTTCCATTAGGCCTCTGTCATAATAGACGCGAAAAGCGACGCGAACCGATTCGCTCAGCTGTAGGTTAATGTACAGCCACCAGTAGAGCTGTACATCAACCTACGGCCGAGCGAGTCGGTTCGCGCCGCTTTTCGCGTCTACTATGGCAGAGGCCTTAGAGAAAGTTGCTGGCTGATGTATTCACTTCATGCAAGCCTGCTGCTGATGCTTCCCGCTACCACACTGAAACAGCATTTTAGTGAAGAGAGTGTCGTTGCATCAGCTGACCCTGCTACTATCGATGCTGATATACCCGCTGCAACAGCTACGCTATGCATAGCCATGCCACAGTTGTGGCCGCTATACGCTGGCCCAAATGCTGAGCAACTGCAACGCTATCCGTAACCATGCCACAGTTGTGGCCGCCATTGGTATCCGCTGTACCTGCATCTGCTGGCCCTGCTGCTATCTATGGTGAGATCCGCTGAAACTGCTACGCTTATTCGCAGCCATGCCACAGTTGTGGCCGCTATCCACTATCGATGGTACCCACTGCTCGCTCCCGCTGCTGCTAAGGGAGGACTGCTGTCGTCGCTGTTCAGAACTATCATGAGCGGCTTCGACTAAAACAGGCTCTTATATAGGGATGAAAATAGGAATGAATTATTTTTCGTACGTGGTGGAATGATATAACTTGAAAAATATGTGTGACTCCATTCTGACTCAGAGCGATCATTTGATAAGCTCCACCTCTTTTTTCAGTTTCTAAAGTTTTTCCTCAGTTTCGTAGCACGGATGCACAAAAATGATTTCTTGTCGAGCCGGACCGATAGCACTCTCATTGAAGCAACAAAATAACATGTTTTGTGTCGTGTTGCGCAGCTTCGTTGAAGAAAATGTTCCCGTCCCCGTGTCGCATGTAAGCAGATTATTGCGTTCAGTAGACAGTAGATAGTGTATCCAGCGAATAAACATCGATGGTGCTCTCACACACACAACGGTTTTAACCCGTATCTTATTGCGGTTTGTAACATCAAGCGATTTCGTTTGCTCGCTGTTGCGTGTTGCATCATGTTGCAACTTGGCAGCTGGGAGACGACAAAATTCTGTTAATGCTGATTGATTGAATCGACTTCACATTAGCTCTGCTTAGTCGAACTAACTGCTTTTGTGAATGCGTACTAATAGGGCAATTTATTATTCAATGTCGGTTATGCTGATCGCAGCCTTTACGCTGCCCCTACAGTGGGGAGTTTACTAAATAAAGTAAAAATTAGACAACTACAACAGACAACTACAACAGAAAACAGAATGTCTGCTTGTGTTGATGCCAGAAAATTATTAACCTTCAATTATTTTTTCATTTGCCTTGAAAAAAGCATGTTGCGGTTCAAAATCGGTTGCTAATTACAACCTTTGAGCTGCCCTAACATTGGGGGAATTAAGATACACGGACAACATGCACTGTGGAAGCTATTTCACACTCAGTAAATAAGACGGGTGCGACAAATTTAAATTGCTAGGATGCAACCCAGAATACTTGTTTGCGTTGACAAAAATTATTAACTTCCAATGACTTGTTTATTTGCCTTCAAAAAGGCATTTTGATTTCCAAAATTGGATTTCCTGATGGCAATCTTCATGCTGCCCCAACACGGGGGGAATAATGGCTGTCTGGCGACACACGCTGAGAAAAACCGCGCTGCTCCTGAGACTTGGTGACCAACCACAGGGCTATTGCTGCTGCTAAGGAAGGACGACTGCTGTTGTCGCTGTCTAGAACTATTATGAGCGGCTCCGGCTGAAACAGGCTCTTATATAGGCCAAATAGCATGTTTTCAATTGCAAGGTATATGATCCTGTCGACCGTGCTTGGGAAGCAAGCATATAACGACCAATCAGAGGTCAAATTTTTCGTTTTGACAAGGCTTGACTATTTCCAATAGTACAATAGTGTGAATAATAAAATTACAATTATCTTATTTTGGGAAGAATCTTAGAAGATTTTCCAATCTATTGCTGCAAAAACGAAGGAAATCCATCGAATACTAACCGATTTATTAGCATTTGAAATTGGACATATTTTTCACTTTTTTCGGTTTTAGATTTTCATTTCACATCCCTATGTAACCGAACTTCCTGAGAGAAGTATTCTACTTCAAAATGATATTAATCATGGGTCGGGAAAAAAAGATCCTGTTCTGATAAGAAATGTGCTCGTAAGAATGCTCATGTAAAGTTTTCGAAACAATACAAGTTTATTCGCAGTGATGTAGTTCGGATTGTGTGGATTGATGTATATTGAGTGTGCTAAAAATCAGATATGGTAGTGAGTCCGGAAGAACCGAAAACATTTGCTTGACCTGATCGAACCGGTGGGCATTATAACCAGCGTTGCCGTTGTGCCAGATAAATCTGGATTTTGCCAGATTTCTGTTTGCGCGCCAGACAAACAGATAAACCTCAGAATCTGCCAGATATTTGCCAGATTTCATTCGCGTCGTCTCGCAAAAAGGTCATTACTGCGAGATGGGCCGTGTCTGGCCTTTACCTACCTACACCCGGCGAGAGCAAAAAAAAGGTCATCACTTTCAATTCTGCCAGGAATTTTATCCAAAAATGAGTGACAGATTTTTGCCAGACTTTTCATTTTCGTTTTGCCAGATTTTATTCAAAACTTAGTGGCAACGCTGATTATAACAGTAAATTGTCGTTTCAAGGGATAACAACACTCATCTGTGTGTCTCTGAAAACACAGACCTTTCCGTTATTAGTATTTAACAGTAAATTTTATGTAATTTTCGATACCATCAACTTTGATACCGGATAGTCGAAAAACAAGTTTTTTTTCGTTATATAGAATGCAAAAAAAGTGTCTAATGAATTTTGCAGTCTACCGTGGTGTGGCAGTCCGAAGTACCTTTTTCCTCTGCGGACATATACACAAAACCACCTGCAGATCACCCGATCAGCCGACAGAAAATGAAATCGACCACGTTCTAATCGACGGTAGGTGCTTTCCCGACATCATCAACGTTCACACCAGCGCACTGCCGCGCATAGCATGTCAGTCCCACCTGCATTTTCAGCAAGCCGAGAAAAACGCGTTTTTATACGATTTAATAACATTGCTTCTTACGAGATGGGACAATATGTTTGGATGTTTCCCAGTAGTTTTTCAGAACAAAGTTGTTGAGCTCATCCATTGTTACGAAACTATGCATTGTTAGCTACCATTCACGCGTAACAGCTCAATTTTACTGAAAATGCAAATGGGGCTGACTTGCTATGCGCGGCAGCGCAGTGCGAATATAGACTCAGACTATTACCTAGTAGCTGTGTGCATGCGCTCAAAACTTTCAACGGTATATAATACCCGTCGAAGTCGAATGCCACGACTAAATATTGGGCAACTGCGGGTCGCCGGAGTTGCACAGGAATACATGCAGCACTACCCACGGAAGAACAGCTTGGCGCAGCTACTCTTGAAGATGGATGGAGGAGCATTCGATCCGCAACAGGTACTACTGCTGTAGTGCTGAGGATGGGCGATACTAGCATCGATACCAGCGGTATCGATACTCGGGGTCGCGAAATCGAGTATTTTGGCATCGATACTCACCGCGAGAGATGAGTACCGGTATCGATACTTTCTAAATGATGATTTAAAAAAAATGCAGGGCTGACACCGATACTATCAAAACATCGGTAATCGATACTTCTTCAGCCGATACTTCGATACCTGGTATCGAAGTTCATTGAAGTATCGCGATACCAAAGTATCGATACTTTCGTCAGTATCGCCCATCCCTATATAGTGCTACTAGGTATAAGGGCCCCTAATCATAGGAATGTATGGTTTAATGGCGAATGCAAACAGTTAGTCGGGAAGAAGAGCGCAACGCTGTACGAGAGCGAACGAGGAACGATACTCAGTTATTCGAAGGTAGAAGCGTCAGCAAGAGTACCGAGCTGTACTAAGCTAACTACACTCCGAAGTTCTACGACAAGTTGAATAGCTTCCGTAAAGGCTACGTGCCGCAAGCCGAAAGATGTAGGAGCTTGGACGGACGGCAAACTGTCAAAACCCTTACGGACGAATGAAAGGCGACCGAAAGATAGAAGCCGCACTACGATGAGCATCTGAACGGCGATGTAGTAGAGTGCGATGACGGTATGGCACGATCTGATCTTGGTGCACGAGCCGAAGACAAAAGGATTCCAGCCTCCGATCCCCTAGAGATGGAGGATGAGATTGACGGGCTAAAAACAACAAAGCTGCTGGAGCTGTAAAATTCGGTCCAACTGTTTGCTTCGCCGACGATATCTACATTGTGGCTCGAACCTTTGTGAAGATGGCAGATACGTACATCGGACTGAAAGACGAAGCCAAACGCATTGGATTTGACATTAATGCGTCGAAGGCGAAATGGAGGGCTCACGAGAAGACAGTGCTAGTCCTCTACGGCCATCTTCGGTGGATCGCTTATGGAGAACGGAACGCGAAGAAAGCGAATGAACCACGATCTGCAGGAGCTGCTTGGAAGCCATCTATCGTCCACACCACCAAGGTTGGCAGACTGTCGAACGACTACCCGGTGAAGAGGGTTCTTGAAACCAATCCGTGGATCAAGAGGCAAGGCGAATCGATCAGTTAGAAGACGACTTATTTGCAGAGCTGGTGAACTGCAGTCATGGACCGAGTGAAATGTAGACGACTCGCAGTACAGCAAAGGCTAGACCACGGTTTGAGTCTGCTTGGTAAGGTAAGGCAAAAGAAGTTCATCCACCCTCAGCGAATTAGGAAGAATTAGAATGACAGGATGTTGAAATAAGTTAAAACGTAACGCAAAAAAGTATATCCACCTCTCCGGCTCAGATAGGTTCAGTACTTCGTGTGACCACCTTTGCTTAGCAACAAGCTTAGCAGTTGTTTTCGGGGTGACTTTGTTCCATCCATCTAGTGGAGAGGATACTGATTGGTTTTTATTTCTGGTTGTCGATTTTCAAAATTGAACAAAGATCGGAAGACTGTGCTGGGCGCTCCATAATATTGATACGTTTTTTTTTTTGAACTGCCTTGAACTCAGCTTTGAGATGTGCTTCGGATCTCTGTCTTGTTGGGACGTAAATCTGCGCTCCCACTTTAACTTTTGTGCACACGTTGGTAGTTTTTGCTTCAACATGTTCAAATGAACCTCATTGGTCATGATTCCTTCGTTGAACTCAAGTTCTCCAACGCCGAATGTAGTTATAGATCCCCACACTATGACTTCACTTGTAGAAATCAAAGTCAAACACTGAAAAAGTTTAAACTTTCATCGGTTCGTCGTCATTTTCTTATGAACCAATGAAATCGACCCAAATAACATTACTCTCGTCTTGTCTAACGAAATCACCTTATTCATTTATTTATTTGGCATTCCGTCATAATGACATGACTGATTTAAAAAATCTCCAATTCACTCGATTACTAGCTGCCGCTCTCTAATCTCTGGGACACGTTGTACTCTCTGCCAGATCTAGCTCCACCTGATCTACCCATCTTGCCCGCTGCGCCCCTGGTCGTCTTCTTCTTCCTGATTCGAGGCGAGTAGTTGTCCAGCATTTTTACAACATGCGTTCAGCTTTAGCCACCTTCTGAATACTGGGTTCACCGTAGAGTTGCGCGAGCTCATGGTTCATTCTTCGCCTCCATATTCCGTTCTCCTGCACGCCGCCAAAGAGCGTCCTTAGTACTCGTCGTCGTTCGAAAACTCCGAGCACTCGCAAGTCCTCCTCGAGCATTGTCCACGTTTCAAGCCCGTAGAAAACATCCGGTCTTATGAGCGTTTTGTACAGGTTACACTGCGTACGGGAGCTCAGTCAGTCATAGTAGGCACGACTCCCGCTGATAATACGCCTCCGGATCTCTCGGCTGGTATCATTGTCCTCGGTAACCAGTGAGCCAAGACAGACAAACTCATCGACTACCTCGCACTCATCGCCGTCGATCGTAATGCTACTGCCTAGGCGTTGTCAGTCGGCTTCGGTTCCGCCGGCTAGCGTATACTTCGTTTTAGACGTATTTATCTGCAACCCAATCCTCGCTGCTTCGCGTTTTAATCTGGTATACTGTTCTGCCACCGCCGCAGTTGTTCTACCCACAATGTCCATATCATCAGCAAAGTAAACGAATTGACTGGATTTGTTGAAAATCGTACCCCGCGTGTTGATGTCCGCTCGATTCATTACACCCTGTAGCGCAATGTTGAATGACTGGCAGGAGAGACCATCACCCTGTCGAAGCCCCCTGCGGGACTCAAATGGACAAATGGCAATCCACCCGAAATCCGCACACAGCACTGCGTCCCATCCACCGTAGCCTTTATCAGTCTAATCAGCTTCCCGGGAAAACCTTTCGTCCATGACCTTCCATAGCTCTTTTCGGTTGATAGTGTCATACGCGGCTTTAAAGTCGATTCCACTTCCACGAAGCCGGCGAATAGGCGGCGGAAAATGATTTGGGACAGCACTTTGTAGGCGGCATTCAGGACGATGATCGCATGATAGATCCCACAGTCCAATATGTCGCCTTTTTATAGATAGGGCAGATAACCCCCCCTTCCTCCCACTCCTCCGGTAGCTGTTCTGTAACCCAAATTCTTGCAATCAGCCGGTACCAACAGCTGGCCAGCTTCTCCGGGCCCATTTTAATAAGCTCCGCTCCGAGGCCATCCTTCCCAGCCGATTTATTGTTTTTCAGCTGCTTGATGGCATCCTTAACTTCGCCTATCGTTGGGGCTGGCACGTCTTCTACATTTGTCGCACCGGCGGGATCGCTTTCTCCGCCGCCATGGTCTCCTGCTAAGGCGCCATTCAGGTGTTCGTCGAAGTGCTACTTCCACCTTTCGGTCACCTCACGATCGTCCGTCAGAATACTACCATCTTTATCCCGGCACATTTCGGCTCGCGGCACAAAGCCTCGGCGGGATGCGTGGAGTTTCTGATAGAACTTTCGCGTTTCTTGAGAATGATGCAGCTGTTGCAGCTCTGCAAACTCCTCCTCCTCCAGGCGGCGCTTCTTCTCCCGGAAAATTTGGGTTCGTTGCATCTTCTTCTGTCGGTGTCTTTCCACATTCTGACGAGTGGCACTGCGCATCTTAGCCGCCCGCACAGCATTCTCCTCATCCATCACCATCCTACATTCGTCGTAGAACCACTCCTTCCGTTTGGGTTCGTCCCACATGCCCGATGACGTTCTCCGCTACGCTGTTGATGGCTGCTCTAATTGTGTTCCAACAGTCCTCGAGAGGACCTTCCTCCAGCTGGTCCTCTTCCGGCAGCGCAGCTTCGAGCGAATGCGCGTAGTTTTCGGCGACGTTAGGTTGCTTCAGTCGCGCGAGATCTAACCGGAGCGGGCGTCGGTATCGAATGTTGTTAACAACGGAGTGTTTTGGGCGCATATTAACCATAACCAGGTAGTGGTCCGAGTCGACGTTAGCGCTCCTATAGGATCTGACGTCGATGATGTCTGAGAATTTGTGTTTCCGTCTGATTTGGTGACCTCCAGGTGTACTTGTGTAGGAGGTTGTGCTGGAACTACGCACGGCCAAGCTCTTGGTCCATTTCGTTGGTCCGCTGGTGCGCGCTGATCCTTCCAATCGCCGGTTTGTATTTCTCCTCCTGGTTGACCTGAGTGTTGAAATCCCTGATGACGAACTTGATATCATGTTTTGGGCAGTGGTCGTACTCACGCTCCAACTGCGCGGAAAATTCATCCTTGTCGTATCTCCGATGTGAGGGCTGTGCATGTTTATGATGCTTATGTTGAAGAACCCGACCTTGATTCTAAACCCGCACATTCGAGAGCTGATTGGCCACCACCCAATCACCCGTTTCCGCATCTCGCCCATCACTATAAAAGCTGTCCCCAGCTCATGTGTGTTGCCGCAGGGCTGGTAGATGGCAGGTCCATCCCGGAACGTACGTACCATTGAGCCCTTGCAGCGCTACTACGTCGAACCTGCGGGATTCCAATACTTCGGAGAGCACTCGAGTGCTCCCTTGGAAATTGAGAGATCAACAGTTCCACGTCTCGAGTTTCCAATCGTTAGTCCGTTTTCGTCGCATGGGTCTGTGCCGATTGTTTCAGTCCGAATTTCTTTGTTCCTCGTTCATTACGTTCATCGGACCATCGTGCACAACACTGTTCCGAGTCCCACGTTGGCACGAGGACGGTAATCGGCCGCCCCTAACCTGGAGTACAGACGCCGTTTTGAGCCGCTCTTAACATGGAGGACAGACGCTCGGAAACTCAAAAGAGCCCTCCTTCCCTGTCAGCATACGACCAAGTTCCTACCGGGGTTGGTTGCCCGATCTTTCCTTGGTTGAGATAGGAGTGGCTGGATAAGAGGCTAAGGACCACGTGTGGGGTCTTTTTTATTTCGGTGCACTTGGCACCGATGGTACGCATTATCCAGCCGTTTACTAGCCGACGAAATTACCTTGTTCCAGTCATCTTTGGTCCATGGAATTTAATCCATATTTTTTGCGGGTAACCATGGCTTTTTTTAAACGCTACTCTACCCTCAAGCCCGGTCTAATGAGGGCGATTTCGTGTCAGTTGAATGGTTGAATGTTTCGCATTTTTTTGGAGCTAATAGTCCCCGATCCAGCTCCGCCTTTTTCACGATACCACCGTCAATTCGGCCAGTTGTCTTTGAAGGACGCCTCAATCGCTTGGCTGGTCAGATAAAACCACGCTTTTTGTACGTCTGCACAATCCTAGGAACCGTATCTTTGTGAAACTGGACAATATCGGCCATATTTCGGTAGCTTTTGCCAGTTTCGTAACGTTGAATAATCAAATTTCGGATGGTGATTAAAATTTATTTATCACATAAATCATGCAAAATGACAGAAAATGAACAAGTATAGGAACTTTCACCAAACAATAACGTGAAAAATATTTTGAGTGGCAGAATACACACTACAATCGTGGTATCCATTGGAAGGTGGATAAACTTTTTTTCCTTTTTTTTTATATAAAATCTCAAGAAAATATATAAACGCCATATTTTCAACAGCAATGGTGATAAATAAACATAAATTGATTAATTATGGTGGAACACTCATTAAATCAACTTGATTTTCACCAGAAAAACTCCAAAAAATGTTAATAGTTAGGGGTGAATAAACTTTTGTTGGTATTTCGAACTTCGAGATAATATAATATTAGCTTTAAGATTGTTTCTTGAGCCTTGATTCCCCAATTTTAAACTTAGTTTTGAAAATTGCAGTTTATGATTTCCGATAAGGTTTTCTGATTTCAGTATTAAAGAATTTAATGTGAAAATTCTATGATTTTGTGATTCTAAAATAGAAACTAAATTAATCCACCTAGCGGTCAGACTCAGCCTTTCTCATTCAAACTTATTATTTGTAAAAATAGATTTACATGAATGCTTAAATCCAAAAAGGTATATTCGCTCTTTGGGTTCTAAAATATTGATGTTTTAATTAAAGTATAAAATATGAAATTTGACGTAATGTTAGTGCTTCAGAAATAGCGAAATATAAGAAATGACTCTTAATTTCGAACAATTTAATCACGAGCGATACCGGGAACGTTCAAATAGTACGATACCACATTTAAACCATGTTGAGGCCATATATATTGATCAAAACAGCTATAGTGTTGTCTTTGAAATTCTTTTCTTTACAAAACTTTTGAACAGTACATCAAATTTTTATGAAGTTTGTTATTTGTAAGTTTGACAGACACTAGTTCAGTGCTGATAAATGTCACTTTCCCCAGCAAAATTCTTCGAAAATTACAGCCAATCATTTTCAATTTTCACTTCCAATGATCGCAGCACTCTTTCAGATACACTAGATTTTCGTCCTAGTAACGTGCTGTTATACTCAGATGAAATAGATCGCGCGCATCGTTCACGGTTATTTATTAACTTATTTATTTGATACGGCACAATACCACTAGGTTTACGGTGCCAAATACAAAAAATAATCTAGTGCTTCATTGATTACTATTCGGTGCGTTTCTTTTTCCTGTTGTGGGAGCATTTTGGCTGGTACTACGCGTTGTGATCTTTTTGCGGGGAGGGGAACAAACACTCTTTCCTGCCGCCGGTTCAGGCCCAATAGTGTCGTTTTCGCTGGCTGAGATCTCGCTGTCGCTTCCAATCGAGGCATTGTTCTTTCGGAGTCTTCGTTTTGTCTCTCGGTCCACGGTTTTAAAGTCGTTAGTATCGGTATCGGGTGAGGTGTCCTTAGTTTGCGCTGGTGTGTCTTGAGCTGATGTTTTTTCCGTTGCTGTTTTGACTGTTGGCTGCTTCGCATTTGGATTTTGTGTTGTTGTCTTTGTTGCTTCCGATGATGATGACGGCTTTGTCGATGGTTGTTTATTTGTTTTTTCGTCGCTGGGTTTCGAGGATGACGACCTGCGTTTTACTGCTTCATTGCAGGGTTTTCCAGGATGAGCCTCTAGGCCACACCATTGGCAAGTTGGACGTTGATTTTTGTAAGTAACCAAGCTTTGTTCGGAGTAGGTTCGACCGGCAAAAGTGACAAAACTTGGTATAGGTTTTGTTAAACGCATACGCACGATACGGACGCCGTTGTAAACTCCCGGGAAGAAATTTTTCCATGTATCGTGTCTAATAGACAAAACTTCTCCATACTCGCCTATTATACGTTCTATTGACCTCGGACTAAACGCCCTTGGAAGGTCATGGATGCGTACATCAATGGCATTGTCTTCCATGTACACTGGAATCAAATAATTTGATTGCTCATTCCGAATACGATGTTTCATGTTGTTTTCGGTTATAAATTTTTCAGCTGCATCGAGTAGCTTGAATGTGATCAACACACAATTACGAACATGATGCATTTCAATACTATCGACTTCATCGACATTGATTTTCATCTCGCTTTTCATTATTTTTTCGACTTCACGAAGCGAGGGACGCGGAACACAGGATGCCAAATCAACCACGGCAGTGTTAACACGCATCACACAAGGTCCACCTTCAGAGTTTGCCTTTCGCAGCTGTGCTGCAATAGTATTATTGCCTTCCATTTCTTCCATCAAGCAGAAAGAACACCACTATTATTTTCGCGACGGTAACAAATGTAGAAGAACTGAACAACAGAACGGCTGCGCGGCGCAAAGCACTTTTTTATGGAGACTGACTTTTGTACGTGCTGCTTGGATGAAGCGACAAGCGAGACTGCATCGTTCACGGTTACGGAATAAAATTTGACGACAAATCCAACCAAATGATCTTCACTTCAAAGCGAAAAAGAAAAACAAACAGTCCACCAAATATATTCAATACCAATATAGTTCACTTACGTGAAATTATGAAGACAAATTGAAAATGACAGAAGCGTTAGTCACCTTTTCGACCGCTAGGTGCGCCACTTCTGTTTTTGTTCTACACGACATGCGAAATAGAGTAACTTTTGACAATAATATTACCCTAATGGGTACACTGAAAAAAATTCACATTTTATTGTGAAGTGAACTCGGCCGAATATTTTATAATAATAAAGTTCACCTATGCATAAGGCAATCCATGGGTGGTGTTCCACGGTTTGTACGTTTGTCGACCTCCGACAATATTTTGAGTTGTAAAATGGCGACTTCCGGTGACTGGGAAACTGCCGAAAATGACCAAATACCACCTGATATGGGTGTTTTTTTAACCAGAATGACGCTCAGAGGCCAGAAATTGTCTCGAAATGCCAGTTTGAAATCCAAGATGGCGACTTCCGGTTTTTGAAAAATCAGACAAAATTTTGAATTGTAAGATGGCGACTTCCAGTGATTGGAAAAAAGAGGAAAATGACCAAATACCACCAATATGGATGTTTCTTTAACTAGAATGACGCTCAGAGGCCAGAAATTGTCTCTGAATACCATTTTGAAATCCAAGATGGCGACTTCCGGTTTCAGAGAAACAGCGAGATATGACCAATTACCATCCAATATGGGTATTTCCGAAATCGTGATGATGCACTGAAACCACAAATCGACCTCAGACAACATTTTGAGTAGTAAAATGGCGACTTTTGGTGACTGGAAAACTGCCGAAAATGACCCAAATACAACCAAATATGGGTGTTTCTTTAACCAGAATGATACTCAGAGGCCAGAAATTGTCTCCAAATGCCATTTTGAAATCCAATATGGCGACTTCCGGTTCCTAAACAACAGTGGCAAAAGACCAAATAACACTCATTATGGGTATTTCCGGGATTGTTATGATGCACTGAAGCTACAAATCGACCTCAGATAACATTATGAATTGTAAAATGACGACTTCCGATGAATGGGAAACTGCCGAAAATAACCAAATAACACCCAATATGGTTATTTCTTCAACCGGCCGATTTCCATCCAATATGAGATGTTTCGATACCAGAATGATACACAGGAGCAAGAATCGACCACAGACAACATTTTGAATTCTAAGATGGTGACTTCCGGTTTCTGTAGAACAGCCGAAAATGACTAAATAACACCTATTATTGGTGTTTCTTTAACCAGAATGACGCTCAGGGGCCAGAAATTGTCTCCAAAAAAAAATAGCCTAAAGGGACCAAATACCACCCAATATGAGTGTTTCTTTAACCAGAATGATGCATGGAGCTAAAAGTTGACCTCAGACACCATTTTGAAATGTAAGATGGCAACTTCTGGGAAACAGCCGAATACTACTGCATATGAATATTTCCGTAATCGAAATAATGTAAAGAAGCCAAGCATTGACCCTGGACACCATATTGAATTCGAAGATGACCACTTTCAGTTTCTGGAAAACAACGAAAATAACTGAATACCACCTAATATGAGTGTTTTCGGAATAGAGGTGATGTACTAAAGGCAATAGTCGAGGATGTTGTCATTCCGATAAAACCAATAATTTCAAACGATATAAACAAATCGCAAGAAACCAATGAATTTGGAATGTTGAAAATTATTGAATTAAGCACAAAAATAGGCGGGACGAAGTTTGCCGGGTCAGCTAGTAAATACATAAATATGCTGGTTAAAGCAAAGCTGCAAGTGATGAATACGAAGATTGAAACTCGAGAGCAAAAAATTCGGAGGGATAAAAAAAACAAAAAATACTTTCAAAACGAAGAAAACTAAACATTGAATAATAGTTTTTGCATAACAGTTGTTATTACTAATTATGTTTGTTTTGTTTAATATCTTTTATATATAATATAATAAAGCTTTCAAACCAATTACAACATTATATGTATCAATACTTAAATTGTTAAATTGATAGAACATTCAAGTGTTATCTAAGCTAAAAGTTGCACAACAACCATATACGACTATTGACAACCATCGTGCGGTTTCTCCTTTTATCTTTTTCACGAGGTAATTGAAATATTCATTTAATTGTACACTTCGTGGCCTGATTATTGAGCTTGAGCTTGACGGCCGCACATTTCGTAGTTGCTTCCCGTAATGGATCTGAGCTAGTGAAGTTACACAGGGAACCACGTATATAGCAACTTGGGATTAGTTTACCATTTCCACGTCGTGGCCTGATTATTTGAATATTTCTTCTTCGTGCCTCGATAAGCTACATATATTATCAATATTTAACTCCCGGAATGGCGTTAGTTTTACATACAAACAATATACGCACGAAATCTGCAACATATTTTTTTCTGTGAAGGTATGAAATTGAGTCAACTAAATCTAAAATTGAGTAAATTCAGTTTCGTGTGTGAGAATGTCACACGCTCACAAAAATTCAACAACAATGCACAGTGGTACAGTAAGGCAATGTAGGCGGACACGAGTTTTTCGATGCGATTTTGTGGTTTTAGAGTAAAAATTTTTTCTAAGAACTTTTTTCTTATATTAAGTCTATTTTTTATGTGCAAATGAAAATTAGGGTGGTCCTGAAATCGACTAAATGAAAAAACTAACTTAAATAAATGAAAAAACTAACATAAATAAATGTATACATTCATCGGAACAGTTGTAGATCAACTAGTTTTAAGCAACTTTCGGTATTTCTTCACAATATTTATACAATATTTGTTCTATCAAATGATACCAAAAATATTATTTATGTTTGCCCTAAACGGAGACATCAATATATCAAAAGGTCCTATTTTTAAAATAGAAATAGTGGAAACTCTTCATCTGTATAATATATCGACAATGTTTTTTCGTCAAAATTGGCGTATTTTTGATAAAGTTACCGAAGAAAACTTTGTTTTTAATTTGAATTGAAAAAATAGAGCGAAAAGACTGTTTTTGGAAACCAAATTTCATGTCTACAAAAAAGTTTTTTTACAAAGTTACTTAGAATTAGTTGGTCTACAAGTTTGCCAAAGAATGTTTTATTTCGTTGATTTTAGGACCACCCTAATTTTCATTCGCACATGAATCGAGGACTATGTATAAGAAACAACTTTTTACAAAAACTATGGCTTTAAACCGCAAACCAAAATCGCAATGAAAAGCCTATGTCCGCCTAAATTGCCTTACTGTACCACTGTGCAATGAGTTTAGTTACCTTTTTCACCACAAGAGGGGGTGTTCCCAGTCTGTCTTCACCGGAATATATGGGAAATTCGAGAGTGAACTATATTGTTATTTTAAGATATTTGAGTCCACTCAACAAAAGGAACCTCGCCGAAACACTTTTTCACTGACACTGACCGATGCCTTGACAATCTTCGTTAACTGATAAACTGATTTTGTTGTCTTGCTTCCATCGCATGATATATAATGAGGTGTTTTGACAGTTCACTTCCATGCAAAAAGCGGGAAGGAAGAACTCTGAAAGGATTGTAAAAAAATAACGTTTATGGATGCTTTTTTTCACTTTCACTCAAGAGTGTCAACAAATATCAACCCTGCACTAGTTATGTTCAAATAAGTCGTGTAATACTTGAGATAATAGACTTTTGTTGTTTTACAAATTAAAACATAACGGTTGCTTAAGTTTGATTGCAATCAAATGAAAAGGAAACGTATGGGGGAGCCAAACTTTGAAACCACGTGTTCAATCATAATTCATCAGTTAACCCTTAACTATCCTGTTCATTCGATATCAATATTGTTCAAATCTGTTGTGTAGTTTCTAAGATAATGAAGTTTAGTGATTTTCATATTTCGATACATTACAGACGAAGTTACATTCCGATTACAGCAAAATTCAATAGGGTGTTATGAGGCAGCTAGACCTTTCATTTGATACTAATTCGGTGGAAATCGGGACAACCATCTCTGAGAAAAGTGAGTGAGCCCAAGTAGTCATCCGAATATGTTTCTTTTCATAGCTGGATTTCACATTTTTAAACATAACAGGGAAAGTAATAAACCGTTCGCAAAAAAAATCATTAGGGTCTAATGGGGCAACAAGACTTTCCATATAACACTGATTTTATGAAAATCGGTCCAGCCATCTCTGAGAAACATGAGTGAGAATAAACAGTCTCCAGAACACGTTTCTTTCTGTAACTTCTGAACCATATGTTCAATCTTCATAAAATTCAAAAGTTGAGGGTTTTTAGGTAGCCCGTTCATTCATTTCATTCGTAAGTTCATTCAATTTTGTTCAAATCGGTTGTGTAGTTTCTGAGATATTGATGTTTCGTGATTTTTACATTTTGATACATAACCTCTACACTAGAAATCAGATTACAATAAAGTTCAATAGGGTCTCATAGGACAACTAGACCTTTCATTTGCAATTGATTTCATTGAAATCGATTCAGCCATCTCTGAGAAAATCGAGTGAGATTGGGAGAGCGTTACACACACACATGCAGAAAATGCTCAGCTCGTTGAACTGAGTCGAGTGGTATACGACATTCGGCCCTTTTGAGCACTTTTATACCTTTAGTTTTGGCAGTGATTGCTATACCTTTCTAGGAGAAAGGCAAAAAGTGAAATGATAGAAATGACTTTTAAATTCAACTTCAATCCCGAGCAAGGCCGCAAACATTGAAATAGTACAATATTAAATTTAAATGATGTTGAGGCCACATATTTTGATCGTAGCTATAGTTTTAAACAGTCTGCGGGTTTCGTTTCTTTCTATAACTTTCGAACCACATGTTTAAACATTATGAAATTCATTGATTAAGGGTTTAAAAGCCCATTTATGTGAATTCAACTATAATCATAGCTTCTGAGATATAAGAGCGTTTTTCACATTCTGACGCTGCGCCAAAACTAAAAGTTTGATTACAATGAAATTCAATAGCAACCTAAGCGGTAAATAGATCCTTCATTTGACACCAAGATAGAAAAAACCGGTCAGACCATCTCTGAGAAAAGTGGGTGCGACAGAAAGGTGCACATACACACGTACACACCCACACACAAACATACGTAGAAAATGCTCGATTCGTCGAACCGAGTTGAGTAGTATATGACATTCGGCCATTTCAATCATTTTTCTACCTTTTAATTAGCCAGTGATCGTTAGGAGAAAGTCAATATGTTTACTTTCATTATGTCATTTCACATTTTTATGAACAACGGACACAGTTACAATCCGATTGCAATGAAATTCAATAGCAACCTATGGCGCAACTAGACCTTTCATTTGCAATTAATTTTATGAAAATCGGTCCAACCATCTCTGAGAAAAGTGAGTGAGAAAAAAAAGTTGCACATACACACACACATACACACATACATACATACATACAGAAAATGCTCAGTTAGTCGAAAGAAGTCGAGTGGTATATGTCATTCGGCCATTGGGACCACTCTTATACCTTCGGTTTTTCCTGTGATTGATATACCTTTCTAGGAGAAAGGCAAAAACACAAAAAGGTTCAGGATTGACTGATTTAAGGATTGGAAGACACAAGAATTTAAAGATCTGTGTATTTTGGGATGTCAGGATTTCAGAATTTTTAGGTTATACGATTACGATTATAGGACTTTAGAGTAAGAACCTATTTGATAATTTCTAGCTTTTAATTTTATTTTAAAGTAGTTGGAAGGTTATTGTTTTAAGGAATAACAAACTCATCGTCTCTTGAAAAACACAGCTACTGGAGTATAGTTCCATCATGAACAGTACTTATTGTAATCCCAATAAGATGCAGGAGGATATCAATGATGCCCTCAGAGCTGCTAATATTCTTACCGGATAGTTATCAAATAAAAAAAATTAAATAAAATTTGTATTTGATTTTTCAAACAAAAAGAATAATTCCTATATAATTTTTATGACTCGAACGAAATGTGACTTTAAAATGTTATACATAATAATTGAGTCCTAAGGTTTTACAAGGTTTTCTGATTTTTATATATCAGCTGAAAGAGTGCTATTTTCTGAGCAAAACGTGATTTTGAAAAAAAATTAATCGTTTTCCTTCGATTTTTAAATGAAGAAAAAAACTGCTCGAAATGCCTTAAATGACAGTTCTCCCATATACCACATGGGCGAAATGTCATTTAAGACCTTTCGAGCAGTTTTTTAAATCTTCATTCAAAAATCGAAGAAAAACGAGAAAAATTTTTAAAAATCACGTTTTGCTCAGAAAACATTGCTTTTTCAAATGATATATAAAAACTGGTATAGCTTCAGGACCCAATTATGAGGCTGTCAAAAGGCCATACGTTCGGTATTATCAACCCTTCGAACCACCCTAGATGTGAACATAATTACACATGAATAAATTTACCTCCGAGAACATCATAGTTTTCCGCTCCGATGCTGCGCTGATAAGGTTCTATAGACAGCCAAAGTAGCAACAGATGATTCCCCAAACTGCAAAAAAAGAAAAAATTTGAATGATGTTTGCCGAATTGTTCAGGTCCTTCCCCCACTGCATGAAAACTCTGTGCAAATAAACAACGTGTAGCGCACACAAATCAGAAGGGGGAAATCATCTGTCGGTGGCAGAAATGCGGCTCTCCTTCTCTCATCTCTGTTTCTATGCTCCGTTTCCGGGGTTTTCTTTTATTCCCGTCCCGTAGGTTGCCGCTTGCGGGTGGCGGCGCCCTCCCCACAGTCGTACTCGAAATGCTCACGCGTGGAAATCCATCGGTTCTGGTAATAGCCGGAAGCTTTCCACTGTCCGTCCGTAAGTACTCTCGCGGAAGTTCGAACCCGGATGATCGGAATCAGCACTTTGATTCATTGTTTTGATTGGTTTGGTTTTAGTAAGACAGCTTCCCTGCAGTGCACCGTATTCTGACCGAGTCGTATTTTTTTTGCTCTTTTTTCTCTCATTCACACTCGAAACACGGGATTTATAGTATGGATTACAAAAACGAAGGTAACCTTAAAAGTGTTCTAAGTGTATTTCCGAACAGGATAATAAAAACCCTGGTTGTGTTTGTGTAAAGGTATTTAATAACTGTCTGCTTTATTACCGCTTCTTTAGGCCACAGCGGGGTCAACCAGCTGGGTGGCATCTTCGTGGGCGGTCGTCCGCTGCCCGACTCAACCCGGCAGCGGATCGTAGAACTTGCACACGCCGGTGCCCGTCCCTGCGACATTTCCCGCATCCTGCAGGTATCGAACGGTTGCGTCAGTAAAATTCTCGGCCGGTAAGTTTCTCGGACGATTGATCGAATGTTTAATTTCTACTTCTATTTTAACGTCAGGTACTACGAAACCGGCAGTATCCGACCACGTGCCATTGGGGGCTCAAAGCCACGCGTTGCCACCCCGGAGGTGGTTCACAAGATCTCGCTGTTCAAGCAGAACTGCCCGAACATCTTTGCCTGGGAGATTCGCGACAAGCTGCTGAACGAACGGATTTGCACACCGGAGAATATACCGAGCGTAAGTCGCATACAATTCCTATCATAGAATTCACGTGAAAACTTTCTACCCCGTTTCAGGTATCATCGATCAACCGTGTGCTGCGAAACTTAGCCGCCCAGAAAGAGTTCAGCAAAAAGCCCCACGGCCAGGACTCATCCGCCGATGAATCGAGCTACTTATCGAGCAAGCAGCTTAGCGACAGTTCGCCCTTTCTGCACTACAAATACGGAGAGAACGGTGAGTGTTGCAGCATTGGAAACGAACGCCGAGAACGTCAACCTGTTCCGTTTTCAGCCGATATCAAACAGACCGGTGGACAGGAGCAGGAAAGCAAAAGTCCCTTCGGTAAGCACTGTTTCACGAATCTGGACTCGCCTGTCAGCCTCAGTACAGGCACGGGAGGCCTGAAACCTTCGACGTCGGCCGCGCAAACCGTCAGCTTCGATTCGGATTCGGAACGGCTCAGCTTGAAGCGCAAATTGCAACGCAACCGGACTTCCTTTACCGTCGATCAGATCGAGTACCTGGAGAAGGAGTTCGAACGGACCCACTATCCGGATGTGTTCTCCCGGGAACGATTGTCTTCCAAAACCAATCTACCTGAGGCGCGGATTCAGGTTAGTCTTCCAACTCTTCCTTCTAGAGATCTGTAAAGTATTAGGAGATTTTGAATTCTAGGTTTGGTTTTCCAACCGTCGCGCCAAATGGCGCCGAGAGGAAAAGCAACGCTCGCAGGCTGCATCCGAGGGGGCGAACGTTGCCGTTTCCGTGTCGGCCGCTGCCCCACC
This sequence comes from Wyeomyia smithii, assembly GCF_029784165.1. NCBI lineage: Eukaryota > Metazoa > Arthropoda > Insecta > Diptera > Culicidae > Wyeomyia > Wyeomyia smithii. Next base: position 22,179,453 of record NC_073694.1, read on the forward strand.
ACCGCCGTCAGCCATTTCTTCTTGTATGAACCTAACGTCACCGCTGGTTTCCCACGTCTACGATTCGAACATGTGCGTCGAAGATTCCAACAGCAACTATCTCAGTAAAACCTATCCGTTGGAACCAGCTGCCTTCCAGAATTTAGATCCCCTAAAGTCTCCCCCATCGCATCACTCGCAAAATCATTCGCCCATGTCGTTCAAGCTCTTTCCGACCAATTCCGTGGGTGGAACCAGCAATCAGGGAAGCTCCGCTGGCGGAGGCGGCGGTGGTGGTGGCTCCGGTGGAGCTGGCAGCTCGGGAGGTGGTCCCGGTACATCGGGAGGAGTTCTGCACGAACCGAACATGATGGATGCGGTCGCACTGTCCAACAACGGTGGCTTCTCACACGTACCTACCTCGGACGATAAGTCCCTGTACAACCATTTTGCCTATTCGGCTTCATCCGTTGCGGCAGCGGCCGCAGCCAACATGCATCACTCGGCTGCGTACTCGGCGGCAGCGGCGGCCGCAGCCGATCACCATCATCACCACCACCATCATCATCAGTCGTACAACGGAATGTACCTGAAGAACCAGCTGTACAACATTCCGTCGACTGGTGTCCTGAGCTTTCAGTCCACACTGGACTGGAACAAGAGTTAATGGTAGATTCCGCGAGGTTCAGCTTCAGAGGACCTCCCCCATTTCCTCCCGCAGGAACGTTGATTGATGCTACTGATTTTACTACCACTGCTGCTGCACTAAAAACGAAGAAGATGATGATGATGACGATGTTGATATTGAAAGCCATAAACAAATGCCAGTATTTGTGGGTGCGCACTCCAAATGTTCTCTCTATCATTATTACTAGGTACTATTTGAAGGGTGAAAATACTTAAATGTTGATTGCATTGATAAAACAGACACACACAAGTAGAGTTTTAAGAGAACAGAATCGTGATCAGTTTTTTTAACTATTAAATAAACTAAAAGTGATGGTTGTCCGTACTTATACTATATCGAAACAAAACACACAAAAGTATTGTTTTCTAATTTGCATCTGATTATATCTGATGAATGCTGTGAAATACAAAAATTAAAATAAAATGCAAAAACGGAAAACACGTGTTAGGAAAATTGCATATTTTTAAGGTGGATCGTAAAGTATTTGCAAAACCTTACCTTAGAACAATATTGCTGCTAGGTCAGTGAACTTGAAACGGAAATGTACAATAAAAAAAACAATGGCACATTTATTACTATTATTATTATTATTATTACCATTATTATACTATTGACTGGAACATAGAATTCATTTTAAACAAGCGAAAGAGCTGTGAACTGTTCTCTTTTTCGGATAAGCTTGGTTTTGAATAATCCCAGAGTCTAGAACATATCCAATTGTTTTCATTCTTTTACTTATTTTGAACGAATTAGCAGTGAAACTACTACGAAATTATCATAATATGTCCGTACACTAGTAATTGATAATTATGAATATCGCTTCAAAAGACCAGAATAAAAATTGAAAATATCACATATGAAACTCAGGATGATAGAAAAACATTTCTAAAGGCCAAAAAATGAAACAATCTCGAATTGAACTGCATAAAAACTTGAAGCAAAGAACAAAAATATGAATTAGTCCCAAATTGGGGTGAGAATGACGTTAAAATTGCTTCTTACGAACAGGAAAGTCCAACAAGTATCACAATCGAACTCAGGCGAAGAAACGCTGCTAACAGTCATAAAATGTAGAAAAAAATTACGAAGAAAGGCTTTTAAGGGCCCAAAAAAATAATGATCTGGACTAGAACTCAAAATAACTATAAACCAAGCCCAGAAAAGCCCAAAATTAATCGTTGGATAAGTTTCGACAAACTTCAAAACTGGGAAATGGTGAAGTACACTTCTTGAGGCCAAAAATGGTAAGAAAAAAAATGAAAACTGAACTCAGGATTAGGGGCCTGAGAGCTGAGAAGTGTGAAAATCCAAAAAACAAACAAAAAGACTAAAAAACAATTTCAAATTGGGCTCAGAATAGCGAAGTTATGCTTTTAGAGATCAGAATGATCCCAAAAAGAACACTAGTACGAAAAAACGCTTCAGAAGGCCAAACAAGATAATGATCAAACAAATAAAGTGGTTTCCTTGTGAACGGAACAGAAATAGATAGTCGTTATATCCGCCTTGCCAGTCCTTTGGGAAAAATACTTCTGGATGCTAGAAAAGGAAAAAAAATAACAATATTCCAAGTTGAGCCTCGAATTGCGGAAAACACTTCTCAGGCTAGAAAAGGCTGCAAAAATATGTAAACTGAGGTCGGAATTGCAAAAAAAAACGCTTCAGAAGGCATGAAATGACCAAAAAGTCATCCCACACTAAACTCAGAATTGTGAGAAAATGTTTCTGGGTGCCATTAGTGCTGGGACTATCCGGATTAAAATATCCGGATATCCATCCTCGGATATCCGTCAAATATCCGAAACCCGGATCAACCCGATATCCGGATATTATCCGACAGGATATCCGGATTTTCGGATAGTCGGATATCCGGATATTGTATCCGAACATAGTATAATGAGAATTATGTTAATAATTACTTACGAGGGGATGGGGGATTGTGGAAAAAGCCATTTTTTGCGTTACATTTCGTTTGAACGGGCTTTAGGCAGCAGAAAAAAAATCCGGATATCCGACTATTCGATTATCCGTATCCGGATATCCGGACATCCGAATAGTATTCGTTTACACATCCGTGATCCGAGCTTCGGATAACCGGATCACGAATATATCCGGTTAAAAGTCCCAGCACTAGGTGCCATAAACTAATAGAAGTATCAAAAAATAGACCTGAAGATAAAAAAAATTGTTAACTGAGCTCCAGATTAAGAAAGGCTAGAAAGATCCAAAATTGACTCAGAATCATGAAAAACACTTTTAAAGACTAGAAATGGACAGTCAATGATCTAAAACTAAACTGAAGATAACAAAAACGCTTCTAAAACTCAAAAAGAACAAAAAATCATCCAAATGAAGCTTTCAGACTGGCAAAAAGAAAACGCTTCCAGAAACTAGAAAAGGAAAAACGCTTCAAAAAATCAGAAAAGGCCAAATAAATAATTCAAGTTGAGCTCAGAATGACTGAAAAAAGCTTTCAAGGAGCAGAATAAAACAAAAAATGATTCCAAATAGAGTTAAGAATGACGGAAAAACGCTTCTTGAGGCTTCAAAAGGACGAAAAACGATCTCATTTTGAAATTCGAACTGTGAAAATAACGCTTCTGGAGGCCAAAGAGGTTATAAAAGGAAGAAGAAAAAGGTTTCGCTTCTAAAGGCAATAAAAGGCTGCAAAAAGATCCCAAACCAAGCTCAGAGAGCTCTGTCTTCTGCGTAGGGTCCGTAGGTCGTCTTCCACCTGATCGATCCACCTTGTCCGCTGTGCACCTCTCCGTCTCGTCCCTGACGGATTAGTTTCGAAAACCATCTTTACCGGGCTGTCGTCCGACATCCTTACAACATGCCCACCGCAACCTGCCAATCTTAGCAGTGTGGACGATAGATGGCTCCCGAAGCAACTCCTGTAGCTCGTGGTTCATTCGCCTTCTCTACACCCCGTTCTCCATCTGCAGTCCACCGAAGATGGTACACAACACCTTCCTCTCGAAGACAAAGCAAAGTCCATGTATCATGCCCGCAGAGGAATACCGGTCTGATCAGCGTCTTGTAGATAGTTAACTTGGTGCGGCGACGAATTGTACTCGATCGGAGCGTTCTCCGGAGACCAAAGTATGCACGATTTCCTGCCAAAATACGCCGTTGATTTTCTCTGCTGGTATCGTTGTCGGCAGTCACCAGTGAGCCTAGATAAATGAACTCATCGACCACCTCGATTTCATCACCACCAACTTGAACTCGAGGTGGGAGGTTAGCACTGTCTTCTCGTGAGCCCCTTCCTTTCATGTATTTTGTCTTCGATGCATTGATGACCAATCCAATCCAATCCGGCTTCGGCCTTTAGTCCGATGTTCGTATCCGCCATCTCCACAAAGGTCCAAGCCACAATGTCGATATCGTCGGCATAACCAAACAGTCGAACCGACTTTTGGAATATCATGCCACTCGTGTTAATCCCCGCTCTTCTAATGACATCTTCCAGGGCATTGTTAAACAGTAGGCACGAGAGACCATCACCTTGCCCTAAACCTTGTCCGGAAATCTGAAGTCGTGCACAATTAGCCATCGCGGCACTTCTGCATAACCTGCCGAACCGCGAATATCTAATCCGTGGTGGCACGGGCACCCATGAATCCCGCCTGGCAATGCCCCACGAACTGCCTCGCAAATGGTGATAGTCGACGGCAAAGTATTTGGGAGAGTACCTTGTAGGCGGCGTTCAGCAGAGTGATTGCCCGGTAATTGCAGCACACCAGTTTGTCGCCATTTTTGTAGATGGGGCACACAATACCCTCCATTCACTCCTCCGGTAGTCGTTATTCCTCCCAAACCTTGACAATGACCCAGTGCACGGCTCTAGCCAGTGTTTCTGTACCGTATTTTAATAGCTCGCTGGGAAGTTGGTCCACTCCAGCAGCTTTATTGTTTTTCAGCCGGCCAATCTCCTCCTTCACCTACCGGCGATCGGGGGCTGGAACCCTGATGTCGCCTGCTCGTGCACCAAGATCAGTTACCGTTCTCGCGCTCTTCTGCATCGTCGTTTAGATGCTCGTCTAAGTGCTGCTTCCACCTTTCGATCACCTCACACTCGTCTGTAAGGAGGTTGCCGTCCAAACTCTTGCGGCACGAAGCCTTTACGGGAGCTATTCAGTTTCTCGTAAAACTTTCGAGTGTCGTTGGCTTAGTACAGCTCTTACAACGCTACGCCATCTCGGATTTGCATTGGCCGTCAAACCAGTCATTTCTATGATTCGGAGCCCGTGTACCTATTAGTGCTACAGCAGTGCTACCTTTGGCGGATCGAATGTTCCTCTAGCCATCTTCAAGTGTAGCTGCGCCAAGCTGCTCTTCCGTGGGTAGCGCTGCCTCCAGCTGTTGCGCGTATTCCTGTGCAGCCTCGGCGTCCCGTAGTTGCTCAACATTTGGTCGCGGCGTTCGACTTCGGCGGGTGTTATACACCGTTGATAATTTTGAGCGCATGCACACAGCTACTAGGTAGTGGTCCGAATCTATACTTGCACTGCGGTAGGTGCGAACGTTGATGATGTCAGAGAAGAACCTGCCGTCGATCAGAATGTGGTCGATTTGGTTCTCTGTCTGTTGGTCGGGTGATCTCCAGGTGGCTTTGTGGATACCTCTGCGGAGAAAGAAGGTACTTCGGACTAGCATACCACGGGAGGCCACAAAGTTTACGCACCGATGGCCGTTATCATTAGACACGGCATGCAGGCTATCTGGTCCGATTACTGGTCTGTATTATGCCTCCCGTCCTACCTTAGCCCCAATGACGACTTTCACGTCCCGTCGCGGGCAGCTATCGTAGACCTGCTCCAGCTGCACGTAGAACACTTCCTTCTCGTCGTCGGGTCTTCCTTAATGTGGGCAGTGCTCGTTGATGATGCTGCAGTTGAAGAACCGGCCCTTTATCCTCAACTTGCACATCCTTGCGTCGATCAGCTGCAACTCCATCACGCGTTGGCGCATCTTGCCCAGTACTATGAAGCCGGTTCTCAGCTCGCTGATGGTGCCACAACTCTAGTAGAAAGTAGTCGATTTTTGACACATCTTCAAGTCATTTTAACACATACTTACTTACCTTGCCAATCAGTCGAAGACCTGTGTGGCCTTTACTATATCTTGGTCGTTACTGTGCCTGTCGCGCGCCACGACGCCGCGTTCCTATTGGGTCGTAAACCAGAACCATTTTGAAAGGGCTTCCGTCCGGCACTCTTACGCATGCCCAGCTCACCACCGTAGCCTTTCGATTTCAACCGTATGGGCTATAGTGGGTTCCCCCAACAACTGAAGCAACTCGTGTTTCGTCTCCTTGTCCCACGCCAGCGTAGATCGTACGCAGCACCTTCCGTTCAGAGGCTATCCAAGGGCACGCTAGTGCTCCACCAGCAAGGTCCATGTTTCTTGGCCGTAGAGGACTACCAGTCTAATAGGTAGGCTTTGTAGATGGTCAACTTTGTAGGATGGCGAATTTCGTTCGATCGAAACGTTTTCTGCAGTTCAAAGTATGCACGATTTTCAGCCATAATGCGTCTGTTGTATCTCTCTGCTAATGTTACTGGCGTCGAATACTAGAGAGCCCAAATACACAAACTCATCTACTATCTCGATTTCCTTACCGTCAATTAGAATCCGTGGAAATGTTAAAAAGCAGACATGAAAGCCCTTCACCCTGTACACATAACTTTAACCATCTTCGCTCTGACCAATCGTGTAATTTTATCCAGAAGTCCGTATTCGTGATTAATTCGCCACATATGATCTCGTTCGATAGTATTATACGTCGCACTGAAGATGATATAGATGATATAGTCGTTGTACTCACGGCATTTCTACAGTAATTGCCGCAGTGCAAAGATCTTCCATGGACCTCGTCTGAATCCCATGAATTCCTTTGTGATAGGTAATAGGCGGCAGCATAGAAGCTAGGAGATTGCACAATAGTTGCTACAATCCAGCTTGTACCTTTTTTGTAGCTGGGACACACGATTCCTTCCAGCCATTCCTCCGGTGACGTCTCACCCTTCCAGATCCTGACGATAGGAGCTCGCCAAATAATTGGTCACTGCCAGTGGTTTGGTTATTTTTCAACCTGCCGATTTCCTGCTCAATCTCCTGGAGTTTTGGGGCTGAGACCTGTCGTCTTCTGCACGTACTCCTAGATTGATTGCCGTACCACCTTCGTCTGCTTTAACATCGCCGTTGAGATGCTCGTCGTAGTACTGTTTCCACCTTTCGATCACCTCACACTATCGTGTTGTATTCTCCTCTACCAACTGATTGCGCTCGCCGTGAAATCGTTTTTTTTTTAAGTAGAATACTTCTAAAACCGAAAAAAGTGAAAAATATGTCCAATTTCAAATGCTAATAAATCGGTTAGTATTCGATGGATTTCCTTCGTTCTTGCAGCAATAGATTGGAAAATCTTTTTAAGATTCTTCCCAAAATAAGATAATTGTAATTTTATTATTCACACTATTGTACTATTGAAAATAGTCAAGCCTTGTCAAAACGAAAAATTTGACCTCTGATTGGTCGTTATATGCTTGCTTCCCAAGCACGGTCGACAGGATTATATACCTTGCAATTGAAAACATGCTATTTGGCCTATATAGGAGCCTGTTTCAGCCGGAGCCGCTCATAATAGTTCTAGACTAGCATTGGCCAAAAATTGTAGAAGTATAGATACTCGAGTATCGATAATTTTTCCATGGCGGTATCGATGCCTGGTCGATATCGAGGGAGGAGCATCGATACCAGCTGTATCGATAATCTGCCTGCTACTTGAAACAGGTCTAAGAAAAATTATCATATTTTCTTGATCATTATTACGGAAAATCAGAGATGCCAGGTGTTTTTGAAAAATGTAAGCAACTATTCGAAAAACAGACAAAATTTGCTTAAAGTCTGAAAAAAAATTGTCTGTGATTTGAAAAATACGTTCGCGCAGGCAAAAGTCTGCAAAAATTTTCACAGATGTTGAGAAAGTCTACGTAAATATTAAGAAACTCTGACAAAAATCTGCAGAGACTCTGGAAAAAACATAATATCTGCGAATCAATAAAAATCTGCACACCGACTCCAAAAATCTGCGTTTTGAAGACAAATCTGCATATTTTGTATCCCTGCGGTCAATAGACTAATGGTACCAGAATGGGATAGTGGTGACAGAATTATATGTCACACACACAAATCAATGCTATAGCATACGAGTGTCTGCGTCCTTATTTGAAATATAGGGCAGCACGATAATCCTGTGTTCTTATTCTTTATTGCCTGCCTTTTTGCAAAAACTCGGCGCTTACGATTTTGCTCTGCACAGTCAGTATTACCAAATGCGGCAGCATTTTTCTCGCAAGAGGCATGAAAAACCGCCTTAGAAATGAGCGGGTATATTCAATCCTGTTGGTGTCTTTTACAAAAAGAGCACAAACCAAATTTCTGCACTGTTTGTAGAAGACTTCAACGCGATCGATCATATCCGCGCACCCCTACAAGGCTTTTCCGTTAGACAATTTGCAGCAATCAACAATATTTCCCGATTTTATGGTTTCTCTTCAGTATCGAAAAAATATCGGGGTGAAAGTATCGATCCAGCTTGATATCAAAGTCGCTTGCATCGATAAAAAATTACGATATTTAGGCCCCAAGGTATCGATACCGTAAATATCGATACGATATCGGCCAATGCTATTCTAGACAGCGACAACAGCAGTCGCCCTTCCTTAGCAGCAGCACTAGCCCTGTGGTTGGTCACCACGTCTCAGGACAGACATCGCCAGACAGCCATTATTCCCCTCGTGTTGGGGCAGCATGAAGATTGCCATCAGGAAATCCAATTTTGGAAATCAAAATGCCTTTTTGAAGGCAAATAAACAAGTCATTGAAAGTTAATAATTTTTTTTCAACGCAAGCAAGCATTCTGTGTTGCATCCTAGCAATTCAAATTTGTCGCACCCGTCTAATTTACTGAATGTGAAATAGCTTCCACAGTGCATGTTTTCCGTGTATCTTAATTCCACCAATGTTAGGGCAGCTCAAAGGTTGTAATTAGCAACCGATTTTGAACCGCAACATGCTTTTTTCAAGGCAAATAAAAAAATAATTGAAGGTTGATAATTTTTTGGCATCAACACAAGCAGACATTCTGTGCGGGATGCAACCAAATTCTGCTGTAGTTGTCCAATTTTTACTTTATTTAGTAATCCCCCCACTGTGGGGGCAGCGCAAAGGCTGCGATCAGCATGACCAACTTTGAATAACAAACGGTTAACGTTTATTCACTAAAAATTCATCCAATTCAAAACAGGTTTTTGTCTGAGTACAATAATTTGCACAAAAAAAAAAATTAAAAATTTTACCGCATTATTAGACGCGTTTCTCCAGTCATGCCTCGTGAACGTGAAGGTTCCCTATCACAGACATAGATTTCGTGCTCCAGCACGTTACAACACGTGGAAATTGTCTTTTTACTAGTAAGTGCAACATTTCTTGGAAGTGTTTTATTATTCTCGGGTAAGAGACTACGAGTGCATTTATTGCATTTATTGAGAAATCCATCGGAAGTGTATTCAGTGCTATGTCTAAATATATGAACGCCAAATACAAGCGTGATGCTCGGAAACGCGCGAAGGACCAGCATGGGGGAAGTGCATCGAAGAAACCAAGTACCAGTACGGAGGTCAATTTAAAAGCAGCCAGAGGTAACACGTGTCCAACCTCTGGTTGGGACGCTGGAGCAGGGCCTTCTACTAGAGGTAGGAGAAATCGAACCATTTTTAGGACGACCAAACAAATGAATTGAAGATTTAATATTTTCTTGTTCTGAGCTTTAACCAAAAATTAATTATCTTATTTGAATTCACATGTACATATACTCTGACTGTTGAAACTTGTTTGCGCCGCAAAGAGTTTGTACTTTTCCCGTTCAGTGAGGTCGTATTTATATGTGCAAACTGAAATTGAGTAGTACTTCAACTTCGTTTGCACAGAATTTTCAATACTGCCAATGAGCGGTCAACATTTATCTACTAGGAAAAATGACTGACACGCAAGCAGCCGGGTTATCTTTCTTGTAAAAGTATTCTACTTCAACCTTGCGGTCGTGGCTTTGCACACAACCTTCCTGTGATTTTTTAATTCGGACCAGCTGTACCTTGTGCCGCTATAGTTGTGCTACTTATGGAGGATCGTATGTCCCTCCAGCCATCCTCAAGAGAGTCTGTGCCAAGCTGCTCTTCCGTTGGTAGTACCGCTTTCAGCTGCTACGCATACCCCTGGGCAACTATGGGCTCCCGTAGTTGTTCGATGTTGGCTTCCGAAGCTGGAGACTGCATGTGCAGGAATGAGCGCAAACAAGTCGTCACAGATTATCTATATTGCAGATGAATCCGTGATACTGGTTGTGGCCGTGTGCAAGGTCGAGTTCTGTATTCGAGGTGTATCGGAATTGTTGCTTTTACCATACAATTTTAAGGTTAGGTATTTTTCACTTCACGATTTCGAGTATAAAAAATTCAAAAGCTTCTACTAAATACACAGCAGTGCTACTCTAGGCGTACGCCGCGGGTGCAAACAATCGATAAAAGTTTCGAGCTCATCAGAAAATGACTTGGGAAATTCGTGGTCATCGCGACTTCATCGGCCATCCATACGAAGATTGCGTGAAACGATTACCTGGACTGGTGACGAGAATGGAGATACCGAAAGGAAAGATGTCGTCGTGTGTTTCCTGCATCGAAGGTAGGCATCAGAAGTTGCCAATTGAATCTTATGGAACAAAGACGACCGATATTATCGCGCTAGTCAATTTGTGGATTTTGTGTCGAGCCTGCAATAGGATGGAAACAAGTATTTCGTCACCTTTATTAAATATACGCACAGAATGACGTTCGTATAGTTCCTGTAGTCCAAGAAGAAAGCATTCGGGGTATTCGAAAAGTTCAAGAAACACACCCAAAACCCAGACCAGAAAGAAACAGAGGTGGCTGCGTCTATCGTGCGTGAACATTTCAACGAGTTTCTCAGGATGAACGGTACCAATGGTGCTTCACAATTCCTAAACAAAATGGGCTGGATAAAGTTGTCGAGAGTCGAGACGTGGTGATACCAGGGGCGGACGAACGGTGATTCGAGCTGTAGGCGAAAGTTGATTTGGGGCTCCCGGCTCATCATTGTTAAATTTATATTATGAGCATTTTCAAAGCAGTAGGCACTGCCAAGTAGTCATTGAGCAGTTGATAAAGACACATGGGGAAAGCGTAAAGACGTTTTTCAATAAAATATTCTTTGCTCGTTAACATTTGTCTGAGTTCGTCTGCCTGCCCGAGCTATCCTAGAGGTGATGGGCAATTTAAGGCAAACAGCACCTGAAATGTGGAAGGCTGTGAAATAAAATTATTTCGAAAAAATCCTTCATCGTTTCTATCGGATGTGAAAGTTAATTTTCAAACTGGCCGCCAAGGCGAAATTCGTATTTTGGCCGAATCTCTTGATGGCCATAAACATCTTTTACAGTATTTGACTGGAAAGATGTATAAATTTTATTCTTTTGATGCCAAAAACGAGAGACCGTTTAAGGCTGTTTTGAAAGGTCTTTCAAATGACCAAACTATTGAGGAAATTTAAGGATGTTTGTCAGAATCACTTGGTTTTGCTCCCAACCAAGTAATTTTGATGAAACGAAAGGCAAATGCCAAAATTAATCAAACTGGAATACACCAGGAAAATTACTTAGTACATTTTGATCGTACCAAAGTAAATAACTTGAAATGTTTGGAAAAAGCACGTGTTTTATTTAACGTGCGAATAAAGTGGGAACATTTCAAGAGACATGGAGAAATCCATAATCTTACTCAATGTCGGAATTGTCAAGCCTATGGTCATGGAACTCGAAACTGCCATATGGCAGCAAAATGTATGATGTGTGGTGACACTGGTCACACGAAAGATATCTGCCCCGTGAAAGAGACCACTAATAGTTTCAAATGTGTAAATTGTGGGGGAAATCACAAATCTAATTTCTTTAATAGTCCTGTAAGGTCAAAAATTATTACTTCCAGACAACGTAGGAATTCTAAGCAACCTGTTGTCAATGTGGGTATACAAAAGACTTTCAATACTGCTCAGGCATCACCAGCACTTTCATTAGCAGGTGTGTCTGTAGGTAATAATTTAAATTCAGATAACAAATTTCAGACAAAAAATCCTGTTCAGGCAACACCAGGCTGTTCATATGCCAGTGGCCTTTACAGGTAATATTTCAAATTCAAACAGTAACAAACCATTTGTGTTTGGTGCTGAAAAGTCAGCCAGTATTGATTTAGGTAGTCCAACTCCAGAAAAGATTGAATACCTACAACAATCCATGCTGCAGCTAATGTCCGTTTTGTTGAACTGTAACTCGATGTACCAGGCTGTTCAAGAAGGTATACAATTTACAACTAATATTGTTATGAAATTGAAATTAAGCAATGATTTTAAATAATGCTGTAAATTTTCTAAATTGGAATGCTCGTTCTTTAAAAGCGAAAGAGGATGAATTTTTCAATTTTTTAACAGTCCACGCTGTGCATATAGTTGTGACTGAAACGCTTTTAAAGCCAAATATTAAACTAAAAAAGAACCCAAATTATATAGTTCATAGGTTTGATAGAATTGATGTTGCCGGTGGTGGAGTTGCAATAGTTATCCATCGTTGAATAAAACATCGTGTTTTACCCCATCTTGAAACCAAAGTTATCGAGAGTTTGGGAATTGAAATTGAAACAAGTATTGGCATTTTATTTATAGCCGCAGTGTATTTGCCTTTTCAATGCACTGGTGAGCGAAAAAATTATTTTAAGGGAGATTTTCAAAAACTCACAAGAAATAAATCTGTATTTTTAATCATCGGTGATTTTAATGCGAAACATCGATCTTGGAATAATGCTCAAAGCTATTCCAATGGAAAAATATTGTTTAATGATTGCTCGGCTGGATTTTATTCAGTTTTATTTCCAAATGGTCCTACATGTTATTCTTCTATTAGGAATCCATCTATTCTTCTATTAGGAATCCATCTACAATTGATGAGAATTTCATGAGAGAAGTTGAACAACTAAAACCTTATTCAAAACCTTTCTGGAAGCTTTCGAAGGTTCTTAAGAAACCCTCGAAGCCCATTCCAGTCCTTAAAGATGGTGATTGCATTTTTCTAACGAATGAACAAAAATCTCAAAAACTTGCTCAGCAGTTTGAGAGTGTTCATAACTCCAATATGAACGTAGTAAGTCCTATTGAAAATGAAGTAAACCAAAAGTATGTTCAGATCACCACCCAAGAATTTCTTTCCGAAGAGGTATTGGAGACAAACTTGAATGAGGTGCGAACCATTCTCAAAAAATTCAAAAACATGAAAGCACCAGGAGATGATGGGATTTTCTATATCCTCATCAAAAGACTTCCCGAAAAACTTTTTAAATTTCTTGGTAAAAATTTTTAACAGATGCTTTGCACTAGCACATTTTCCTACGAAATGGAAAAATGCCAAAGTCACTCCAATTTTAAAACCCGAAAAGAATCCAGCTGAGGCATCAAGTTATCGACCAATTAGTTTACTTTCCTCTATTAGCAAACTTTTTGAAAGAATAATTCTTAATAGAATGATAACACATATTAATGAGAACTCAATTTTTGCAAATGAGCAGTTTGGTTTTCGCCATGGGCATTCCACTACTCATCAGTTACTTAGAGTAACAAATACGATTCGAACTAAAAAATCTGAAGGCTATTCGACTGGAGCAGCTCTACTAGATATAGAAAAGGCATTCGACCGTGTTTGGCATAAAGGTTTAATAGCTAAAATGTCAAATTTTAGTTTTCCGCTTTACCTCACAAAAAAGATACAAAGTTATTTATTTCAGGTTAACTATCTAAATGGTAAATCTAATAGATTGCCTGTTAGAGCTGGTGTGCCTCAGGGGAGTATCTTGGGCCCAATCTTAAATAACATTTTTACTTCTGATCTTCCTGATTTACCACCAGGTTGTGAGAAATCTCTGTTTTGTGATGATACAAGCATTTCCGCAAAAGGAAAAAGCTTTCGTGTTATATGCAGTCGGCTACAAAAAAGTTTAGATATATTTTCTTCATACTTGCAGAAATGGAAGATTTCCCCTAATGCTTCTAAAACACAGTTAATTATTTTTCCTCATAAGCCAAGAGTTTCATTTCTCAAACCCACCAATAACCACGTTATTAAGATGAACGGTGTGGTCTTAAATTGGTCTGATCAAGTTAAATACTTAGGACTAATTTATGATAAGAATCTTACTTTCAAGAAGCACATTGAAAATATCCAGTCAAAGTGCAATAAGTATATCAAATGTTTGTATCATCTTATCAACAGGAATTCTAGACTTTGTCTCAAGAATAAACTGTTAATTTACAAACAAATATTTAGACCAGCAATGTTATATGCAGTTCCCATCTGGACAAGTTGTTGTTCAACCAGGAAGAAGACACTTCAAAGGATTCAGAATAAACTTTAGAAAATGATTTTGAAGCATCCTCCCTGGTTTAGCACGAACGGGCTACATAGGCTCACTAATGTAAAAACATTAGAAAATATGTCAAGCCAAATTATCAACAAATTCCGACAAAAATCGTTGCAATTCTCAATTGCAACGATTAGCTCACTTTATAGTCAGTAAGATAGTTTTAAGTTTATTTTAAGTTTTGTTTTATTCCTTTTTTTTTCTTGACAAGTAGGTTTAATAATTTTCCTAAAATTACATTAACTTAACTGCGAAAGCTAATAACATTCAATAATATAAAAAAGCGTACAAATACATCTCGAGGAACATTTCAAAAGGTCCTATCTGGCATTTGTAAACCAAACCCAATTTATGCGTATTCATTTAGAAGAGCTTCTTGCCTTTAAGCTTAGTGAAAAAAAAAATTGTTTTTGATTTTTATAAAAAAAAAATTATAGTATCCGAAAAAAAGTCCAATTTGAAAAGCAACACAATATCGCACAGCTTTCTGGTTGGACCTTTTTACCTACTAGTAGGCCAATCTGTTATTCGAACAAAAACTTTGACAGATACAGATTGGACCTCGCATTTTAAACTGTTGCAAAACATGTTAAAATTCTTTATCAGTGAAATGAAGTGCAGAAGAGAAAAAATGAAGTTATCTTCGTCTAAGCTTCAGTCGTTGCTCGGTAAGTTGGAGAATTATTTCGGAATTACTTAAGTTATTTGTGATACTTTGTATTGCTAGATGTCGCCGAGAGAATTGATTTGCGTCTTCGAAGTCCAAAGACCAGAAATCGCATGAAAATTTTTCATCGCGGTTTTAGTATGAGAGTATGTGATCTCTCCATGCAATCAACTGATTTGGGAGGTAAAGTTCAATACATATCATAATTTATGTAAAGTTATAAATTGAAACTAACTATACGATTTCAGATTGTGAATCGTCATTCGAGGCTCAGTATCAACCTCGGCCATGTCACTACCGTCCTACTAATGGAGGTTGTCCGCACGACGGTATAGGGACATATAACTGTTCACCTTCTTGCCTCCATAAGATTGGTTCTTGTGATTGTTCATATAGTCACGAGTATAGTAAAATACGCAACACCTAGACGAATTTGGCAAATCTAGTTTATTCTTGTTTATTGTTATATACTAGATAGTACATTATTATTTTTAATATGATTTTAGATGGAAATTTGGCATTGGAAACTACGCACTGATCTCGAACATCTCGCCGTCATCGTTGTTTTTTCTCTCACGATATTTCATATTAATAAATAAATATAACATTCACTGTTTTGTTAGCGTTTCTTTGGTTTTTTTTTTTAATCATTTAACTATTTCAAATATTTACACATCTCTAATCCTCTCGTATGAGCTTCCATTTATCATTTTCCTTCTTGACCCCTACTTCATCTTCTACGGTCTTTTCAGCGACGACTAAACTCTCATCACCTGCCATCATGTGGCTAATGGATTCCTATTTTGATACACAAAAGAATTTGATGTAAGAATAATGCTCGTTAAAAAATGAAACCTCCATGAAAAAATATTGATAATATTTTTATGGAAATGTATCTAGAATTCGAATATCCTATGACAATCATTTCGTATTATTGTTGATCATAATAATAAATTGGTTCTTGTCGAGCCTTTGTAGTCATTGAATCAAAGGTCCAATATGTTACCAATTTTAACTACAAGACCTATTAGATAGGTCCTATGTGCTAATGAAAACAACATAGGTCCTATGAGCATGAGCATGATTTTTTTTTTTTGCTGATTGACCGCCCGCGGTTGCTACTCCGTTATTGCCAGATCAGCTGTAATTACACAGAGAACCAACAGATGATGCTTGGGACCAACATGCATCCTCAATGTGTAAAAACTGGTGACCTTAATCTTTGTATTAGGCAATACCAGCGCCGGCCGCATCCGAATGCAGGTCAAAGAAGGAATTTGTATAGGAAAATGTTGACGTGATACTCGCTTATTGGAAGCCGAGAACACCTCTGCACTTCCACGAGAAATCACTGGGATGTTGGAGAAAGGGCAAGGTACACAGCATGGTTCGTTTTGGTAAACGATGCGCTGGTTTCGAGTATCGGGTTCTTTAGAACAAGTATCGCGCGAACAAGTTCATTATATCCGCCACGATATTCATAATGCGATTCGAACTTATTCAGTTTGACAATGTAACACCGCAACAATAAATCGCACGCGAGAATACTAGACCTTTGATCAAATTGGGACAACTTCAAATGATATGGTATCTCCTCGTAAGGTGATCCTCTTTTCCTCTTTACACCGAAATCCAGGGCGCGTTGTTGATCTATCTTTAGGTAATTCGACCTCATGAATGTATCGACGCGGAGTCTAGGGGTTCGTTCAACCGGACATTTCTACCTAACAAATCGACCAACGACGTTTCTCGTATACACTTTGTCTGCTCTAAAAAAAACGATACGATCCCGCGAAAAACACACCTGACAAACAGAATATAACAATGATGCGCGCTTATTACGAAAACGAACCATGAGTATATTTCTTGCCAAACGGTCCGCGATGTAGCCTTTGCTACTCGTAGCCATCAGCTATTTGTCAATCCCAAGTACTTTCGAAGAAACGACTGCACGTCGGCCGACGCGATTCTTTAGAGGGTATACATTGTGTTTTCGTTAATCGCGATATTTATCGACCGGACGAAATCTTAAACAGTCACAGTGAGACATGAACAAGTATCTGGGTATAGCCCTCGAAATCACTATATTCTAAAAACGTTCATATAAGTAAAATGCTCCCGAGCCGGAAACGCAGTTTACATCGAAGCACTATGCACGACCGCTCTATTCCCTCCTACCGACGCAGAAACTCGGGGACACGACTTTTCACGCCGATTCTATCTTAGTTGTCGATGCGAATGTTGCCTATTAAATAAAAAAACTGGCAAAGTTTCATGCATGCAAAGCCCTAATAATTTAAAAATGCAAATTTCCATATTGACCAATATATGGTCTTAAGTTTGTTAACTAAATGCCGACCTAGTCATGTTTGGAACATTGTATACAAAACATAAACAGCCCAAAAGCTAGAAAAATCGGAAAAGTGAAGAATTAGATTTCATGTATTATCACTGCACCATACTCCCAGCTTCCATAAACCACACCATTGCTCTCGAGGTGAGAACATGTTTGCTAATAAAACCCTACTTGAAGCCTGACCGTGCAAAACCGTGGTAGATGACGGATTTAAAGTATACTATGCGTCATATTGGCTCATTTCTAAGTTGAGCTACCCATTACCTTATAATGGGTGTGATACTGTTGGAAAGATAGAAAAATGGCAAAGCTTGGTGCATCTAAAACATTAAGTGCAAACATCAGGTGTAGATGTACATACTAATCAAAAGTCTTGAAATTATTGACAGGACCAAACCAATCATGATTATTTCAGGGTGACTAAATAATCCTCGAAAGTCAAACTCGACTCCATTGAATTTTCTATTACCTGTCATGCGAGAGTCAGTGCGTTTAAAAATTCATGGCACACGACACATCAGTAAATACAACTTAATTAATCTATTCTACCATAAATTCTAATAAACAACACTATTACACAAAACCACACGAAAAAAGTCTCCAGAAAAACATCTTAATTGCACTCTGTTTTCTATTTGGACAATCGAAACTGTAACAGTTAAACATTCATAACGGCCACAATCAAAACGGCACGCTACGTCGTTCCTCAAACTGGCAACTACGTGGTATCCGGTGGATCATCACATGATGTAAACCATATTCGAACGCGGACCAATTAGGAAAAAAAATAAAATTCCAAAAGCGAATCGTGTATGGCTACTGACATACTGAAGCGTCAAACGAAGCGAAGCAAAAAGCGTCGTAAAGGCGTCTGAGCTACTTCTTCGAACGTCTATATGAAACGCTCAAACCGGTCATACTGGAGCGGCAAAGACGCGTCGGTAGAGGCGGTGAAACAGAACGAGTAGTGTTTTGACGCGCGTATACGTACGCGGCACTACCATATTCAGACTAAATTTTTCATCGCCAGGTGCTTTATATTTGCTTTGGTTTGGTTTGGTACTTGAAAAAAAGCAAATAAAAAACATTTTCGTTTAGAAAATGTCAAAATGTTTAGAAAATGTTAGTGTAATAATACCATGTTCAGACTAAACCTGATATCGCCGGGTGCTTTATATTTGCTGTATTTTGGTATTAAATCTTAAAAAAGAAAAAAAAGTAGGATAGAAAATACTATCGGGAAAAGTTTTCAGGCCGTCGGAAACACAACACTGGTATTTTTGATTGATGTTGAGTATTGATTCGAATGGTCAGGAATCTAGCATGCTGAACTTCTTTGGTCGCGAAAATGCAAGCCGCTGAGTAACTAGCTGTGCTCACATGGGTTTTTTAAATCCTAATAGATATTGTAAACTAGTTGAATGTTGCTCCGGGTCAACGGGTTTAAAATTCAGAATAATATCTTATATTTTTTACTACGTCTGTAGCGCAACTCACTTCAGTAATATTATTTTATTTCAAAAAAGAATCTCTATGTTTACTAAAAACGTAATTTACCGTGCTTGAAGAAGCAAAAAAATCTCCATTGGACGAATTAATATTTCCTTCAAACGAAACCGCTACTGAAATCTAGGAATATGACAATACAACGCATTTGCGACGCTCGCTCCAGTGTGTCATAGGAAGCTTCACCCAACGCTTCTGTTTATTCCGCTTCTCAAACGCTCAACGCTTCGCTTCCCTTGACGCCTCAGCATGTCATTAGCCTATGTCGTATCGAGCCCGTTGATAAGTTAACCTACCTCACCTGACGATTCTCATTGCTTTTATATGTGGGAGAAAAAAAGTAAAACATTTCAAGACTCATCGCGCAAACAAAAAAAAACCCTACTCGCAGCCGAAAAGCTACCACACCTCGTGCACCCAACAGATCACACATTCACGCTTCTGCCAAAGTCAAAAGCCCGCTAAAAACCACTACACACATAGCCTTACATTCATGAAATGTTTGATACAAAAAACATATACTCATCTGTTTTAGTTTGGTTATGCCTATGCCAGCGAAACAAACGCCGACTAGCACAGCGCAACGCTATTCTCTCCGCTCTCCAGGAAGTGCCGTTCTCTTCGTTCACACCACCATATGCACTCCATTATCGCACGTTAATAATGAACCGCTTGTTAGCGCGACGCACGAAGTAGGCACTCACACTCACGCAACCTAACTGGCCTAACAATTTTCAATTTGATTTCGTGGATAAATTATCACTTCCACGCATAGAACACTGTGTTTTTTTGCAAAACCTCCTCTTTCTCACTTAAACAAAGCATCACAGATCACAACTGTACAGGAAAGGACCTTTTGAAATGTTTCTCTAGACATATATATAATAGTGTTGAAATGTCACCATTTGTGGCAGAACACACAATACTAGTTCTGAATAGATATTAGTACATAAATAAATCATTACAAACATTCCCCCCCCCTATTAAAAAAAAATTCGAAAAAATCCAGTAAATATAGTTAAACGTTGCTTAGAAAACAGTTATCACGATTACGAAAGAAGGAAGGAATCTCCATGGTCAAACAGCGGTTGTTGACGGAAAACAGAAAAAGGGCTGACCGCAAGAATGACTTGAGTGGTCGTCGGAGATACGAAGAAGCAGCAGTTTACCGGCAACTGTCATCAAGGTCGAGCACATGCAGGAGAACTGTCGTTCTAAGAAACCAAAAGGAAATGCTAAAAAACAACAAAAAAAAAAAAACAGAAAAAGAATGTGTACGGAATTCAAGCTCAGAATGACGAAAAAACCAAATGGCCAAAACGTTTCAAATGTTCCTATAAAAATATAGTGAAACTTAAGATGTGCAATGGGGCTACAGTTTTGCCATTATTGGAAGGCTTGTCATTTTTGTTATTTTTGTAATTTTTATTCGTTCGTAAAATGAGCTGCTCCGGGAAATAGGTTTGGGTTGCATACAACGAAACCCTGTGATATTCAATCCAGAAAGTAAAAAAAAAAACCACCGCTTCTATAATATGGCATAATGCATCAGTTTTTATTAATTTTATCATTTAGTTATTGATTCACACATTCAAGTCCCAGATTATCGTATAATAATCAATGTGTAAGTTTTGCTTCTTCTGCTTTACCTTCATATTACTCTTTGTTAATTTCTTTGCATTCTTCTCATCGTTCGCTTTACTGTTGCTAACCCCGTTTCTTTGCTACCATTTTTTGAATCCCACCGCCCTGAACCAAATTGTAGGGCTTCGATCCTCTCTTCGTCAAGATTTTTGTTTCTTTTTTTGTGTATTGATTTAAATTAAATATAATATGGCATCAAAATTTACATCTACTCTCACCCTTTCAGTACGTTTTCACTTTTTAGGAACTCGTCGGTAAGGTCCAGCCCGTTTCTCGGCACCGGACTTTGCGAGAATTGATGGCACTCATCGTTATTCTGTTGTTGTTGTTGCTGTTGCTGCTGCTGCTGTTGCTGTTGTTGTTGGTGAGCGTGGTGTTCTCTCATGACCGCCCTCAGTTGATCCCCGTGGGGATCAAAGGGGGGACAATTTTCATTAGATCTATTCTCATCGTTGCACCTACCCATCAGGGGGTGACCTCCAAGGGGTCCTATGTGGCCACCAACAACGTGACCCCCAGCATTCGAGGAAACTACGGCCTGCGCCTGGGAGACAGCTAACCGAAGTGCTGCCTCCGCTTGGGACCGCAGAATCGCTTCGGCCTGTTGAATGCGTATAGCCGTTTCCGACGATGGACCGCAAGGATTCTGCCCGCCACCTAGGCCCCCACTACCAGCACCACCGCCACCGCCAAGCGGTGAATCAACGGAAGGATAATTTTGTCGATTCGCCAGCGGATATTTCATTTCGTTGAAATTGATAAAATTACTTTTCTTCTTCAGCGGACCCAGGTTCCCAGGCTGCCCTAAATGATCGGCGTGAATTGAATTATTCTTGAAGGTTTGACCAATTCGCATTGCGGTGGCCAAATTGACGACGGCCGCCTGCACGGCCGATGAAGTTCCATCCGTCGGAAGCATCAGATCGGGATCGAACTTCGGCTCCTGCAGCATCATCATACGCGAAAACTGGCTATTGTTGTTATCCCCCGGTACGACCCCGAACGGATTACCGTGACCTCCGGCAACGACAGCAGCCGCAGCGGCAGCATTCGTTAACCGATGGTTATCGAAAACACCGACAGCACTGCTGCCCCCACCACCGCCGCCTTCTCCATTCTTTTCCGATCCCATGGTCGAGGAATTTTCCGAGTAATTTAACGGCGAAATGCTATTCTGGGTCAACTCTTTCACGGAAATCATCGGATTCGAACCGCTACTGCCCATACCGAGTGCGTTCGATTCCTTCTCCCGCTGCTCGACGACCGCCTTGGTGAACATGTACTGGGCCGCAAACTGGTGCTTCGGATCCATCTTCATGTGCTCGATGTGGGTGATGAGACCTACAAATGACAAAAAAACATGAAAACCTTACTTTGTTGTTAAGGGTATGGAAACCTTACCGGACTCGTGGGTGAACACCGCCTGGCAAACCGAGCAGGGCCACATCTGCAGATTGGAGCGGAACGGAGCCCCGGCCGCGCCGCCCGTCCTCGGATGCGTCAGCAGATGCTTCCGGAGGCAACCCTCGTTCACGTAGTGCTTACCACACATCGGACACGGATGGTTCGCTACTCTTCGCTTCACTGTGGTGTAAGAAATGCTATGTTTCAGTTCCGCTAGACAATTAGTACTGTATCTCGTTGGGGTTTGGTGAGCCCGATGGGATTTCGAAGGGGGAGTTTTGAGGGGTAATTGTTGGGGGAAACCGATACCTACCAGCCACTTCTTTGTGGGAGTACTTGATGTGTTCGTTGAGCGCATCCACCCCGAGGAAGATCTTGCTACAAACGTTGCACGTCACGCTGTTCGAGTTGCTGATCAAAGCTGCATGCTGCTGCAGAACGCCGAGATGTAGTTGAAGTTCCTAAAACAAAAGATCATTCGTATTAAAGAATAGAGTGATGCTGATTTCTGGAACACCTACCTTAGAAGTGTGCGTCCGCAGGCTGGACTCGGTGGCAAAACCCTTGCCACACAGATTGCAATGAAAGGGCCGGCTCTTGGCACGCTCGACCTGGGCGTCGTGGTTGCGCAGGTGCTGCTGCAGATTGGACAGCTGGATGAACGCACGACCGCAGTCCGGCAGGTGGCACTTGTACGGACGCTCACCTAAATTTGTTTTTTAGTTTGTTTGGGCGATTCCGGAAGATTATGGTTAGGAAATGTTACAATATAGGTGAGGGTTTAAAGTATTTAACACATAGTAATTATTGGATTGGAACGTTTTCGTCGTGAGAATGCCTGTATTTTGATTTACGCTTAAGTATTTAGATGAAAATTTAATGTTATTTTTGCAAAAGATATGCGTTTTCCCTTTGGGAAAACTGTTGAAAAAGTCGCCGATTTGCATGGTCATTGACAATTAAAAGCGATTCAAAACGAGTATAAAACCAGCTGAGGATTCTGTTCGTGGTAACAAAAATCTGCATGGTACACCGAGTTTCGTTATCATCAACGGAATCTTCATGCTGTGTCAAAAAGTTTTTTCTGAAGCTTGGGTAAATTCTGATCAAAGTAAAAAATTATCGATTATGATGAAGTCATAACGAAATTTCCAACATTTCTTTATTAATCAGGAGATTTAGATCCAATTTGGTGCAATTGTGCCAAACAATGAAATAAAGATAATTATTTTGGAAAAGTTGTTTCATTCATCGACATAGTCTCCATCGAGAGTAATGCGTTTAGCGGTTCTCCAACCTTTTGACGCCAGTTTTGTTGTATTGCGCGTCGAATCCTTCAAAATATTCGTTGATTCCCAACTCTACCTCTTCATTCGAAAGGATACGAGAGCCACATTTTTACCGGTAAAGCAGGAAAGATTCGCTCAATTTATTGGTCTTGTTGCGAGCAAAATGTTGTTTTATTGAAAGGAGCACTTTTTTCTTTGCCGCATGCATTGATTTCAACGTCCATTTGAATCAATAATTTACAATATTATTGGCGAGAACTTCTCCGCACAGTGCTGACTAGGAAATGGGTTATAGTAGAGTAACCCAACCCCGGTGGAACCTTGGTTGTACGCTGATAGAGAAGAAGGGCTACGTTACTCCATATCTTTCCCGAACCCGAGTCTCCCTGGGACTGCCGGTAGGCGTTGCTTTAGGGAGAGGGCAAGTTTGCTTAGGGCACCCCCTTGTTCGAACAACTTGCCTGGCTTCGTAAACTCAGAGTTAGCCTTCACTGGAATTTCGATGGGTGGTCCATCCAGCCGGGATGACTGCTCACAAGGTGTTCTCTTCGTCGCACAGCTTTCGCACTATGTTTTCCGGGGTAGCATCCGACCCGCTCACTGTTAACATGCTCCTTACTTGTGCGTAACGAGGACATATGAAGAGCACATGCTCAGCGGTTGCCTCTTCACCCGCACTTGGACACATGGGTGAGCCGTGTGCCCAAACTTGTGCAGGTACTGCCTTGAGCAGCCATGGCCTGACGGTATCTGTTTCAGGTAGAAGTTAACTTCCCCATGGCACCTCTCGATCCATCCAGTTATCTCCGGAATGATTCGGATTTTTTTTTTTTCGGTAATTGGAGGTATCCAACGCTCTCTACCACTTTTTTATACCTGAGTATGGACGTTGCCACGCTAGCTCTCAGTTTCCACTTGCTTTTTTTCCTGTATGGACTTCCTCACTGCGACCAGAATCGTAGATCTATTGTGAGATATGCCCGGGGGTCTGCTGTATCCCGCACTTCTGTTAATAGCAATACCTCTATTGAGAAGTGGCATGCTTATTATTATTGTTCATCAGTGCTTGTGTGTAATGTGCTACTCTTCCTTTACACGCTTACTGTTCTACTATACCGATACTCGTTCCTCTTGCCAAATATCACCAACTATAATTCCCTGGAGAAGTTTCGTCGTGCGTCCTTCTGGCCAGTTTTATTGATAAGAGGGACTTATTTTTTGTTAAGATGAAGTCACGCAAAGATATTTGTAGATTTCAGCGGAATGGAAGGGTAACTGGGTGGGGAGCCTGAGAATAAACCCATGCTTAAGTCCTTTTTGACATCGGATGGCCTGGTTCTACTAAGATTCGAACCCACGACCATCCGCTTGACAAAGCGGACTCTGTAACCTTGCGGCTACGCAGCTGGTCTAGGAAGCTTTCTTGGAGGCATTGTCGACGTAGCTCTTAAACGTGAGCTTGTCGTCGACCATTACCCTCAGGAGCCGCAAGGATCGTTTTGAGGCGATAGTGCATCCACCGGCGTATATCGCCGTCTTCTGTTCCGATTTACGGTTGTTAATTACGATGACCTGTGTCTTATGATGTGTTAACTCCAGTTTCCTGAAGGGCATCCTATTCTCAACTACGCGTATGGATATCGCGGCCTTTAACTCGACCTCGCTAACTGACGCGCCGTAGACTTCTAAAGCTATGTCGTCCGCAATACCAACAATCAACGCTCTCGGTGGGAGCTTAAACTTTAGCCCACAGTCATACATGACATTCCACAATACCGGACCTAGGATGGAACCTTGTGGTAGACTCTGCGGTAATCGGGACGTATTTCTGACCTTCAAGAAGCTTTCCAGAATTCTGTACGGTGGCACCGGTACTCTGAGACTCCGAAGCGCGTAGACTGTGGAGTCCCAGCTGAAGCTATTGAACGCGTTTTTCATGTCTAGCGTGACAATTGCTCAATAGCGAATGCTCCTTCTCTTACGTTGAAGTGCTACCTCGGCCGTCTTTTTGAAGATCCGCTGTGTCAAGCAGACAGATATGGGTTACCTGGTGGTTTCCCGGCCTGCGGTAGTAATACCAGCCTCTGTCATTTTCATTTATCCGAGAAGAGGCAGTTGCCTCAGCATTTCTGCATGACCGCCCTGAACAACCCAGGGGATACCTTTATGACCAGGTTTGGGATTCCGTCTGATCGTGGTGCCGGGAGTGGAGTTTGTGATCTCAATGAGTTTACCCTCCGTTACTCTTGCAGCCTACTCGACCTATGCGCGGCTGTACTCACTTACTGTTTGATGTGGCTCAGCAGCCGGAGGCCAAGGGTTTGGCTCGTGGTGTGGGAAAAGTCCCTCAACAATCCGTTTCAACATCTGCCGGAACTGACGTGCCTCTGGTCTCGACCGTAACGACCCTATAGGCGTCATCCAATTGGCTTGTATTGGGACTTGCGCAAAGTCTATCGGAACAGGCCCATTTACTGCCCTTTGACGCCTCGCACGAAGCTATGCACTGTGGAGGTTGGCTATCGCGTCGGTCCACCAGTATGCCGGCGGTATTCTATTTCTTGGCTGACAAGACCTAGGCATAGCAGCGTCGCACACGATAGTGTAGCAATAAGATGTTATTACTTCCGCAAATACATCGGCATCAAAATGTGATATCTTCCAGCCGCGAGTGATTCGGGTATTGGGCCCATCGCCGCCTTTTGTCTACGTTGTAACTGACCGACTGGTGGTCGCTATCAGTTCTGGGCTACCCACTATCACGTCGATGATTGACTCCGCATCGTTTCTACTGTAGGTGCTTTTTGGACCGACATTGGCCAGATCTAAGTTGAGCTTCGCCAAAGCTTACAACAAAATATGACCCTTCTGATTAGTACAGTGACTTCCCCACTCAACAGTCTAAGCGTTGAAGTCACCCGCCACCACCAACGGCTTCGGCCCGTTAGCTGAGCAAACCTCTCTGGAGACCAACGCGGCGGAGCATTGCAACTGCACTAGAATACTCCGTCCACTTCACGATCTTCTTAACCGGGAACCTGCCTGTCGTCCATATAGCCACCATCCCGGACTTATCAGGCACCCAGTCACCGTTTCCGGTAGAGCTGCGGTAGGGGTCCGATACGATGGCAATGTCCAACAGTGGCTGCTTGATATAGCAGTTGCTGTGCCACGTAGCAGTGGTTCTGGTTTAATTGCGTCACCCTCACACCTGCGGTTTAGTAGCCGGCTTACTAGCCGGGCATTTGGGGCCTTCCGTGACGTGCTTAGCGTCCCACTTACCCACTTACACCGCATTATGGCCTGCACCACTGTAGCGTCGACATAAGCAGGACCACGACTTATATTCCCTCTCGGAGCACCTGAAGCAAACATCAGGCTGTTGCCTAGCGAGCATTTCGACCAACCAAACTTCAAATTAGTTTTCTTCATGACTTTGTTTCCTTTGGACGATGGAAGCTTCGCGGTGGCAACTTTCCGGAGACGGATTGCCTCTACAGCTACCACCATACCACATTCCTTTATGAGAGCTTATACAATGTCGCACTTTTTGGTGATTTCGCCCAGGTTTTTAAGCTGGAGTGTCATCTCTGGAGTGGAGGCCCGAGCTTGCACGTCTTTCCCTAATACTTTTTGGGCTACATCTTCCTAGGTCACACTTTCCCTTCGCGTCTTCGAGAAGTTTTTGAATCATTTGGAGATCGACGAATGGTCCGAACGTGCTCAACCAAATCTTTTGGCTGGGTGTCACCTTGGACCCATTGGTTTTGAGTATCAGCACGTCACCCTTCTTCTTCCTCGCCTTTCGCGGTTTCTTGGCGTGGTTCTCCCTTCTGCCGTCTTTTGGTCACCATGGTAGTTAATTTTCCGTTACCCGTGGTATCCTTGTTGGACTTGTCAGTCGGAAGCCCAACATTCTCAGTTGAAGGACCAGCCGGTGTGGGCTTGGCTCGATCAACCGGCTTCAAATTCTCGTGGGAGCTTGTCTCCGGACTGCCTCGTTCGCTTTGCCGCCGGTTCCGTAGAACAGACCTCGGCGAACGACAATGCGAAGCGCTTTGGCATTGTTGAAGTGCTTTCTCAGCCAAAGCTTCGTAAGCGCAGCGTAGTCCACCCTCGCACTGTTGATGCAGATGCGTAGCAATAGAAGACTCTGTTTCAAGTGCTTCGAGATATTGCTATGGTAGTTCGCAAACTCGATTATGGCATCGAGCAGCGCTGACAGTGCCGCCACTCCAGGTAACGTTTCCATCTCTGATTGGACTGCTGCTTTCAGCAGATCGTCGGAGTCACGTTAGTTATCGGCCTAACTACCCCCTTTGACCGCGTCCGTTGGTCCCGGTGGAGATCACTGGATGCCACCTCTGGCGTATGGATTTGGTGGTCAAACCGCTCCCGTGTTCGCTCCCGCTCTTATAAACTTTTTCATTTTGGTTGAATGGTCCCCCGTCCAGCCGCTGTGGAGTAGTCGCCTCTGTAATCCCACGGTGGGCTAAGCCGAAGCAGGGAGGTCATGGCTAGGGTAGGTCGTACAAAGCGCTTTATGAGTAACTATGTCGATCTCGACTGGCGTAAGTCGGGAAAGGGAAGAACTAATTCCCATCGTCTGATCCTTCTCCTGCCTGATTCCCACCAAGCAATAAACGCGGAACGTACTGGAAGGCCTGCCTGGTTTTACGGCATGGAGACCACTGCATCTGTTTATCACCTCGCTGTTCCGAGCCGTTGTTTCACGGCTGTACGAAGAGAGCTCGGTGCAGGTGCCAGCTCCACATCGTAGTGTAAAACGTGTACCGACTCATATACTCAATACTGCGACCAATTGCCATAATTGGAGCCTTACTGGTATCGGTCCCAATGGGCAAGTTATTGCATTTGGGTGATGGGAGCGGCCTAAGGCGGCATCCATAAATTACGTAACGCTCATAGGGGGGAGGGGGTATCCTTGAGCGTTACGATTTGTTACACAGGGGAGGGGGGGGGGTGAGTTAAACGTTACGTAACGAAAAATCTCTGGAGAGATTCTCCAAAAACGAGCATTTTTATCAAGGAAATCCTTCTGCAGCGTTACGTAATTTTGATGGGGGGTAGTTGTTGGCGTTACGTTTTGTTACGTATGGGGGGTGGGGGTCCAAAAATTGGATTTTTTGCGTTACGTAATTTATGGATGTCGCCTAGCTGCTTCGTCTAAGCTACTGAGGAGTACCGTGGCTTTTAGGGGAGTCGACGGCCCAGTGTACGATACTCCGCTGCCGGTTCGCTGGACTGTTCGTTTACTATCAGTGGACACACACTAGGAATGCATGCCCTCGGCGGTCGCTGAGCGCCGGCTGGTGGGGGCATGCAGCTCTGCCAAAGAAGGGCTGCTCTTCTCAAAGAATACAGCTCATCTGAGCGTCTGTTTTCTATGTTTGTAATGACTCCGAAGGTTGTATGTTTTTCATGTTAGAGGCGTCCGTTCATCGTCACAGTACCAGCGTGGGACTCTAAACAGTACTGTGCACGATGGGGCTATCCGGTGCAGGCACCACAAGCCAGTCGAAAAACCAAAACAGGAAACATACAACGTTAATAAAAACTAGAACCATCGGTGTAGACCAACGCAACGAAAACTGACGAGCGATTGGAATAGGCTAATGAAACTTTGTTGGGAAGTACTCGATTCCTTTTCGACATGATCGACGCCGTAGCCGTTGCAAGAACTAGAAAGGTATAAGCCTCATTGCTTTCAAAAACATAGCCATACGTAGTATGTACCTTCCATATCGATACATCTATAGAACCTCAATAGACCAAGTCACAAATCAATCAAGTTTTGATTGATGGGTGGCATTCCTAGCTTATAAACAAGGTCATCGAATATGATCAACACCGATTCAAGTAACTACCTCGTTAGAATAAAAGTGCACCTAAGACCTTCCATGCCTAGAACCGTTCTGTGGGGTGTCATCAAGCGCCTTGAAAGCAGAATTGAAAACCTGGGAACATGAGACAATACAAGAGAACTGGATATGCTCAGTAGGGCTAAAACCAAGCGTGAAGAAAAGCCAGCAATTGCTTAGTTTTAATAAAAAGGAACTAAGAACAGTTACCGGACTGTTCACAGGACACTGTCCAAGTAAGCATCAACTAAAACAAATTGGTCAGTCAAATGACGAAATTTGTCTTCTCTGCGGGTTCGAATGTGAAACCGCAGAACATTTGCTCTGCACTAAAACAGCGCAGGATAAGAGCCTTGGGAAAAGGAACTTTGGAGCCCTTCGAGGTCTGGTCTGCAAATACTGGTGAGGTAATTAATTTTATAAGAAACTCACACGACGATCACTCCCATCAATAGTGATATGTCTGCCACGAGTACCTAGAATAAAGAAGAGGTATACCACAAAAGATCAAAGAAATGGTCGCAGTGATCCAAATCTTACAAAAAAAAGACCTTCCATTGTAAACTACATTCGGTATCGGCATCGACGAATCTGGAACGACTTAATCCTCATACGCAACGCAAAGTCCTATAACTGCGTTGCCACTTAGAATAGATTTTAGTGAAGCTTCTTTCGAGACGGAAGGTATCATCTAGTTTGTGGAATGAGATCGAAGTGATGCTGGCTGTGATGCTGCAGCAAAAAAAAGTCGCGAAGTGGAGCTCTCTCATATCTTCCAGAACAAAAATTGTTGGCTGGAAAAGTAAACGGGTGAGTACGCATCTTTTGATGCATTCGCTGAACAAAGCGTAGTTTTTAACAATGTTTGTCGTTAATCTTCGATTTTTAAATGAAGATTGAAAATTGCTCGGAAAGTGCTAAATGACAGTTGGGCGAACTGCCATTTAACACTCGGCCCTTGGGCACCATCCTGATTGCGAAACGCTTTCGTTATTAAAGACCTAATATTATCGGTAATTTTTAGACACCACTCTCTGTCTCTTTTCTTGATTTTTAGAAAGTTCTGATAAGCAAGAATTTGTCGATTTGCCTGATAAAATATAAATGATTTTGATAAAATGCTGCATGATGAAATAAATTAAACGATAGTGATGTGAAGTATGACGAAGTATGACAAAATATAATGGAGTTTGTCGGATTTTTTTTAAATGAAAAGGTGAAAAAAAATTGATAGTCTGGATGTGCAATTTATCTGTTGTTAATAGTATACTCGAATACGCATTCTAAAATGAAGTACTAGGAGGAGTGATGGCTGATTGAAATGTTTTGTTATGATTAGGATGTTATTAACAAAAAAACTAAACGAATATTCCTTTTTATCCTTTAAGTTTAAAAACGCAGCAAACATTTTCCAAAAAAGCGAAGACTTCATTCTCAAAGAATTTATGTTCATTTTTTCATTTTAATTTTTTTAATCGTTCATCACTTTGGTTACCGACAAACATACTTGTTGCAACCAAAAAGACCAAACACGACAGAATTGCTGAGCTACTCACCTTCCAGGAAGACTGGAGAGCATCAAAAGCTGCAGAATGTAGACGATGATAAATACCCAGACGCACAAAGAAAAAAGCAGTCAATATAGCAACTCTTTTGTTGTAACTTTCTTTAAACAGTTCTGGCAACCAGAAAAGATTGGTTTAAATTCCCATGACTTTCCGTACAAAATGCAATAACATTTCAAAACTTTGTTTAAATATACAGGGTAATTGGTTCCTCGTTGGGAGTATTTCACGGGCTAATAAAGAACCCCGTTTGATAAAAAAAAATATTCTAAACATATGCCCCAACGCCTATCTGCTTAGTGTTATTTGACTTTTAGGTTTTTTGAACACTCATTCTTAAAATGGCTCTAACTTTAAATGTATACCGCTTAAGGCGATTCTGCTGGTTTCATTTAAAAGCTTAGAAAATTTCATAAGAGATACAACCCTTACATATCAAATTAAATGTAAAAATAATATTTCAGAAGCAAAAATGGTCAGATCCGTATAATTTATAACGTATTTTAATATTTTCTCAGGGAGCTCCGTAGCCGCGAGGTTACAGAGTCTGCTTTGGTAAGTGGGTGGTCGTGGGTTCGAATCTTAGTAGAATCAGGCCATTTGATTGACAAAGACTACAGTACCTCTGTTTACTCTCCTTCTATCAAAAATAAGTCCCTATTATAATAAAACTGGTGTGAGTAACGAATGAAAGTTCTCGCCAGGGAATTGTAATTAGGCGATATTGTTAGGATGGACAGAGGCTCTGTATAGCAGAGCAGTAAGCTTGAAACGGAAAGGTACAACTTACACACAAGCACGGATATGAATGATAAGCGTATCACTTACTCCCATAGTGATACTGCCAATAATATGAAGTGCGGAGTACAGAAAACACCCTGGCAATTTCACAATAGATCTAATCTCTGGTCGCATTGCTGAGTCCACACGGAAAAAAAAATTCTCACAAAAAAAAAACGTTGTTAAAGTTGTTGTTTTTCAGCTCAAATCGAACGTTTAAAACCGCTCTCTGTTATTTTTGACATTTAATTAAACATATATTAGCTAGTAGAAATTTTTTCCACTTTTCAAATGAAATCAATAGATATGTCTGAGTGGCGTACATTTGAAGTTAGAGTCACTTTAAGGAAGAGTATGCAAAAAACCTAAAAGTTAAATAGCTCTGAGTAGATTAACGATAGGGCATGTGCGTAGAATAGTTTTTGTCATCAAATGTTGCCTACTATCAGCCCCTGAAGTACTCCCAACAAGGAATCAATTGGGTCCTAAAGCTTCACACGGCTTTCTGATTCTCATGTACCAGCTGAAAGAATCTAATTTTTAAACAAAACGTGATATGAGCTGGAGCTTGACGATCGCACATTTCGTAGTTGCACAGAGAACCACGTATATGGCAACTTGGGATTAGTTTAGAAAGGAGATTGTAAGAAAAAAGGTTTAACAGCCGTTGTTGTCGAAAACCGAGTTTACTTCTGCATCTCCACGACTGCGATGGAAAAGAAAGGTTGTGTCAACGTGGTAAGTTACTATCGGATAGTATTGCGTGCAAAATTAACTCATTACGATGACAATCGATGAGTATCTTTCACGAGAGAATACCATAAATAGCAAAATATGAAAAACAGATCCTATCACTTATTCTATGCGAAAAATATCCACATATGAGTTTATTTCAAAATTTGACTGAATCCTGAAGCATTGCACAACTATTCGATGAAAACTTATCGCGTTGGATTGGGTTTCAGTTTTGCTGTCACAGTTCCCATAACGGTGAGCGGCTTGTCATTTCTCTTATATATAGTGTTCTCTGGTCGCATCATTCGGCCATATTGGAACGGTTTGAATCTGCGATACTAGTATTGATCCGTCGACATTTTAATCAGTAGTGTATTATTTCGGCATGTATACTCTTCTGTGCCGTATAATGTACCAGAGGCAGCAGTAAATTAGTTAATTTTGCTTGTAATTGTCTCATAAAGTCCAAGATTGTGCTCGAATATTGTTAATTGGGTTGTAAAGCTATAGCAGGTTTTATATGTCATTTTAGAAAGATGCCTTCTCTAAGCAAAATGTGTTTTTAAAAATACTACAAGGTATACAGCCCTAGGGTTGTATGAAATGGTGACGTGGGACTAAACGCTGTAATTACTGTAATTACAGACACAATAAATTCGTTTGTTCAGTGATAAACGTAATTAAATTCTCAGCCTTTCCTTAATTTTTTTCAGAAATATATTAATTACACTCGAAAGAATTTTATTTACACTTAGTGATGTTGTGCCTGTAGTGTTTTTTTTTCTTTTGTACAAACAACATTCAACAATTACAACCAAGTTAAAGCTTGAAAAGATTCATTTTTGTTTTTTGCTTCTCAAGTTTGTTTTATTTGCCAACAAATACATTCACTGTATTACGAAGACAGTTAATATAAGTATATTATTTTTTTTTTGTTAAGTTGGAAATGAAAAAATATCTAATCAATGTTTAGTCAATGTTTAAATGCAAAAAAAAAGATTTTTAATAGATTAATTCTTTCTTTTAGGCTCTCGCCGGCTCTTACTCTTTTATAATTTTATATTTCTAGGAATTTGCTCGTTCGAGATTATGTCGGTCACGATTATTCAGTGAATGTCGAATATAAAAAATAGATAAAAACAACTTATAACCGTTGCAAAAAGTCAATTCTTGTTGCTTGTTGAGTAATTCATGGTTTTTATGGTTATCATATTAATGAGATAAACTTTCAGTAACCATCAGTACTAGCATTACAGTTTTGATTGCACGCGAATAGAAGTCGTGCCCGCTGCAATGATAGACGACGAGAAACTAGCGGCGCTCTGCTCCACGTATACTCTACGGTACTGTTACTTTTACCAGCATGTTTTCTTTCAAGACATCAGTTTCTATTACGCTTCTATTAGTTCTATTAGCAGGTTTAGAAATTGTTCAAAGCAAGGTGTTGTTTCAAACTTTTCGAAAAACCTGTACTTTCGAGACATCAAATTAGTCTAGATTCATGAAAGCAAACATAAATTGACCTATTGGGACGGGGAGACTCTGTCAATTTCTTTTTGGATATTGATACAGAGTAAATTGCAGGGAATGGTTGGTGTCTATTCATGTCGTCTGTGCTAGGAATACTCGCATGTAATTGGTTCATTGTTCGCGTAAATTTGTCCTTGGCACATTTTATGGATTTAAGGCGCTTTGCAATGAGAAAATAATGATAACTAGCATATTACAAAATTGTTATACATTTTATCTATCCAACAACAGATTGGTTATTGTT
This sequence comes from Wyeomyia smithii, assembly GCF_029784165.1. Lineage (NCBI taxonomy): Eukaryota > Metazoa > Arthropoda > Insecta > Diptera > Culicidae > Wyeomyia > Wyeomyia smithii. Next base: position 22,213,266 of record NC_073694.1, read on the forward strand.
ATCCATCATGAGGTTACGCTGTTACTATCGTTTGAAATCTGACGCAACATTTGCCAGTTTCAACTCCAATTTTACAGAATGCATACCAGCATAGAAAACAAAGACGTAGTCCCACGTCAAAATGTTCATCGTTGTCCTTTGATTTTTAAATGAAGAAAAAACTACTCGAATGCCATTGAATGACAATTCGCTCATGTCTGAATTGTCATTTAACAGATTTCGAGCAATTTGTATACTTCATTTGAATACGAAGGACAAGGATAAACATTTCTTGAAAATCACGTTTGCTCAGAAAATTACACTCTTTCAGCTGATACACAAAAACCACAAAGCGGTGTAAAACTTTAGGACCTAATTAGGATGAAATTAGGCAAATGCTTCCGGTATAGAAATACTAGCATTATCCATTGGCTTTTTTACTGAGCTTTTAAAACAATCATGGTTTTATATGATTCCAATAATTATGTTCGATGATTTTGTCAACTTAAATAATTTGAAGAAGATCACCTAGGGTAGAAGCACCGGTTTTGGTCATGGCCATGATAGAATAAAATTGATAATTGTGAAGAAGTATCTTGAATTACTCCTATTTCGAAGTTTCCTATTGAAACTGCTGATGTTGTTCGACAAATACATTACTTACTGTAGCAAACAAATATACGTGTTTAACTTTTAATAAAGCAACTTAACATACTCTTCCAGGTTTACTGTACAGTCTAACGTCTAGGTAATTTGCAAGCTATTTTCGGTAGAGCATAATCTTGTTTAAGTTTGTACATTTCTATAGCAAATTTCGTTACCAGCATCAGGCACAACTTATTACAGCACATGGATAAAAAAATAGGCATTATGATATGATTTTTCTCTGCAATATCAAAAATAACAAAAGCTTCCAGAAACTATCAATGATCCATTCTTGGCCACATATCAAAGCAATCCTGATATTGGCCATATGTAAACAAATCCATGGTAACGTATTAACATTGATGCAAAACATTGAAATTACGAAGTTTTTCGGGCTGTCATAAGATATCGCATGAGATCCGTGAAAACACAAAACTGGTTTTGGATAAGAAAGATCATATTACTGCAGCACCGCTTTTTGATGTAATATATCCGTTCTGCATGATATAGCCGTTTTCTATTGGTTCAGATTATTTACAAAATTTTAACTTCGGTTTTATCTACCGAAACTAACGCTTCGGACTTTTAACTATAGTTGGTAAATATTAGAGGTGGGAAAAATGGTTCACTATAGTAAGCGGATCAGAGCGGTTCCGCTCACTAAGATGAACTAGTTCTTTTCAACAGCTCACTCGCTCTTTTCGTTCCTACATAATTTTTGGTTTTAATCAGTGTAGCTATTATCAGACACCGCAAGCGAGAGCCAGGTGAAAGCCTAACGCCCGATTTGCCAAGCGCAAGGTCGCGCGCAAAACTACAATAGAACTCCCAGAAACAAGCTGCCACCAAACGTCTGCCCTGATATGCATAACCTGCATTTCTCATCGCCCAGCCCCCAGCTAGTCGCAAGAGCATGCAAAAAAACAACTTGCAACAGTCCATAAACAGGTACACGGGTTGGCTAACGACGAGTACGCACACGAATGGATGTGGAACGAAAAGAACGAAAGAACTGATTCACTGATCTGGCAATCCGCTCGCAGGCTGATCAAAAGATTCAATTCTTTGAAAGAGCGAAATCTTTCGCTCTCAGAAGAACTGGTTCCTCCGATGGCTCTTTTGTTCAGCTCGCAGGCAATCCGCTCGCGATCAGAAGATTTCGGTCTTTTAAAGAACTGATTTTCTGATCAGCTCGTGAGCGGATTGTCTGCATAGATTCAAAAGATCAGTGAACCAGTTCTTTCGCTCTTTTCGTTCCACTTTTCATGTGCGTCCCGGCGTTAGCCAGCCCGTGTGCTGTGAGTGAACTGTGGCAAGTAGGGTTTTTTTTTTATTTCCGCGGCTGGTTATGCATAGGAGAGCAGGCAGTCGGCGGCAGCTATTTTCTGGGAGTTATATTGCAGTGTCGCACGCCGCTTTGCGCTTGGGGTGTAAAACATTCATATGGCTCTCGCTTGCGGTGTCTGATCAACACAATCAGCTTCAGCTTTTTGCTTGAAGTAAGGGGTGAGTTACCGCTCTTTAAAAAAGAGCGATAGATCACTCACTCACTTTGAAGAACCAGCTCTTTAGATCAGTTCGTGAGCGGATTGCCCACCTCTAGTAAATATTACAAATAAGTTTCTATGTGAAAAAAAGCAAAGAGCGGAAGCTTATTAATAAAGATAAATGACAGAAGAAAAATTACCATAGATCAATGATGTGATTTCAGTGTTATTAAATATCCTACTCAATTCAAATAAAATTCAAGCTTAAAGTACTTTGCACTTCTAGCTTTGTGTGAATATGATATTATTATTTAGTTTGATTAAAAGATATACTGGCCTTTTAGTTAGTTAAATAACGAGGATTTTCTGCTGATAAAATATATCTACATGGTGAAGTCAAATTATAAAATAAATTCGTGTGAATTCAACTTTTTCGCGAATTGGCCAAAATAGGAGCCCCGAGTGGCCAATTAAGAAATGCTATGGCCAAAATAAGAGCCTAGAGAAGTTTTTTGGTTGGAAAATATATAAACAAAATAACATAATTTTATTATTTAAACTCAATGTTAGTGAAAAATATATGCGAGTTCATCCGATTTCCACGTTGAACTGATTCAATTACATATTTTTCGAAGGAAGCAGGCCGAATACCTCTCATCAATAACATACTATAGCCAAAACCGGTGCTTTCACCCTACTGAAAATAAGAACACAACTTCATTTGAAACAGACGTTCAATATTTCATAGACGCTAAGTTTTATCTCAAAACTCGTAATCGTAAGTCATATGGAGAGTCACACTGAGGTGTTAGCATAATCTCAACTGGAGTTGGTGGATGTGGTCTTCGTTCCTATGGGAACAGATCCATACAACAACCAAACTCCAAATGATTCACCCACAGCCTTGTGCGGCTGCCATGGCCTTCTAGGTTACCATTAGGCACACGTTTAGAATAAATGACATTCAACACTGTCTGTATACTGACCTACACGCATACACACACTCGCTCTAGTAAAAGTTTGATTTTTGCAATTCTGTTTTGTGAGAACCTCCATCAAAGCCTGTGTGTTTAGTGGAAAAAAGGTAAGAGTAATTTTGATTAGTAACATAAAAAAAAATCAACAACTATTGGAAGAAAACAGATCAACGTTCGCCTTACCGGTGTGCAGCCGGGTGTGCTGCTGGACGTGCGACAGCTGCTTGAACTTGCGATCACAGTAGGAACATTTGTACGGTTTCTCGCCGGTGTGAACCCGGATGTGCTGCACCAGCTGGTGGTTGGAGGAGAAACTCTTCAGACACTGCTGGCACTGGTGCGGTTTGTTCTCGGGTGGGGCCAACTGGGGCAGCAGGTTCTGCACCGACAGGATATCACCGGTGCAGTTGAGCTCGGCGGCCGCCCCCGGGACGGCGCACAGGTCCCGTACGTGCTGGATCTGCATTCTGACTCTGAAAGGCCGCGCAAAGAACAGGAAAACACACATCCCCGAAAGGACGATGATTAATACTGCCTAAGGAGAAGGGGGGGCGGTGAATGGGCGGCGGGCGAAATTACCGCCCGCCTAGGCTTCATAACTAGCAAGTAAACATATAATAGAACTACTAATAGGTTTAGATTATGTTTTCATGATTTCTTTTTTTCTTGTTGTTGTTTGCAACGCAGAATACGACATAATAATATATCAGATGTAACACATAAAGATTTTTGCAATTTCCGTTTTGAGGCCTGCCCGATCAGGTGTTGTTTAAAACTTTCGACCGCCCTTTTTCGCTAGTAGTTTGCATTAGTGGTGGTAATGGTGATAGCAGCAGTAATAGTGGTAGTAGTGGTGGTGGTGGTGGTAATAATAATAGTAACAGTAACGGCGATGGTAATGCTGCGCGGAAACTTTTCGCGACTGTGATTTGTTTAAAAACCACCCGTAATTAGATAATTAGAAGCGCGTTCGTTGTTTAATGAAAACTTTCACCGAAGCTTTGCCGGAAAACGCACGACGTCCGCGCCCGTACCAGCATCCAACCAGAGAAGAATCTCTTCCATACCTCCCTCCCACCCCGGCGATGCAAAGAAGGGTAATTCAAAGTTCACGGGAACAGTGTTTAATAACAAAAGAAATTTCGCTTAAATGTCGTCTAGGTGAACCAGCAGAACGCAGAACCTCGACCGACAGAACATAAATCTCAGCCAACGTAGGAAAAGAAAACCGTCATCCAAGGGAAATGTTTAAAACAACTGCCCTCCCTCGCGGTAGGAAATAGATCACACCAGGACGGGGGAAAAGTGCCAAGTCACAACACTCTCGGAATAGGAAAATATGTTCCCCGCAAGTCGAAAAAGGGGGTTTTGAATTTTTATTAAACAACTTACACCTCACGGACGCTCGAGGAGAAGAACAACAACCAAAGACTTGCTGCTTCTTGCTTGCTTGCTTGCTTGCTAGCTTGGTGGAAAAACGAAGGAGGAACCGGGCGGTAATAAGAAAAACCGGAGTGGTGGTTTTTCTGGCCTAGCAACCCGGCCCGGGAAGGGGGTTTGATAAGATTACTCTCTCGCCACTCCATTTCTTGTCGTCGTCGTCATCGTGCGTGTGCTATGCTATTTTGAGAGAACAAGCAGGACAACGACGACGACGATGTCGTCGTCGGATTCACCGAAAAGTGGACGAAGTGGTTTTTCGTAGAGGGCACAATGGAAAGATGGACTGTGTGCTGGTGCACCACAAGAACTAAGAACACGGAATCAATGGAAACCCCTTGGTGGCTGTTAAGAAACTGGTTCTGATGATGAGCACTGTTCCGGATCTGATTGAATGGTAGTACTCTTCTTATATTGGGAGGAAGACTTACGAAACGCAAATATGATCTATTTCTCGGTGGGAGGAATAATCACCATAGCCAAGTATGACTTACGGGAAAAGTTAGGAAGATTAATGCTGACTACAACGATGTTGCCGCAAATAAAGCAATTCTATCCAAACATGACTCTTTATGTAAATAGATTAGAATTGGTGTAGGCACAGTATAAAATTGAAAAATAAAATGTAAGAAAGTAAAATTGCACTGCATGGCGATTGAATGTCAAGCATAGACGAAACTTTGATAATGAAGCTACGCTTTAGAGTAAAAAATGCTTCAATTTTTTAACATTTTTAAAATTGAAAATGATTAATCAGTCTTATTAGGAAAGCAAACAAATCCTAACAATTTAAATTGCAAATTTCTAACAGTGTTGAGAACTCACCATTTGTGATTGGCCACACAATCTCATTATTCACTAATATTTATCATAAATACTCAAGCTACTAACAAACCCCCCTTAAAAAAATCAAGTCTAGAGAAGAAAAAACAACTCTCCAAAAGGCTATAAGAGACAAGAATTCCGTGTTCGGCTCAGAATGACGATAAAATACTTCAGAAGGCCAGAATAGGCAAACCAAAAATTCAAAATTGAGATAACAATGCTTCCAACAATTAGAAAAGCCAGAAAACATCCCATAAAAAGTTCAGTGAAACGAGGACAGGCTTCTACGGGCTCGAAATGCATGAAAAATTAACAAAGCGACCTTTAACTGAGCCCAAAGAGTCGAAGAATCTATAATATAGATCAACAAATTCGAGATCCAAGCTCTACACATGAGTGTTTTTTTCTGCTCCAAAAAGACATTCGGCCCTGTTATGCTTCGCGATTGGGCCTAAATTAATATCAGAGTTGAAAAAAGACCAAGAACGGCCAAGAAATTGATTCCATATGACGTGAAATAACTCCTGAAGGCCGTCAAAAGCCGAAAAGAAATCAATTCCAAAAGTTGCTCAAAAGGACATTAAATAAAATGTTCGGTTGGGAATATTGAACGCTACTTAATGTTACATAGTAGTAATATCCGAAATCTGAACTTTAGCGTTACGTTATTTGTGTCCGACGCCAAACTCAAAACGACAAAAAACACTCTAAAGCCCACAAAATGGTGCAAGAATGATTGCAAATTGAGCTCAGAATAGTGAGATTTGAAAAAAATTCCTCTCGAATCACGCTGAAGAAAACTTGCTTCAATGATTCGAATTGAATTGCTTGAATGATTTAACAAAAATGAAATGACGAAAAAATGCTTCTAGGAAATTTAGCAAAAACCAATAAAGCGCCCAAAATGGAATTAAAATGTAGAACAGTCGATTCAGAATTACTGAACAGACCAAAAACGAGCATGATTATAAAAAACAGCGCTCAAAATAGCAAAAACCACTAGTCTAAAAACCAAAGGAATGTTTAAAATTGAGCTCAGAATAGAGAAAAACACTTCCAGAGGCTGAAAATATAATTTTAAATGATGTTCAGAATGATAAATTGAAGCTCAAAATGGTGAAAACCTGTTTCTAAAGGTTTTTCTGCCCAAAACGAGAATGGTCCTTAGAAATGCGAAAAACTTAAGGGCTAGAAAAGACCTAGAATAACTCAATGAACAGCTCAACATTACAAAAAAAGCGCGTCTAAAGTTCAATAAGACCAGAATAGAGAAGCACACTAAATTAAGCTCAAAACGATGAAAAACGCTTCAAAGCCAGAAAAGGCCTCAGAAGAAAATGGTCCTGAATTGGAAAAAGATCAACCAAAGAAAAAAATAATTGCAAATTCAGTTCAGAATGACGAACAAATGCTTTCGAAGACCCGAAAAGACCACAGAAAAATCTCACTAAACTGAACTTAGTATGATGAAAAATTGACTTTGAAGCCAGAAAAAATAAAACACATAGGATCTCAAACTAAGGTCCAAAAGAGATCCATTGAACTTCACAGGATCATTTTCAACCAGAAACGTCGGAAGAGAAATTGATTCTCAATTGAGCTCAGAATGGCTAAAATACGCATTTGAAAGTCAAAACACCGGATGCCATGAAAAAAAAACATCGATCTGGAATTTTAGAAAGTTCATTTGAACTCAGACCAGCACAAAAGGCTTCTAGAGACCTCAAAAAACATGATCCTACATGGTGTTCAATAAGGTCGAATACAACCTTTCATCGCTGTGTAAGTGCGCGTCATGTGCATTATGTGTATTAGTATAAGTGTCGGCTTTAGCCTCGTATGTAGGCTTGGGGATTTGAGACCGTATCCAGGCTCGGGATGCTCCCACTGGTGTTTATCGAAAAAAAAAAATTGTGAAAACCAACGCCGCGTGCTATTAGGCCGATGTTTTGGGGAAGGTTGTGGCCCCGGCACTTCGGGACCTCTACGGGAAGACGGGGTGATAAGTGTTTCTTACGTAAAATTTTTCGAGAAATACGATGAAACCTTCAAATTTAAAATAAACTCAGCTACATTTGCCGAAAAATGCAAATTTAGTTTTAAAATAGAAAAATAATCTATCTGGCAACACGTCCGGTCAAAAATAATATTTTTTCTGGATTCCTTGGTTTATTTTCTTCAAAATTCACTCATCACTATTTTTCGGGTGTCTTACGGCTATAAACTATAAAATAAATTAATTACAAAATTTACAACTATTTTCGTAAAAATGTTATATCTCGAGATTGGCTCATATTACCTCGGGATGATAGTTGTTTCTTACGTGAAATTTTCCAAGAAACACGATGATATTATCAAATTTAAAATGAAAATGGCCGCATTTGCCGAAAAATGTAAATTTAGTTTTCAAATACAAAAATAATCTATCTGGCAACACTTCCAGTCAAAAATAATATTTTTTTCGATTCCTTGGTTTATTTTCTTGAAAAATCATCTATCAGTATTCTGCGGACGTCCTACATCTATGAATTGTAAGAAAAAGAAAAACGGAATTTTGAACAAAAATTGCCTGACTTTGTCACAAAGAGGGAGGTCCCACAGAGCGGGGGGTGTTTCAATCGACACCAAAATTGGGATTTTTTCATAGTGAACCTAGATGAATAATTCCCCTAGCTTTGAGCCAAATCCGTGATGGTCGTGTCCAAGTGGCATGTAAAGACTGGAACGCGCAAAAATTGGTCAACTTCAAATTGGTGTATTCCTGTTAAAAATGCATGGAAAAAACCATGAAATGTTGCATTTGGAAGTTGATTGTATATACAATAGTTGCTAAAATGCGTTTTCATCGGTTGCTGTCCAGTTTTCAAAATGGCGTCCAAGCAAGAGCAACAGCGTGTCAAAATTTTGCTCGCGCCGCAAGAGAATCCGACGTTCTCGTACGCCAAATTGGCGAAATTGCTGGATGTGACCAAATCAACCATAACATGCATTCCAAAAGTGTTCAGGGAGCGTCTGTCGACCGTCAGGAAGCCTGGAAGCGGTGGCAATCGTAATTCGGACGTAGCAACGACGATGAAGAAGGTGGTAGCGAATTATAGGCGGAATCCTAACCTCTCCATCAGGTACGTCACTGGCAAGCTCATTGTCTTCCATATTAATATGCAGCGGGCTAAGAAACGAGCCGGGTTGTCGACGTTTAAGGCGGTGAAGGTTGCGAACCCAGATTACGATGAAAACACCTCGGCAAAGCGGTGGTCCATTCTGTGCCGAACACGCATCAGCATCGGTTGTGTTTCGAATTCGCTCCGATAAAATTCAAAACGTGTGCACAAGTGCTGGCATTTTTTGACCGGGCCCGGTGTCTTTTGTTTAGATTGCTGTTTCGCATTCAAGGTCAAGTGCCTTTGTGTAACTGTGTCGCTTTGTAGCTGCCTGCTGTCAAACGATTTGGTGGTGAGTACAGTGTACTCCTGTGGACGTTTATCCAACACGAAGGAGAAAAGGAAAGGAAGGTACGTGCTTCTTGTCTGTCCCATCGGCGCGCTAGTTTTAGCGCGATGGATGTAGATCCCTCACCTCCCGCACCTCCATTCTCGAGTCCCCCCGACCCTGTCCCTCCTGCCCCTCCTTCTACTGTTAATTCTTCAGCTTCCTCACGTGTCAGGTTGTATCCGGACGGATCGACGCTTCCAGTGGCAGTTTACCTCAGGCCTAAAGCAGGGCCGAAATCGAAATCATTGAATATATTACAGATTTCGAAAGACCTGACGTCACACTATAAAGCTGTGACTGAAATTTCTAAAATCAGGCCGAACAAGCTCCGTGTCGTGGTCAATGACCTTAAAGAGGCCAACGATATAGCTTGCTCCGAGCTCTTTACACGGGAATACCGTGTCTATGTACCCGCTAGAGATGTGGAGATCGATGGTGTCGTGATCGATTCGAGTCTTTCCGTGGAGTGTATATTAAAAAGTGCTCAAGGGTGCTTCAAGAACAGCACATGTCCCGATGTGAAGGTGCTCGACTGCAAGCAATTGCGGTCGGTATCGCTCGTCGGTGACAAAAAAGTTTACACTCAGACTCGTTTCGAGTTACGTTCGCCGGGTCTGCACTACCAAGCCACATCTCGATCCACCGGGTTCGTCTCCCTGTGAGGCTCTACGTGCCCCGCGTCATGAACTGCCTGAATTGCAAGCAGTTAGGCCATACAGCCGCCTACTGCTGCAATAAGGCACGTTGTGGCAAGTGTGGGGAGTCTCATGCGGAAGATTCTTGCAGTGTTAACGCTGAAAAGTGTATTCACTGCGGGGAAAATCTGCATGAGCTCTCGACATGTGCGGTGTACATGCAGCGCAGGGATAAAATTAAACGGTCTCTCAAAGAGCGTTCAAAGCGTTCCTACGCTGACATGCTGAAGAAGACCGTTACCACTTCTCCCGTTACTTCGAACCCCTTCGATCTGTTGTCCTCTGATGAAACCGATTTTGACGATTCACCAGCGGGAACATCCTATGCCAATCCTGGGGAGTCTAGAAAGAGGAAAAATATTTCCTCTCCTAAACTTCCCCGGAAAGGTCCAAAGATTTCCCAAAGTGAAATGAATGGTACAAACAAACCTAAAAGTGCAGCGGAAAAACCGAAGCAAACTCCTCCTGGGCTTGCAAATTTAAAGTCCCAGAAGGAGTTCCCAGCACTTCCTGGAACATCTAAAACCCCAGTTGTTCCTTTTGCAAATCCAGTGGAAAAATCAAATGCTGAACTGGTGAAATTTTCTGACATTGTGGACTGGATTTTTGAAACTTTCAATGTACCCGATCCAATAAAAGTTTTCTTACAGCATTCCTCCCAACAGTTAGAACATTTTTGAAGCAGTTGACTGCTCAATGGCCCCTCCTTGCAGCGATCGTATCCTTCGATGCCTAATTCATCTGCTAATCTGAAGGATTCTATCTCTGTCTTACAGTGGAATTGTAGAAGTATTTTACCAAAAATAGATTCATTTAAGGTTTTGATAAATAAAAACAAATGCGATGCATTCCCCTCTTGCGAAACTTGGCTTCCTTCGAATATCGATCTCAACTTCCATGATTTTAATATTATTCGCCTTGATCGAGACACCCCATATGGAAGAGTACTTCTAGGGATTAAAAAGTGCTATTCTTTCTATCGTATTAACCTCCCCTCGATTCCAGGCATCGAAGTTGTTGCATGTCAAATGACAATACAAGGTAAAGAGCTTTGTATTGCCTCAATATATATTCCTCCCAGAGCACAGGTTGGGCAACGGCTGCTCTTTGATTTAATAGAACTTCTTCCCTCGCCACGTTTGATTTTGGGAGACTTCAACTCTCATGGCGTGGCTTGGGGTTCCCCTTACAATGATAACCGCTCCTCTTTAATCTATAACCTTTGCGATGACTTCGACATGACTATTTTAAACAACGGTGAAATGACACGTATCCCGAAACCTCCAGCGCGCCCAAGCGCTTTGGATCTATCCTTATGTTCGACGTCGCTACGGTTGGATTGCACATGGAAGGTAATCCTCGATCCTCACGGTAGCGACCATTTGCCTATTCTTATTTCAATTACTAACGGGTCAACTCGTATGCGACCAATTGACATTCCGTATGACCTCACACGGAATGTCGATTGGAAGTTATACGAGGAAATGATTTCCAAAGCGGTCGAGACGATTCAACATCATCCACCACTGGAAGAATACAACCTCCTCGCGGGCTTGATTCTCGACGCCGCGTTGCAAGCCCAAACGAAGAAATATCCCGGCGTAACGATCAAAGAACGGCCTCCCACTCCGTGGTGGGACCAAGAGTGCTCCGATGTCTACACGCAAAGATCCGACGCGTTTTTGGCCTTCCAGAAGGGAGGTATACCTGGCGACTATATACGGTATTCGGAGCTTGATACCAAGCTTAAAAGCTTGGCCAAGGAAAAACTCGTATCGCATAACAATCATTCGGCTATCGTTTCTGAACGTGCTATTTATAAGCTTTCAATCCTAGCAAACCATCGCTATTAAAAGTTACACATTCTCAAGCTTGCAAGAGACAACTTAGAGCAAAGAAATATATGGTAGCTTTCTTTGATGATTTTGTTTCAGTATTGCCTGCTTTAGGCGGAGCGAGCAACATATAGCGAGTGTTTCACGAAAGAATCGTAAACGATTGCACTCAAGCGATCGCAATGATTCTTTCAAATGTTGGTTGCTTGTAGGCGTAATTCTGATACTCCACGTCGTGCTTTCACCGTGATATACCACGATGATTCTTGGTGATTTCAAGAATCAGATGCATTAAGATCCGTAAGCATTAATGATACCTATTTGCTCCGGCAAGCAAACAATTGAACGCAATCTAACGTTCATTTGGATTCATAATTTTGTATCACTGGCGATAATATCTCAACGCTTCTCGCGATAGTGTTGAATGCAAGTGAACTTGGAAACAATAAATACTAACAATCAGCAGCGTTTCTATGGAAAACTTGTACGCGAGTGGAAATAGTCGAACGATAACTGATAAATCAAAGAACACATTTGCATGAAATATTGCTAGTGAGTGAACTTTTCCATGCTTGAGCATGGCTAAAGCAAAGAAACGCGGATATTGGCGTCGGTTCGTAAACGAGACGTCGAGGGAGACTTCAATGAGCACTCTTTGGAACACAGCCCGGAGAATGCGGAATCGCGTAACGGTCAACGAAAGCGAGGAGTCTTCAAGTAGGTGGATATTTGATTTTGCCAGGAAAGTATGTCCGGACTCTGTCCCTGAGCAAAACATTGTTCGCGATGCGTCTCCGGGCCACGACGCGATTGAATCACCTTTTACGATGGCAGAATTTTCAGTTGCCCTCCTGTCCTGTAACAATAACGCGCCTGGGTTAGATAGAATCAAATTCAACTTGTTGAAGAATCTACCCGGCAATGCCAAGAGGCGCTTGTTGAACTTGTTCAATAAGTTCCTGGAGCAAAATATTGTACCGCAGGATTGGAGGCAAGTGAAGGTGATCGCCATCCAAAAACCAGGGAAACCAGCTTCTGATCACAACTCTTATAGGCCGATTGCAATGCTATCCTGTATCCGGAAATTGATGGAAAAACTGATACTCCGTCGTTCAGACCATTGGGTCGAATCAAATGGTCTGCTATCAGATACTCAGTTTGGCTTCCGCCATGCCAAAGGGACGAATGATTGTCTTGCGTTGCTTTCAACAGATATTCAGCTGGCGTATGCTCGCAAAGAACAAATGGCGTCTGCGTTCTTGGACATTAAGGGGGCTTTTGATTCCGTTTCTATTGACATTCTTTCGGGTAAACTTCACCGACAAGGATTTTCTCCAATTTTGATCAATTTTTTGCACAATTTGTTGTCCGAAAAGCACATGCATTTTACGCACGGCGATTTGGCAACTTTTCGCATTAGCTACATGGGTCTTCCCCAGGGCTCATGTTTAAGCCCCCTTCTTTACATTTTTTATGTAAATGACATCGACGAATGTCTGGCAAATTCATGCACGATAAGACAACTTGCAGACGACAGTGTAATCTCTGTTACAGGAGCCAAAGCTGCCGATTTGCAAGGACCATTGCAAGATACCTTGGACAATTTGTCTGCTTGGGCTTTACAGCTAGGTATCGAATTCTCTCCGGAGAAGACTGAGATAGTAGTTTTTTCTAGGAAGCATGAACCTGCTCAGCTTCAAACACAATTAATGGGTAAAACGATTTCTCAGGTTTTGGTACACAAATATCTTGGTGTCTGGTTCGACTCTAAAGGCACCTGGGGTTGTCACGTGAGGTATCTGATGAAAAAATGTCAACAAAGAGTGAATTTTCTTCGTACAATAACCGGACAATGGTGGGGAGCCCACCCAGGAGACCTTATAAGACTTTACCAAACAACGATATTGTCTGTTATTGAGTACGGGTGTTTCTGCTTCCGCTCCGCAGCAAACACACATTTGATCAAACTGGAGCTAATACAATATCGTTGTTTGCGTATCGCCTTAGGTTGCATGCAATCGACCCATACGATGAGTTTGGAGGTCTTAGCTGGAGTTCTGCCTTTGAAAACCCGCTTTTGGAGCCTGTCTTCTCGTATTATTATCAAATGTGAGGTCTTGAACCGTCCTGTGATTGAAAATTTTGAAAGGTTAATCGAACTTTATTCTCAAACCCGTTTTATGACATTGTATTTCAATCACATGTCCCAAAATATCAATCCTTCTTCGAATATTCCAAATCGTGTCAACTTATTGAATACTTCTGATTCTACTGTGTTTTTCGATACATCCATGATAGACGAAACCCGTGGAATCCCGGATCATTTACGCGTGCAGCAGATCCCTAATTTTTTTTCCAATAAATATCGAAACATCAACTGCGACAATATGTTCTACACTGACGGATCACTTCTTGATGGGTCCACTGGCTTCGGTATTTTCAATAACAATTTAACCGTCTCCCATAAGCTTGATAATCCTGCTTCTGTTTACGTCGCAGAATTGGCTGCAATTCAGTACACCCTAGGGATTATCGAAAAAATGCCCACGGACCATTATTTCATCTTTACGGACAGTCTCAGTTCCATTGAGGCTCTCCGATCGATGAAAGATGTTAAGCACTCTCCGTATTTCCTGGGGAAAATACGGGAACATCTGAGTGCTTTATCCGAAAAATCGTATCAGATTACCTTAGTGTAGGTCCCTTCTCACTGCTCGATACCGGACAATGAGAAAGCGGACTCTTTGGCTAAGGTGGGCGCAACATCAGTTGGCAAAATTCTTGGACCAGAGGGGAACTGGGAAGGTGGTTACATTCCATTATACCCAAGGTATCGACGAATCCGTGGTTCAAGGGGTTGGATGTAGGTCGAGATTTCATTTGCGTGATGTCTCGGCTTATGTCCAATCACTATAGATTTGATGCGCGTCTCCGTCGTATTGGGCTCGGGGAAAGTGGTATCTGTGCCTGTGGTGAAGGTTATCACGACATAGAGCACGTTGTATGGTCATGCCCTGTCCACCGTGACGCCAGGTCTAAATTAGTAGCTTCCCTTGAGGCCAGAGGTAGACGGCCAGCTGTACCTGTTCGTGATGTCTTGGCGAGCCGTGACATACCCTACATGACCCTTATATACGTTTTCCTAAAATCCATCCATGCCCCAGTCTAGTCCCCTTCCCCTCCGTCTACACCCAACAAAACGACAAGAACACGTTTGAACCTTAAGCACAGATTTTGGAATCAGCAACTGCACCCCACTCGAATTCGCCACGACCTGAGAACCCGAGGCCTTCAGTGATATCTTGGCTCAGCGGCACATACCATATGGCCACTTGAACACTAGCGAACAACAACAACGAACCATAACCAGCAACTAGACCCCGCACAATACCTCCAGGACCCGAGGATACAAGCCCCTGCCCCAGCTAATGACATCGGCCATTCGAAGAGCATCAGACGCTCATGCTAGTTTTAAGTTAGACTTAATTTCAGCTCGTAGTCGGCAGCGAGGATAAAAAATTTGCTTTTAGTTTTTAAGTCACCAGATATAATTGGCGACTCTGAAAATTGAATTGTATTTGTGCCGTGTCAAATAAATGAGGAAAAAAAAGCGGTGGTCCGGAAAACTGTAATCTACTAACAAAGTTCGACCGTGGGTGACGAAACTTATGAGAAGGTTGATTTCGAGCAGCTCTCGGGACAGGAATTTTATACCGTATCAGGAAAAGGGGAGGTGGCCTATATTTTCAAAACCATCAAACTATCGAAGTTCCCGAAAAAATACCTTGTTTGGCAGGCCATATGCACGTGTTATCTAAAAAGTGGCATTTCCATCACTATGAAACCGTCAATCAAGAGATCTACTTCCAGGAGTTCCTGGAAAATCGGCTGCTACCATTTCTAGAACAAAATAACACGCTTGTGCTGTTCTGGTCGGACTTGGCAAGCTGCCACTGAGAGGAAAAGGCGAACGAGTGGTACGAATCGAACAACGTGGTTGTGGTTCCTCACCACCACAACCCTCCTAACAGCCCAGATTTCCGCCTTTTCGAACAGTGTTGAAAATTGATCACACGAAATATCAAAAAAAATAATAAATCCATCGAAAACAAGCAGCAGAATAAATCTAGCTGGCGTTTGGCGACGAATAAGGTCGATAAGACCACTGTACAAAATTTAATGAAAGGGGTAATGCGGAAGGCACGGCAGTTTGGATTTGACAAACCAAAATAATAAACGAACATTTTTTCCTTTAAATATGTGAGTTGAACTACCGAAATAAACATAGGAAGTTTTTTGTTTCATGAATTTTGACTGAAAGAAACGATTTCTTTGTCGACCAATTTTTGCGCGTTCCAGTCTTTACACTTCGTATGGAATGACCCATATATATATATATATATATATATATATATATATATATATATATATATATATATATATATATATATATATATATATATATATATATATATATATATATATATATATATATATATATATATATATATATATATATATATATATATATATATATATATATATATATATATATATATATATATATATATATATATATATATATATATATATATATATGATTCTCAATGAACACTGCTTCAAAAAAAATTGATTCAGGAAACAATGTCTTGTGTTTTCATTTTTCAACACATTCTTAAAGTGTATTCCATTTTATTGAGCACCCTGTAGAAAAGAAAATGACGGCCACTAAGTATGATATGATATGACTAGTAAGTAATATTGAGCTAAGGATAAGGAAAAATCGCCTCTAAAAGTCAGGAAAGACCAACGGTCCAACGGTGATTCCATACGGAGCTCAGGATGGCGAAAAAATTTAACTTTGAATGGTTCAAAATTATCCAGAGAAAAGCAAAATGATTCAAAACTAAGCTCAGAATTGAAACGGTTTATTATTCGTTCGGAATAGGTCTATGAGCAACGTTTACTTTATGCTTTAATAGTAACAAAAGGAAAACAAAAAAAACCTATACTAAGCCCAGAATTAGGGGAAAAAACCAACCAAGCATAAGCAAAAGAAGAATTCGAATGAAAAATAAGCCGAATAATCCCATATTAAGGTTAAAATGGCAAAAAATGCTGTCAAAGACGATAAAAGCCTATGAGTCGCAAAATAACACCTCTAAAAGAAAATGATCCTAAGTTGAGGTCAGAGTTGCTCCTAGTACCGAAAATTATAATTTCGAAACAATCTTGAAATGTCAAAAAGTGCTTTCAAAAAATATAAACAAACCTGGATTTAAGTACAGAATGGCGAAAAAAAATGCTTCAGGAAGCCAAAAACTACAATGGTTCCAAAATATGTTCAGAATTGCAAAATATCGGAAGAGCCACAAAAATATGGAACAGAATAGAAAATCATCCCATGAGGACCTCGGAACCACCACTCGTCCTGAAACCAGGCCATAAAAGAAAATAATCTCGAATTAAGTTTAAGATGGCTAAAAAGCCGGAAAAGAATTTCGAATTTGGCTCAAAACTAAAAAGAGAAAACGTTTCTTAATGGCAAAAAAAGCACTACAAAATAATTCCATGGATCACAGGAAGTGTAAAAAGGAATTGATCCCGAATTGAACTCGAGAACCCGAAAAAAGGCTTCTAAAGGCAATAAAATGGGTAAATAAGAAAGTTATCCAAGTCGCATACGATCCTAAAATAGATTCAGAATGGCGAAAAACGCCATTCTAATATATAGCATAGAAAGATTTTCATAGTCCTCGAGAAATAAAAAAGCGTCTAAAGGTATAAGACAAAATTATTTATGAAATCAAGTAAACTCAGAATTTCTAAAAAAATAATTCAAAGACTAAAGACGGCCAGAAAAAAAGCCTGGAAAAAATTCAGATACAAAACTGAAGAAATAACCGTCGGTTAAAGAAGGATAAAAGGAAGTGTTGAAATCATTGTTGCTCGAGACCTAGGTACTTTTGTCACCGTGGTCAGTGACGGATTTTTATTCTTCTATCCTTTCCTCTACACACCTATTTATAGACTTTATGCTCTTCTCTACCGAGCCTTGTTAGTTACCCCACAGAGGACAGACATTCAATACAAAAAAAAATTGAAAATCGTGTGTATAATACCCCGTTCACACTACACCGCATATCACCTGATATCAGGCGATTCATGCTACCAAGGCCATATCACCATCGATATTACCTGATATCCCATACTATCGAGCTGTCAACGGATATCACCTCGGCTACATGCTATCGCGGATATCATGTTCGAAAACCAATTCGAGCAGTTGACAACACGGCCAACAGACATTTGACGCAACCCTACAAATTTCGCACTTCGCGTTGCATGCGAGAAAAAAGGAAGGAAATATTTTTGCTATTTTCATCCCGCACATGTTGACAATTGCATATGAGAGTTCGCGTTTGTGCGAGTCAACTCGCTGACATCTCTATCCTAATCCCATCCCAAGCAGCAAAATTTGTTTCAATTATGAACTTTTTGCATTACAGCAACAAATTCTTATGCGAAGCTAAGTTGCAGCTACATTTCAGTTTCATATACAATGGCCAAAAAAGCGCAGGAGGCGGAGCCAATTGCAACATTTCCGTTGTTTCCACACAAGTTTCAAGAATTAAACAGCAATGTGTACGAACATATGCAGGGAATTTGATAACAACATGGTAAATTTTGCTTTGTCAAATTTCAGCAACGAAGATGTATCGATACAGCAACTTGCACGAAACAGCAATAAGATGACGTCGTGGTAAACAAAAGATTGTCTGTATAGCGATTGATTTTGATTATTTTCAAAAAGTTGATGAGGATTCAACTCCAGTTGTCAATTTCAATTCAATTTTCACGTTTCTACTATTTATGTCGTTTGCTGTAGAAATTTTTCCAAGTTTATCGCTCAGTTTTTAGTTTTGCTTTTCTTATCATGCTCATGCTCATGCTCAGTTTTCAATTGTGCTTATTCATTTTCTCTCAATCATAAGCACCTCAGCGCGATAGTGTAATTAAAAGCAATTTATTTCATTTCGTTTTACAGACCCAAATTTTTCTGCCTAATTGTGAAAATAGTTTATGGATGACTTGTGATCCTAGTATCAGAGGTTATTTAACATTTTAAAAGTAACAACGGGGTAATATTTTCCCCTCTTGCATTGTAAATATATTAAAATTTGCAGCAAGCGCTGTAAAGAACGTAGGGTTATCATTACAGCATCATTTCCTTATGTGAATTGATCGCTTTGCGACGTGAAGACATGGACATCAGTAAAAAGTTACAACGCAATATATAACCTCATCTTAAAAACAAATATAGGGCGAACAATCGAGCAAAAGTTGCTGTTACACAGCTTGCGAACATGACAGCAACTTTTAGTAGTATTATTTTGTGTTTGTTTTGTGTATCTCGTGAATCACATTGTTGGTGTAAAGTTTTTTGAAGCAACGATGCAACTTTAGTTGTTGCTTGTATTTTTACAATTTCATCGTTGTAACAAAAGATGTTTCTTGAAACTTGGGAATTTCGTTAGTGCAACAAATAATCACAATTTATTTTTTATTATGTTTCAATTGTTGCTTGGGATTGCTCTTGTTGTCTTGTTTTAGCTTTGACTTGTTTTTGTTTTGTTCTCTTTTCAATTACCAAAGCAAATGTCAAACAAATCAGCTCACCCTAATGTGAACGCTCGAGGTTTTATCCGATATCAGGTGATATCCGGCGTAGTCTGAACAAGGCATAAACTTGAATCAGAATACGTTAAAACACTAACGACATCTGTCACGTGATGGTGGATATTATATCAATGCTTGATCAGTGACGCGAGCGCCACGTAGTGGGAGCATAACCGCTTACGGTCCAAATGACGGTTTCAAGTTTTTACACACCTATACTGTGAGGCTACGTGCTTTTCTAGATATCAGAAAAAAATGTCTGATGAAAAAAGAAACAAAATGGCGGACATACTAACAATCTCTCGTGCTGCATTGGGATATTTTATTTTTTATAATTATTGTTGAACAGGTTTTGGCAAAAATGCAAGCGAAAGACGCACCCGAAAACGAAAATATTTTTGTGTGTTACAACAGGTAAAATAGAAGGCCTAGTCGAGCACACCGTTTGAGTTGGCATTGAGAAATCACTAAACGACATTCCAAACTCCCGTTCAAATTAATGCAAAAGATTCTCCTGTCGATTTTGCACCTAAAAAACAATAAAAAAAAACCTCACTTTGAAGCTTCTTATGAGGAGACTCCGTTAAACTGAATTTAAAATGGCAAAAGAAAATGATTTTGATAAAAAAAAACCCAAAACATATGAAAACGCTTCTGGTTGTTAGAACAATCTCGAATTGAGCTCAAAACAGGTAAAAGTCACTTCTAAATCATCCCAAATTTAGGGCTTCTGACCTTCAGAATAGCGAAGAAAATGCGTTCACAGGGTAAGAAATTATCTAGGGTATATTATCGCACACAAAAAAAAAATATCCCAAATTGAGCTCAGTATGCCTCCCAGTTAGTCTCGAGGCACAATGCTGGCCTAACAAGCCAGTTGTCGTAGGTTCGAGTCTTGACTCGGCAGAGATTGTTAGTTATAGTAAGATCGTTGCACTAGTCCCGCAATTGTCCTGTACACTTAACAGCTGCGAAGTCTGTGTATAATAAACAGAGGGTCGAGTTCCGAATCGGAATGTAGCACCACGGCTTTGTTTTGCTTTATGGGGATGAAAAGTTTCTGTAGCCCAGAAGAGACTATAATATAAAATAATGCCAAATGGAGCTCAGGAAAGAACAAAAACCAAATATTCAGAATATCAAAATAATACACTTCTCAAGACCAAACAGCTGAAAAATCCCCAAATTAAGCTTCAGAAGCAAAAAAAAGACCAATACAACTAATAATTGAGCTCTCAGGTAAGCGAAACACGCTTGCTCAAGCCAACATTAAAGCCAAAATGAAGTTGATTCAAAACTTCTTCAAGTATGAGAGGCGACCAAAAGAAAAATCGATTCCAAATGAAGCTCGGAAGAGGCCAACAAATGATCCCATATAATCCTGAATTGAGATCGGAATGCCGCAAAAAGGCATATGAAGGCCATAAAATGGCAAAAAAATGAAAAAAAACCCGAGTTCTAAATCCAAATCGCCTCAAAATGCTAGAAAAGGCTTGAGCATATAATTCCAAATTGAATTCAGGATGGCGAGAAGACGCTTTTAGGGTCTAGAAAAAAATGAAAGAATTCAGCTTAGAATAGCATAGAAGGCTTCTGAAGACTAGAAAAAAGTCATATAAAAATTCGAAAAAGAATTGACAAAACAAAATATGATTTTGAAAAAAAAAACCAGGATGGCAAAAATAACAAAAAAAAAGGAAACTGGAATTATTTTTCCAGTCCTAATTTTGCTCAGAACTGTAAAAACAGGCTTGCGACTATAAGAGAAGAAAATGATGACGAAATAAGGTCGAAAAAGCTAACACCAGTGAATTATATTAGGTTTATAATAGTTAACCCTCTAGTGCCCAATGCCGCCATTTGGCGGGCTTCAGTCGAAGCTCCGGAAAGCTTCAATTAATACTTAAAAATTGTTTATAATGGTTTATAGTGATTTTATCGAAGTCCGTTTAGAAATTAATTTGGGCACTAGAGGGTTAAAAATGGCTCTAAAGGTCAAAAACTGAAATGATTCCAAATTGAGTTTTGAATGCCGGAAACCCCAAAACATGATCCCAAATTGAGAAAGCGCTTCTTGTTTTCGGAATAACAACAAAACAGAAAAGGCCAGGAAAAAAAAATTATCCCAAACTGAGCTCCGTTAGTTAAAACTAAAAACCAGTTTTAAAAACCAGGAAATATTTAAAAAAATGAGCCTGACCCAAGAATTGTGGAAAAACACTTCTGAAGGCCGGAAAAGACTAAAAGAGAAAATGATCTTAAATGGGGCATCAAATGGCGAAAAACACGCTTCCAATGTCCGAAAAAGAACTTAATTTGAATTTGGGCTCAAAATGACGAAAAACAGAAACGGATCCGAATTTTGAGATCAGAATTGGTAGCAGCTCTTGAAGGTATGAAATGGCCAAAAGTATGAATTTGGCCCTGCTTAGAATCGCGAATAAAAGATGTTGAAAAAACAAAATCATCCTCTTATTGAGAAACGCTTCTGGCCTCCAGAATGGTGAAAAAATGGCATCCCAAAATGAGTTGAACATGCTAGAAAACGTTTTTAAACGACCAAAGATTCAATAATCTTGAATTAAACACAGAGTCCCGAAACGAAACGAAACAAATTTGAACAAACGCTTCTGGGTAATAAATTACATGACTGCAAAAGTGTATCAAAGGCCAAAGAAAAAAATTTGAAGTGCTAGCGGCTAATCAAAATGGAATTCAAACGCTCAGACTGATAGGATGCTAAAAAGTCTAATCCAGTAATCCAGTATCAGGGAACTGTAGTTCGACAATTATTTTACTATAGAACATACACGCTTAATTCGTTTCACGCCGGAACGAGTAACGATTACCTTGAATTTCTGACTGGGATCAATTGTAATCAGCAGTAATCGACCTGATCATGAGTATCAACACTCAAAAATTAACAGGAGGACTGTGCAAAGGAATACCCCATCATCTCAAATAATCTTTGCAACTTATAATCACTAATTGTCTTTTGAATGCAACGGGAAAGTTCTGTAACAATTAATAACATCAGAGTGATGGATCGTGCAGTTATTGAACATGTTTTACATCATACTCGGGCCAAGTTTTAAGCTCAGTTATTCATCCGTGAGCTAAAAATTATCGGTTGACAAGTGTAAGAAAGCAAGTACTTGCTTTAAAGACATTTCAACCTACTACTAATGTCAAATAAAACCTAGCAAATTCTAAAAAAAAATATTAAAATAAGCCCCACGATTGTTCACCAAAATGGACAAATAAACTCACGTTCTCGGAAATGTATTTGAAGTACTTTTGCCGAATGAAGCAAATTTTTATATACAGCAAGTAGATGATTTGGTTGTCACCTTTAGAAGAGTTAGTTACCAACTTTTGGATCACTTTTGGAGAATTGGGAATAGTAAACGGAGAAACAAATCAGACCCGGGGAAAGGTGAGGTTAAAACTCCTACGGAGTGGTCCGCAAGCTCAAGGGTAGAAAAGGTAGTCACGACCTCTGACAAGCGGAATACTCCTCGATTCTGTCAAAATGGAACGAAATTCTAATCCCAGTGGCGTTTAGAAAACCACTTAAGTCAAGAAACAATTGGAACATGCCTACTGGTACTGGGCGGTCGACCGTAAACAACGTAACATAAAGTTCGCGCGAACACAACTTTCGACACATTACAACTTTTTTTGCTGGCCACCGAAAACCCGAACCGAACTGATCCGATCGTATATTTTTTTCTTTGGTTACTCATTTAACCCTTTTAATACCCCCTGAACCTCGAAATTTTTGCTCGGGTAGCTTTTTACTAGCTTGTTGTTGTTGTTGTTGTGGTTGTTCATTTTCCTCACCTCGACAGCGTTCGATTGCTTGTTTGGCCGTAGCGGTAGTAGTGGTAGTGGTAGTAGTGGTAGGGTACTGAAAACTGCAGAGATACTAGCAACAAACATTGGGCCCCTCGCTGGGGTCCGAGTCTTCATCAAATGCCGTAGGTGAAACACAAAAATCATATCCCACTTTTGGCGATTGTATTTTGGCACACTCTCTCTTTCGCTCTTTTTTTTTTGTTAGACTCGATCAGAACTCTGATTTGTTCTATTAAATTACTAGTTTTGTTCAGTTTAGTTGGTTTGAACGTGTTTGGAGTTTGGGCTTTTATTTGTTCGTAACCCTATAGAAAAAAAAGGTGGTGCGGGTTGTCTTAAATTTTACGTTTCGTTTCGTTTTTACAAGCTTTGGTTTCTTTTGGTTTTGGTTGTTTGTTTGTTTGGCGTTTCTTGGTTGTTTTTGGACCTGTGCTGGAAGCTTATCTACACTACCTCTGGGAGATTTGAGACTTTAAAATTGATTCAATCGAAAACATTTTGCTCTTTTTGCTCAATTATCACACAATTCACACCGAACGAGTGAAGAAGCACTGTTTGATTTTTTCTCTCTCTTTCTCGCTTTCTCTTTCGATAAACTAAATCTTCTCGGTCGATTTCTCGCGTGGAGACGCACGGTTTTCGTTTCGAGTGAATGGGAAAATTTTGAATTTTAGCAACTTTAATTTTTTTCGGGTTTTCTGAAAGCACTTTTTCTCTGTATTGCACTGGATTTTTCTTTCTCCTAACTGACTCTAGCTGGTGCCGAAAAGTGAAGGATTTTTCCCGGTTTTGGTTACGGAAATCCTTCACGGAAAGCCAAAAGTGAACGGAAAACTTAAGGAAACGGGGAGGTCGCGATGTACTTGATTTTTTTTGCAGTGAGGTTTTTTTTTTTACTCCTGCACTAACGAGGTTGGTCCCCTGTCCTATGGAAAAGGGACCTTAGAGGGTTCGCGCGGACCAGAACTGATGCCGTACGCACTTTTCTTCCACGAAAGTCGGCGAAGAAATGACGGTGCCGCGCGTAAGAATGAAGCCTTCAGCCACGCCAGCGAGCGTCCGGGTGCGTGAAAAGAAATTCATGCATGTGACGAAAGTTGTTTAATAACTGCATCGCAATTTTACAACAAGTTAACTGCTGCTGCTGGTGAGATGCTGCCTATGTAGTGCTATCGCAGTCGCACGCGCACATACACAGGAGAGGCCACCCGCTCCGGATGGCGACCCCGGCTGGATGGCGGTGGGCGCGAGACGTTCCGGTAAGAAAATCAGCGAAGGAGTTGCACACCGACCGCTTACGCTCACATGCACACAACAACACCGTGAGGACGAAAGGGTGAATGGCGAAGGTAAGGGACAGGAGAAAACTAGATATGGAAAGGGTGCCTAGCACTAGCACCGGACGATGGCAATACTAGGATCGGACAAGGGATGTTGTAGTGCGCGGCTCTCAGTCACTCCCATCGAGAAGCGAAAGCAGAAGGATTTTTGGGAATAGTTGCCAGACGGGGATGACTTTTTGTATTGAAGCTTCTCGGAATAGTTCTTCACAATTAAAAACTACTGACGAAAGTTGGGAATTGTTTCCTGTATAAAGACAGTCACTATACAGTTTTCTTGAGTAACAGCTTATTCACTTATTCTTCAGTCGTTTTGATAAAAAATGGCAGTTGTTTGAGTTGTCATTTATTCAAATTTTTTGTTTGATATGGCATGAAACATCAATTGTCAGATTACATAGGTATTTAAATTATCATTCATGAATTTGTTAAGCACGAATCATGGGATACGTCATCAGAAATTTAAATATATATAATTATAGTATAGTATCATGAATATGAAAGCTTCAAATACAAATTTGTGATGTTTATATTGAAATTTCTAATGAAAAAAGTCTGTCATTACAAAAATTCAGAGACTTAAAGTTGACTTTTTGGCGACAATATAAATTTTTTATTAAGCATCTTATTAGAATGGAATTAAATATTGAAAACAGGCAAAACTTTCATTGCAATCTACCACTATAGTAGAATCATAAGGAAACCTTACCTATTTTCAATATTTAGTAAAACATATCCGTAAATTCATTCTGCTGAGATTAACTATTCAAAGAGGTAAGAAAGTCCACCAAGCTAAACTTTGATCGAAACCTAGGAAAAAGTCTCCACTGTATGAATTCGAACGAGATGAAAGTAAATAGGTTCAATATCCGGAAAGAACGAAAGACGACTAGACCAAATAACTCCTAAAAAAAACATTCGAAAGCCTGATGAGGAAGCCCAACATTTCCCAAACTCAAATGTCAGAAAGAAAATAATAAACGTCGAAGAGACTAAAAGAAATATTGAAATTTGAAAAGATCGAATATCAAAGAAACTGACAATAGAAAAATAGGTAAACTTGGAAATGTATAAAAAGTCGACGTTTAAACAAAACCTAAGCCCTCTTAATTCGGAATAGTTCAACAAATATCGAATAAGTCAGAAAAATACAAAAAACCCTACCTTCAGTTCTCGTTCATTTTTCGCATGCTCGTGCATAAATTCCCTGCTCTACCAAACTCGTAATGGATTCATATAATATAATTAAAATAGTTTGCAAAATTTTTCTAAAAGATTGGTATTCTCGAGCTTTGAAAAGACTAGAACCTAGAGCAAGCAAAGGTAAAATAACAAATGTCGAAAACAATTGAAACGGCAAGCCTGTTGGAAATCAGAATGAATAATATTCGAAAACTAAGTAAAAGTAAGAAAGAATAAATTTCTAAATGAGAGGCGACCGGAAGGTATTAGGAACAAAATTTCGCTAGATCAGAACTGCAGACAAAAGCAAGAAAAACACCAATATGACAAGTAGATTGAGATCCGGAACTCCGTCTGTGATGCTTCACTTTAGTGTTTAGTTTGGCCTGTACAAATAGACTCTAATTATTGAGAACTGGAGCAAAGGGTCCCAAACCCCTGGAACGGAGGATGATTGTAATAGCACTTAACCATGGTTGTTATCTAAAAATATAATGATCAAACTCCTGAGCTAAACTTTAATATAAACCGTGATGAGGAAAGAATGGTGCAGGGGAAGGGGGTTAACAAATTCCCAGCAAAAAATTTTCAAACACGGGCCCTGGCAACCTTACTTGGATGGAGCAAAGTGAGCTAACATCAGTGTTGCCACAGGTACAGATTTATCTGTAAAAGTACAGATTTTTTCGTTTTTTTCTGGTACAGATTCTGTACGGTACAGATTACAGATTTTTGTCAAAAAGTACAGATAGGTACAGATTTTTCTAAAAGGTCCATTATTTACACTGAAATATATTTCTCGGTGTACTTGAAATCACTTGGGATGCTTCCCTTAAAAAATAAAACAAAACATTTGTGTGAAACTCGGTGTGAAGGGCCGACTGGTATTTTTATGCAAACGTTGCTATCGTGCTACTGTCCCAGAAGAATCTCGGAAATCTTGAGAACAAATTCCAAATTTAATAAAAATATGTGTTAATATCATAAACTTAATGAATAATACATAGCTTCTGTAATGTTGTCAAGGTTAACAAAAGTGATCCTTCTATGCAACACAAATTTTAAAGGTACAGATTTTGGTACAGATTTTCGGAAGAAAAAGTACAGATGAAAAAGATTTTTCCCCTCCCAGTACAGATGAAAATGTGGCAATACTGGCTAACATGCTCCATGGCGTGCAGCTTCACAAATCCGCTCGTAAAAGGCGGGTCCGACGAGATGGAACTTCGACAGCGAATCGCTGCATGGAGGACCTTCGGTTTTACCACTGATTCTCGGTTCGTCTGGCGGGAAAAAGGTGAGCCTGACGGATAGTCTCCCCGATCCGAAGACGCAGCCAAATGACAAGGAAAAAACCCAGGTCACTTCGTGCTGCTGTCGAACGACTCTCCTAAAAACGGTGCGACTAAAAAGACTGCTGAGCCTAGGTCACCCACGTGAGGAAGCCACAAGCTTAGTTTGTCAACCAGAAGACCAGACTGAACGCGCAGGTCAGGTCTCAAATAGGCGACAATGGTCGACTGAGACAGCGTCTCCAAACACAAGTGCTAAGGGCCCGATCAGCAAAAATCCTTGAGACCTGGCATGCGCGGAGTCACCTGCACCGCGACAAAGGCCAGGGATATCTTATAGAGAAATGCTGGAGGTCACAAGCCTGTCGATCACCTCGATCGACTATCTGGCCTTCCTCTGAACAGTTAAAAACTGTTCACGACGCCATTGTGCACTGCACTGTGAACCAAAAATCACCCCCCCATCAGGCCTTAGTTTAGGAGCTGCCGACAAAAAGTCCTACAACTTGACTGTGCCGATGACGACGCAGTTCAAAGCCGTGGGAGCTAGCGACAGTGAAGAAGATTCAGCCGAAAATCGTAAAAGGAGTAAGCTTGAGTATTCGACCAGTCGCAACTCTCGGAG
The DNA here is from genome assembly GCF_029784165.1 of Wyeomyia smithii. Lineage (NCBI taxonomy): Eukaryota > Metazoa > Arthropoda > Insecta > Diptera > Culicidae > Wyeomyia > Wyeomyia smithii. The sequence continues at coordinate 22,240,618 of NC_073694.1, forward strand.
CCTAAACTTAAGAGTCGCACTTCTTCAGAAATCCAAAAAAAAAAACAATGTGTTTGGTCTAGTCACCAACAAGCAAGCGGGTGCCCCAATGGTGTTACTTAAAGCTAACAATAAACATAACTTTGAAGAGTCAATACATATAACGAAACGGGAATACAGCAATATTACATTTGAACTAGTCAGATCTTAAAAAATCACAGGAGGGTTGTGTGCAAAGCCACGACCGCAAGGTTGAAGTAGAATACTTTTACAAGGAAGATAACCCGGCTGTTTACTTGTCAGTCATTTTGAAATCGGATTGGTTTCGTATATACCGCTTGTTAAGCACAGTATCAACAAATCGTAATAAACATCACACTGCTGTGTATTTTCAGCAGCATAAAACCTCAGTTGCGGTTTATTAATAACCATTCATTATGCTCTTCCAAAAACATTTAGTAGCCTTGAAAAAGGTCGATTGCTGCAATTGCAATTTTCATTCAATTATTGCATACATGCTTTATGGTCAGATATACCCGCTGCAACTGCTACGTTAATCGTAGCCATGCCACAGTTGTGGCCGCTATACGCTGCCATTGGTATCCGCTGTCCCTGCATCAACTAGTGCGCCATCCATTGCTCCGCCGCTATCCGCTATCGCTGGTATCCACTGCACTGCTACTGCTAAGGGATGACTGCTGTTGTCGCTGTCTAGAACTATTATAAACGGCTTCGGCTGAAACAGGCTTTTATATAGGCCAAACAGCATATTTTCAATTGCAAGGTATATGATTCTGTCGACTGTGCTTGGGAAGCAATCATGTAACGACCAATCAGAGGTCGAATTTTGCGTTTTGACAAGGCTTGACTATTTTCAATAGTACAATAGTTTGAATAATAAAATTACAATCATCTTCATTTGGGATGAATCTTAGAAGATTTTCCAATCTACTGCTGCAAGAACGAAGGAAATCCATCGAATACTAACCGATTTATTAGCATTTGAAATTGGACATATTTTTAACATTTTTCGGTTTTAGATTTTCATTTTACATCCCTATGTAGCCGAACTTCCTGAGAGAAGTATTCTACTTCAAAATATAAACGATATCGCCGACAAAGAAGCGTTCGAGATAAATTAAAGTCGAATAGAGCGGATGCTCTGTTGAATAACCTTTGGACATCAACTATTGCTCCTAAAATGCCGTAGTTAGTTCGTTTAGCAGGCAATCGTAGCATCGAGTTGTTGCGCAGGACACGAGGTTGCACGTTCGTATTCACTTGCTCCAAGAGAGCGGGGCAGTCTATGCGGCCTTACAAAAGGTCTGTGGTAAACAATGTCCTGATAATGTGTCTCTACGAACAGACAGAGGCTTCAAGCGTATTAATAAAGCAGGTATTACACGAAGTAAATATTTGCTATTTTTGGTACGAATTTTATTCGGTGCAAATAAGCATCGACTTTCAGAGCTTGGTAGACGGAAGCGGTCCGTCCATGGCAGTTTACGAAGAGCAAATCTCAAAAAGCGCCGTTGAACTGATACTATTCTTTACACGCCCTTGTTGTAATGAGGGGTCCAAACAACCGAGCAGCCCCGATTTGAGGCAGTAAATATCATGATTGTTGTATGAGAGTTCGACTGTTGGGAATTTTACAACGGTTGGTTGTAATTTCGGCTTAGCAGTCATGAATAAGTAGAACGATCTGGTTTTTTACTGTCAGTGACGAAACGTCGGACAGTAAAAAAAATTAAAAGATGAATCCCAGAATTCTAGAGGCTTTGTCGACAGTAAAGGTAATGTGAGGCTCGAAAGTGAGCTGGGAACCGTTGTCCTTCAATAACTAGGCTCACGTCATTGAAACAGAGCAGGAAGTGATCCTAAGTGACTTGCCTGCGCTATTCCAAACGTAGTGTCAAAATAATAGGATTGGCAATCCCTGATAGCGACGGTTAGACAGCGACCGGTAAGTTACGACTGAAACCATAGTAAACCCGTTGATTCCAAGATTGTCATGTTTTGCGACGGCTATGCGATAGTTTTGGTTCATCGAAGACAGCTGTCAAGTCAGTGTAAATGACATCCGTCTGAGCACGTTTCACCATACTGTCACTGATGTACGAAGTGAGACAAAGCAAATTAGTAGCGGTGGAGCGACCAGCTGTGTATCCATGTTCGTCAGTGCTTATAAAAGCTTTACAGTAAGCAAGCAAAGGCTCCATGATGACAAGCTGGAACAGTTTGGCAACAGCCCAGAGCGAGGTGATGCCATGACACGATTATTGCTCACATCGTGTTTGTTGTTCTTCTTGTGTACTGGAAACATGTACGCTACTTTACAGCGAAACGGGAATATACCGAAAGTGACAGACAGCAGAAAAGACATGCAGAAGCGGAGATACCAGGTTAGTAATCTGCGTTTTAGGAAACCCGGGCTTAGGGATGATTTGAATTTGCAGCAGGCTCCAGGATTCATGACCGGACCGTGGGGTAATACTGGCGGCACGTTCAACTTGATGATCACTCAGTATCTCATCAGTGAACACACTGGTATTTTTTTTTTTTTTGAGAACAGATTATAGGAGTCTTGCAGGGTGGTTGCTTCCTTACCGTTGAATGTCCCACCTCCATGTCGATGTTGATTGACGAACCATCAGAACTGCTTGGGATGAGACTTGAGCTTCCCCTGTAGATGTTGTTGATATCGTGTGGTTGTGTGATTGATTCTCGCATAATGACATTTAGGGACAGTGTACGGCGGTGTTTGGTGATTTTTTTCAAGGCAACTCTCTCACAGATTTTAACTGCTGAAGTCCTCTCGTTTGCCACCGCTGTCAGGCTCTTATTTGGGACGCATCGGTCGATTGCATAGGCCAATACGTTGGAGAGATTTTGAGTGGCGTCTTCGACATTGACGGAGTCTAAAATAAAGTTCCAGTCGAGCTCAGAGAAAAACTCAGCGATACTCTGGTGGTCGTCATTGCGGAAGTCGTAAGATATGGTAGCGTATGCAGTGTCAAGATCGATTTTCAATTCAGCGCGCATGGTTACTAATAAAGGTTTTTACTAATGGAGCAGGAGCTTCGCACAAATATGGAGCCGTGTCCTGGGCGCTCACAAAGCAGAGGTCTAAGATGTGTTTATTCTGGTTAGCAATATGGTTAATTTGAGTGAGTGTGGCTGAGCTGTAACAATCCAATAGTAATGCAGCGTTAGGATAGATACTCGAATGATCACAGTCCGGAAAGAAAAACCCATCTCGATATTCTCTCCATCAAATCTAGGGAAGATTGAAATCGCCGAACACCATAACTTCGTCTGTTACTTTTGTTGTTTACAGCATTGAGAAAACTGAATGGCAATGAGCAACAGTGAATTCACGCTCATAAACTCGATAATTAAACCTCTTTCAAGAAAAATTGGGTCAATTCGAGAACATCCTGTCTCTGGACACCGAGAACATATCCCGGATAGCTAGTGTTCATAACAAAGCCGGGCAAAAAAGACAAAACATTACCCAAACTTTCATATTTATAAATCTAACATTAATCTACGCAACCATGACCGCCATGCTCTGCTTGGCAGAGCTTGGGGCACTAGATCTGCGAAGAAATATAACGATGCTTGGAGGTAACCCAACGGGTCACCTTAACATCCTAAGAGAGTTCAAGCAAACACCTTTAGTAACAATAGTCTCTGACTGAATGGAAACGAAGTTCAACGTGGACGTTCCATACAAAGTAATTGACACAGATCGCTCAACGTGGAACAATGGAAGGCCGAATCTCCCATCGAGCACCATCCGTTTGTACACAAAGTCGGATCCCAGAATAAATCAGGGATCTACGAACCAGGTATCAAAGCCACTATCTCTCAAGTGGCCAACTGTCTTGCAAGCAGAGGTATAAACACCACTGGCACTATAAAGTCCACTAAATGTGTTTCCAGAGTCTGGGAGTGCTGTGCAACACTTAGGGAGCTTTTCAGCCTCAACAAAGTTATGCTACTTGGGTACCCGGTCTCTGCGTAATCGAGGAAAACCACAATGACTCCACATCCGCCATTCAAGGCAAACTAAGTAAAAAAGCTAAAAATAGTATCACAATGGGAGCATGCCCAGGATTGCAGACAAGCTAAACAGTTGGTCCATCTCAACCCTGAACTACGCATTACCACGGGACTCCTCACTTGACTTTGCCCTACTCTTAATCATTTAAAGAAAATCGGAAGAATTCTAATTGACACGACCTGAGAGCTCAGCGCATTATTATATTAAGGAAAACCAAAAAGTGTGATGGTCTGGTCCAGTTTACGTGTTCTCTTCAATCATAATTATAAAATGACAGTTTGAAATAACGAAAATGAAACAAAGCGGGTAAATTCGAATTTTTTTAAGACAAACAATTAGAGAGCTAGCTGAAAAATTTAAAAAAAAAAACAATTCACGCAAAAGGCAATAACGAGACCAGAGCATTGCTTACATAAAGGAATTCAAAACGATTCAAGTTGAGTTCGTTTGAAAACCTATCCGTAAACCAGAAGTTCGAGATCCGAATTACAAGAAAATGCAAGTAGGAAGTAAATTCCACTAGAACAAATATCAAGAAGACTTAGATTCTTAAAGACTGAAGTTTAGATAGATCATGCGACAAGAACAAAGTTCGAGATGATCGAAATTAGACCAAACAACGTAAGTGAAACATTCGAATTTTAAACAACCCAGGTATACTTAGTTAAAACACTTAGTGAATCTTAGCAATAAGAAGCTTCTCGACTTCCTATTCAAAACCGAGAAAATGCCGGAAAGACCAAAATTTAACAATGCTGAAAAAATGGCAGTCAAAATATCATGATTTAAAAAAACGGACAAGTCGGTTGTATGATAGACCAGAATTTAAGCTGAGAATCGGAAAAAAAAAACCAAATAAAGAAAACACCAAATTTTGAAACGAATTAATATAGTAAACATCAAAAATATAGAAGGCTCAGTGTCAAAAAAGTTAACGTCGAAAATTTTGCAATTCAGAAAAATCGGAAGTTGGGAAGGCGACACATAACTCAGAGAAGTCTTTTTCACCATTTCTGTGAACCAAACCCTGTCAAAGGTAACAAAGATAAGAAATTAAGATCCGTTTCACGAATTCTAACCCACATTTCAAGATTAACACGACTTTTCGATTTTTGACGTAGGACTACGTCTCTCAGGAAGTTCGGCAACATACTCGGCTACATTGGGATGCAAAATGAAAATCTGAATCCGGAGAAAGCGAAAAATATGTCCAATTTAAAATGCTAATAAATCGGTTAGTTTTCGATAGATTGTCTTCGTTCTTGCAGCCATAGATTGGAAAGTCTTTTAAGATTTTTCCCAAATGCAGAAAATTGTAATTTTATTTTTCGAACTATTGTGCTATTGAAAATTGCATGCTTTTCACTGTGTTATCTATGACAAGGAATACCTTATTGGCACTGTCAGTGATAGCGCAAAGAAGGCCTGTTAGCCCGTATAGAGTTAAACAGCAAATTGGCCTTTTCAGGATGATAAATAACTAATCGAAGAGTTAATATTTTCTCTTAAAATAATTTACACTTTCAAATTTGAAACAGTTATAAATTTGACTTCATCTCCGTGTCTTAGAACGTACTGAATTATCTTTTCCTCTAGTAAGAAGCACAACACCCGAACAGCTTCTAATATCTGCATGAAAATAAGATTATCGCATAATCAAACTTAAAAAAATTGTCAAGCCTAATATGACAAGCAAATAGAATATTGAAAATGGTCAATCGTTGTTGAAACGCGAATCGATTGAGCTGATTGGCCGTTATATAATTACTTTCCCAAGCACGGTCGACAGAATAGATCATTGCATACAAAAAATAACCTCACTTTTGTGACATTTCCTACGGGTTGTTTACAAGGAGTTAAAGTATTTTTCCATTCACCGTTTAGTGGCAAAAGGAACAGCATCAGTAGTAGGTACATTAGCCGGCACTTCCTCTAATGCAAAGTTGCCGTATTTTGCCAACACACTATCGCTTTGGATTGCTGGCTTTCAAAGTATATGGGCCGTCAAATTTTCACTGCGAAAACAGCTTTCAACCGTGTTATCATTAAAATGCCTTAGTCTCCTCGGTCGGGATAGCACACCGATGCGATCAACATTATATCCAATATGAAATTGAACAACAACAGTAGTTATAAGGACAACAAACAAATTATTGAAGATTCAATACTCTCTCTTTCTGAGCTGGAATTAAAAGTGTTATTTTAATCTGCATGCACTTTGACTGTTGAAACTTGTTTGCGTTGTATAGTGTTTATTTCATTCCTGCTCAGTGATGTATGTGCTAACTAAAATTCGGTAGCACTTCAATTTCTCTTTTGTACAAAATTTTGAACATATTCAATACAAGTAACGCAACAAACAACCATAAGCAGTTCTACGTCAACCTTGCGGTCGTGGCTTTGCATACAACTCTTCTGATTTTTTCTTGTGCAAGACTTTGCACATCGAGTTATTGCATTGCATTGGAGCGCTCGTAGCCTTAAGTTAACAGAGTTTGCTTGAACAAGTGAATGGTCATGAGTTCGAATCTTAGAAGAATTAGGGGCATTAGAGCATGGTTTTATTCTCAGACTCTCCTCACTCCAAGTTGACCCCTGCCTCTCGCAAAATTCAAAAAAAAAATCAATCAGACCCGACACACAGTTGAATGATAACAACACCTCTCCAGGCAAATATTATTGCTAATACTAATAACACGTGCTTCAAAGCGGTCAAAGTTTCACGAAAAATATCGATAAAAAAAGCACATGAAACTGTCGAGATCGATTTTTTTTAAGATGCCATATGTCATTGGAATGCATGATACGTCGAGATTTGGTGTTAACTGTAAAAAAATTTTTTTTCTAAAATATGTACCTTCTGGGTCTCAGAAATTTTTTTTGTGCGTTATTATCATCGGTCAAAAAGTTAAATGACTGCTTTGAGGCACGTATTCCCGATGTCCAATCAAGCGGAAATTTTGCATGGGGATTTTTTTCGAGAAGACGAAACTTTTGAGCCTTGCCGGTAAACGATATTCGAAGGTCAATTTTTTCATACATCTCATTGTAACTCTACTGGAGATAGTTAGTTAGTCCCAAATAGCTATCTGCGTGTGGTTCTTTGTACAACTTCACCAGCTCAGGTCCACCGTAGAGGAGCGACCACGGAATGTACGGTCAAGCTCAAACTCAGGCTCAAGTTCACATTTACGTATTGCATTCTTAAAGAAGGATAGTTGCGATTAGGTAAAACTTGTTTGGCGCGATTTATATTGAATTCGTTACTACCATCTAGAACCATTTGACAAAATTGGTCATTTTGATATATATAGCTCCTCTACAGTCGAGTAAAATTTACGTGTCCATCGGGTGGGTTTTTTATTGAATTTACGCCTAAATGATCCACTTTTTTCATCCTTTTTCCATGTTTGTTTATTTTAAAAACTTTTTTTAAAAACTGTATTCTCTTCTATCAGATAGAATGGTTTTAAGAGAATTTCTTGAGGGTATTTTCTAGTTTCCTAGAGACGTTTTAAAAGCGATATCGAGTGTATTCCAAACCGCTCATGAGGTAAATTACACTTAAAAGTGCTGGAGCAAAGATTAGATGATGATTGTAATTTTTATTATGGTGTCTAATATTCGAATTATTTTTTCGTAAAAAGTTTAAACTGTTTTCTTCATTGCTTAGGTAGAAATAATTTTGAACATTTTCGTAAATATGTTTCCGGTGTTTTTCCAGGAGGTATGAAAAAGCTTCATAAGCTATTTAATATCTACTAATAGATAGAAAGAATTTTTTTTACAAATCATACCTTGGAGGCAGAATTGGTTTTCGTTCAGAAGGCTAGAGTGATCTCTTCGCTATCAACTTGTTCAAATAACGTGTCATAAAAGGTGTTGATTAAGTTGTGGTGATTAAATGAAAGTGATCGATCAGAAAATCGTTCAAAGAAGATAGGACCTTTTGAAATGTTTCTCTAGATCTATAATCTTTCACAACAATATTAGTTTCATATATTTTCGGGTTCTGATCACCGTGTGACTTATTTAGCCGAGTTTTAATTGAATTTTGGTGGGCACCCACCGAAATTCAATTAAAACTCGACAAAATATTAGTTTCAGTAAAAACTGATTTTGTTCTAATTTTCAAAGAAAGCCTTCGACTGTAAATTTCAATAACAGTAAAAAACAACAGCGCTTGCAAGGATAGTTTACAGTAAACATTGAGCTGCAAAAATATGTGATACCGTCATTTCTATCGCTTCACTCCACTGCGCATTTTTTGTAGGGGAAAGTCGGTTAGCTCTAAGGCAGAATAAAATGTCCATTAGAATATTATTATGAGAAACAATTCAGGAGTTTGATCTAGGATGTTACTTGATTAGGCTTTTTAGATGTTGCAATCAGTATTGCGTTTCCAAATCTAGAAACACTTGCGTATTTTCTAGCAACAGCTCACCTACTTTCCCCTATTATCTTCTGCACAGAGTTTAACTGATTTTTTTTCTCGCTGTTTTTTTTTATTCTTAAGTCGCAGTTTAGTGCAACTGCAAACTAAAGCGCACCCGCCCGAGCAAGCGAGTATCAAATAAATCAAATAAACATTGCATTTTACGTACAAGTCAGCAGCGGCGTTGCGCTGCCAGACCAGGCACCAATACTAACTTGGACTGCATGGAAATACTCGCGAGTGATTATTTTTTCTAATCTTATTTTATTTACCACCAAAAACACGCCACAGTTGGGCACACTGTAGCGCCGCGCGCAAGAAGCTGACCTCCCTCACGCCCCCCTAGCAGCAGCAGCAGCAGGAGATGTGAGGCACAGGCGTCACGCGCGCAAGGACACTCCATCGCAGCGGAACGTCCGTCCGGGCTCTGGCCTAACCCTAAGACGATGGAGAGAAGACAAGCAGCTTCTTACAAAAGAGAAAGGGTAGTGTGGGGGGGGGGGGGGGTCGACGAGAAATCCCCCATCCCCTCATTCGAGTGCACATTATTGCCCTTCGCATGCACAGACAGAAATAAGTGCGTTGATGCACTTTTTGGTCACTCTCTTCTTTCGCATGCAAATGCACTTCTTCGCTTCGTTGTTTGTTTCGTCAAAACAACAGCAACAGCAGCAGCAGCAGCTTTCACACATGCACGAAGATTGTGATGACAACGAAAACGATTATGGTGGCGACGCTGGTGGTGGCAGCGGTGGCCGCCACGATGTGAGAGGGATTTTACGCAAACTCGTCGATTGGTGTGGAGGCTACTCCCCTTTTAGATTCTAGTGGAACTTTGGGAGTTTGGTGAAGTCGTGTTTTTGAGAAGGGCTTGAACTTTTTTACTCTTTGTTTTAAATTTCAAAAATCATGAGATTTGCAACAATTTAAAAACAGTGTCAAAATTTCTACAAATTATTTTTTCATAACTCAAGGTTACCAGTGAAATATTTTTTATATAAAACTTCAACCGTTTGAGGAATTTAGTTTGTGTAGCTACGAACCAGTATTCAACGGAAAGAATGATATTTTTGTCCCAAAATCACTCAGTAAAAGGTCTTGTGACGTGAATAATGAAATTGGTGAATGGCTGATTTTCATGATGATTTTTGGTTTATTGCTCAAAGCAATGATGATAAAGCAATTAAATTATTTTTTTTAATTGACAATGCGAAATAATATAATCTGTAAAAAAATATCCAAAGCTGTAAAAATGTGATAGAAATTTTTTGACCTAAAATAATTAGTTTTAAAACCGTAGTGTCTTCAGCAAAGTTGTTCCATTATTTATTCTCCATTTCATAGAAGTTACAATTTTATCATTTTACATCAATTTTACATCCTCCTAAAAATAAAGGATTTGTTTCACTTTTTTTTTTTTTTAATTGAAAAGACAGATTGATACATGGTGTCTTAGGCAAAGTTGTTACTTATAAAATGTGGCAAAACTTTGCCGAACAAATTATGTAAAAACTAAAATAGTAAAGGTTGTTTTTCACTTTTAAATGGATTAATTGCAACTTCTATAAAACGGAAAATAATCATTGAAACAGCTTTGCTTAAGAAACTACGGCTCTAGAAACAATTTGGTTGTTTGGCACTTTTTTACAGGTTTTTTCTCGTATTGCCAACTAAAAATAAATAATTTAATTGTTTTACTCCTTGGTTTTTATGTGCCGAGCAATAAACCAGAAATTATGAATAAAACTTCGCCACCAAACACACAAACTCTTACTGAAATCTAAAGGATTCTACCAACTCACTTCGCTGAATCGCCGTGAAATCCCCCCTCTGCATTCGCATGCTTGTCGTCTTCGTAAGTGCGCGCGCGTGTGTTTGTGTGTGCGTGTGTGGTGCATAATACGAACTGACCATCATCATTTTATGCATTATTATTATTGTTGTTGAAACAACGTTCCTGTTCCTGAGGCCACAGCTTGCACTGGCCGTCGTCGCTGTTCTTAAGCACATACACATACACATACACTTGAACAGTCCGGTGCACATTCGAATGAATTAATTTTTGGAATTGAATTAGATTGGTCAACCGGGAGAGAGCGGGAGTGTGGACAGACGGCAAGAAGGTGGTCCGTCCGATTCGTATCCTTCTTCTTGTTATGTAGAAGGATTACGAATCATTCCTGCTGCCACACACAGAAACGAAGACACTTGGGGAGGTCTTTTCTGAAGGCATTCCGAAACTGACCATCGCACTGGACTGACACGGGTCATCGTCTGAAGCTGAACTCTCCACTCGTCGTCGTCGTCGGGTTAAGACAGAAGAAACCCGAGGTGTAAAAATTAGAGAAGAAAAATATCAAACATCAATCTTGAACACAGGATGTTTTTTTCTGTTCCTGTTCTCGCGCGAAACTGTTTCGTGATTTACGGTAATCTGTTTTTGCCTTTGTCCGCAAGAAAAATGGACACACCCGGCACGGCCGGCCCGTCGGCCTTACCCCCCAACTGCACGTGTGTAACTCGGTTTCGGGTGTCGGTCACTCACTCTGCGAATTTTATCCGGAGTCCGGAATGCCTGCATTTCTACACCTTTCTCGGGTCTCGGTGGGAGGTTCCACTCGCCACTCGAATGCTAGGAAGATCAGGAAAAAAGTAATTCTAAATACTTGTGTGCTGGTGCGTTTTTGATCCTGTCCGGCGGCGAGAACACGGAGTCCGGCGTTTGTTTCCACTAACAGAGAAAAAAAGAACCGCAAGCTACTGGGCACTTAATCCGAAGGCCGTCTTCGTCGTCGTCGTCGTCGTCGTTTATCGCCGTACAATTCCTTTACGTTCCGCGTGACCGTTCCCGAATCACTCCGGCCCTTCTGGTGTGGAACTCCTAACTACTACAGTGTGACGCAGCTTTTGAAGTTATTTCATCGATTTTCGCGACTGTCGTCGGTTCGCTAACTCGTCTCCACCTTGCGCTACCACCCTTCGCAGCAGCCGCTACACGACACCAACACAAACCGTGTCAAACAAGCAGGCCGCGACTGAAACGCGATGATTTCAAGGAGAGTCGAGCGTGTGTGTTGTTTAATAGAACACACTGCTGCTGCTGTTGCCTGCCTCTTGATCGACGAGGTGTGCGGCAATCCAGCAAGCAGCAGTAGCAGCGGCGGCGGCAGCGGCCGACGCGACGTCGATGAAAAGAAATGGCAGGGAGTAAAAAAGACAATTGCACTGCTTAGAGAGCGTCGTTCCCGCCAGCTGCGGGAGAAAGTTTCCGAAGGGATGCTATCTCGCGACGACAACGGCGGTGTCAAACGGTTGCGCGATTCGCGAATGGCGGGCGAAATGCCGTCCTAGCCGCGGTTAGAGCGCTGAGCCGATAGGCGAATTTGGAGTTGTGTGAGATTTTGAGCCCACACGCTACAAGAAGGTTATCAAAGGTTGTTGTCAAATATTTAAAAAATGACATTGAAATAAAACCTGCTGATTTAATCAATAAAATTATTTGTCAGCGTAAAATTTAATATAGAAAAGTAGTATATTGCTGAAAAAGTAATGGAATATTACGCACATGACAATAAGGCCTGTAAAGAATTGAAAACGACTTTATACTCTTTCTTCAAACTCGGACTTCGCGAGATTTAGCCAGGTTTGTTAGTGAAACTGAGCTAAAACGTGTCTCATTAAACATTCAATTATGATGCATCACTTTTGAGAACGATCTCAACTAGGAAAAAATTTTCATCAGTTTATGGATCAAAATCATAGAATCATTTTCTGGCAAAGAATTCACTCAATTAATTTCATTTAATTCATGTAATAAATATGTTGAACCTGTTTCCAATGACTTGAATCGTATCAAAGATGACCGAGGCATTTTTTGTGTGGTCGCAGTATGGTCGAGAGTTCAAGTCTGACCTTCCTTGGAGGTCGCTCAAAGCAACGATGTATCGTTGCATAAAGATTTTAAAAACGTTATGCCACTTTGCGAGCTTTCTTGTCCTGTGTTTTTGAGACAGTATTTCCAGGGACCTTAGCCTCCGTTGAAGGCTTCGATGTACGTTCTTGGGTGAAAAACTGTTTGTGGCAGTTAACAAAGTACCGTCAAACTTCGAACAGTCTCAAACTTCGAACACTTCACAATAAAAATTGAATTATTTGAACTAGTTTATTGGAAAGCATGATTATTATACACCATTTCGCTCCTTGGAATGTCCTTCACCCAGTGATGTATGGTTCTTTACTGTAAGGCCACTTCCGGGGAATCAGTATTCAGACGGTTCTCCTACCTATCTCATAGCGATTACGTTGAAGTCTTCGGAGTTTGAATCAAAGCCGATTTCTAAATTCTCCTTGTTTTCGTGTACAAAATGAGTTTTATTCTGTATAAATAGCACTTAATTGCAACAACAATAAAATAACCAACATGCTAAACCTTCAAGATCAATGAGAATGTTCATTTTTTGTTGATTTTTTAGTTCAAGAAGTTACATCATAGCTTAAGTGTTCGACATTTGATGCATTACGGTAGTTCTATTTGTGATAATCACATTGGAATCGAAGTAAACTAGTTATGGAACACTTAAAAAATTGATTTTTTTTTACGGAAAAACCAACCAATCAACATTTAGGTGAATCGAATTGATCTTTTATTGCGAAATTTATGCACGAAAACGAGTGATAATATCACACAGAAACCTTATGAATGAAAAACGTGCTGCTTACAGTGACTGAAAAAACGGCCATTGACAACATTGTACGCTCATTCTGTGCCGAACACGCATCAGTATCGGACGTGTGATCGGTGATCGCTCCGATAGAATATAAAACAAAAGACGTGTGAACAAGTGTTGGCATTGTTTGCCTGGTCGAGTAATATAAATCCGGGTTCAAGGTCGCGCCTTTGTGCAACTGTTTCGCATCGTGACTACCAGCTGGTGCGTAAGCCGATTTGGCTGCTGGCTGAATTGTGCTACAGCAGTGGACGAGACACAAAAGAGGAAAAAGAAGAAGCCATCAATTGACAGTGAGTTGTATCGCTGTGTGGAGTGATCTCACACCTGGCTCGCTGCTGGTGGCTGTTTGGTGCTGCTGTATTGGTGCTGCTGGCTGTAACGGCTGCAACTTCCAACGATCGGACAACCAACCTTACTGGCAGGGAGAAGTAAAAAGGTACGTGCTCTTGTCGGCGCTAGTGCGCTAGACTTAGCGGGATGGATGTAGATCCCTCGCCTCCCGCGCCACCATCCCCGAACCCCTCTGACCCTGACCCTTCTGTTACCCCCTCCCCTGTTCATTCTTCAGTCCCCCCTCGCCCCAGGCTTTACCCAGACGGAGCCCAGGGCAGCTATACTGTCTATTTTCGGCCAAAGGCGGGACCGAAATCGAAACAGTTGAACCTCTTGCAGATTTCTAAAGACCTGACGAGGGAGTACAAGGGCGTGACCGAAATTTCCAAGGTCCGGCCTAACAAGCTCCGTGTCGTGGTCAGTAACCTGAACGAGGCCAACGATATAGCTTGCTCTGAGCTCTTCACATGCGAGTATCGCGTTTACATACCCGCACGAGACGTGGAGATCGACGGTGTCATAACCGATTCGAGTCTGTCCGTCGAGTGTATACTGGAAAGTGCCAAAGGGTGCTTTAAAAACGAAACCTGTCCCGATGTAAAGGTGCTCGACTGCAAGCAATTGCGGTCAGCATCGATCATCGGTGGCAAAACAGTATATACCCCGTCAGACTCGTTTCGAGTTACGTTCGCCGGGTCAGCGCTACCAAGCCACGTCTCGATCCACCGGGTTCGTCTCCCTGTGCGATTATATGTGCCTCGCGTCATGAACTGCCTGAATTGTAAGCAGTTAGGCCACACCGCCGCCTACTGCTGCAATAAGGCACGTTGTGGGGAGAATCATGCGGATGATTCCTGCAGTAAAAATGCTGAAAAATGCATTCACTGTGGGGAGAGTCAGCATGAGCTCTCGACATGTGCGGTGTACATGCAGCGCAGGGATAAAATAAAGAGGTCTCTCAAAGAGCGTTCGAAGCGTTCTTACGCTGAGATGCTGAAGAAGACCGTTACCACTTCTCCCATTACATCAAACCCTTATGATCTGTTGTCCTCTGATGAAACCGATTCTGACGATTCACCAGCGGGAACATCATACGCCAATCCTGGGGAGTCTAGAAAGAGGAAGAATATTTCCTCTCCTAAACTTCCCAGAAAAGGTCCTAAGATTTCTTAAAGTGAATTGAAAGTTACAAGCAAACCAAACAGTGCTGCGGAAAAACCGAAGCAAACTCCTCCTGGGCTTGCAAATTTAAAGTCCCAGAAGGAGTTCCCAGCACTGCCAGGAACATCTAAAACCCTAGTTGTTCCTTTTGCACATCCAGTTGATGAAACAAACTCTGGATTAGTGAAATTTTCTGACATTGTGGACTGGATTTTTGAAACTTTCAATGTACCCGATCCAATTAAAATTTTTCTTACAGCATTTCTCCCAACAGTTAGATCATTTTTGAAGCATTTGACTGCCCAATGGCCCCTCCTTGCAGCGATTGTATCCTTCGATGCCTAATTTAACTGCGTATATGAAGGATTCTATCTCTGTCTTACAGTGGAGTTGTAGAAGTATTTTGCCAAAAATTGATTCGTTTAAAGTTTTGATAAAGAAAAACAAATGCGATGCATTTTCCCTTTGTGAAACTTGGCTTACTTCAAATATTGATCTCAACTTCCATGATTTTAATATTATTCGCCTTGATCGAGACACCCCATATGGAGGAGTACTTTTAGGGATTAAAAAGTGCTATTCTTTCTATCGTATTAACCTCCCCTCGATTCCAGGCATCGAAGTTGTCGCATGTCAAATGACAATACAAGGTAAAGAGCTTTGTATTGCCTCAATATATATTCCTCCCAGAGCACAGGTTGGGCAACGGCTGCTCTTCGATTTAATAGAACTTCTTCCCTCGCCACGTTTGATTTTGGGAGACTTCAACTCTCATGGCGTGGCTTGGGGTTCCTCTTACAATGATAACCGCTCCTCTTTAATCTATAACCTTTGCGATGACTTCGACATGACTATTTTAAACAACGGTGAAATGACACGTATCCCGAAACCTCCAGCGCGCCCAAGCGCTTTGGATCTATCCTTATGTTCGACGTCGCTACGGTTGGATTGCACATGGAAGGTAATCCTCGATCCTCACGGTAGCGACCATTTGCCTATTCTTATTTCAATTACAAACGGGTCAACTCGCATGCGACCAATTGACATTCCGTATGATTTCAAAAGCGGTCGAGTCGATCCAACATCATCCACCACTTGAAGAATACAACCTCCTCGCGGGCTTGATTCTCGACGCCGCTATGCAAGCCCAAACGAAGAAATATCCCGGCGTAACGATCAAAGAACGGCCTTCCACTCCGTGGTGGGACCAAGAGTGCTCCAATGTCTACACGCAAAGATCCGACGCGTTTTTGGCCTTACTTACGGTATTCGGAGCTTGATACCAAGCTTAAAAGCTTGGCTAAAGCAAAGAAACGCGGATATTGGCGTCGGTTCGTGAACGAGACGTCGAGGGAGACATCGATGAGCACTCTTTGGAACACAGCCCGAAGAATGCGGAATCGCGTAACGGTCAACGAAAGCGAGGAGTCTCCAAGTAGGTGGATATTTGATTTTGCCAGGAAAGTATGTCCGGACTCTGTTCCTGAGCAAAATATTGTTCGTGATGCGTCTCCGGGCCATGACGCGATAGAATCACCTTTTACGATGGCAGAATTTTCAGTTGCCCTCCTGTCCTGTAACAATAACGCGCCTGGGTTAGATAGAATCAAATCCAACTTGTTGAAGAATCTACCCGGCAATGCCAAGAGGCGCTTGTTGAACTTGTTCAATAAGTTCCTGGAGCAAAACATTGTACCGCAGGATTGGAGGCAAGTGAAGGTGATCGCCATCCAAAAACCAGGGAAACCAGCTTCTGATCACAACTCTTATAGGCCGATTGCAATGCTATCCTGTATCCGGAAATTGATGGAAAAAATGATACTCCGTCGTTTAGACCATTGGGTCGAATCAAATGGTCTGCTATCAGATACTCAGTTTGGCTTCCGCCGTGCCAAAGGGACGAATGATTGTCTTGCGTTGCTTTCAACAGATATTCAGCTGGCGTATGCTCGCAAAGAACAAATGGCGTCTGCGTTCTTGGACATTAAGGGGGCTTTTGATTCCGTTTCTATTGACATTCTTTCGGGCAAACTTCACCGACAAGGATTTTCTCCAATTTTGAACAATTTTTTGCACAATTTGCTGTCCGAAAAGCACATGCATTTTACGCACGGCGATTTGGCAACTTTTCGCATTAGCTACATGGGTTCCCCAGGGCTCATGTTAAAGCCCCCTTCTTTACAACTTTTATGTAAATGACATTGACGAATGTCTGGCAAATTCATGCACGATAAGACAACTTGCAGACGACAGTGTAATCTCTGTTACAGGAGCCAAAGCTGCCGATTTGCAAGGACCATTGCAAGATACCTTGGACAATTTGTCTGCTTGGGCTTTACAGCTAGGTATCGAATTCTCTCCGGAGAAGACTGAGATAGTAGTTTTTTCTAGGAAGCATAAACCTGCTCAGCTCCAAGCACAATTAATGGGTCAAACGATCTCTCAGGTTTTGGTGCATAAGTACCTTGGTGTCTGGTTCGACTCTAAAGGCACCTGGGGTTGCCATGTTAGGTATCTGATGAAGAAAAGTCAGCAAAGAGTGAATTTTCTTCGTAAAATAACCGGACAATGGTGGGGAGCCCACCTAGGAGACCTTATAAGGCTTTACCAAACAACGATACTGTCTGTTATTGAGTACGGGTGTTTCTGCTTGCGCTCCGCAGCAAACACACATTTGATCAAACTGGAGCGAATACAATATCGTTGTTTGCGTATCGCCTTAGGTTGCATGCAGTCGACCCATACGATGAGTTTGGAGGTCTTAGCCGGAGTTCTACCGTTGAAAAACCGCTTCTGGAGCCTGTCCTCTCGAAAATTTTTAAAGGGTCATCGAACTTAATTCTCAAACCCGTTTTATGACATTGTATTTCAATCACATGTCCCAAAATATCAATCCTTCTTCGAATATTCCAAATCGTGTCAACTTATTGAATACTTCTGATTCTACTGTGTTTTTCGATACATCCATGATAGAAGAAACTCGTGGAATCCCGGATCATTTACGCGTGCAGCAGATCCCCAAAATCTTTTCCAATAAATATCGAAACATCAACTGCGACAATATGTTCTACACTGACGGATCACTTCTTGATGGGTCCACTGGCTTCGGTATTTTCAATAACAATTTAACCGTCTCCCATAAGCTTGATAATCCTGCTTCTGTTTACGTCGCAGAATTGGCTGCAATTCAGTACACCCTAGGGATTATCGAAAAAATGCCCACGGACCATTAGTTCATCTTTACGGACAGTCTCAGTTCCATTCAGGCTCTCCGATCGATGAAAGATGTTAAGCACTCTCCGTATTTTCTGGGGAAAATACGGGAACATCTGAGTGCTTTATCCGAAAAATCGTATCAGATTACCTTACCGTGGGTCCCTTCTCACTGCTCGATACCGGGCAATGAGAAAGCGGACTCTTTGGCTAAGGTGGGCGCAACAAACGGTGATATTTATGAAAGACCAATTGCCTTTAATGAATTTTTCGCATTTGTACGTCAGAATACGATCATCAGTTGTCAAAATGCTTGGACCAGAGGGGAATTGGGAAGGTGGTTACATTCCATAATCCCCAAAGTATCGACGAACCCGTGGTTCAAGGGGTTGGATGTAGGTCGGGATTTCATTTGCGTGATGTCCCGGCTTATGTCCTATCACTATAGATTTGACGCGCATCTCCGTCGTGTTGGGCTCGGGGAAAGTGGTATCTGTGCCTGTGGTGAAGGTTATCACGACATAGAGCATGTGGTTTGGTCATGCCCTGTACACCGTGACGCCAGGTCTAAATTAATAGCTTCCCTGCAGGCCGAGGGTAGACAGCCGGCTGTTCCTGTTCGTGATGTCTTGGCGAGCCGTGACCTATCCTACATGTCCCTTATATACGTTTTCCTGAAATCCATCCACGCCCCAGTTTAATCCTATTCCCTTCCGCCTACATCCAACCAAACGACAAGAACACGTTAAGACCCCGGATCCGGAAACAGCAACTAGACCCGCACGATGCTCTCAGGTCCCGAGGGAGACAACCCAATATGCCAGTCCGTAATATCTTGGCCCAGCAGCGGAACATATTCAATATGCTGCTTACCTATGGCGATGGAAAACCATCAAACAACAAATCAGTGCTTTTAATGCTTTAAGTTAGATTTAGTTTCAGCTCGTAGTCGGCAGCGAGGATAAAAAATTTGCTTTTAGTTATTAAGATACTTTAGAAAGTAAGCTACCAGATATAATTGGCGTCGTTAAACATTAAATTGTATTTGTGCCGTGTCAAATAAATCATAGATGAAGAAAAAAAAACATTGTACGCTCATGAAACAACATATCAATCTCGGAGTAAAATGGATGTTTGTTGTGTTCAAAGTTAGTTTAAATATTACGTAACGCAGAGAGAGGGTGGGGAATAGTCTGTTTTTTTTTGTGACAAACTGTTACGCAAAATTGACAACGTAGGAGTCTTTTTAAAAAATAATTCACAACATACTAAAAATCCATATAAGTCAAGAAACAATAATTTGTATCAGCTCTTCGGTTATACGTTATAGTCAGGGGTAAGAGTGGTATGGATAAATATTACGAATTATTACAAAGGGGTGGAGGTTCTTAAAAATGGCAATTTTCGCATCACGTAATATTTGAATGGGCCCTAACATGGCATGTTTCATTACAAAAATGTTATATGCCTTAATTAACATGAAACACAAAAGTGATCTATAACTGTGGTTTATAGACCCCAGTGTGGTTTACAGCATAACGGGTGACAACTAAAAATCTGGATTTTTTTGGAGCTCTTCTAGTCCACAACAAACACGCTCAGAGAGAAATGAGAATATGTATATGAAAGCTCTATCTTTCCTCTTTATGCCAGTATTTTTTGTTTTGTTTTTGCATGCTCAGTACGGTTCAAAATGGCCTCCAAACAAGAAGCGTTCCGCAAGCGCATTCTACGGTTCGCTATAAACTGCACAACAATTTTAGCAAAAAAATTACGGTAAACCATTTTGAAAGCGAGAATCTTCTGGTTTCTATTATGTATGGTTTCCTGCAAACCTCAACTATAATCCACCAGAAAGGTAGTGGAAGACCGGTCACAGTAGTGGACAGAAAAGAAATTTTTCCTTTTTTGTCAAATCGTGTTTCAAGCCTAGTGGTTTGGCTATCGATCAAAATATATACCAGAACGAATGTTTAAACAACATTGTGATTCCATTTCTTCCGAAACATCTGTATGGTGATGGAAAGTATGTGTTTTGGCCGGAGAAAATATGCATCACAGTACTAGTCTAGTCTAGTCTAGTCTTCACTAACACAGCCTTGAAAGGATCCTGGAAAATGATATCCACCATTTAAAAAAAAATGATTTCCATACATTTTTCTTGTCAACGGCCAGGCCTACTGTGTAGCGCAATATAATATAATATAATCTAAGATCGGGGACAATCCGTACCAACCGATCCGTATGTAAGAAGTAATATACCTAATTCGTTGGGAGTGATAAAGCTAAGAAAGTACACTCCTTTGTTAACCAATCTGCTGGGATGGAACATAGGTATTTCCTTCTTATGTTCGGGTTTCGAAACCAAGGATATAGCGCCTTTACTCGCTTCCACTGTTACGGTTGGAACTTGAGTATTAACTCTAGTCCTAGCGTTTCTAGCTTATGGCTATAGCGCCATTACTTACTCTCTGAAAGGAATATGGTATTGTTTCTTGTTATTGATAAAGGAAAAATAAGCTCGGATTTTTGAGCGGATACAGTTTACGATGTTTTCATGTGTGAAGAGAAACCTGACCAAAGACCAAAATGTAAAAGGGTTTGTTACTACAGTTAAAGTTTACAATTTTATTATAGACGACCAGAGTTTTAGCTTCTTAGTTTAGCTTAGGTAAACTGCCCGTAGTTGCACTCCGTGATTGGTCGAACTAACAAAATTGCAAAACGAACCAGCTGAATGGTGCTTCGGACTTGCATTACAATCTCATTGTACAATTTTCACTGGTTCACAATACTTTTACCACTGACCAATAACGCCGCCGGCCACGACCAAAAGGCGGTACTACTTAGGAAGTAAAGGGATGGTGATACTCGTTTTGCTTAGAGACCGCGGGTACCACTGCATCTCTACGAGTATCACAGGAGAGAAATTGTTTTATTTGGAAAGGGCGAAGCTCTGGTCACTTTTTGATGAATGATACTTAATTACGCGAAAACAAATTTTAATATTAAGAAACATATTGCGCGAATAAAACCGATATTTGTTTAGTAAGATTAGGTAAAACATATCTTTAGGATATGCCGTGGTAGGTAATGCGATCGAAAATGTTTTAGTCTCTCGCGCGGATGTATAACGATAAACATATGTTCAAGCAAAGCCGAATACTAAACTGATGATTTTTGTCGAGTTTGCCTGATTCGTGGTATCCGGTATTCCAGGAACAATTGTGTGATTTGTTATTTGCTTATCTCAGTGTCAGTATTAATAAATTCTACAAACCGCGCGATACAGATCTGCAGGAATTCAGCTGCCGTAATGTATTGGTATTAAACATTATTATAGCGAAATACTAAATCAAAATCAAGTCCGGTCTCGTTCATCCGTAGATTTCTCGGAATGGGCAGCCACAATCGTTGTAGTAAAGAAACCGGATGGTAGAGTACGCATATGTGCGGACTACTCCACAGGACTAGATGAGGCTTTGGAAGTTAAACTATCCATTACGGGTTCCAGAAGAAATTTTTTCACAATTGACAGGAAGTAAAGTCTTCAGTCGAGAAAATATGCATCACAATACGTCAAAAAACACAAACGTTTCTGAACAACTATTCGACTCCATTTGTACCCAAAATACGCAACCCAACGAATCCACCTCAGTGTCTTCCAATCGAAGATTTTTTTTGGGATTTTGAGCTCCTTTGGTTCAAAAATAACTGGAGATCAACGAATTGTGAACAGTTGATCGGTAGAATCAAAGGATGCATTCGAAAAAGTGACTTGGAGACCGTACAACGCAACGCTTCGGCGTCATAAGAAAACTTCGTCGGCAGGCCGGTAACGGACCTTTCTCAAATGCTTAATATTTTTTGTTAGTTCAAAATGAATATATCTTCATGAGAAATAAATCGGTTTTTCTTTAGGTTCGTCCACCTTTTTTTGACAGCTGTAGAAAAAAATTACAAGTTTTTAGTTGTGACCCGTTACTACCAAGCAGCTCTTATCCCTAGTATCAACTAGGGTACGAACAACCAAGGGAAGATCGGTAAACCGATAGAAACTTGGTCGTACGCTAATAGAGAAGGGGGAGCTGTTCTCCATAGAGGACAGCGTGTCCGAACGTCTGTTTCCCATGTCAGAAGCGGCTCAGACAGTGATTGATCTGGAGCGAACGGTCGAATTGAGAAATGCTGTATCTCGCCAGCTACACCTAAACCGGCAGCTCCATCGCGAGACTAGACATCGCGGCCCTAGTAAGGCAGTTTGTTGAAAGTACCCTTACCACGAACAATCCAGAAAGCAGTACGAATTGGAACAATCGGTATCGACCCAGGCGAACGAAAAGGAACAATATTTGGAAGCTCGGTACTTGGAACATCGGAACTCTACTCGACCCAGCACGCGTGGCCAGGGAGCTGCGAAAAGTGAAGTCGCAGCCATCCAGGAAGTGCGGTAGCCAAAGACGGGTGAACGTGAGTTCCGAGAGATAGTCATATCGCGGGAACGACTTTCGAATACCACATCTACTACAGTAGCGGCTACAGAGGTGAACGAGACGTCGGTTTCGTGATACAAGGAAAACAGATCAAGCGGCTCATTAGGTGGAGGCCTGTGACTGTTCATGCGTGTTGAGAATCAAGTGAAGACACTTACAGCCTGATCAATGTATACGCACCGACATACGATAAACCCGATGATGTGAAGGAGAAGTTCTATGAGCTCTTCGATAAAAAAAAAGGAAAGTGACCAAAACATGATATAAAGTCATTCGGGGATGCAAACGCGAAGGTTAGACAGGAGCAGTTCTCCTTTCCCATTATTGGTGGACACAGCCTCCATGCTATCAGTATTGAGAATGGCCTGATGTTGGTGCACATCGCAACAACACAACCAGAGGAATGGCAATCTGTAGCACATACTTTGCAGGAAAAAATATTCGGAAACACACATGGCTACCTTCAATGGCGTAGCCTGCTCTTAAATCGACCATATTCTGGTTGAGGGTCGACATATCTCATATATCCTGGTAGGAACGACTCGAGCCCAGCTGGCCACATATACAAGACGAGCACATCGAGGAGGATACGTTAGAACATCCAGAGATTGTCAGCTGACAGAGTTGCTGCTGATTACACTCGGAGAGTTGATGAGTGGATTGATGAACCGGTTGAAGACCTGAACGAACTGTGGAGGCACTTCCGCAATACGGCCAGAATTACAGGGCGAGAGGAGTAGGACACGACCGCAGGAACCACACGCAACACGTGGTTCGATGTGGAGTGTCAAGAGATGACAGACAAGAAAAACTGGGCCCGTGCTCGCACGATGATGTCAATAAATCGTGTGACCCTCTAGATGAGGGAGAGTGATTGAAAGGCTAGATCGGCCGAAAAGAGATTCCATCACCGCAAGGAAGGGAATCTGATAATTGATGAGACACTGGAGGACATGCGATGGAAACACCATTTAGACGTGTTGCTGACCAGCGAAGAGGATAGAGCAGTCGACAGAAACAAGAGAGAAACTGAGGAGAATGGACAAGCTGTGGATCCGCCAAGCTTGGACGAGGTTAGGGAAGCTTGTAAAGATAGCTCGAGCTCATTAACCACAAAGCAGCTGGAATGGACGGCCTCCCAGCCGAACTTTTCAAAGCCAGGAGTTTGCAGCTACGGCGTGCAATCCAATGGCTCATCTTGAAGGTTTGCGCTTAGGGTTTGCAATATTCCCGAGAATAGATTTCCCGGGAAACGGGAATAAGAAATCTCATTTCCCGGAAATTCCCGGGAACCGGGAAAAGAAAAAATCCTTAGCAAAAATTAGATTTCAGATAAAGTTTAATAATAAAAAGTTTCAAACAATCGTTTACAATTCAATTATCAATTGAAGAACAAAATTTATTAAAGTTAATAAAGTTTGCAGCTACGGCGTGCAATCCAATGGCTCATCTTGAAGGTTTGCGCCTAGGGTTTGCAATATTCCCGAGAATAGATTTCCCGGGAAACGGGAATAAGAAATCTCATTTCCCGGGAATTCCCGGGAACCGGGAAAAGAAAAAATCCTTAGCAAAAATTAGATTTCAGATAAAGTTTAGTAATAAAAAGTTTCAAACAATCGTTTACAATTCAATTATCAATTGAAGAACAAAATTTATTCAAGTTCACTCCAGAAATTCTTGAACAATCGTCTATCAATCGCCTCAGTTCCGCTGACAATTTTTCGTTAGGCCCAAATAATGTAGATCCCTTCTGTAAAACTTTGCTTAAGATCGCTGAATCACCGCTGGTGTCCGATTTCTAAAATACTTCTAAATCACCGATTCCAGCTCTTGCTACATTTCATTAGAAACTGAAGAGTCCAATACTTTTAGTTTGTTGACGATAAAGCTGAGTGTTTGGCAGCCAGAGTCTTCGTTGCAAATATTTTCAGGAGAGGGCTTCGATGGCCAATAAAGCAAACGTACATTGAATCGGTCCGTAAATTTCTAATAAAATTCACGTGTATTTTCGTACTAGAGGTCATGAAAGGTTGTAAATTTTCAAGTATATCGGATGTCGCGTGTGTAAGATACAAATTAGTTAGAATGGAGTGAAAATTAGAAGATCAAAAATGGAAGTGATTATGCAGTGTAAATTGGCACAGAAGATATAGTTCGCCATTCGTGTACGTTTTGATTTTTACCAAGTGAACGGTAGTGTTAGTGAAAAGAAAGTGGAAACCGTAAAGAAGGAATGAGGTTCAACACGTCCTCTCCACTGACATCGATTGGGTTTGTGTTTTTTTTTTTATCTTCCGCTGAGCTTTGCGCGCAGCGAAGTGCAAAGCTTTCTTGCATTTGTGGTTCCTGCTGCTGGCTCGCAAAATGCAACTGGAGAGACAGGAAACAGAAGCTAAGTATTGGTTTTGGTGATATTTCACGTCGTGTTTGAAACGGGATCAGAGTGAAATTGTGACTACCTATGTTAACGCACACAGCTTTTCTTCCATTCGATTTGAACGGCATGTGAGCGAGAGAGAATTTGTTTTTTTTCTGCCTTTTGTGCTGCTTACGACCGCAGAGGCACCTTCGAAGATGCCGATTTTCTGATTCTTTCTCTCTCGATCACTTGCTGTGTGTGTTGGGTAGCGCGTTCATGTGTTCATGATTTTTTTTACGTTGCATCAACTTGCAAGTTGCAGTAGGCTGACATGAGAATGTGTGTTCAGCAAATAGACCATCGCACGGTGACGTCACGCACTTGCGTTTGACAGCTATTGGTGGCTTTGTTTGCCTTCGGGCGATGCAGTTTGGTTCTAAATTATAGCAGATCATTTCAGTTGTGACCAGTGATGCCACATACATAGATTTGTCTGCTTTTATACAGATTTCTTGCGTATTTTTCATACAGATATCTGCATGCAGATTGCAGATTTTCTGGAAATAATACAGATTTTTTTGGTTTTCATGGGGTAGTAAATTGAACTTCTTGATGTGGTTGAAAAGCGGAGATTGGCTCGGATGCGGTTCAGCGTGTCGTAGGTTTTACTATATTCATATGCTACTATAAATCTTTGAACACGCTAACTTTCACAAGATCGAATTGATAGTTTTACAATAGAGTTTGATCATCTATCATTCACATGCGACAAATATCCAAGTGCTTCGTCTGTCATGAAGAGTTCTGATCGGTTACGGTCATTTAACCATATTTAACCCTATTATTTTTATGATTTTCCTAGCTTTTGGACAAATGTTGATACAGTTGAGTTTTTTTTTATTCAATAATGTTTAAATCTTGTTGGATGCAATTTTTTGTTTTTGAATTTCAAGGGCTTTGGATGCATGTAAATTTGCCAGTTTTTTAATTCATTAGGATACTTAGCTCATTCCAAATTATATTACAAGAGAAAAACGCGTTGTAGATCTTATATCCTCTAAAACTGCGGTCGGCTTACAGTTTCCGAATAAAGTTTAACGTCTTACGAAATAAAGCTACTCATTGATTCGTGAATGGGTAAATTAAGGTGTTCATGAGCAGAAACGCGTAGAGTCGTACGATACGTAAGGTAACCGAAATTACTTAACCTCCACGATTCGCTTGTATCCCGTCACTGCAAACATGATGAGGTTTCAAACATGTTGGCACCTGGCGCGCTTTCTTGAGTTCATATATCGAAGATCGCACCACTAACCTCGGGAAAGTGCGTGCACGTCGGGTTCAAAATTGAAAGGGTCGGTCAGTTCCTCTATTAGTACAAAGCTCGTTATTC
The DNA here is from genome assembly GCF_029784165.1 of Wyeomyia smithii. Taxonomy (NCBI): domain Eukaryota; kingdom Metazoa; phylum Arthropoda; class Insecta; order Diptera; family Culicidae; genus Wyeomyia; species Wyeomyia smithii. The sequence goes on from NC_073694.1 coordinate 22,266,783, forward strand.
CCGTCGTACTCCTAAAATCAGTGAAACAAAACGTCTTAGATACACAGAAGATAGGTTCGCGAAAAGTATCTTAGTGGACGAGGGCCCATAAATACCGCCAAGAGTTTTATCGTATGTAGAGAAGAAACGCGACAAACAACTAACACAAAATTCCTATACCCGTGGTGCTTGTGGAGTGTGCAGGAGTATATCCGGCCTCTAGTAACAACAAGTATCGAACTAACACCCCTTTCCTTCATTCCTTTGATCTACGTTCTGGACCGGCAGGCGTCGGTACTGATCAGCATGCAGGGGTTATTGGAGATGCACATCGAAAAGCTAAATCCCAAGCAGGAATCACTAAATTCGATTTACAACTCCAATCGATCCTGATCAGTAACGAAGTGGCAACCGGTGGTGATCAATCAAGCTCAAGCTCAAGCTCATAAAGCTGAGTGTTTGGCAGCCAGATTTTAGAGCATTTGAATGCCTTCGTAATTAATGCGAAATCGCGGCTACGACCCAAGTTACACTGACTGAGTTTTATTAATTTATTTATTTCTGGTCGCATGGATTTACGGGTTTCAATTTTCTTTATCAATTTACAGGTTTCAAAGTTTTTGCCAATAAACAAAGTAAAAAACAAGCAACTATCCGCTAAGTAGTAAACTCACTAGCAAAAAAAAAGATTTCTTAATTTGTCGTTTACTGAATAAGACAGCATATATTTTTGACAAATAAATTAAGCAAATAATTCGATATTACACGGCAAGCAAATATTGATCGTCGTTAAAGCAAATATTTGCTTCGTAATATTCACACTATGAAGCTGCTCTACACTTCTACGACGTAAGTTTCGTGTTTTGATACGATATTTAGTTTTATTGCAATATTGTATGGAGCTTTTCCGATGAGCTCGGGAATCCCGGGATCCCGGGAATCAATTTCCCAATTCGTTCCCGAAATCGTTCCCGGGATTGCAAACCCTATTTGCGCCGAAGACAAACTACCAGTTTATAAAAAGGGTCACCTACTCGACTGCAATAATTATCAAGGCATGACACTCCTCAATTCTGCTTATAAGATTCTCTACCACAAGGCGTTTTAAAGACTAAGGCCGTTGCATGAAGCCTTTGACGGAGAGTACCAGTGCGGTTTCCGGGAAGGGTGACTAACAACGGAGCAAATGTTCACCTTGCGTCAAATCCTTGTCAAGTTGAGAGAAGTTAACTTGCAGACTCATCATCTGTTCATAGACTTCAAGGTGGCATACGATTCAGTTAAGCGCAACGAATTATGGCAGATAATGTTTGAACAAAGTTTCCCCACAAAACTGATTCGTGCTACACTTGACTATTTTTTATCATGCGTCAGGATAGCGGGCGTCAGGAGCCCGACAGAAGTCGGTGACTCCGTGGTAGACCCCGTACTCGTTAGATGTTAGATGGCGTTCGAGGCGATGACAGAGGACTATTTCAAGATCGAGTGATGAGTAGACGTATTCTGGATTCGGCTGTAAAACGTTAACGACCTGTCGCCATAGAAGAAGTAGGTAGGTAGAGCACAACAAAAATAATTCAAATTACATTGTTTCATACATTTTGTTGCTTTAATGATGGTTTCGACATCTGGTTGTTTTCATTTGACACAAACATAGTTTTCGTAGCTGTTTAGTAAATTTTTCGTACGTATTTAGTGACGTATTCGTGGGCTTGAGGAAGTTTCCGACGTAAAGAGTCTTATCGAAACATTGCTGAGAAGTATGAGGGTTAGCCGTGGTGCGGTCCAGCCGGTCATTCGGAAGCATCACACGCTCGTAAGGTGGCCGATCGACCGGAAATAGGACCGACATTTTAAAATTGATGCGAGAACGGACTCACCAAGAGGATAGGAGAGACTCACCAAAATCAAAAATTGAAAAGTTTCAAATGTTTTTTTTTTCCTTCTGAGAACGTGAAATGATTTCAGGAAGTTTTTTTTCCAATTATTCATGTGCTTTAATTGTTTGCAATTCGCACAGCTAGTTATTCTGATAAGTTGAGACTCGCAGGACCCTATAAATTGAACATTTGTTTTTCAAGGGCAATCACGTTCAAAAGAGGGTGAACTGCAAGTAATTAAAGTAGTTCTTAACATTTGACAACTTTCAAAAAGTTTCAAGGAAGATAGTTCTAAGAAACTTTGTGCAAAATCAACGAATTCTTAGCATCATTTGTGGGTTATCCAGGGATAACTACGAAATCCCAACAAGAAAAAAAAACGCACACCTTCATTCTACTATTTCTGTTTTTCTCAAATCATTTAATGATAGATTTCAACTTTACAGTACATGTACAGTGTTTTGTCTTAGTACTTAAATTTTACTTTTTTTTTTCGAAAGAACAGACTAGATTTTTGTTTTTGCCTTACTTGATTTCAGTTATAATAATTTAAATTAAAGTAAATTTGGTTTAAAATGCAAAGAAAACCTACTAATGCTTACCGACTAGATCTGGTTTTTTTGTTTAATTTTCTTTTTTTCTGTTTCTCACAAGCTGTCGTGAATAGCCACACACCTACGATTTTTTTTTTGGTTTCATTTTACTTTTGTTTGTTCCTTTAGTACTCTGATTAATCCTACTATATGCGTGTGTGTATTGTTTTTCTTCTTCTTCTTTGTTTCTCATATTGTTGTGTTTTTTATTTATCTAGCGCTTGCATTTCCTTAAACTTTTTTTTTGCGTGTGTGTGTTTGAATTAATTTAAATCTGCTCCCCCGTTTTTCGTTCTATATGAGACTGCTTTGTGTGTCTTTTTTACCACTTGCTTGTCTATTCTACTAGCTTGCTTTAAATAATTTAAATTAATCATTAGTTAAGAACGTGCTGCTGATAGTTATGTTCCATTGGACCGCCGTCGGACGCGAACGAACCGTCGTAGCCGAGCGCTTCGTCCGACGAGTCATCTTTCAGGTGCTCCAGGATAAGGTTATCGTTGCTACTGCTGTTGCTGCCACCGCCGCCGAGCATGCCGAGACCGAGACCACTGCTACCGCTGCCCCCACTGCCACCGTTGTTGCGAGCGGCTGCCGCCGCCGCCTTCATCGCGTCATCCTTCCACTTGTCCATCGAGCGGCGCCGGGCGTTCATGAAGAAGTTTCCCACCGTCGTCGGTTCCAGGCCCAGCTGCCGGGCGATCGTCACCTGCATCTCCTTCGAAGGTCTCTTAGTTTCCTGCGGGTGAATATGGCGAGCGGTTAGGATGCGTAATCAATGTCGTTTGGAGGGAGACGAGTGAAAATCTAATCTAATTGGAACAAATCATCGACCACTAAGTAAAATGAAGTAGGGAAGTTTGCGTCTTATAAAAGCACCACTGCTACAGAGCCATTGTCCAAAACCCCGACGATTCCCAATACTCTGCTGTCTTGTGAGTTTCATCGAAACAGTTGCCTCATTCGATCGGTCAGTAATCAAGTCGAGTGAATCTCAATCGAGTGGCTGGACTGAGTCGACTGCTCTGCTTCAATCTGGCATTTTGACGTAAGTGCCAGAATCGCAAAATCGCTCCAGAAGCATCCAAGCACTCCTACCTCATCATTTCTTTGACATTTCTCAGCTATTTTTCAATATTTTTAAAAACGGCAGCGTAAAAAACGAAATTCGAAAATTTGGCGTTTATGTAACTCAGCCAAGTTTCAAGTGACTTTCTAATACGACATTTTTCTCAACTCGAGAGAGACTAGAGTCATGTAGAGCTAAACGACTCTTCTAACGGCCCTATTTCTATAAATTTTGAAAGTAGTTTAAAGATTTATGTTGAAAATATGGTAAAATTTGACGATAAATTGATCAAAAAGGCGTGATGAGATGAATATAGGAGCGATTACCCTAATTTCAGTTATAATCCTGTCAGCGTACCTACTTCGATTATCAAACTTGCGCTTTCTGGATTTACGATCCAAGCCGGCGTCCTTTTGAAATTTTAAGAATCGCCTAAACAACTTCTGTTTTATGTGGCGACAATTTTGTAGTTGCACCGGTAACGTCATCAGTGATTTTTGTGGAAGAATGATTGAATTTTTCTTGACCGTGGACTTATCCGAAAAATACTCATTATGGAAGAATCCATACACGCAATAAAATTACCAATAATCTTTGTAACACAATCTTTCTGTCCTTTGGTTAGCTAAGAGTTTTGAAAGTTTGTCATTTTTTTAAAGGCATTCTTGTTGTTCAAACGTGTGAGCAATATTTGCAAGTGAACGCTTTTCGGAATATCCCTACGTAATTATTACTCGGGTTTCAAAAAAAAAAATGCGTTTGGTAACACTTACGAACTTTAGATCACGGTTGAATGTTGATTTTCGTTTCACAAAATAGTGAGGTATAAAATTGTAAAATTATTGCAACTGCTTCTAATCGCGAAAAATTTGCCATTTTCAGAAAGTCTGCGCAAATATATATAAACTTATAAATCTATAGAAACTGACCCGAAAAATCTGCGTTTTACAGACAAATTTGTACATTTAGTATTCCTAATGTTGCTAAAACTTTGTTTGAGTCATACTCGGGTTACAGCAGGAAGATAGTGCGTTGTGCGTTTCATCCAACCCGGTGGCATCGGCCTTGTTCCCTGAAGCAGCTGTAAACGACAGTGGCGCTAGTCTCATTTATGTTTTCGAAGGTTTGTTTACACAGCAGTGTGAGTATGATATATGTTGTACGGAAATGGAGGAATGCGCTTGAATCAATTTAATTATTCAAAAAAAAGCTTAGCTGAGCTTTGTAAATGTTTAAAAGTGGTGCTCCTATGATAGCTCATTTACACATACGTTAAAATGTTATTCCTTAGATCATCGCGCGATGTCAGCTACCTGCAAGAGACACCGCCTTTCGCAATCGGCAATTATAAACATTGTGTACACATTGTGCAATAAATACATTACCCAAAAACAAGCACACTGCCGCTGAATACCGACACTGTATGCACGTATGAACATTGCTTTTTTTCGTGTTTCGATGAATCAGCTGTCAAATTACATGTAAAATTGATCCAGTGATCCAGCCAATGCTGGCTTCAGTCAAAAACATCATATCAAGAAGACTGGCATCTCTGGATCGATCCCATATAAATGACAAGCGTCAAATCAAACAGCGCACTCCATCTGTTAAAGGAGGAAGTTTGCCATGAAAGTGGTAGTGGTAATTACATCGCTGAGAAGACAGAGTATGCGTATGTGGTGGTCCAGTCTGTGCGTTCGGCTTGCGCTCGCATCGGCAGTACACACACTAGCATGCGTCAGTTCCACTTTTACTCAACAGACTGCACTGCCAAAACTGTCGCTCAATCTCAGGCAGAGTTCCCAGTCTTCTTGATATGATGTTTTTGCTTCAGTTATGTTGTACGTAAACGTTAGTGATGCCACCGGGTTGGTTTCATCTGTTTTGATTAATTTTGAGTGGAGTATTCGTTTCTCCCTCCCAGGTCTTGGTTTGCACTGTGACCAGGGGTGCTGCATGTACAGAAATATTTGTGTTATATCGAATTTTAGATTTTAGGTTGCAGCGACGTGCACATAAAGCTCGTCGTTTATTTTAAACTCAACCAGACATGCATTTTTCACCATTATCCGTGTTGTTCTAGTAGGGTAAATTGAAATATGGTAGACCCCTTCCCTATAGTGGACCACCCGCCAGATTAATTCATGTGAAAACCCGAGTGATCTTCAAAAAAACTTTCATCGGGAAACATCTTGTCCAGCCAGTCTGCATCACAAACATAGGTTAATAAAATAAAGGGGTCCACTATAAGTTGATTAACCAAATTAACCAGATTTCCAAATCCCAGGATATGAAACTGTTTTCAATATAAATGAAACGAGACGCGGCACTGCGATTGCTCTCCGAAACGGTATTGTGGCGAATAATGTAGTAAGGAGCGTAGATTCGAGAGTTATATGCATGAACTTGGGAAACGAAGTAACAATCATCAACGTTTACGCGCCATCTGGATCTCAGAATAGAGCCAATCGTGAAGATTTTTTCAACCGCATTCTACCCTTTTACTTGCAAAATCGACCAAAATACTGTTTACTTGCCGGTGATTTCAACTCGGTACTAAATCAAAGGGACACTACGGGAGTTTCAAATATGAGTGCTGCTCTAAAACGGGTCTGTGATGGACTAAATCTGAAGGATGTCTGGAGAGAATTAAACTCGCATGCTGATTATACCTTTGTGAGAGGTCGCTCGATGTCCAGAATCGACAGAATTTACGCCTCCCAAGAATGTCTCCCCAATATTCGGTATTGCACGATACAGGTGAACAGTTTCAGCGATCATAAAGCCGTGTTAATGCGAATAACGCTTCCCCTTGAAAACATTCGACAGGATAGACCGTTTTGGAAATACAATAATAATTTGCTAACAAATGAGAACCTCCAAGAATTCCACGCAAAATGGATATATTGGACTAGGCAGAAACAATACTACCGTACATGGACTGCCTGGTGGTTGAGATACACAAAAAATTAAATTACGTCGTTTTTCCGATGGAAAAATCCCTCAGAGTACAGAGTTTCAATAACACCATGGGATTCTATTATGCGAGTCTGAAACATGCTTATGATAGACACAAAGATACAGACTGCTCTGCTGAAATTAATAGAATAAAAGCCATTATGTTACAAAAACAGAAATCATTCTCCGAATCAATGAAAACAGTAAAGCCAGGTTTTTTGGGCGGAGAAGATATATCTATATATCAAGTGGAAAATCAGTTTAAAGAACGAGCTAGTAGAACCATTAAATTCTTTCAAATAAACGACCATACTACACAAGACCAATCCATAATTCATGAGCATGTCTTACAATACTTCAAAAACTTGTACACCGCAGAAAATTTAGAATCAAATGACCAATTTCTTCCAAGCCGGACTCTAACACCTGACGATGTAATAAACAACCGACTTATGGACGATTTCACCGAGGAAGAAGTGTTTGCTGCAATCAAAGGATCTGCCACGAATAAATCACCTGGAAAAGATGGGCTCACTAGAGCATTCTATCTGAAAACATGGCCGATTATCAAAAGAGAGTTTACTGCAGTTTTGAATGAAATAAAAAACGGACATGTAACGCAAGATCTACAAGACGGTATCATTGTGCTAGTGCGCAAGCGTGGAGGCGGCGACGGAATTGAATCCTTCCGACCCATCACCCTGCTCAACGTAGACTATAAATTACTAACACGAGTTCTAAAACGTAGATTAGAATTATTGTCAACCAAAGTATTGTCTCACAACCAAAAATGCAGCAACGGGAAAAGAACGATATTCGAAGCAGTATGTGCAATCCGAGACCATATTGCACTCTCAAAACAAGAACGTATAGGCGGGATTTTGATTGCTTGCGATCTTAGCAATGCGTTTGACAGGGTCAACCACAATTTTCTTTTCTCAACGATTAGGAGAATGGGTTTTAACACAAGATTCATGGACTTACTAGAGTCTTCGGCACCCCATGCCCGCTCACAACTCATTATAAACGGACGTGTCACCGAACCTTTTCATATAAGCAGATCGGTTCGCCAAGGAGACCCCCTTAGCATGCTATTGTTTGTGTTGTATCTACAGCCATTTTTAGATAAAATCGTAGCAATTTGTAACGGTCATAGAGAAGCTGTAGTTGCCTACGCGGACGATATAACCATAATTATTCGTAATACTGAAAAAGTCGAACAGATACAACTGTGTTTCCAACAATTCAACAGAGTCGCAGGTGCAAAACTAAATCTAAGAAAAACGGAAGCATTAGAAATCGGGCCGATAATGCCCAACTGGAACGGTTTCAATAAAAAGAGCGCAATAAAGGTTTTGGGAGTAGTTTTTAAAAATAACATAAAAGACATTGTGTCTGCCAGCTGGGAAAAAGTATACCGATCTACTAACGCGTTACTCTGAATGAATAGGCCGAGACTGGTAAATCTCAGACAAAAAGTAATCCTCCTAAACACATTTATCTGCTCAAAATTATGGTACATTGCATCCGTATTACCCCTACCAAACAAATACGCTGCGATGTTCACGAAGCAAATAGGATTTTTCCTATGGGCAGGAGTGCCCGCACAGAGAGTAAAATTCATCGATGTCATTAGAAAAAAAAGTAAAGGAGGATTGGGTTTACATGCACCAGACCTAAAAGCAAAATCGTTGTTAACAAACCGTTACTTAAAATCGAGGGATACCGAATCTTTAGTTGATCACTACATGCAGCATGACCACATTCCAAATGAATTAAGCTACCTTCACAGCATTAAGCTGTTGATAAACAGCCTTCCAGAGCGCCTTTTAAATGAACCTGAAGCCAAGGAGATATACCAGTTTCAAATACAATCCCTGCCACCTGTAGCCATAACAACACGAGTTGACAAAAACTGGAGGAAAATTTGGAAAAACATAAACCATAAGTCCTTAAACTCGGACGAAAAATCTGCATATTTTCTACTAATCCACGGAAAATATTATCACAACGATCTGTTGTTCCACCAAGATAGGAGAGACAACCCGGACTGCTCTTTTTGCGGGCAGCGCGAAACGCTTGAACACAAATTTGCTAGCTGTCACAACCGAGTAGACATTTGGCACGAGGCGCAACGAAACTTACAACCGATAACACAACAAAATCAATTACAATTCAAGTTTTTTCACTACCCAGAGTTAAACGGAGAGCCTCAGCAAACGGTCGGAAGACTACTAAAAGCGTTCATTAGATTTATAATGTATTCTTTAGAAATTCCTGACAGTCTGAAAAGTATTGATAGCAAGCGAGCGGACGTTTTGATTGACAGGTGCTACGCTGGATTCTAGGAGAACCAATATATCGCCTGGAATTCTGGTTTCGTTAGCATTCGTTTAATGATGGGAATAGCATTTGAACTAATGTCTAGAAGGAAAACACGCAGGTGCAGGCAACAGCAAACTTGGTAAAGCATCCACATTGTCTACGGCTCGGCACGCAACGAATGAAGAATAGAACCACACAGCAAATGGTGCTTTTTTTTAAGGGGGGGATTTGTTAGTAGCTTAAGTATTTATGATAAATATTAGTAAATAATGAGTATGTGTGTCCAATCACAAATGGTGACTTCTCAACACTGTTAGAAATTTGTAATTTTAATTGTTAGGATTTGTTTGCCTTCGCAATTAGGACTTATCATTCGTAGGGATTTAAACACACTTGTCAGAAAAGGGGAATTAAACTTACAACTAACTTAGTTGCTAACTTATTGGCTATAAAGAGAGCTTATCGTAGCAATTGAGGATTGCAACGATTTTTGTCGAAAATTGTTAATAATTTTATTTGACATAGCTTCTAATGGTTCAACACCAGTAAGTCTATGTAATTCGAGTGTACCAAACCAAGGAGGACGCTTCAAAATCATTTTTAGAATTTTATTCTAAATCCTTTGAAGCGTTTTCTTCCTTGTTGAACAGCAACTTGACCAGATCGGTACAGCATAAAGCATTGCTGGTCTTAAAATTTGTTTGTAAACCAAAAGTTTGTTCTTTAAACAAAGTTTAGAATTCCTGTTAATGAGAGGATATAAACATCTCGTATATTTGATGCACTTGGCTTGTATACTCTCAATGTGCTCTTTGAAAATAAGTTTTTTATCATAAATTAGTCCCAAGTACTTAACCTTGTCAGACCAACGTAAAATAGCCCCATTCATCTTGACAACGTGATTATTGTTTGGCTTGAGGAAAGAAGCCCTAGGCTTATGCGGGAAAATTATCATTTGAGTTTAAGAAGCATTCGGACAGATTTTCCACTTTTGCAAGTAGGAAGAAAAAATATCTAAACTTTTCTGCAATCGACTGCATATGACACGAAGACTTTTTCCTTTTACGGAAATGCTTGTGTCATCGCAGAACAATGACTTTGTGCATCCTGGAGGCAAATCAGGAAGATCTGAAGTGAATATGTTGTACAGGACTGGACCCAAGACTGAACCTTGAGGTACACCTGCTCTGACAGGAAATCTATCAGATTTTGAATTCTGATAGACAACCTGCAGAGTTCGATCAGTAAGATAATTTTTTAAAATTTTGATTAGGAAAATTGGAAAATTAAAAGTTTGCAATTTCGCAATCAAACCTTTATGCCAAACACTGTCGAATGCTTTTTCTATGTCTAAAAGAGCAGCTCCAGTGGAATAACCTTCAGATTTGTTAGCTCGTATCATATTAGTAACTCTGAGCAATTGATGAGTTGTGGAATGCCCATGGCGAAATCCAAACTGTTCATTTGCAAAAGTTGAATTTTCGTTGATGTGTGACATCATTCTGTTAAGAATAATTCTCTCAAACAGTTTACTTATTGAAGAAAGCAAACTGATTGGTCGATAACTTGAAACTTCAGCTGGGTTCTTATCCGGTTTTAAAATTGGAGTAATTTTTGCATTTTTCCATAATTTGGGAAAATATGCAATTTTGAAGCAGCAATTGAAAATTTTCACTAAAAATTCCATTGTGCTCTCAGGGAGATGTTTGATTAGTATATTAAAGATTCCATCGTCACCAGGTGCTTTCATATTTTTGAAGTTTTTAATAATTGATTTAATCTCATTCAAGTTAGTTTCAATTATTTCTGCAGGTAAAAAATTCTGGGAAGAAATTAAATCAAATTGACGTGTGACTTCATTTTCAATTGGACTCACAAAATTCAAATTTGAGTTATGAACACTCTCAAACTGCTGAGCAAGTCTTTGAGCCTTTTGTTCATTGGATACAAGAAAACGTTCACCATCTTTTAAAACTAGAATAGGCTTTGAAGGTTTTTTAAGAATTTTCAACAGCTTCCAAAAAGGTTTTGAATATGGCTCCAATTTTTCAACTTTAGTTTTAAAATTTTGATTTCTCAGAAGAGTAAATCTATGTTTAATCTCTTTCTGTAAATCTTTATAAATAGTTTTAAAAACAGGGTCACGAGAACGTTGATATTGTCGTCTGCGGACATTTTTCAAACGAATTAGCAGTTGAAGATTTTCGTCAATTATTGGTGAATCAAATTTCACTTGAGCCTTTGGAACAGAATAATTCCTGGCATCAACAATTGCACATTTTAATGCTTCCAAAGCGGAATCAATATTCACTTCGTTTTGCAAATCAAGCTCATTATTGAATTTCTCTCAATACGAGTTTTGTATCTTTCCCAATTGGCCTTGTTATAATTAAAAACAGAGCTCATAGGGTTTAAAACTGATTCATGTGATGAAGAAAAAGTTATTGGAAGATGGTCAGAATCAAAGTCAGCATGTGTGATCAAATCACTACATACATGACTTTGATCTGTCAGCACCAAATCAATTGTTGAAGGGTTTCTTACAGTAGAAAAGCATGTAGGACTGTTCGGAGTCAAAATAGAATAGTATCCTGAAGAACAATCATTGAATAAAATTTTTCCATTGAAATTACTATGAAAATTGTTCCATGAACGATGTTTAGCGTTGAAATCGCCGATTATAAAAAATTTCTAACGATTTCTGGTGAGTTTTCGTAAATCACCTTTAAAATAATTTTTGTGTTCGCGTGTGCATTTCAATGGTAAATATGCTGCGACAATAAATAAAATCCCAAGTTCAGTTTGAATTTCAATTCCCAAAGTTTCAATAACTTTCGTCTCAAGATGGGGAAGAGCACGATGTTTGATTCGGCGATGAATAACAATTGCAACTCCACCGCCGGAACCCTGAATCCTATCATATCTATGAACCACGTAATTGGGATGATATTTTAATTTTATGTTAGGTTTCAAAAATGTTTCAGTAATAATTGAATTATGCACATTCTTTACTGTTAAAAAATTAAAAAGCTCATTCTCATTGGCCTTCAATGAGCGAGCATTCCAATTTAATATTTTAATTGTTTTATTTGAAATCATTGCTAAATTTTAAATTAGAAACAATTTTAATAGTAAAATTTGTGCCTATTTGAATGGCTTCAAACATTGATTTTGCCTGCAACATGGCGTTCATAAGATCGAACATTGCCTGTTGCAAAAAAGAAAGTTTACCTGCCGTAAAAGGCCCCAGGCAGTTGACATTAGAAAAAATATTTTCGGCAGCAATATTAGCTGGAGTAATAGGTGTACAATTATTTTCTAGCGTGTTTTGCTTACTCATATTAACGGTCATTTTCGAACTACCAACACTAGGCGGTATAATGTTCGAACTACCTGTAACCTGTGCATAAGTTAAACGGGTATGCAAAGGAGTAGGTAAACTATGCGTCACTGGTACGCTTGGAGAATTTAGTTTTGATTTGTTTTTCGCACAGCGGAAATTTTTACTCTCTTTCACAGGACATGTGTCATTTTTGTGAGAAGAGTCTCCACAAATGAGGCATTGTTGGTCCATGTTACAAAACTTTGAACCATGGCCATAACGTTGGCAAACACGGCATTGGGTGATATGCTTTTCACCTCCGCCAAACTTTCGATATAATTCCCATTTTACACGCACGTTATATAAAGCATGTGCTTTTTCAAAAAAATTTAAGTTATTAACCTCACTGCGGTTAAAATGAATTAAATAATTTACAAGGGAAATTCCAGTTCGCTGACTGTTTTCGCCTCGTGATTTTTGTTTCATCAGAATTACTTGGGTAGGGGCTATACCAAGTAATTCTGTCAAAGTAATTTTGATCTCATCAACGGTTTGATCGTTGGTGAGACCTTTCAATACGACCTTGAACGGCTTGGCGCTCTTCGTATTATATGTAAAAAATTTATACAGCTTTTCAGTTAAATACTGAATAAGACGATTCCAATCTTTCAATGTTTGGGCCAGTAAGCGGCATTCGCCTCTTCGGCCAATTTGATAAGTAACTTTGACGTCGGAGAGAAACGTAGAAAGTTCTCTTTTAAAAATATTAAATTCAGAAGCAATAGTTACCACAATAGGTGGAACTTTCTCTTTTTTTTACAGAAATTTCACTTTGAATAGTTTTATTTTCGAACATTTCAATTTCGCCGGCTTCTTGCTAAGGCAGAATATCATATAAATTTTCACTGCATAAGCTAGTTTCAGAGAGAGATGCCTATCTTTTCCTCCCCGTAGCGATGCGTGGTTCCTTTTTTCGTCCTGCCATTTCAGGTGATACGAAAAAAGTTCAAAAATAATACCAAATTGTAAGTATTGAGAAAGAAAGAAATAGGTAGTCTTAAGAAAGACTGATGTAAGTTAACTTCCAGGTAATCTTTAAAAGACACACTGACAAAACACAAACTTTGAAGCTACAGGCAGTCAAAGACCAGTCCACAAGCAACCGAAAATACGTCTGATCAGTCGGGCAGCTCAAGACGCACTGACCATGGTGCTTCTTTTACAGCCACACAGAGCGTTCGGTGTGGATCTGAGTCATTGTTTGTTGGCCTTTCCCTGCTTTATACCGTCTACTTTTTCTGTTTTTGGTTTGCTATATTACACGTTATAAAAAGTGCAGTAGTCATTGCACAATGTTAGCACTGTGTTGTTTTCGAATTTAAACTTCATGGAATAATTGCAATAATCTCAGGAGTGAAGCTTCACAATTAAACTCTGTTTAACAGTATGTCCCAGCGTATATAATGATTTTGTTATGTATTTTTGACTTTTTTTGACAGTATAACCTTCTACCACAGACTAACGGACGTAACACTGGAACCTAGATCCATCGCCACAATAAACGATCATTTCAAATTTTCAATCTAATAAAAGTTATCGCGCGACAACATCGTCTGGAGCGCTGTCATGTAATCTCATACATATTGTGTAGTTCCGAATTTGACACATACACGTACGCTAGCGCTGATGTCGAAACACACAACGCAGCGCGAACACGACAGAAGGTGGTGCTAGTGTTACCATCTTAAAGTACTGGTATCGTCCGAACGATGGTTTTATTGGAAATTTGTTCAAAGTGCTATGTTCAAGCATGGAAAAGTTCACTCACTAGCAATATTTCATGCAAATGTGTTCTTTGATTTATCAGTCATCGTTCAACTATTTCCACTCGCGTACAAGTTTTCCATAGAAACGCTGCTGATTGTTTTTCGCTTCTAAGAGTTCCGAATACCATAGAAGGAGACTGAATGATTCAAACACGATAGTATTTATTGTATCCAAGTTCACTTGCATTCAACATTATCGCGAGAAGCTTTGAGATATTATCGCCAGTGATACAAAATTATGAATCCAAATGAACGTTAGATTGCGTTCAATTGTTTGCTTGCCGGAGCAAATAGGTATCATCAATGCTTACGGAACTTGTAGCATGGTGCATTAGCATCTGATACTTGAAATCACCAAGAATCATCGTGGTATATCACGGTGAAAGCACGACGTGGAGTAGCCGAATTACGCCTACAAGCAACCAACAATTGAAAGAATCATTGCGATCGCTTGAGTGCAATCGTTTACGATTCTTTCGTGAAACACTCGCTATAAGTTGCTTGCTCCGCCTAAAGCAGGCAATACTGAAACAAAATCATCAAAGAAAGCTACCATATATTTCTTTGCTCTAAGTTGTCTCTTGCAAGCTTGAGAATGTGTAACTTTTAATAGCGATGGTTTGCTACGATTGAAAGCTTATAAATAGCACGTTCAGAAATGATACCCGAATGATTGTTATGCGATACGAGTTTTTCCATCCTTGGCTATGTTTGTTAGTCTGTGCTTCTACCATTGTATGAGAGTATTTGTACAAGTTTCTGACGTCTCTGACACGCGTAGTGAGTGGAAACGGATACAAAGGTCAGTGCGTTAAAAACAGTTGTTTCAAATGATTGAAACTGGCGTTTGAAGTTTTCTCATTTTTCTCTTCACATATATATGGAACTACATTTAGTCCTTATGCCAGCCAGAATTTTGTAAATATTGTTTGTTCATTTGAAAATTTGGCGCGTTTCAAAAGAAACAGACAATAAAAACTAAGTTCAAGATCACTGTGGCATCAAGAGGATGAACTTGCAAGTGTCGATGGCGAAAAAAACCTGTACCTTCACCTGTAGTCCTTCCTGAATAAAGTAAAAATAACTTGCAAGTCAACTTGACAGATATGGCTGCGATTCTCCCTTTTCTAGAACTCTCAATCTCTTTTCTGAATTGTTCTCAGGGTCCCTTTTCACTGCTCGACACCGGTCAACAAGAAAGTGGACAATTAGCAATTAAGGTAGGCGCAACAAACAGTGAAATTTATGGAAGACCAGTTGCCTTTTTTGTCTCAGAGCAAAATTCGTCAACCAATGGGGAACTGGGAAGGTGGTCACATTCGGTTATCTCCAAGGTATCAACCAAACCCTCGTGTCGGAAATTGGATGAAAGTCGTCAAGGAAACGGCAAATTCATTACCTTTGGAATGGCTCTGAAAATGGCGCTTGGTATGAAACACTAATTGCATACAAGCCTGCTAAACAAGATACACTATTTGTATCAACACTTGTGTTGAAGCTGATGCTGTACTTCGATGCAATTCGGGAATAATAAAAGAATTTGACTGCAATGACAGTTATAGGATCCACTGCCAAGCGGATAGCCGTGGGTTTGAATCTAGGTAGAATCAGGCGATTTGGTTGTCAAAAAACTTTAGAATGAATTTACTCTTAGGCTCCCCACCACATCCCCCTTCTTCAAGTCGAATTCTACAACACCTCTGTTGATACCCTCCTAACAAAAATAAGTCTCTCTTATAATATTATTGCTTTGAGTAACATATAACAGGTTCTCACGGTGTCTCTGGTGGTCAAAAAAATAGTATCGCTCTAATATCGTTTAGTCGAAAGTTTAAGGCACAGACTAACAGACGTAACACTAAAACCTAGCTCCATCGCCACAAAAAAAACGATCATTTCGAGTTTTCAATCGAAAAACATTCATCGCGCGAAAACCCCGTCCGCGGCGCTGTCATGCTATCTCATACATATTTTGTGATTCCACATTTGACACACGCAGTAACGCTAGCGCTGATATCGAAATACATGACGCAACGCGAACACGGCAGCAGATGGTGCTAGTGTTACTAACGTAAAGTACTGAAATCATCTGAACTATGATTTTATTGAAAATTTGTTCGAAGTGTTATATCTGTTAGTCTGTGCTTAAGGTGTCCCATTCAATATGCTATCAAAATTTAAATGTTCTATCGGCGGGTCTAGAACAATTTTTTTCGGACATTCTTTTTGTAATTGGAAAGTTAGTGAACTGGGAATGTTTCATAAATATAAAGAGCTATCAGGGCTATCCAATCGTACTGACACCTACGTCAAATGAAGATCTTGAGTTGCTCTATAAAACACATTATTGAGGAACGATTGAGGACCCAGCTCTGTTGACAAGAGAAAATGGATACGTATAAATACCATGTATTTGTAGAGAAATGCAATTATCTTCTAATGAAAACACTACATGATAATTCCATTACATAAAATGTTTAAAATGTCGGTTGGCAAAAGTTACTGTTGAGGTTTCACTATAAAATACTTGTACTTTTCTTCAGAAACATGGTGATTATTAGTGCTTTTTCACTTGTCACGCTCAACTGAGTCCTAAAACTAAATAATACGTTTTATAGAGCAACTCAAGACCTCTATTAAAGCCAGACAATGTGTGCAGCTGGGGAAGCGAAAAATAAGCGAACTGAAAATATGATAGAGACTTGGAAAAATATACCGCATCTAGACGGGACTTTAATGTATTTAAAAAATTGATTTTTATAGCATGTTTTTATACCAGTTACCAGTGTTTGTTCATCCATGGAATGATTTGTACACCTAAGTTTTTTAGAAAAGAAGTTAGGGGGGGGCTGAAGGTACTCAGTTTAGTATCCAGTATCCGTTTTTTTTGCAATTAGGTAAGCTAATTGTATAGGGATACCATCCGTCCTGATTGAGCAGGATATGTCCTGATTTTGAAGTCCTATTTGGGCATCCAGATTTATTTTCTATTTTTTAGCATTTGTCCTGATTTTCTTGAGATATTTGAGTTTGTTGTGTGGCAATAGGCAGATTTTTTCAGAATTGCTCGATTTCAGGTCGCAACGCTCACTGCGATCGAAATTTTTCATTGGTTGAATCTCACTAGAGTAATAGAAAGAATCTCTCACGCGTTGACCGTTACCATTAAGCATCTGCCATTTGTTAAGTTTAAGTTGAAACAGTTTACGTGTGTTGAATTTTTAAAGTATCTACTAATGCGTAATAATTCAAAGTGGTTCGATGAAAGTGGATCGTCAGAGATACACTCAGATTTTTTACTAGGTATTTTTCTACACGGATCCAGGAGGTACGTATCCCCGCGTAAAAAAATACTGAGTAAATCAAATATTACGTGTTATATTTGCTCATACTTCGAAGAATGCTTAGTCAAATTTGTGTCCAGAAAAGGTTTCCTGATTTCTAACTTCGACCAGGTGGTATCCATTAGAAAGTTTTAAAGTGCTAGCTACACAAGCCTGTGTGGCTTATGCGAAGCCACTTTTAAGTTGAATCCATGCAATAAAATCAGCAGTACCTTGAGACCAGCTGGAAGGCTATGAGCCTTGTAACTTAGTATAGCCAGTCTTCTAAATGTTTTCAAAGGTACAAAAAAGGTGCGCTCCTCGCACAACTGGTTCGAATGATAACAAAAAACTTGTTATGAACAAATAAAATTTTCTCGGTCATTTTCAAAATTGTCAGAACGAGGTTTCGATAAGATTCATTCTTTGTGACATAATAAGTCCCTCTTAAAATGAACCTGATCTGAGGGAAACGTTAGATACTGTCTGTAACTAATTAATGGGAATCGCAATTTGGAAGTATTGGTGGGATGGAGAGAGGCTTGGTATAATAGCACAGCAACCAGAGTAGAACGGTAGACCTTGAAACGGAACGTAAAACCTGACTCGGCACATAAGACGATACCTACTGTCACTTAGGCAAGCAGAAACCAACAAACTGTGGTTTGGAATCTGGCCCAAAGACACTTTGGAGGACCTAGGTGTATTGCAAGCTGACGAACCTTGCAGTTTGTATGAGGACCCATATACATACCCCACCCGTCATAAGTATAGAATCACTTCACTAAGCATTGCAACACTCAATTTAAATATTGCACCACACCTCCCCCCTCAACAAAAAAAAAAAAAGGTTAGCATCACCTAAGATAGATACATATCGAGATAAATCGTGTTTCCGACGACCTAGAAGGCGGTCTTCAGAATACTTCTTCAGAAAGTCAAGAGCTTCTGGATGGTAGACTGCATAATACTGAATTTCATCGTTACGAGGCACTAGAGTGCATGCAATTCTTCGTATTTTGACAATAACTTTTCTTGCCATTCCATTTTGCTGGAAAGTTGCGGTCTTCAGCAAAGTCGTTAAAAGGTGGCGCTTGTGAACATGGTCGTATATTGTAACTTATCTCACTATTCCGCTTTTCCAGAACAAACTTGATTGTATCTCGACAGACAAAAACGCGCCGATGATCTCTAATGGATTCGACGAAAAAAGCGTTGAATTCTTCAGAGACATTTTAATCGCTGATTTGCTGAATGCTGCAACACTCTAAGCAGATAAAATTAGTTTATATCACTTAAAAATATATGCGCACTGTGGTGTTTATTTTATATCCTACCAAACTATCCATACACCAAGAGCTCCTGACTTCCAAGACTGCAACTTTTTGTGTGGTTGAATTCACGAAACAGAATAAGTGAAAATATTGAAAACTTCATGCACATCAGAACTACGCTGTGGCAGAATTCCGGTCCAGCCTGTAATCTACTGAACAACTTTTCTGAAGACCGCAGCATTCTAACTGGTGGGATGCTTGAGATTATGTTCAAAAAACTCAAAACTATGTGCATACTCGTGCCGCGTAGCTGCTGGACTTAGAAACAACGAAATAAAATGCCTTAACATCCTTGACAACTATGCTGGAGACAGTAACTTTCTAAGTGGTCATAGACGAGATAAATTAAGTTCAAAATTTCGATTTTTCCAATTGCATGTTTTGAGGGTCAAAATCTCATTTTTGAGCGCTTTGAGGCACCCCTAAACCATGTCCGATTGAGCTGAAATTTTGTACAGACCTTTCTTAGGCCAATAAACAAAATGTACATTGTCGGTTTTTGAAGTTCGATTATGACATTTTTTTCATACAGTCATTGTTACCCTATTGCACACCTCCTTGAAGTAAACTTTTCAACAAGAGGAGTTGAGAATAGAATAGAAAAGTTCCAGAAGACGTATATCGTGGGCTGCAGAAAGCCCGATTTTCGCTAATGTGTCAGCTCAGATTTCAACTTTGAAAAAAGTACATTAATGTTTCATAAATAAAAAAGATCATAAAACAGGTAACGCAAGAATAGTTATGCAATTCTAAAAGCAAAGCCATACTTTGAATATCGCCTGAAGCGTCCTTCTCTGCAGATCGGTAAAGACCAGCCGAGGTTTCTTCGTGTGTCCCATCATGACGTTCGGTTCCGGTTCCTCGTGTTTCTTTGCATTCACTGTTGCAAGTGTTAGTAGTTAGTAGCCAGCGAGTTAGCGAGGGTTTAGCATAAAAGTAAACAAACAAATTAGTCACATTAGTACCGTTAGTTCACCTTTCCCGGAGCCGGGAATTTCTTAAGCTATCAATTAACCTGGTTTCGCCGATTGGGTCGCTTGAAAAGAAAAGAGAGAAGAAAATCGGAAACAAAATGCTCCGGTTAGACAGTTGATAACGGTTTTCTGTGTGCGATAAGCCGCAAACATCACAACATCAAGCACAACTACTTACACTGCAAACAAAGCAACGGCGTTCGGCGCCGCAAAACAAACTTAAACGTAGGAACTTAGGAGCTAAAATAAAACAACGAAATAATATGGCGTAGAAAAATAAAACTTTAATCACTTCAAAATATCACAGAGAAAAATATGTGTGCGCTTTGTACTTTCCGGCCAAAGGCCGGCTACACTCGGTGCCAATCTACTCACGTCTTACGACATCTAACATCTAAGGGCCAACGAATCGGTCCGCATACCTGCCAGCCGTAGCGCGGACATCCGCTGGTACTCGGGCTCCTGAATCCATTTGTACATGCGCCGGAACGTTTCCCGGCCGGACTTGAGCTTGGACCATGGCTTCGGGTTCCGCAGCAGATCGGACAGTGTGCCCTGCGATCGGCACAGAACGCGCTGCGCAAAGATGGCCTGCGGGATGCTGTAGCGTTTCAGCTCCGAGCTGATCCGATGCGCCAGCTCCTTGGTGTTGATCTCCTCGACATCGCCACCGTTCATGCAGCCAACGTCACCCATCTTGCCACCCCCGTTCGACAGCGAATGATGCCCCCCACCCCCAGTAAGCGAGTCTTCCAGCTTTTTCTCCTCCAGCTCTGACTCCTCGTAAACATCATCTATAACAATTTCTTTACACAGATTAAGGTCGCTTATGTTTGCTTTTGAACTGAAAGACTTGTTGAGAAACACGCCCGAGTGGTGGTCCTTGACACCGGAACCGGCCCCGCCGGGTCCACCTACGCCCCCAACAACACCCCCGTGGATCACATCCGAGTCGCTCGGCTGATCCAGATATTGCACTGTACTGGTGAACTGGTCGGTGTCATCCTTCTGACGGCCAAGATCCGGCTTCGCCGCCGACGTCAGAAAGCGATCGTCTACTGAGCTGAGATTCGAAGGAATCGGAGAGGCACGTACCAGGATACACTCGTTCTTCCCGTCCACCACGTCCACATCCTTACCCGTCAGGTGGTGGTCCAGTTTGGGATCCTTCAGGACGTGGTTCTTGTCCAACGCGTGGTGAACGTCCGTCGGGGACAGTTCCTGCACCGTGTTGATGTGCACTGGCGAATGGATTACTCCAAGTTTCTCCAGATTGTAGCAGGAGTTGATCTCGATATTTACCCCAACCGAACTGTTGTTCATCCCGGGGAATGCCTCACAGATGTTTCCCCCTATTGAGTAGGCGAACTTATCCGACATGGTCGAAATGGGTGGCAGCGGCTGCAGTGGCGTTAGCGTCGCGTACGACGTATTCGCACTGATGCTTACGGGTGAATCACGGTCGTGCATCGGCGACAGGGTTTGGAAGTCCGACGACATGATCGAGTCCACCGAGCCGGGATTGCCGGAGCCGCTCAAGCACATGTTGATCTGCTGCATGCCCTCCTGCGGATGGATGATCACCGACAGGGCGTCCTGCTTGTGCTGCTGCACCAGAATCACCTCGATCTCCCCGAGCGAGGACTGATCGGTCGGACTGTGCAGGTTCGGATCATTCTTCTGCGTCAGATGCCGGCTGATTGGTGGCGGGGAGTGCTGCAGTGACGAATGGTGCGGGTGCTGATGCTGATGCTGCTTTTGCTTGTTGTGGCCAATGCCGCCGTTGCCGCCGCCGTTATGGTTGGGCGACGATGTCGCCCCGTGCGGGAAAAAACTCCCGCTACTAATCACACAGGGACGATCGTTATTATTGCATTGCTCCATAGTTCGGTTCGCTGTGACCGAGCGAGAGAGGCGTTTACTTTTGCTTTTTTTTTGTTTCTTTGCTGTTTTCGTTTCGGCTTTCGAGACTGTGTTCAATTTACTTCAACAAATTTTGCTTCTTCGATTCGACTAAGTCCTCATGTCCCTGAAATGGAAACGAAAAATAAAATTAGAATTGATTTTAGCTTAGTAGAGGATAATTATGAAAGTAGAAGTGGATTTGGCCAGTACTGAGATAATTAAAATCTGCACATAATAAAATTTGTTTTTTTAGCCAATTTGAGACCCTCTTTCGACCCTTTATAAGGCAGGGGCAACCATATTGCCACCAACAAAAAATAGTTTTTAATACAGCCAAAAACAACGCTATAAAACTTTGATAAAACACCAGTTTTGTTACTTGAGATATTATCTTAAAATTTCGCTTAACCAAAGACTTTTAGCGATATTCTACAACACTCCAGTTTTTCTAGGACTGCTAGAAGTGTACAATATAAGTTTGAGAATCATTTTTATGTAAACGAATCGCTCATAGTGTTGAAACACCTGAAAGAAACAGTAATCATATTCCGCGTTATCACAACAATACTGTTTAAGTGAACAATTATCTTTCCAGCCGTTCCATCCTGTATAGTCCTTTTCACGTACGAATGTGTAAGTGCCACTAGTTGTGGAAAATATTTACAAGTAGCTGTTTTGTTTGCAATGCTATGTTTTTAGCAGCTGGACAAATATTCAGTTGAACACTGATTATGTGTTTTAAAACTTGTTTCTGAATGAATTTCTTCATTAGTGATCAGAAATCGGAAGAAGCTGCTGAACATAATCCACCAAAAAAGTTAAAAAGGGATAAAAGTCGAAGCAACGAGATGCGATGATTTACAGTTTGGAGGAAACAAAAGCAGCTTTACACGGGTGTTCACGTTTTCTAGTGTGCGTAGG
This sequence comes from Wyeomyia smithii, assembly GCF_029784165.1. NCBI lineage: Eukaryota > Metazoa > Arthropoda > Insecta > Diptera > Culicidae > Wyeomyia > Wyeomyia smithii. Next base: position 22,289,192 of record NC_073694.1, read on the forward strand.
TGAAAAGTCACTTATCTCTATACAATAAAGAGTTGCCCTTGTTTCCTCCAAACTGTAAATCATCGCATCTCGTTGCTTCGACTTTTTATCACTTTTTACCATTTTTGGTCGGTAATGTTTAGCAGCTTCTTCCGGTTCATGATCACGAATGAAAAATTTATTCAGAAACGGGTTTAGAACTTATAATAAGTGTTCAACTAATTATTTGTCCGGCTGCTAAAATCCTGAGACTAAAAACATAGCATTGCAAACAAAACAGCGATTTGTAAATATTTTACTCAATGACACACACACTAACACATGCGTACGTAAATAGGTCTATAGAAAGGATCAACTGACGTAGACTTACCGAGTTGTCAGTTAGAATTATTTGTTACGGTCTACAGAGTTGTGCGGGCAGTGCAACCAGATTAGTAAATAGATAAATAGTTGTTACCTAGGTTATAAATTGTTCTTCGACTAAGTTCGACTATAATGACTATAGATAAGTAATAGAAATATATTTGTGAAGAAGAAAAAAAGTAATAGAAATATAATTATTGTTTTCATCAAACCAAAACAGTGTTTCAATAATTTTCATAGCAGATAACTATACTTTAACACAGAGAAGTAAACTTGCAGACTCATCATCTGTTTGTAGACTTCAAGGCGGCATACAATTTAGTTTCCCAAAAAATCTAAATAAGCTGATTCGTGCCACCAAAGATGACTAGAACAAGATACCTGACACTTGCAGAATTCATCGGACATGATTGTCGCTGCGCGTGAGCAAAATTCGAACAAATTTATGCATTGTTAATATGATGTATACTTAACGTCAAAATCAACTGACGAAAAGCCCAAGACATGACTGATGAAAGGTGGAACAATTTTTTCAGAATTCAAATGGACGACTGTACGGTGCTACCATCCGAAAAATGTTAATAATGTGTACGAATGTTTAGTTCTTGAACATGAAACTTTCCGGAAGAATCAAGAATGATCGGTGCATCATTTCTCAAATTGAGCGTACCATCAGAAATTCCTGATAACCGCTATGAACACGCTCTACAGCCAAGTTTTCCACTCTTTCCGAGGTTAATAAAGCAAAAATCGGGTGCCCCGGTGAACCTAACCATATGCACAATGGTGCTGAAACCTTGTTTGCGACATATCAAACTTTAAGTGCTGGTAGAACGGGACCTGAAAATAAATATAACCCCTCAATATAAACTCCCACTCTGACAGTCAATTTCACATTTTTCTTTCGTACTTTGGAGTGCAAAAATATGGCAATAGCATTAAGTGCAAAAAATGACAATATCATTAATCTGCATGTTATCCTAAGCGTCGAGCTAACCAAACTGCTACACCTTTTTTCATATACAAACTTGAACAGCTCAACGATCGATGACGGACTATGCACGATAAATCGGTTTTGCTCATAGTGACAATTTTATGAGAATCAAAGTCATCAGATGGCAGCACTAACCGTCCGAAATCGTATTCAAAATGTATGAAAAATATGGAAGTTAGGTATCTTGGTCTAGTTATCTTTGGTGCCACCCTTGGCGGTTTTCTTTCATGCGTTTGGTTAGCGAGCATAATTTCGGACCCGTTCTTGGCGTTAGACGGACTGAAGCAGGGTGACGGGCTGTCAAGCCTGTTGTTCAACATTATTGAACGTATCCGGTGAAATCCAGCCCGGTCGGCAAAAAAAATGGTTCATGAAATGAACATGAATCATAACACTACGCATAAGTAAATCAAAAATGACCTTGGATACAGAGCTTTCAGGAAATTATCTCGCAGAAATATTACCAACAGGGTTGCCAGACCTCGAATGCTACTGAAGACGGAAACTGCTCATAACAAAAAATTTTTTAGAATGAAGAATTGTTTACGTTGAAGGCTGTTTTGAACAAGTTAATTTTATAGCATAAATAAAGTGTATCACTTTCACGGTGACACCCTGTATATCAGCTGAAATATAGTTGTTTTCTGAACAAAACATAATTATAAAACAATAATTGCGTTGTCCTTCAATTTTCGAATGGAGTATTAAAATTGCTTGAAATTTGTTGAATGCAGTAGGCAGGCTGTTTCATTCAATGGATTTCGAGCAGTTTTCTCCGGCGTTTTCCAGTGAATTTGTATGCTGGGTTAATTTTCTCGGTCAACAGTAATCGTTATAAACGAGGTTGACTTTAACCTGAATTGAAAATTCAAACATCAGTTTGGGCTACTTTCAAAATCGTTTCCGATGCTCTCTTTCCTAAAGGGGGTTGTATCCTAACCTTTCAAAACGTTTTCGTTACGAGCGTTATTAAGCAATTGGGTCTTAAACTTTTAAACGGTTTTCTGATTTTTATATATCAGCTGAAAGAGTGCAATTATCTGAGCAAAACGTGATTTTAAAAAAATGTTTATCAATTTCCTTCGATTTTTGAATGAAGAATAAAAAACTGCTCGAAATGCTTTTAATGACAGTTCTCTCATATATGTACATGGGCGAAATGTCAACTAAGACCTTTCGAGCAGTTTTTTTATTCATTTAAAAATCGAAGGAAAACGATAAACATTTTTTAAAAATCACGTTTTGCTCAGAAAACGCGGCTCTTTCAAATGATATATAAAAACTGGTATAGCTTCAGGTTCCAATTATACGCCAAACTTAAAATCACTCTATTTTTGGCTTCTTCTGGTTCGAGATGCGTTTTGTTTTCTAATCTTTTCAAGCCTTATCTGACGTTTAAGAGTGTCTTCCAGCTACTTTAGATCTATTGGGAATGATTTCAGATCTATTATGGAATAATTTTCTGTTGCTTGCATTGTCTTTTATCTTCCAGCTTCAGAATTTGAGCCTGAATGTAATTCATTTTCGTTTATAATCATTTCTTGGTTGACAAGAATTGAAAAACTAATTAGAGCTCATCAACAGATCGAACCTTTCGAAGAGATTTTAGAGATTGTAAGGCTATCTCGGAATCATCTCCCTGGAATGTTAAAAACATCAAGATAAAATTCGGGAAAAATGCGAAAAACGGTACATAACGCCCATCCGCGATTATTTTTGTTCGAGTTACTCGAAACGAAATGCGCAATGTCACCCCAGGTAAATTCTTTTTTCTGCTACGTCCAGCAGACAATGAGGTAGGCCGGAAAGTCCCTAACCGAACCGATAAATAGAATACGGTATCCAAATCTCGCGCCAGAAAGCTGTACCGCGAGTGTTTGGTGAAGCCGGAATACATCGTAATGAACGAGAGACGTACCTTAAAGCGGACGTCCAGCAGATTCTGAAAATGAAATTTTTCATCGGTAACTCCCGCCTGGATGTTCCAGAAAGGTTCCAGAAGAATATTGGCAAATTTGCTAAAAAGTACTTGATAAATCTCCCAGATGGTCTCAAGGTACGATGCTGGCCTAACAAGCCAGTCGTCGTCAGCGTTGCAAAGCGAGCGAGAGGCACAAGTCTTCTCCTCTTTCCTGCTTGAAAACGAGACATATGCTACGCTTCTCAAGTCTTCTGCACACACGCTTACGAGATACTCTTTATTTTTCATACATTCCCCTGAGTATCAACAAACGCACACCGACACACACAAAAAAACTCATTTGTATTGCTACTCAGCGACTGTAAAAGAGTACGCGAGTTAATGCTTGCAAGTAGGAGTACTCGACTGTGCTCGAAAACGAAAATGCTTTCTTCCCGGTTTTGCTTTATGCACCGACAGCCGACAGTGGGGCAACTGTAGGGTATCGGACTGCTTCGGTAAGTTTTTTTACAGCAATCTAATGCAAAACCAGCCGAAGCATACCGCTGCCGAAGCAGTTCGATACCCTATCATTTTTTTGTCCCTCTGCAACCATCGCAAAGCATCTCGAAACAATTGTACTCGGGTGGTCGTTCTCGCGAGTTGGGAAGTAGGTACACACGAGTACACACGAGGAGAGTAGACCGGAGTGTGTGCATATGATCTCGGGACTCGGGAGTGAATGCGCGCAAGAAAGAAAGCGAGAAAGAACGAGAAATAGCTTGGATGTAGAATTCTCTACTGTGTGAAAGCGGCAGCACCGAGAACCTCACATGAGGTGCTGCATGCTGCTTACGAGCGAGACTAACAACACTGGTCGTCGTAGGTTCGAGTCTCGGCTCGGGGGAGACTGTTAAAGTCAGTAGGATCGTAGCGCTAGCCCCGCAATTGTCCAGTACACTAAACAGTCGGCTGCGAAGTCTGTGTATAAAGAAACAGAAGGTCAAGTTACGAATCGGAATGTAGCACCAAAGTGTATAAAGAAACAGAAGGTCAAGTTCCGAATCAGAATGTAGCACCAAAGCTTCGCTTTACTTGATGTGGCAGGCGATCTGTGGGTGCGTCATATTCAGTAAGCTGTTTATAACGGCTAGCACTATCAACGGCCTTATTTATTAAGAAAAATGCCTCCAGAATCGCTTGCTACTCTCCGTCCGGTTCCACGAAGGTGACACTTTGTTTTTGCCAGATCGTGCCCTTACGTGAAACCAGTGCAGAGATGCCAGATGTTTTTGAAAAATGTCTGTGTTGAGTTTTGATTCAAATCAGGGGAATGGTATGGTAGCCTTCAAGCGTTACGAACATCTATTTCTGTACCGTTTGTCCCAAAACTACTTTTTCTGCTGTCACTGTTTGCTTCACTTTGCTTTGGGACACAATTAATGTACTAAATATCACTTAGAATATCACATACCATGTGAAAACCTTAAGAAATTGCTCAAAACTGTCTGATATGCTATTAATAATTGCAGTCAACATTTAACCGGTTTGCCCGAATCAACATAAGATAAGGGTAAACTGCCCATTTTTCGGGTGCCAGTGCCAGTGATGTTGGTAACGCGTCAAATGTATGGTAGCTGACAGCGATGCCATTCCCGTGATGCGAATGGCCAGGGATCTAGCATACCGAAACTCTTTGAGCGCAAATATGTTAGCCGCTGAGTAGCTAGCTTTGCTCACAGGAGAAATGAACTTTCTTACGCAGGGGAGTTTGTCCCGGATGAGCCGCTTATCGAGCGAAATTGCCGAGATGAAATTTCATCAACGCGCGTACCGATTTCCAGAAAGCGTGAACTGCTTGCAATAAAAGTCACCATTTGCGATCGAAAACTTATTTATTTTACCGAGGGAGTACACAATTAACACATGCTCTTTACTTGACCATCTAGACGCTACTACTTTATTGAACAATTTCAGATTTCGATCAGCGAGATCGCGCCTACAGATTATCCGTTGCGGCCTTATCTCTGTGTGCGTGAATCAGTAGAGATGATCAGTTTAACCGATATCGTTTGCCTATCATTCACGTTTGGGGTTCTAATCCTTTATAGCATGATACAATTTGTTATACAAATTCCAATCTTAACCCTCTAGTGCCCAATGCCGCCATTTGGCGGGCTTCAGTCGAAGTTCCAAAAAGCTTCAATAAATACTTAAAAAATGTTTCTAATGGTTAAATAGTGATTTTATCGAAGTCCGATTAGAAATTAATTTGGGCACTAGAGGGTTAACAGTCTGCAACTGCTCGAAAAACCGGAAAAATGTGCTCGAAATCTCAAAAAAATCTCGAAAAAAATTCGCTCGCGCAGGCAAAAGTCTCTAAAAATCTGCACACATTTTGAGAAAATTGCGCAGATTTCTCGCAAATATAAGGAGACTCTGACAAAAATCTGAAAAAACCGTGGAAAAACTGCAAATATCTGCAAATCAATAAAAATCTGCACACGGACTCCAAAAATCTGCGTATTGCAGACAAATCTGCACATTTGGTATCCCTGAACCAGTGATAAAGTGTTGGTTTTTAACCGAATAAGGCAAATATACCAGAACTTCACCCAATAGAAAAAAAAACAAAAAAACTCTCCAGAAACAGTGCATGGAAGTGACACAAGCGTCGCACAGGATTTTATTGGTAGCGTTTGGTTAATAGTGTGGGCATTTAACTTAGGAGAAGCGATTAAATAAACTTTGAGTTTCAAAAAAAATTCGTCTTAAGTTTAGGTTGATTTGTTTCTACCCTCTAAAACCTTTTTTGACCACTTTCATCTTAACAAAAATTATTTTTTATTCAAAAACCTTCATTTTCCACTTTTCCAGACTGATAGATGGAAAAATTTAAATGATTTTAAACCTCTTCTGGGATCGACTTTGGTTTGGTCTTTGCAAGAGTTGTTCAACAGTTTTGTATCTAAGTCATTTTCTTCGAGGTCTCTGAAAACAATTATAAATCAAATTGCAACACGAGAAAAACGCTGTAGAAAAATACACATTGGGTATTTCGTCTTTAAAATTTGGGTAGAAGTAGTTAGGAGTGTATTGTTTACACTGTACAACTTTTATCGCTGTCAGTTTTACGAAAATTGGAAAACAGGCCGCACAACGACGTAAATTGATTTTACGCAAGCACCAGGAAAAACGTCAACGCTCTCAACGGGATACTGGAACACAACTGAGAATCGAGCAGCCAACGGTGAGTCGTATGACTAAACCATAGACTAACAGAAATGACACTTCGAATAGATTTTCAATAAAGTCATCGCTCGAATGATACCAGTATTTTACGTTAGTAACACTAGCACCATCTGCCATCACCATTTCGGCATCAGCGCTAGACTACATGTACCTGTCAAATTGGGAACCACGAAATGTGGATGAGATTACATGATAGCACCCCAGGCGATGTTATCACGCGATAACTGTTATTTAATATGAAATTTGAAATGATCGGTTTTTGTGGCGATGGATCTAGGTTCCAGTGTTACGTCTGTTAGTCTGTGATTTAAAATTATTTTCATCTGTATAGTCAAAGATAGGAGTAGGTATTACTGCGGGATAATTTCTATTTTTTTTTCCTAGGCCTTGAGAATTTTTGTACGGTGATTTTGAGCTTAAATGGGGCTGTTCAAGGGTTAATTAGGATTTTTTTCGAGACTCTGTGGCATGTGATGAGATTTTTCGTTGTAATTTTTAACCAATTTTTGGCCTTTGAGAATGGTTTCCCTGGGAGTTTCCCCAACCATTCAAAGGAATATCTGAGCCTGATTTGGAAGTATTTTTGAGTACTGTTTTTTTGTGGGCTTAGAAATTGTCTCTTAGAAATGAGTATTTCAGAGTTATATGTTATTCATGAGTTTTTCTCCCATTCAAAATCGCTTTTCTACGACTTTAATCCTAATCTAGTATTGGCACATTTCTTTTTCAACCTAAGAAAGCCATAGGAGCCAATTTTGATGATTTGAAACTGATTTCCAGTTTCTTATTTTCTTTTCTAATTTAAGTTTTATGACGAGGCTTAACGTTTTCAAGTTTCACCAGGACCAGAGAGGCCTTTATGGCATTTGCTAGAGATTCACACTTAATCTGATATACCACAGTTCATTCTATATTCTGAACTACAACAAATCATCTCCGTTTTCATCAGCATAAAAGAATGTAGATTCAGCCAAAAATCTGTATGTTTTTGCGAATATCTGTAATCCGTGCATGAAAATTTGTTATAAAAACATTGTAAGATAAATTTGAATTTTGAACACTTCTTTGATTATTTTCCTTCATAGTCTTCTCAGAACAACTGTTCGCCTTGTAAATTCGAGAATCTTTTTTTTTATTTGGCTTTCACTGGACTTTACAATTTTTGACAACCTATTTCAAAATAGTTTTTTACAGGTGATTTCAAGTCTATTTTGAAACATTCATTTTGTACATTTTGCAGGTCTAGTTTTATTTTCGAGCCCTACGAGCTTTTCAAGCAATTTCAATCGTAATCAGAGCCGGATTTAAGGGGGAACCCAGGGGGCCTGGGCCCCGGGCCCTCACATTTTTGGGGTTCCCATCAAACGAGAAAAAGTTCTATTCTCTATCAAAAATGAGATTCAATCAAAAGTACAATTTACAGCAAGAAAATTTGAACAGACCATTTCAATCTGATACTTTGCTTCAGTGTTTTTTATTCGCGAGCGCCAATATCACAACTACATCCGTAAGAGTTCACCTTCGATTCTCTTGGAATGACACACATTAACACACCATTTGAATTGAAGCAGCGCGCATGGGAGATCAAGCAGGAAAGAAAATAATCCACAAGTTTTTTAATGCATTGCTGCTGATTCCAAAAACAAGTTTACTTGTTCGAATCAGGGATACCAGATTTGCGTTGCAAAATGCAGATTTTCAGAGTCCGTGTGCAGATTTTATTGACCTGCAGATGTGTAGTTTTTTCCTAGTTTCTGTAGATTATTGCCAGCGTAGCCTTATATTTGCACAGTCTTTCTCAAATTGTGTGCAAATTTTTGCCTGTGGATCGCATTTTTTTCTTCAAATTGCGGTAGGTTTTTTTTTTCAGATATCAAGAAAAAATTTCCGGATATCGATCAGTTTCAGATATCTTTCGAAAACATCTGGTCCAAATCATTCGACAGTTAGATCTGGTTGTAAACAGTGAGCAAGAACCGAATTTATTATTACATTTATTCAAAATGAGCGATCGCCACAAAACCTCGCGTATATCAAAGTGGAGCTCAAAAAAGAAGTTTACATGAAGAAAAAAATCAAAAACTCGTCAGTGCCTTGCAAAAATTATTTTATTTAAGGATTTATTTGAGCCTAATGATCTCGAACGCAACTGGAGAAAGGTCTTTTTCGAAGATGAAACTGATTGAAAATAGGTTGCGTACGACTATGAAAAATGAAAGGCTGTCAAACTTAGCATTGTTAAGTTGAGTGTACAATATTCTGAAGGAGTTGAATGTTGATTATTTAATCAATAATTCCCTCTGCAAAAAAAACTCGTAAGAAAAAGTTCTAGCAAATTTTTGGTAACTTTTCAATAACAAATAAATGTTTTTAACTCGTGCGATAAAAAAACGGTTTTGTTGTATTTTGGGGCCCCACTGTAAACTGGGCCCCGGGCACCCACAATCGTAAATCCGGCTCTGATCGTAACTGAATTTCAATGTGGTTTTTGGCGTTTTAAATTCAAGAAGCGTTTTCAATGCTATTTTAGGATTTTTTTCTGTATAGACATTCGACTATCAGAAGCCTGCTCACAGTAATTTTGGGCTTGATAAGAAATATTTTTTAGGCTTCATTCACAGGCGTATTATGCTAATTCAAAGGATGATTCATTTTTTCCCAGGGTGAATAATGTTAAGAGATCTTTTTTGGATTTTTTTTTTGCCCAGTATGAAATTTCCTTTCGGCTAGATTATATTTTATCTTTACAGATCCCACATAAGATAATATTCGGGAGGCTAATTTAAAAGATTTCCTCGCTGATCTTTTGAACTGTTTGCCACACAAGTGAATAAGGATCATTCCGAGTGCTGACGGTTTGTTGGAAACCCAGTTTTAAGGCTTATAAACCTCAGTGCGTGATGTAATTTGTAAGTTTAGTTTAACATCATGTTGATTGTTTGATTTTCCCTAAACTTTGAAAGCCTAATGTGGGATCTATATTAGTTATATTTAAATAGTTATATTTAGATAAAATGTCATCCCTGAAAAGGTAGAGAATCATATGATTCACGGATCTTTAGGATAGGGGTTTGCTTATTTCTTTTTTTTAAATAGTGTAGGAACTTCGTACTAAAAATGTACAAGTGACCTAGAAATTGACTAAGTTTTTTTTTATAAGCAATCATTTTGCACAACACTTCTAGGCAATTACATAGCAAAGTGAAAAATGTAACATGTTTTAGGATCTTAGTACTATCAAGACATCACACTTTATTCAAATAAGAATAAACAGAAGACAAAATCGCAGTCCTCGGCACAAGATCTAAACAAATAATCACTCCTACTGGTAATATAGTTATCCCAAACCATTGGAATATTTTGTAGTCATTTGTTATCTTACGCACGTAAAAGTTGCTACAAAATTCTACACACCGAATATTTAAAACAGTCTATTCCGCTTACTAACGCGCTCGGCTCCGCTTTTTTAACCAGCATGAGCACTCGTTTAGTAACCATTGAAACGAAAGCCAACATTCTCTTCGTTCCCGTAGTAGTTTGCCACTTTTGATTCATAAAAGCCTTCTTTTGAGGTTACAGAGAAAAAAATAACACAGAATGTACACTGCTTCGCTGCAACCCTCACGTACGCACTTTATGCTTTCCGTGTTCCTTCCTCCAGCATGAAACGGTTCTTTCACGCGCACACACACTCAAACTTTTTCGTTTTTTGCTCGTTTATCCTTAACATTTGAAAGAGGATTCTAGAATCATCATCCCCGCGCTTAAAACGCAACTTTGTTTCCAACTTTTTTCCTTCTACGTTCTTCGCGTTTTGTTAAAAACAATAATACTTGCTTCACCCTGACAACTAATCCTGTCCGGCTTAGTGCCGACCCGGAGTGCCCTCCGCAGTCCAGCGAGAACTTGTTTTGGCCACCATTTTTTCCACCGTTTCGCACTCTCTTTCTCGCTCTCTACACGGGCAGCAGCAATGAACTTTCCTCCAGGTGCATTGAATTGTTGATGATACCTTCTCGCAAGGTACGGAACTGCGATTTACATAATTCTCCACCCCCTCAACAACACCACTGTGTGAGCACTTTCGTCGTTCCGTTGGGTTTCCAACTCAGTAAAACCCACTACCCAGTAGTTCTCACAGGCCGAATTAACACTCAAAGAAACAACACTGAAATCGTGCGTATTGCATACTAATTTTTCACCACTTTTTTCTTCGTCAAAACCCACTGGAGGAAACCCCGAGAAAAAAACATCTGCCCTCCGTGGTTCCTTTTACTTTGCTTTTTTTTTTTCTTCCTGTTCTTTCTTCTTCACCACACCGTCGACGTCGACGTTTTTGCTGCTCATTCACTAGAGGACAAGCACTTTACAAGTGCGGAGGGGGAGCCCCCGATTATGATGAGGGGATGAGAAAACTTTGCTGCAAAATTACACTTTTTCACGGCAGAAACGCTGACTGCCTGGTTTTTTTTTTCTGCGGCCAATTGCGGCCCCCGGCGAATGTCCTACCTGGATTCATTGTCCGCTCTGGCGCGTTCGCTCTCCGTGGATCCTTCCGGGACTTGTCCACACACTAGAACCGTGGCAGGTGGGTGGAAATTTTGCTGCAATAACAGTGTTCCACCATGATAGTATCCTGACGTGTGGTTGCTTGCTTGCTCGCTTGCTTGCTATAGTCAGCAGTGCTGCGCTCGGTCGGTCGGAGTGGAGTCGCGAGAAACGAGAAAATGGAGTCGCTCGATGAAAAGTCGAGTTTTTTTTCCCTCGGTCGACCAGGACGACTGCGGAGCATGAGTGAGTGTTTGTGGGTGTGCGTATTCTTTCGAGCTTGTGCGCGTCCAGCATGGATGGAAAACGGGCAGGGTTGAACGGCGAAACAATCGACGAAGAAGGGGTGTACGATTTGTTTTAGGGGTTGATTTCGTCGGTTTTCCGCTAGAGGATTGTCTCGAGTCGACATTCGGCATTGTTCTTCACTGATGAATCAGGCTAGATAAGGTTTTACTAGCAGTTGAAAATCAAATTTTCAACATTTCAGATTGATAGACTGGATTTTTATTCTTTCCTGTTCACAAAATCTCAAAACCCTCATTAAACCTGGCCGCCAATAATGAATTCATAATTTGGCGAAAATTGATGAGCCTCTCAATAGACTGATTGATTTCAATAGCCAGATGAACAGCAGGAATCGTTTGACGATATCAAGAGCGATCTGTCAAGATCACTTAGTCTGGGATGCCACAACGTCGATCTCGGTAGACGCAAATCCTGTAGCTTTAGGTGCTATTCTGATTCAAATAAACAACTGTGGTGTTCAGCACGTTGTATTCTACGCATCTAAGTCCTTGACTGATTGAGAAAAGATACTGTCAAACAGAAAGGGAGGCGTTAGCAGCAGTTTGGGGAGCTATTCAGATGGACCTTTGGGGAAACATTTCGACCTAAGTACTGATTGTAAGTTGGTCGAAGCCTTGAGAAGACTCTAAGTTTTTGATTATACTTTCAGGCATACACCAGGCGAGAAAAACGTGACAGATGTCCTATCGCGACTATCAACTGTAAACCCTACACCGTTCGACCTCTCGGAGGAGCTATTTGTCAATGAAGTCGATACAGCAGCAGCAACCAACGTAACGATCAAATGGGAGGAGATCATTGGTGTTCCGAAGAATGATGAGGAGATACAACAGAACGGGAGATTATTCAAGCTGCCTCTTACCTATCGTATCATTTGTAGGGATGGGAAACCTATCGATAATTATCGATAGTATCGGTAGTTGCCGGTCATCGATAGAATCGTTTAACTTTCAGCGTTATCAAAAGTTATTGATATTTTCCTCGAATTGCATTCATACTCCACAATGATGCTAGACAGGACCGGATTTAGAGGGCCCGTGGCAAATTTGTTTGTGAGGCCCTCTTCTCTTAAAGCTTATGAGGCAACGTTCTGGAAAGTGACGGGCAAAAAAGGCCCAGGACTAGGGGGCCCCTTGAATTGGGTGGCCCGGGGCATTTGCCCCCTCTAAAATCCGGGCCTGATGCTAGAACTGGAAAAAATGAATTGGCCTTGCCATTGTTGGAAAAGACTTCGATGCTTGTTCGCTCTCACACGAAATCCTCTTTCAAATTGCTAGAAAATTGAGAGATAATCATTTTCGCTCATTCTAACTTGTACGGACAACAACGAGATTTCGCATAAATGCGAATTATGTATGCGAATAAACTTTTAAATATTTTTCTTGTTCACAACGGAAGCAACATTTTGTTGTTTTTATTCATCTGCTTCCAGTTGTCAAACTTTCGATAATTATCGAAAGTTATCGATAGTATTATGAAATTATCGATAATTATCAATAGTCATTTTAGTCGATATTTCCCATCCCTAATCATAGAACTTTTTGACAGCTCCGTCACGCACACTAAATTCGGGTTGTTTGCCTCATAAATGATTTTTGCTCAACTCTACCGTGGTTAAGTAAATCGAAAAATGTAGTCTTTTTTGAGTTGCTCGGTACTAGAAATCAAATATTCATTTTGTAAGATACTATCCATAAACAAATCACACAACCTGCGCAGCAATGAGTTAACTTCCAAGTCAGCGGAAGAAAATAATAATTTCGCAGTCAATGCAGGCATTTTGACAGCACTTTGTTAGCCTCATTTTCCATCCGACTTACACGGTGTAAAGTGCACCAATACATGCACGATTGGAAAGGTCTATTGGGCCAGAGCTTTGGCTAGTGGGAAACCTTTTGATGCGAGGTAATCGTCTGATCGTTCCGCAACCTCTTCGTAATAAAGTTCCTATCTCATGAAGGCTATCCCGGTATGGCGGCCTAAAATGGATGCCGAGATTGAAAAATTTATGAAGAAATATAAGGGATGCACTCTCGTTTCCGCTTCGAATGTTTCCGAACTAAAACTCGCTGAGATCTATTATCTGCATCATGGGAGGATGCCGCTATAGATGTCTTAGCTCCGCTTCCTGAAGGCCAATACTTGTTAGTAGTAAAAAAAAACACTATAGCCGATTCGTTGAGGTATGTGAGATGATCAGTATTTCAGCAGCGTCTACAATAGCAGAACTTACAGTCATATTCAGCTGATTTGGATTTTCTCTCACCTTGACAGCTCATAGGGCTTCTCAGTTAAGCGATGAATGTGACGAATTTCTAGCGTTTTGTCATACACATGCCATCAAGCTGATCAATACAATACCTTACTGGCCCTAGATGGCCGGGAAAATAGTGACGAAAAACAGGACGATACTTGAACGACTTCAAGTTTTCCAGGAACTCGGTCAAGATTGGTGCAGTAAATTACAAAAGTTCCTTCTTCCATAGGTGCCTCCTCCTATTCAACGACTGGGCGATCACCGGCTGAGCTAATGTTCGGCCATAAGATCCGTACCAAACTTCCACATCTTCCAAGATTCTGTGCGGATGATGAAGAAACGAAAAACCGAGACAGGATTCAAAACGAAAAAGGAAAGGAGTACAGCGATATGAAGAGAAGAGCTAGGGAAAGTGATTTAATGGTGCGATACCGTGTACTAACTAAAAGGATGAAGAAAGATAACAAGCTTAGCACGGAATTCATAAATGAACAGTTTATATTTCTTAACACTTGCGTGCCTGACCCTCCAGAGCTGCAAAAATAAAAATTCTTCCAGCTGCCATTTCGCAAAATCTCAATCAAATTTGATCCAACCTTTTTTGAAAGATCACAAATTTCTCATAGCTATCGGAACAGTAGGAGACATTTCAAAATTTTATGTAGTTCCGGATTTATTAGGGAAAACCGTGGGGTAAGTACCCTGCCCTGTAATCGAAACCTTGATTGCGACTCATCAAACTTCAAGCTTTTGCACTAAACAACACTGTTGGCGATTGGTATTTGGCCACTTGGACATCTAATAGCCACTCGTAGTCGAGATCCGAGAATAAGGTGATCCTGTGGAAGTAGCTGTATCCACAATGCACAACGGTCCAGAAACCGAATTTAGGGGGAAATTTGGGTATAGAGCTCTATAGCAACATTTTAGAGAAAAACTTTCCTCTACAAAGTTGTTACAAATGATGAAGCGCTCATTGAAAAATTATCAAAAATTAGGGTGACCAACATTTTCGATGCAATCAAGTATCTAACTTTTTTATCTTTGTAGATAGAAAAAAATTTGTTCTACAATATTATAGCTCCATTAATTTTAAGTTACTTTGTAAAAAAAGTTTTTCTCTATCTTTGAAAACAACCGATTTATATTAAAAAAACATATTTTACGCTCTAACATTTTTATTTCAAGTGTCATCTCAAAACTGTCTTTGAACAACTTTTAGAGCTTTTTAAGAGAAACAATTTGCAATGCTGATATCGTAAATATCTCAATTTTACTCAAAGTTATTAATATTTTTCATCAAAATATATGCGTTTTTAATTTGTATGTCATTCATTTTGGAGCAAACATAAAAAATATCTCTTGGTTTCATTTTAAAGGGCATACTTGAATCTATAAATGGAGGAACTTTTAGAAATATGTAATTTGTTTATATTTAATTAATTTTAATTAATAATTTCATACATTTTGCATATAAAAGCACCCAGATTTAGTTTCTGGTATTTTTTCTCATAACTAGACGTAATTACCTTTAATTTGACCCAAAAAGATCGAAAATCGATCAACTGGTTTAAAAGTTATGAATTTTTTTAAATAACATACATCGAATATAGCCGTTTTTTATGGTCACCCTATTTCGGAGCTGGTCCCCATAACAATCCAACGAAACAATACGGGTTTGATTATTTTCAACATAGATGCATCCCTGCGATTTTGAGCACAATTGAAGCACTTTGTGTGACCAACTTCGAAATAGGGTGACCATAAAAAACGACAGTGTTCGATGTATTGAATTTAAAAAAAAATCATAACTTTTGAACCAGTTGATCGATTTTCGATCTTTTTGGGTCAAATTAAAGGTAATTACGTCTAGTTATAAGAAAAAATACCAAAAAATAAATCTGGGTGCTTTTATACGCATAATGTATGAAATTATTGAAATTTGCGTCTTGTTTTTGAATTGAATTTACTCAAATTTAAAAAATAAAATATTCCTAAAAGTTCCTCCATTTATAGAGTCAAGTATGCCCTTCAAAATGAGACCAAGAGATATTTTTTATGTTTGCCCCAGAATAAATGACATACAAATGAAAAACGCATATTTTTTTATGAAAAATAATATGTAATAACTTTGAGTAAAATTGAGTTATTTACGATATCAGCGTTGCAAATTGTTTCTCTTAAAAAGCTCTAAAAGTCGTTCAAAGACAGTTTTGAGATGAAACTTGAAATAAAAATGTTAGAGCATAAAATATGTTTATTCAATATAAATCGGTTGTTTTCGAAGATAGAGAAAAACTTTTTTTACAAAGTAACTTAAAACTAATGGAGCTATAACATTGTAGAACAAATTTTTCTTCTATCTACAAAGATAGAAAGTTAGATACTTGATTGCATCGAAAATATTGGTCACCCCACAATTCTTGATATTTTTTCAATGAGCGCTTTATCATATGTAACAACTTTGTAGAAGAAAGTTTTTCTCTAAAATGTTGCTATAGAGCTCTAGACCCAAATTTCCCTCTAAATTTGGTTTCTGGACCATTGTGCAATGGTTCTGAAATTATTGTTGCCAATATTGGTCCAGGTCAAGGTTGCATATTCAATTTTAGGTTACTTTTTCGCCGCGTGCCGACAACTCGGTCCATGAGTACAATTTAGAAATACGATGTATGACAAACTTGTAGTCCCTAAGTTCGTCGAATAGTGTAATGCTCTAACTCTCATGCCTGAAGCATAAGAGCCCATGTTCAATGCAAAATTCAGTCAATATTCGCGGTGAATATTATAATATTCACCGCGAATATTGGCTGAACATCCCGCTGAATATGGGCTCTCACGGTTCAGGCACAAGAGTTAAGCAGGCATTAGACAAAGCAAACATTTGCTATTTTTGGTACGGATTTTATTTTGTGCAAATAAAATTCGTACCAAAAATAGCAAATATTTGCTTCGTCTAATACCTGCTTTAGAGCCTTGCTTTCTTCAACAAACTTGTAGCATTACTTTAGGACTGCAAGTTTGTCGTACGTCAA
Source organism: Wyeomyia smithii (assembly GCF_029784165.1). Taxonomy (NCBI): domain Eukaryota; kingdom Metazoa; phylum Arthropoda; class Insecta; order Diptera; family Culicidae; genus Wyeomyia; species Wyeomyia smithii. The sequence continues at coordinate 22,305,829 of NC_073694.1, forward strand.
GTTTGAAAATTGTTTTTGTGGAACAAGTTATCGGCACGCGGGAAATTGAATGGAATTGACACCCCGAAATTAGATATGCAACCTTGGTCCAGGTGACCAAATATACCTCGAGTGATCATCAATGATCTTGTTTTACAAAAACTTAAGGTTTGATATGCCACAAGCAACGGTTCCCCATTATGAAACCGGTACTACGGAAGATTTCGGTAATGTACACGTTACAATGAAAGTTTTGACGAAACGCCGCTCGCGAAGTTGGGAAACGTGTGTGACGACGTAGGAAATAAGTAAGGAATCAAAACATTGGCAAACTTCTTACAGTGCGTTATCCAAAACGTCTACAATATATGTCGATTGAGAGAAGCTTTGGAAGAGGCTGAGATACAACATGGAAATGTCAGTGGAAGCTGCGGGAGGCATGAAGCTTGGCGCTTATGTTAGAGGTACGCCCTCCGATCTGAATATTATTAACGTCCTGTGTGTTCCAGACCTCGCTATCTAACTACAGGCTGTAGCGGAATACCAAATCTCATTTACCGACAAATGGTGTGAGGTGATGAACACTTTCCCTGGAGGACATGATTTTAGTGAAGTCAAGTAGCGAGAACCAAATATGGTTCGAGCATCTCAAAATCGACAGCAAGAAAAGATTGGCTCATTAGTGGGGGTTACCCTACACACTAATGTCGCCAACTGCAGAAGGCAAAAAATTATCGACCCTACTAAACGCGACAATATCGTTCACAAACGAAAAAACGAACGAATTTAAACAAATTTACGTAAACGGTTTTCAGCGCAAATGATGAGAACTGTCATATTGGGTGCACGCTCCTGCGGGAGTGTCCAAATGCGGGTAATTTTCACTTATACACTTTCTCGCAGAAGTACCCAAAATGAGGTAAATTTTTCACTCGATGCTGAAATTGTAACCGCACAGGTTACAGACTGCAATAGCGACCGGTATAGAAGTAAAAGACCATCCATTAATGATGTCACGCATTTAGAAGAGAGAGTGGGAGTTTCGATAATTGTGAAATTTTGTGACCTTTGGGGGAGGGCGGGTTAATTTGAGTGTGACATCACTTTTCAACTCAAAAAAAATAAAAAAAGACACATGCCTATACCACAGAGTTCAAATCAGAATTACTTATTATACTTGCATCATTCATTCATAGTTCACGATCCCGTTTTTGTTTAAGATTTGATTAAGATAAAATAAATGACAACTTTTTATTTCGTTCAAAAAGCATAATGTTAGTTAGTTCTGTTTTGCCGTGCATGTTTGCATTACAGCGCAATTTTATTCATTTTTAAGTCTCTCTCAATCCTACTAACATGTGGAGAACATTTGGGTTGCGAATTGATTGAAGAAAAGGAACTGAATATAGATGGTCTTTCAGGAATCAGTAATGATGCTGCAGTTACTGTCTCGGCTTTCTATGTCGTCAATATGCGACTCCATCAACAGAAACCTTGGACAAACGATTAAACACCATTTCTAGTTATATTTTCAATCTTCTTTTCCTTTTAGTTTCAGTTTTTTTTTTCAGCAAAATCGTTCTAATTCAAAAAAATGCATTCTATACAAATTTCTCAATTTTCAGTCAATTACAACCAAAGAAGGGAGAGGGAGTATAAAAAGTCCAGTGCGGGTCAAAGAACAGAAAACATCGTTGAGTGGCTAAAGATATATAACGTTACCATTTTTTTGTAAATTAAGCAGATGCGTTGAGGACCTTCGAGGAATCCAGGTTCTGCTTGGAAAATCAAACAGAGAGGAGAATCAAATGACTGAGAACCGGCAACGAGACAGAGTATATTTTCGAGAAGTTCCAGTCTTTCCTGAAGGAGAGTGGAATATGGCAATTGAGAAGAGAGTGCGATGTTTATTGCAAAGACCTAGTCGTACTAACTGAGAACAACTAAGATCAATTGAAAGCCGAGAAAATGAAAATGAAACATACGACATTGAAGATCTAAAATTCGATGATGAAATTCAACCAGTATAAACTGAAGATGAAATTCAAGTAGAGCAGCCGGAACCGTATTTTGTTGAGCTTCTGAAATTGGCCGTCTGCGCTCTCTTCTTCCGAGCCCAGTGACTTGAGGCGCTCATTCACAGCAAGTTTTAAAAAGCATCTGAAGTAGATAGAAGCCTGCCGCAGCTATATTCTTTACAGGGTCAAAACGAGCCGTCTCAAACAGTCCAAGAAACATTGGAGTAAACTGATCGCAACGAGTAGATCGAAGCAATGTAGAATTAACATCGTGTGCTGACCAGCAATAAGACGTAGCGTTTAGTAGAGGCTTTTAAAAATACGCATACGAGGTACTAGAAGATCAGCAGGCAGCAGGCTTGATCCATTTCCGAGAAGGGTAGATAGACGCTCCGATTTATTCCATTGGTATCCGAATGGGTCGGGAGGCGTGATTGAGAAGTGATCTGCCACTTGACACAAATACTGTCAGGCTATGGTTAAGGCAGTATCTATCTGAGAAAGAGGCGCCAGCTCAATGACAGTTCAATTTTGTTTTCGTCTACTTCGTTTTCGTTTTTGTGCAAGAAAAATATCTCACAATAGTTTTAATCAAGTCAGCGTGCGCATCTGTCTCTCGTTTTGATGATGATATTATTCAAAAATATGTTCAAACTTGCGATGATCATATCGGTTGAATATTATAATATATTCTTGATATAGCGAAAGTAGATTCATGGATTCAGTTTCCGTCCGTGCAATTGAGATTTAGTAGTTCTGATAATCTTCTGTGAATTAAGGTTGAATCCAATGGGATTTGTCTACATGTCTACAAATAAATGTTACGAATTCGAAAGATTTTCAATTTCACAGGGACAGGCACCAGCAATGTGTTATTGTTTTTGGTTGGTTGGATAAACTATACACTATTTCAATTCTAAATTTATGGTTGAGCGACGTTGTTTAAAATATTGATATGCAGGGTTTTGATAAAGTGAGAGCTTTCGTAAATACGCTTAAATCACCATAGCAAAAAAATTAACACATTTACAAGTAAATTAGACTGCAAATGAACCAAGGCGAAAAATAGAACAGAAATATTTTATCTTTCAGAAATATTCATTTCAAAAATTATCTTGAAAAAATAAATGCTGGATTAATTTACATCGACTACGATACTCTCCATATTTCATTTCACCAGGCCTACCGGTTCCCAATGACACTTCTTGCCTGGTTCATGATGACATTCGTGAGCATTAAAACAAAACCAGTTGGCGCCTCTCTCTCAGGTATCTATACAGGTTCGGGCACGTGTTGCCCCCCTTGTGTTCCAAGTGTGTTGATGTGTGTGCTTGCCTTGGAATGACATGATGACGGTGAGCGGGCCAAACACTACCCCGGACAACCTGATTCGAAATATGTGTTGAGGCCCAGATATCTGGAGCGCGTTTTGCGCAACCGGCTCTCAGATTGTTCTGTAGCTACAACGTGTGTGGCCAGTGGCCACCAACAAGCCAGTGGTGGCTAACTGCTAGTCTCTAGGTAGTTAGCTAGGAAGTGTAAAAATGCAGAGGGTGCATAAAGCACAAACGTAATACATACATTACCGTCGTTCCGGAAAGATAATTGCTGAATACTGACAGGATTTTAGCGGGTCCAGAGCAAACCGAGAAAGTGTTGCAGGAGAATGCAACTGTTCAAACACCACTCCTCATAGCTTCAACTCCCACTCCTTCTCTGCTTCGGTGTTTGTGATCAGAAAAAAAAGGCCCGGCTATCAAGAGCTATTCGCAAGCAAAAGGTGCCCCTATTGTACAATATGCAACCTTAGCAGTACTTTTTCAAGCAAATGGACATATAGAGTTTTAGTCCTGGGAGCTGTGTAAAATCCATTTTTATATATGTCTAATCGTCCAATAAAATGCAGTCGTCGAATTTGATCAAGACTTTCCCATACAGCATCCTAGCACGGTGTTTTTCAACGAGATTCTCCTTATGGATCCTGTTAGGGTGCTTGCTGGCCATCACACCGACAGATTTGTCGAACAGTGCTGTACGGTGCCGAGAACTTCTTAGCCAAATCGCTCAGGGTTTGTCCGAACTACTCTGCAGACTTTCCATCGCAGCTGCTTGTAAAACGTTCCACTTCTGCGATTGCTGTGATCAGCGCGATTCATCGTTTGAGTTTCATGAAGCTAGCCAAACAATGCACAAGGGATATTTTTTTCTCCTATAATTATTACGGAAAGTGAATCACATAACCTGGTGATTTTGCTTCATTGATTATTAGTGGAGATCTATAATCTCCCATCTAGAATGAAGAGACAACTAGTTAACGGAATCGAAAAAAAAATCGAGAGAAATGAAAGAGTCCTTTTGAAATGTTCCTAGAGATTCAACAATTTTCCTTTTTTGAATGCGTTTAGAATTCTCCCGCGAGATCTGTCACTTCACTGAGAAATATGACTTTGACATCAGATTTGACGAATTGGGTTGTTTAGCTATATCAGTTTTTTATGTTACCTGAAAGGGCTGCATTTTCTAAGCAAAACGTGATTTTCGAAAATTTTCTATCGTTGTTATTCATCTTTTAAATCACGAATTAAAACTGCTCGAAATTGCCACAATGAGAGTTCGCCCATATACCAACTGTCATTGTAGCGATTTTTATTTTTCAATTAAAAAATCGAAGGACAATGAAAAAAAAAACGCGTTTTGCTCAGAAAATTACTCTTTTATCTGATATATAAAAATCAGAAATCCGTGAGCAGCTAAACAACAAAATTGAGGTCCGATAACTGCAAAGTAGTTGCAGTTATCGGTCTTGCAGTTAAAAAGCGTTGCAGTGAAAAGTCTTGCAGTTATCGAACGGCGACTGTACTAATAAATGCTACTAGCAGTTATTTTCAGTGGCGTCATTTTTTTTCCAATATCTAACTGTTGGTGTTCAAATGAATTTTGAATCAATTCACTTTATAAAGTTTACATTTTTTGTCCTGGTAACTTCTTCCAATAACTTTCAAGATTGTTTAAGATAAACAGCCCTAATTTAAACTATTTTCTTGACCTCAATGTTTATTTTAAATCAATGACTGATAGCAGCCTGCCGAATTCGAGAAACTTTCTCCTGGAAACGGACGAAATTGTTTACTTATTCATTTTGCATTTGATGCAGATGTTAACAAATTCTTTTAGGAAAATGACTCAAAATGTTCTAAAGTAGACTCGTTGTCGACTAAAACCCCGTCTAATTCCATCAGGTTGCACCACCATCGCTACAGAATCGCCGACAGCAGTAGCACACCCTGCACATTTCACGTGGCCCCCTGGTTTTCGCCCGCTGCTCTCGCTCTGCGCTGCCGTGCCTGATGCGGCCCAAGTCAGCAAGCAGCAGCCTGTGGAAAAAAATCATCGTCAATGTAATCTTAAGAATAGCAAACTCAACAGCTTCATTCGTGCGATCGCTGCAAGTTTCGAATGGTTCTGGATCACTTTGGCTACTTTTCCTAGTAGATTTAGTGCGTAGTGTGTAGTGCAAAGCCGGGCCCGCTGGAATTTGGTAAAATTAGCACCGATCGTCCGGGATTTGGGTCGATTTCGGACGATTTTTGCTCGCCTCGCCAATTCGTCTCTCGGTCTGTCTGTCCATTTTGGCTGCGAAGATGTCGGGACGGGTGTAGAAAATTTTCTACAGCCCCCGACGCGTACGTGTGTTGGTGTTTGGTGGTGCGTGTGTGTGTGAGTGTATGTGGTGGAACGGAGTGTTTGCGATTTTTTTTCTTCACTTTTGTGCTTTAACAACCTGGTGTGCGTGTGGGTGAATTGTGTGCGAGGGTGGCCGGGTCCCGTTGGGTTTGTGTGCTCGCGGGGCTCTTGGCGCGGGTGGTGCGACCGAGAGGGGAAGCTGAACGAGATTCAATTAAAGCATCATTTGATAATGGATGACACTTTTTTTTTCGGTGTGCGTGTTTTCGCCACGGTGTGAGGCCGTGAGAGCAGGTTTTTTTTTGTCGTTCGGTTGCCGAGGTTCATTCAGTTTTGATCCGAGCTAATGGATTGTTTCAACATTTATTACGTGCGGTGGACGGATTGGACGGCGAAAAATTGGTGAATGCACACAGGTTAGGGTTCCAATAGGAATCGGAACGAATGTATCGAAAAGTGAGTTTTGCTGAAAGTGACTCTGGCAGAAGGAAGAAATGTGGAGCAGCTGCACCTATTGATGGACTTTTTTCTTTGCTGCGGCTGCTGCTGCTGGCAGCGGCTCCTGTCCGTCATCTTGATTTTTTTCACTGCCTCATTATCATATAATAAAAACGAATCGTCCCACGATCGGTAAGGCAGGAGGCTGCTGCTGCTGCTGCTGTTGGCTCCTCCAGCAAAGGCTTCTGATTGGAGGCCCACCAGAAGAGTCAGCGGTGGTATGTACGAGATCGCGCTAGGGTAGTTCGTGGTTCGGAATTGATTATGTGAAGCTCACAGTGCAAAAGTTAAACGGATGAACGATAACATAAAAAGTTGCTAATTGAGCAATGCAGTGCAAATTAAACTTGAAGGTTGCGGGTTTCGGATGTTAGTGTACGCAGCTTAGAGCTTCAGAGGTGTTAAGAAGACAGTTTATTTGAAACAAGTTGTGAAGTGTAACGAGCAAAATGCACATGTGGATATATATTCGTTACTGATAAAAATGCTTCATCACTAGTGTTAAAAAAATATTTGGTGTTAGACTACGATTCGACTAATTGTTAATAAATTCATAAAAAATAGGGCTCCAGACGTTTTACCATTTTTGACAAAAATCTTGGGACAACGGAGAACTAGAAAGATGGTTACATTCTATCATTCCTGAAATTTCATTGAGACCTTGGTTCAAGAAACTGGACAAGAGTCGTGATTTCATTTGTGTGATGTCTCAGCTTAAGCAATCAATGCTCACTTTCGTCGTATTGGAATCACAGAGGATAATCTTTGCGCCTGTGGTGAGGGTTATCACGATATTGAACATGTTGTTTGGTCATGATCGTTGTATCGTGAAGCTTTTAGGGAAATTTCTTAGGGCTTGGAATAAACAACTAGAATAATCGTTTTGTTTTAAATAATTTTGATGTTTTTCTTTTTTAGGTTGTTTTAATAGCATTTTTTACGTTATTATTTTGATTGTTCAGTGTTTTCGATGCTGCAATTTTGTGGCGCATTTGACGTGTTGATGTAATCTTTAATTGCTAGATGTTCTAACATTATTCACGTTATTTGACAATTTTTTTCGTGTTCCAAAATTTTTGTTTTTTTTTTGTCATTTTTTTGACATTTGCAGTTTTTTATGCTCTTAGACGTTTTGTCATGAATGACATATTCTACTTATTTTTGGCATTTGTTAATTTTTTGCACAAAAAATAGAAAATATTCTCCCAACAGACTTAAGTTTAATTTCTTATAATTCAAACGTTTGTAATCGTTTCTGACATTTTCTACTTTGTTTACATTCGATGATTTTTGTGACATATCTGACGAGCTAACGAGCTATATTAGTTCAGACTTAGAACCTCAACACTTCTAAATAAATTATCAACCTTTTCGTACATTCCAAAAGCTATGCAGTGCAATAAATTAACCTTGGTTGATCGAACCTAAGAACCAAAATAATGGCTGCTAAAATCAACAAACTAAATAACATCGCTGGATAATAAATTACCATAAAATCGTGACCCGAACTACGAACCACCCTACCGTCAATCATTGCGCGCGGTGCAGTCCCCGCCTACGCCCCGCCACCGTTCCCCTTCCTACTGTGACTTTCGTCTGGGACGCTGCTGCTGCTGCTGCCTGGAATAAATGTCATTGTGCGCGCTGTGATTTCGAGTACACCGAGAGTCGCGGTTTCCACGAGTGTTAAGCCAACCCGCTATCATCGTGCAATCGTGTACGAGGAGCGCAAGAGAAACAGTGTAAATGAAGTCCACCGCCATTCCTGAAGGAGTGAGCGAGCGAACGAGCGACCGAGAGAGAGAGATAGAATGTCTGCGGGACTGCGGATGGGAATTATGCTGTGTGTATGGCTCGTATAAGGGCGCGCGTTCAATTAAAAATTTCTTTGTGGTGAAGATTATTTTCATTTCGTGATTTTTTTTTCTCCTCGCTCCATTCTTTCGTGCTCATTTGTGTATTTGCTCCACACCCCACAGCTTTCCAACCTCGACGATGCTTTGGCCTCTTCTTTTTTCTCCACTCCTCTCATCAATTTAATTGCAGATCATATTTTACCGTGACGCGCCCTTTGTTGGTGTTTCCATTTTTCGTCATCCGTTGATTACGTTCCGTTCTGTTTGTGAGCAAATGTGTATGTGTGTGTGTGGGTCGATCCAATTAGAGTGAAGTGTTTATTTCCCATTTGAATGAGATTTAATTTCCGCTTATTACTATTTTCGTTCAGATTCATTAAAATGTTTGGTACACGAATCACGCCGCCATTCTGTTGCCACGGTCTGCTCTGTGTGTAAAATAAATCTCAGCCAAATTTCAGCATAATCTAAAAAACCCAAGAATTCTTTCATTTACCGACAAGAAACGGCTGCTGCTAAATAAAGAGTGTTTCTCCTAAAAGCTAAAAAATGTGTTTTATTCTCCACATATCATATTTAAATATTCTACTAAATATCTCTTATATTATATGTACATATATTACCGCTGCTGGCTGCTATAACGTAAACAAAATAAGTGTGTGTTTCTCCCGCCCGATAAAGAAAAACAGGAATAACGTTTTTCTTACTTTGTAACAAGCAAAAAAAACCTCCATCTCAGCCGAAGATGGTGTGGAAGCTCTGTTTTATATTACACTCTGCTCATTATATATTCAGATATGTTTGCTCCTGCCGTCGACACTTGTGTATATAAAATTCGTCCTTATAACACCTACACACAGAGACGACGCACCCCCCGTCGAAATGTTGTTTTTTCCTGCCTCCCTCACGGGTTTTATTTTTCAATGTTTTGCGCTGGAAAGTTTCCCATTTTCCGAACCGTTTCCCGTGCGGCAAGGGAGGGAACGATATGTTATTGCATTTTTTTTTTCACATTTAACTGGGGTAAATTTACTTTTTTTCCCTACTTGGGGGTGCTGCGTGTTAATTGGCGGAAATTTTTCACTTTCATGTTGGACACAAGATTCTGTTGGAAGAAGAATCCTATTTGATTTTCAGTTCTATTTTACAGGTCATTGAACCGGACATTGAATATTCTAATTAGATTGTTGGAACAGGTTCCTTAATAGTTTCCAACTAGATTATTTTTATTCGTGATAGACGCAAGAATTAAAAGATTTATTTCATATGATATTTTGAGTTCATCAAATATCCCTTACTTGAATAAAAAATTTAGGATTGGATTGAAATTCAATATACAAATTTAGTCAACATAAATATCATAGTATCTCTTGGTATTTATCCTGTTACCCGACTGTGAATAATTCTCATAACACGTGGAAATTTACTTGCTATGAAAAAATTTTACGGTTACAGAGCAGCATAATGACAAAAGAATGTGACAAAAATAACAAGTTAGCAATTTTGCTCCTTTCAAAAGATACTGTTGAATGGCGGATTCATTTTTTATTGACCAGTTTTTACGCGTCATTAAGGCGGCTTTATAATTACAAACGGTCTTATAGGGTCAAAATCACCAAACGAACCGACAAATCAATCTCCAAATGGTCGGTGTTAAGTCAGACCGGACCAAATGACATTTTGATCATTTCGAGAAAAACGAGTTTGAAGTTTGTTGCTCTGGGAATTTTGAAGTTTTCAATATTTTTGCGCAGTTTTGATGTTATGAGTTGGAGTAACTCTCTAACTGCATCATGCAATGTAACAATTGAAAAAAAAAGAAGTGCCGTGAGCTTAAAAAGGACAGGTTTGTTACTGATTAAATGTACTTGGTCCACTCTGATTGAATCAAAGAAGAATCATTAATGACTTGGTCCATTATGACTGAACAATTGAACAAATAATTTAAGTCCATTGATCGCCGAACAGTCAAAAAGTTTCCAATCTACATGGTTAGCTTATGCGACATCAACAATTATTGAAAATAGTTTGAATAAACTTGAAACTGTGTTTGTTTCAACAAATCAATGGTAGGAGCGGAATGTTTTAATGGAACAAAAATATGGTTAATTCACTCAATTAGGTTATTCAATTAGGTAATCATCCACTTTCTCTGCAACTTTGGCCAAAGTTGGTTGGTGAAAAGTTGGCACAGGTTCTCCATTATTGATTAGAAAATAATATTGAATAGATATTGACAACATGCTTTAAACATTTGAATGTCAATCGAGTCAGCTTCTTCTTGTATCAACATGAAAGGTCTTCTCCAAACAATCGCTTGTGTTGCCTTTAGCTTCGTAATTTCATTACGGGCATAAATCTAATTAGTTTCCATAAAACAGTAACAAACATACACTTACCACTTATTTCAACCTCCTGAGGATATAATTCATTGGTAAAATCATGAAGTTTTAAGTCAGTATTTCTACTGTAACTTGAACTTCTCTCTGAAATTTTGGAATGTTGTGTCACCCACACAAATGACTAACGTTTCTCATTTACGTGTTCAATCAGAGTGGACCATGTACATTTTCCTCATTTACTGGTAAAGTATACTTTTTTGACTAACGGGCAAAGAAGCATTCCGATAAGTTGCCTGATAGTGTTGAAATTCATTTATGTTGACTTCAAACCGATGCTGTAAATTCCGATAATTTCAACTTTTTCCTGCTTAACACATGGTTCACTCTGTCTGCACACTATAAGGCATGATATCAGGTCATGTTAGTGACAGCAATAAACGGTCCAAAAACACATTCAAAACTACGGCAGTGCGTGAAACTTTACAGTTTCCGATGGAGGGTGAATGAAAGAGTTCTCTGATACAAAGAAATCCGGAAAAACGCTTGAAAATTCTTCCGTTCGTTCGCTTTTATCAATAGCTAACCGACGGCAGTCTCCTTGAAAATAAACACCTGGTCCATTCTGACTGAACACTGTAATCGCTTTCCATTGGTCATGCAGACAAAAATCATGCTATTATTTCTGCTGTTTTAGAGATAAATAAAATCTGATTGTTGTGTGATGTAGCTTAAGAAAATCTTTATCCAATACTATTGTTAACTCGTTTTTTTTTTCAATTTTGCGACTTGGTCCGGTCTGACTTAACACCGACCAAATAGGCAAAGAAAACAAAATTGAAAATTAGTTTTTATATTACTACACCTTTTTTCCAATGCATACGAAGTGTAATCAACTCCTTGTGGTTGTCAAAGTTGGGTGAAAAAAAATAAGCAAAAGAGTTGCCATATTTCATACTTTGGGCTTGGGCGTCCCTAGTTTAAATGATTGTTCGTTACTTCGAAAGTTCGAAACAAATGTTGAGTTTGAAAGTCTTTGTTACGAAAAATGCAATCTAAACACTTTAATATACCTAAACAAAGTTTTCAGAAACATTTTACGCATTACACAAACAGAGTTCATATTTTATAACGTGTTTCAAAGAAATGCCAGGTTATTTAAACCACAGATAACAGACATCCAAGCTAATTTAGCTTCATGTGTAAAAAAATACAACGGTTTTTTAGTATACCGCAATACGCAGTATGGTGGCACTAAGACCACTTAGGAGTCAATGATTTGATAAAATCTATAGTTTTCCAGCTCATATCGATATTACCGCAACAAGAAGGGTTGCCGTTTTTCAACGTAGAAACTTTGAGCAGTCGTAATTTGTACATAATCGACAATTTTATTTCATCCCAGTTTATATTCGCGATAAATTTGCTTGTTCCAGTGTTGATTTAAAAAAAAACACAAACCTCACAAAATCAGTGTTATATCGTTCCAAGGAAAGCGACTCTATAATCAGTGGAAATTTTCATGCGTCTGGCTGCTTTGACTCTAATCCAGCGCTGCCATCACTAAAGTGGTTGAAGTCGCAAGTTGCAGAAAGATCTCGTTAGCATTCCGAACGAGTAAAAATTTGAAATTTTACACGCGATTTCTGGAGTTTTTTGTTCTAGCTTGGATGTCTGTTATCTGTGTTTAAATGTTATCAGTATGAAAGATTAGTATACATATAAACATCTATTTCCACAAATATCTTTTCTATATTTCATATTAATTTGAGAACACTTTGAGGTTTCGAAAAAGCATTGTTACATTATTACATGATATTTCATATTAATTGTTTATGGCATCATGAGTTGTCGCCCTGAAATTCTTGATTCCATTTATTTTTCCATTCGCAATTGATATATTTGCACTTTTGACAATTTATGATGGTAACAAAAAATGGTCGACAAAAGTGAAAAAATATGCGGCCCGAAGTTCAAAATAGTTGCCTAAGAAAAATTATAGCTTTTTAACCATTTCTGTAAAATTTTGAGGCCCTAGTTGTGCGTCAATTGCGCATAGCAATTGCTCGCCGGGTTCGTCGCTTCAACGTTATGTTTACAAGAAAACTTATTTTAATCTCTGAAAAAGTTTTTTGTTCCACGGGCACTAAAATTCACAGAAATGGTTAAAAAGCTATAATCTCACAATTTGAGCTTTAGAGCCTGTGTTTACCAGTGTAATTGACATGTCTAACTACTTGATATTTTTCAAGATTTTTTGGACCTCTTAATTTTTTTTGATATTATTAATATTCTTAATACGTTTTTTAACAATTATGAAGTTAACTTTGTCTGTAGAAAAGTTATTGTTGTAATTTTGAACTAATCGTTTATGTTTTGCATTTCAAGAAGCCTTTTTCGCAATTCTGAGTTCAATTTAGAATAATTTTCTTTTATTTTGTTTTGACTCCATAAGGGTTTCTATGTCATTTTCAGCTCAACATGGGTATATTTTCTTGTTTTTTTTTTTATCTTTGAAGGCCTTTCCCACAATTCTGAGCTCAATTAGAAATTATAGACTGTTCCGAAAATTATAAATACATCTTCTTTCTTGAATAAAACAAAAAATACAGGATTTTTCGGGTCATTTTATTCTGAAATATAGATAATAAGTGTTTTCTTTCCAGTTTCAATTCAAGTTGGGATTATTTTTCGTAGGATACGCGAGTTCTCTAACTTTTCTCTTAACACTACTCATAAGCTTTTGCACAATGTGTTCTCCGACCATTTTTACCACTTTAAGCCAATCTTTTTTAAATTTTTCAACATTGTCCGCTGGTTTGACATATTTCAGGGCAGTTTGGAGGATTCATCTCCTTTGGGACACATGTGACATTATTTGTTTTATACCACCCTAGTGCATCCTTAGAGTAATGGCAAAAAGATTGGAGGATTGTTATGCTGCTTAACCATGGGTAACAACCTTTTCTGCAAACACTCTTTCACGTAAATTTTACCATTCATTGTGTCATTCGTAATGAATGGACGAGATATTTTCCCACATTCACAAATGGCCTGCCAAACCATTACCTTCTTGCCGAATTTTTCGGTGTAAATGGCTTTCACTGGTCCAGGGACATCCTTTCCCTTCGGTGATGTATAAAATTGCGGTCCTGGCAGAGTGTTATAGTCCAGTTTTATGTAGGTTTCGTCATCCATGATAACACACCCCATATTTTTGGTCAGAAGTTTGTCATGAATCTTCCGAGCTCTCGGTTTCACAGATTCAGATTGTTTTGGATTTCGTTTTGGCTGCTTCTGCTTCGATATCGATCGATATTTTATCGATATATTTTTTTATGCACTAAGGTCGCTTTTTACGCGGATTCCGGAATTTACGCGGATTCCGGAATTTACGCGGGTTTTTTACGCGGATTCCGGAATTTACGCGTTTTTTTTTACGCGGACCCCGGAATTTAAGCGGATTCCGGAATTTACGCGGTTTTTTTACGTGGCACGTAATCCCCGTGTAAAAAGCGACTTTAGTGTATATTTTTTGTTTGGCTTTCAGCATCGGCCTTGTTTCCTGAAGCTGCCGTGAAAGACAGTGGCGCTAATCTCATTTATGTTTTTGAAGGTTTGTTCACACAGCAGTGTTGCACAGAGTTATGCGCTTGAATCAATTTAATTATTCAAAAAAAAAAAGCTTAGCTTAGCTTTGTAAATGTTTAAAAGTGGCGCTGATATGCTATCTCATTTACACGTACGTTGAAATGTTATTCCTTAAATCATCGCGCGATGTCAGCTGCCTGCAAAAAAACACCGCCGTTCGCAATCGGCAAGAATAAACGTTGTGTACATTCGTGTTCGTGTTTCGATGAATCAGCTGTGAAATTACGTGTAAAACTGATCCAGTGATCCAGCTAATGCTGGCTTCACTCATGTTGAACGTAAACGTCAGTGATGCCACCGGGTTGGCTTTCTGTTAGGCCTGAAACAAGCTGAACGCCAACGTGAGCGATCGGGCGAGATTCTTGCCGAAGGTTAATAAACAGCCGTGAGTAGAGTTGTTCATTAACCTACGGCAAGAATCTCACCCGATCGGTCGCGTTGGCGTTCAGCATGTTTCATGCCTTAGTATTGAATATTCCGGTGAAGTGTTTGCTATTTCATCTCGTCCGTTACGACAGCGGGCCGATTGCTGATCGTTTCACGCAAGGTGCATTTTCCAATCAGATTAAACCGACGTTTCGTGAGCCGCGTCTCCTAATCGTCACTGATCCAATGACTAATCACCAGCCAGTTACTGAAGCATCCTACCTGAACATTCATGTTATCGCTTATGTAACACCGATTCTTTACTGAAATTCATCGATTCTGCCATCCCAATGCAACACCAAGGCATCGCATTTGATCGGTTTAATGTGGTGGTTTTTGCCCCGAAAAGTTCCACACCCAAATTCCTGGAAATTCGCTCTTAGCATGCTGTCAATAAAATGGAGATATGGCAACCATATTTCTGTCGAACTGCTTACATTTTCCATCTATCACTTATTGATTCTAGTATCAACAATTCTGGTACCTATACTTTTTAGTTGATTTGCCCTAAAATAGCTGAAATAGAGTAAACGTCCTTTTTTTTTGTAGTGGAACTAGACTACTGCGGCCATTATTTAGAACTATTGTAGTATATCCCCATTACTATACGTACCATGTAGAAAACCAGACACCCACTATTGATCGAGTGAATGGCCGGTTGCTTCGGCGCGCTCCCAGTCAGGTAAAATGTGCTTAATAAAGCCAACTACTTTACCAGAATTGGCAGACCAGATCTCACCCGGTTGCAAGCAGCCCTTGCTAAGAAATTTTATTCTGCTCATGTATAATGCACCGCAGCTGCATAGTAGATGTTCCGAGGTTTCGCTTTCCATATTACAGAAGCGACAAGTGTCATCCTGAACTCGACCAATGTTCTTTAAATGATACTTACTCGGGCAGTGCCCAGTTATTAGTCCTGTGTAGGTAGAAAGAGCCTTTAGTGCCGCTTGACTATCAGAGAAAATGAGAATATTCGCATGTTTGTAGTTTCTCTTCAGACAAACGTTGAAACATTCGATTATAGCGTAAATCTCCGCTTGGAATACAGTAGGCCAGTTGCCCATTGCCACTGATATCTGTACACCAGGACCGAAGATTCCCGCTCCAGTTTTCGACCCGATTTTTGAGCCGTCCGTGAAGAATATCGTTGACCATATTAACTCCGCACTCCCAGTCGGAGCGCGATGTTTCACGCACAATGTAGGGAATGTCGTAGTTGTCCAAAGGTTTCATCCAGTACATACTCAACAAAGGCCCTCTTTTAAAGTGTTGCAAAATACTCAGATGACCAACCAGATCACCAGGTAAGATCTCTTTAAGACGTTTGAGTCGCAAGGCTTTGAAGCTTTGCTAGCTTTGTTCTTGCAGTAGCCTCTTTTGTTTTGGGCCACCACACTAAAGAAGCGTATGTTATTTTCGGTAGTATGATGGATGTGTAGATCCATCTGACCATTTTTGGTCTTAGGCCCCATTTCCTACCAACCGTTTTTGAACATAACCAGAACGCACTGACCGCTTTGCTTACTGCAATGTCAAGATGGGCGTTCCAGTCAAGTTTCGCATCTAGAGTTAATCCTAAAAATTTAACCCTTTCGCTAAGCTTAAGAGGCATCAGGTTGAGTTTCCTCATTTTAGTGAAAGGTACTATTGTTACTTTTGCCGGGTTGATGTTCAGACCCTCTTTTTTAGACCAGAGATAAGTTACGTTTAAAGCAAGTTGCATTCTTTCCGAGACAACATTGTCAAACTTTCCTCTTACCATAATGACAGTGTCGTCTGCGAAGCCTTCAACTTCAAAACCTTTATCTTCTAAGCTGCAGAGAAGGTCATCCACAACTAGAGACCACAGGAGTGGTGAAAGTACTCCACCTTGAGGGCATCCTTTCGTGGCTCTTACAGTTATAGATGTTCCCCCCAGCTCCGAAGAGATTATTCTTTGTGCAAGCATGGTATGAATCCAGTTGACTATGCACGTGTGAAACATCCTCTTCTTCATCGCTTTTGCCATGGAAGAGTAGGTCGTGTTATCGAAAGCACCTTCAATATCCAGGAAAGAGCATAATGCTATTTCTTTTGCTGAAAGAGATTTTTCAATTTTTGTTACCAGCGTGTGGAGCGCTGTAACTGTAGAGATACCTGTTTGATATGCAAATTTAAATTTAGATAAAGGGTATTCAAGCACGTTTGTTGCATATAGATATTCCTTTAGTACTTTTTCCATTGTCTTCAGCAGGATCGAAGACAAGCTTATGGGTCTAAAAGATTTGGGGTTATTTCTATCTCTATTTCCCGTTTTTGGTATAAAGATAACCCGTACTGCCCTCCATTTCGATGGAATGTAGTTAAATCTTAAACTGGCCTTAAAAATCTTGGTTAGTAACGGTATCAGAGTTGCCTCACCTTTTTGAAGTAACGCTGGAAACACTCCGTCAACACCTGCAGATTTAAAAGGCTGGAAAGATCTAACAGCATTTTCCACACTGGTCGACGAGAAAATTTCGTCAAGTTAGTTAGAAGTTGAGACATTTTCTCTTTCAGATTCCGACAGAGTAAGCATTTTAAATTTAATTTTGATGCCATGATGAATTTATGATTGGTAGGCAAAATTTCGACGGCAGCACTCCCCTGATGGCAACCGAGAATATCGGACAGCAATATCGAGTCCCAATATCGAAATATCGATAATATCAAATGCGCCAATATCGTTCAAAAATATCGATATCGTGAAAGGCAAATATCGATAATATCAAATATCGATAAAATATCAGCAACCCTAACTGATACTGAAGGATGCCGCTTGTAGTATTCCTTAACCTTTTTGTCCATTGTGGGATCAACAGGCCCGGGTTTTCTACCACGTCTTGGGGCATCAGTAAATGTGCACTCTTCACAATACTTCCGCAATGCGGTTTGAACTGCTCCGACACTTATACCTTCTTCTCTGGTTCATTTTCTTATAGAAAGACCACTCACGGTGCCCCATTTGTGCACAAATCGCTTTCTTTGCTCGGGAGAAAGGCCACGCATTTTCAAAATTTCGCACTAAATGTTAGAAAAAATGACAGCATCTGTTTCTTTTAGATGTAATCAACAGGACGCAGCCAACGTTTGGTTGAATACTGCACGTTATTTGAAATGACGGTTGGTCGTAAGTGTATTTATAATTATCGGAACGGTCTATATTTCTGTTTTTGCGTTTCCAGACCTTCGGCCAGATTTTCACAATTTTGAACTCGATTTATTTCTTGGTGGTTAGAAACCTGTTGTTCGCAATGGTTAAGAGCGTCGATATTTAAATGAAGTATAAAATCCTACACAAAATTTATTCTATGATAGTTCGCCTATCTACCAACTGTCCTTAAACAGGACTTGAGCAGTCATCTAAAAAATCGGAGGACAACGATGAACAATTTTTTGAAAACTTACACTGTTTCAGCTGAAATAAAAAAATCACAAAACCGTGTAAAACTTGACCACCCAATTCTGAGCTCAATTTGAGATCATATTCTTTGTTGGCCTTGAGAGGCACTTTTTCTCCATCCATAGAATAATTTGGGATCATTTTTTTTTTGCTTTTTCTACCGTTTAGAAGCAATTTCCTACAGTTCTGACCTTTGTTTAGAATAATTTTCCTTTTTCTGATTTTTTTTCTGTGTCTTTCTTCACAATTCTGAATAAAATTCGGGATATTTTCTCATTACTCTAAACTGAATTCAGGAACATTTTTTTTTTTGGGGTTCTCATACCTCCTTTAACATCAATTTGGACTGTTTGAGTGTTTCTCGCCAAACTGAGTTTAATGTAGAAACATGTTTTTCCTTGTATTTTCTAACATTTGCAAGCATTTTTACCACAAATTTGAATTCAATTCGGAAGCGTTCTTTCACAGTTCTATGTTCATTTTGAGAGATTTTTTTTCCTTCTGTTCTGATTTGAGATATTTTTTTTCTTGAGCTTTACTGGTATTTAGAAGCGTTATTCAGTTTGGAGCCTAATTTGAACTCTCAGCTTTGGGCTTTTTTCACTTTTCTGTTTTTTTTTTTTTTTTTTAAGAATACAAAAACAAGATTATTTTCGGAATTGGCAACAAATTCACAACAAATATATTTCGAACTTCTATAGGACATCATTTACCCCCGGACGATAATAGGTAAAACCTGAAGATAATAGAGCCGATACCCTATATCATAAACGCAATTAAGCAAAAGTAAGCAAAACGCAATTATCAAAAATTTTCTATCGTTTTCCTTCAATTTTTATATCACAAATTACATCTGGTCGAAATCTGCTCGAAATCGCTACAATGACAGTTCGCGTTGATTAAAAATCGAAGGACAATTATATAACATTTAAAAAAAATCACGTTCACGTTTGTTCAGAAAATTAAAATCAGAAATCCGTGAATAGCTAAACAACCCAATTATCACCGTCAGCAAACGATTCCAGATCCAATCTTTGTCAATGATATACGTCGTTTTTTGCCCTCAATTTGTGGAACTTCACACGCATTTTCCGCACTAAGATAAGGCTTATATCCGCAATAATCCAGGCACCCAAAGAATGTCGTAGAATTCTCACAAAGCATTGTTCTTCTTAAACAACTATTTATTTCATATCTATGGCATATGCGGGGATCTTGCTGGCAGCTCTGGTATAGATTTGAAGAAACTGTTTGTCATCTTTGACATCTTGCTTCCAGAAAACGTCCGCTGCACAAGAGCCCAACATTTTTCGATTGAGCGTAGCTGTGCACATTTAAAAAAATGGCGGTTTTTAGTACAATATTGACATAAAGGCATTGCTCTACAAGAAAGACAGCAATTGTTTTTGAAGATTTGGGTAAATTTCCTTGTTGATTGTCATCTCTAGAACTAGAATTCTCTCAACAGCCGATGGTTTCTGCTATTTCTTCGAAAGTTCAACCTTTATATTGTGGCTTTTTAATCAGCCGTATGTTATTGGGACTGTAATGTTTACCGGTAAACAAAAAGCAAAATTATAAAGCAAACTTATGAAAAATTAGTTTGTCAGTACCAGGGATGTCATGTAGAAAACCTCATGTAGATTTCGACGAGTTTTCTTCGTAGAATACCTCTGGTAAAATACCTAACCAAAATCGAGTATTCTACGAAAACCTGCAAAGAGATTTTTGTGGTGAATTACATGAAGAATAAACGTAATTTAAGTTTAAAAATATTATTTATTATTAATTGTGATGATAATTTTGTGTGAATTGAGAACGAATTTGACATTTAAAATCGATGCTTTTAATCTCCATCGACTGAATTTGTTGTTGATGTGTTTCATAAGTTTTCGGATTAGAAATATCTCCTGTTTGCAAAATATTCTAGGGCTTTCTAGCCAGTACAAACAACAAACCCAGGTATGTTTAATTTTATCTTCGAAACTTTATATAAATTTGTAAATTGAATTAAGTAGCAATTCAGAACCCAAAAAATGAATAATTACTTAACTCGAAACTGAGTAATACTGTACCCAAAAAGTCAGTTTTTAAAACGCCTTGTTTCTCAATTATGCGTATTTACGGAGTTACTCAGTTTGTGAGCTGTTCCACTTTTTACGAAAATGCGTCAAATCCTACTCATTTTAAAGTTATTTTCCCCGAGGGTGTAAAGAACCCTTCCTGAAACCGTTTAAAGTTGCATGGGTTTTGGTGGGCTTTTCTTATACATGCCAGGGGAACCATGAACCATTGAGATGTTGGGTACGCTTTAAATATATGAGATTTGACAGCGATAAGGGGCCATCCACATACCACGTGGACAGCTTTGGGGGGGGGGGGGGTTGGCTAATGTCCACGGTCCATACAATTTTTTTAGAATTTATATGGGCAGTCGTCCACGGAGGGGGAGGGGGGGGGGGTCAAAATCGTTATAAATCTGTCCACGTGGTGTGTGGATGGCCCCTAACATAGTTCTGTAGAAACCAGGCCTTAGATGCGCCTTTGCTGTTGCACTGATTTTGTATGTGACGTATATTATGCGATTAGGCTTTCATTAGCATTTTTGTATGACAACAAATATGTTGTTGAACCGTGAATTACGATTGAAATTATTGTGTGAAAACTTTATCGTTGCTTGTTTCACCATTATCACAAAGTAGTCTGGAAAAACACTTTCTTGCCTCTTCGTGTTTCTTTTTTTTTTTTTGTTATATTAATTCTCCCGTTACTTAAATACACCTAATCAGTGCAGCTAATGGCTTTAGTATGAGTCATACTGTGAGTTTTCGAGTGTTTGAGAGTTTTCTACTTGCGAGAGGTTTTCTACCGTAGAAAACGTAGAATACCGTTTTCTACGTAGATTACTTACGAGTCCCGAAAAATCACCTAATAAAAAAATCACCTAATAAAATATCACCTAATATCAGGCGATTCGTGCTATCGAGGCCATATAAGACATTTGACGCAACCCTACAAATTTCGCAATTCGCGTTGCATGTGAGTAAGAAGGCAGGAAATACTTTTGCGTTTTTCATCCCGCACATTTCGAAAATTGCATATGGGAGTTCACGTTGGTGTGCGCCAACTAGCTGGCATCTCTATGTTAGTTGCATTGCTCTTGTTTTCTTGTTTTTGCTTTGACCTGTTTTTGTTTTCTTCTCTTTTCAATTACCAAAGCAAATGTCAAACCATACCATCTGACTGTAGTGTGAACACCCGAAGTGATATCCGATATCATCTGGCGATATCAGGTGATATGCGACGTAGTCTGAGCAAGGCATTTGGTTCAAACCTGCACTTGAAACATGACTGTAGCAATCAAACAAACCCATCTTTTGAATAAAACAGGGGTGACATTGCGCATTTCGTTTCGAGCAACTCGAACAAAACTAAATGACCGCTGGGGGTGCTCTGTTTCGTTCTTCGTATTTTTTAGTGTATAAGTGATTTAAAACGCAGTTCATTGTCTTGATCAGCTATTCGCTTCGTCATTGTCTTTATCATGGTTTTGTCATCTATGCCAATGGTGCAAAAAAGCATTTTCAACAGGTAAATTATTACCAAATACATCAAAAAATTAGCTGGTTTGACATGTCCATCGGAATATTTCTACATTCAGGATTATTTTCTACATCCGGTATTCGAGGACACATATGTGGTCAGGAAATAAAACTTTAAAAGTTTTCCAGTTGTATGGTGTTTGATTGATTAAAATCGAATAATATGATGGAAAGTTAGAGCATTTCAAAGTTGATCAAAATTTTGCCTATCCTAAACTTCGATAGTGCCAATTGTTATGTAAGGCTTGCGTCACCCACAGATCATACATCAAGTACATTTTGGCAAATTTGTCGACCTCCTTCTTTCGAAACTTCTCTACAACATTAAGGCAGGACTTGGCGTCGAAAAACGCTAGGCCGGAAACCTGGTTGACGTCTGCTTGCATTTCGGCTACACCAGCTCCTCGCGGTACAGCTTCATGGCAAGAGGCTTGGCCACCGTGTTCCGGTTTATCGGTACGGATAGGCGCCTTCCTTATCTTGATGGACGAACCAGATAGAAGAATTGACATTCTTAGCCACATCCCGGATCGAAAGGATCGGATTGCGCTTGGAGTAATTTCTCACCTTCTTTGCCTTCACTGCATACCAGCTCGCCGCTGCGTCGTTTAGGTCTCCTCTTGGTTGATTGCCAACTGTTTCGTGATCCACCTGTGGGACTGGGTTTTGTCGAAGCACTTCTTGCTTGAAAGCCATTTCAAAAACCACACAGCATTACACCCTAAACTTGTTTTATCTAAAATTTCATCAATTTTGCAATAAATAGTTGTACAGAGAAGTAAGTGTTGCATTTTTTCGAGTACAATTTAAGCTAGCTAAAATTTATTTAGCATCTGAATCAGCTGAAAAATAACTCGTTTTTCCAGAAACACAAAAATGAGTGAAATTCGACTTTTTTGCAAAAAAAAGGAAATCAGATCTAGAACTGATTAACCTGGCAGTAACTCAATTTGGAGTATTCATTATGAGCTTACAATTAGGGTTTGCAATATTCCCGGGAATCGATTTCCGGGGATGAAAAATCGCATTTCCCGGGAACCGGGAACAGACAAATTTTTTAGCAAAATGAGATTTTCAATGAAGTTGATCAGTAAAAGGTAACAAAAAATTGTTTAAATTTCATTCCCAATTCGCATGAAATACAAAACATATTCAAGTTAACATCAAAAATTTGTGATCGATTTTTGTAGCATATTTTTGCAGAAGAGGAGAACTAAAGGGCTTCATGTCGTCAAACAATCGCTTCAGATCTATGCTATTGTGATTTTTTGAAGTAGAATACTTCTCTCAGTAAGTTCGGCTACATAGGGATGTGAAATGAAAATCTAAAACCGAAAAAAGTGAAAAATATGTCCAATTTCAAATGCTAATAAATCGGTTAGTATTCGATGGATTTCCTTCGTTCTTGCAGCAATAGACTGGAAAATCTTCTAAGATTCTTCCCAAAATAAGATAATTGTAATTTTATTATTCAAACTATTGTACTATTTAAAATAGTCAAGCCTTGTCAAAACGAAAAATTCGACCACTGATTGGTCGTTTTATGCTTGCTTCCCAAGCACGGTCGACAGGATCATATACCTTGCATTTGAAAACATGCTATTTGACATATATAAGAGCCTGTTTCAGCTGGAGCCGCTCATAATAGTTCTAGACAGCGACAACAGCAGTCGTCCTTCCTTAGCAGCAGCACTAGCCCTGTGGTTGGTCACCACGTCTCAGGAGCAGCGCGGTTTTTCTCAGCGTGTGTCGCCAGACAGCCATTATTCCCCCCGTGTTGGGGCAACATGAAGATTGCCACCGGGAAATCCAATGTTGGAAATCAAAATGCCTTTTTCAAGGCAAATGAACAAGTCATTGAAAGTTAATAATTTTTGTCCACGCAAGCAAGCATTCTGTGTTGCATCCTAGCAATTTAAATCTGTCGCACCCGTCGAATTTACTGACTATAAAATAGCTTCCACAGTGCATGTTGTCCGTGTATCTTAATTCCCCCAATGTTAGGGTAGCTCCAAAGTTGTAATCAGTAACCGATTTTGTACCGCAAAATGCTTTTTTCAAGGCAAATAAACAAATAACACTGTGCTACAAATGAAAAAAAAGGCAAGAACTTCTGAAGTGACCTAGTGTAGGTTGTAGGTCTTGTTGAGTGTAACATTCGCTCATACTAGAAATTTTCCAAACACCTTCAAAATCTGAAGTTATGGTCAAAATACGATTTTTTGGACCTCAGCGAATATAAATTTTTTTAACTCAGTCATTTGTAAACCAATTTCAATATTAAATCAGTTTTAGAAAGAGGACAAATAGAGCTTTCAAAATATATACAGGTTTGTTCTAATTTCAATAAAACATGTTAAGTTATTTGAGTTTATATACAATTTTATAGACTTTTTCACGCAATTTTTCAATTTAATTTTGAATTTGCCGTCTATTTTTGTAAGCAACATACCACAAATACACTATAATTTCGAAAGTATATTCAATTCCGTATCAAATAAAAGCAGTTTTGTGGAAATCGGTTGATATTTGGCTAAGTTATATATTTTATAAAGAAAACCAAAATTTTTAGCTTCTATCGCACATTTATTTCACGGTGCTACAAATGATGAAAAAATGCAAAAACTTTCGATGTGACTTAGTGTGAGTTGTAGCTTTAGTCAAAAGTTACTTGCGCATTTACTTGAAGTTTTTCAAATACCCCAAAAATTATTAGTTATGGTCAGAACCCAGTTTTTTACCTTAGCTCACATTTTTATGTTTAATACGGTTATTTTTCAACCGATTTTTTATATTTAGGCTGTTTTGGAAAGGCGAAAAATAGAACTCTTGGAACATATAAATATGTCTAAAGAGTGTACCTATATGTGATAAATAGTTTTAAATAAAATAAGATGATTTATATTCAACAAAATAAGATAGTTTTTTTTTTCAAATTTTACCTATATGTGATGAATAGTTTAAAAATAAATAAAATACCGCACCGCAATCAAATTCTGTTGTAGTTGTTCTTATTTTTACTTTTACTTTATTTAGTAAACTCCCCACTGTAGGGGCAGCGCAAAGGCTGCGATCAGCATGACCAACTTTGAATAACAAACTGCCCTGTTAGACCGCATTCACAAAGACAGTTAGTTCGACTATGCAGAGCTAATATGAAGTCGATTCAATCAATCAGCAGTAACAGAATTTCGTCGTCTCCCAGTTGCCAAGTTGCAACATGATGCAACACGCAACAGCGAGCAAACGAAATCGCTTGATGTTACAAACCGCAATAAGATACGGGTTAAAACCGTTGCGTGTGTGAGAGCACCATCGGTGTTTATTCGCTGGAAACAAATATCGAATGCGAATTATGGAATAATTCGTCTAAAGAATATAAGAGAATTAGCCAACTGAACAGAAAGGCGTGGCCTATTACGTAGCGGTACATCAGCCGGCACTTCCTCTAATGGAAAAGTAGGATCATTTTGCTTAGAAGAATATTACTGTCGGTAATATTACAGAGATGCGATCATATCCGATATGGAATTGAACAATTGTTCTTTTGAGGACAAATAAAACACTTAATTTGAAGAGTTATTAGCTTTGGGTACCAGTAGCAGTATGGTAACAACCTCAGCGGTAGGTGCAGCCGGTTCTTCCCTAAGGCCGATGTAATAAGGAAGTAAATGGAAGCGGCACGGCGAAACAGTTCGGGTGTTCTTAGACGCGCGTCATTTTTCGTACGATAGCGGCGGTATTAGCGGTAGATGCATTTGCCAACACTTACTCCAGTAAAGCCGTGTCTAATTTTCAATGCGAAAACACCTTTCTATTGTGTTGGCCGTGCGCATTAGGCCTCTGCCAGGCTAAACGCGATAACCGGCGCGAACCGATACGCCGGCCGTAGGTTAATTTACAGCCGTAAGTAGAGCTGTGTAAAAGTATTCTACTTCAACCTTGCGGTCGTGGCTTTGCACACAACCCTCCTGTGATTTTTAAATAAACTGCGTTTTGAATCTAGTTTTCATTGACAGAACAACATTTCAAACTCTTTTGGAGTTTAAATAATTATTGATTAGAACGTAAGATTTCGAGGAAGAATTTTGGTAAATTAACTCGTTATTTCGTTATTTCGCCGTTCGGTGGTTTTCTGTGACCGAGACAAACTACAGTGGGGAGTTTACTAAATAAAGTAAAAGTAAAAATAAGAACAACTACAACAGAATTTGATTGCGGTGCGGTATTTTATTTATTTCTAAACTATTCATCACATATAGGTAAAATTTGAAAAAAAAACTATCTTATTTTGTTGAATATAAATCATCTTATTTTATTTAAAACTATTTATCACATATAGGTACACTCTTTAGACATATTTATATGTTCCAAGAGTTCTATTTTTCGCCTTTCCAAAACAGCCTAAATATAAAAAATCGGTTGAAAAATAACCGTATTAAACATAAAAATGTGAGCTAAGGTAAAAAACTGGGTTCTGACCATAACTAATAATTTTTGGGGTATTTGAAAAACTTCAAGTAAATGCGCAAGTAACTTTTGACTAAAGCTACAACTCACACTAAGTCACATCGAAAGTTTTTGCATTTTTTCATCATTTGTAGCACCGTGAAATAAATGTGCGATAGAAGCCAAAAATTTTGGTTTTCTTTATAAAATATATAACTTAGCCAAATATCAACCGATTTCCACAAAACTGCTTTTTTTTGATACGGAATTGAATATACTTTCGAAATTATAGTGTATTTGTGGTATGTTGCTTACAAAAATAGACGGCAAATTCAAAATTAAATTGAAAAATTGCGTGAAAAAGTCTATAAAATTGGATATAAACTCAAATAACTTAACATGTTTTATTTAAATTAGAACAAACCTGTATATATTTTGAAAGCTCTATTTGTCCTCTTTCTAAAACTGATTTAATATTGAAAATCGGTTTACAAATGACTGAGTTAAAAAAATTTATATTCGCTGAGGTCCAAAAAACCGTATTTTGACCATAACTTCAGATTTTGAAGGTGTTTGGAAAATTTCTAGTATGAGCGAATGTTACACTCAACAAGACCTACAACCTACACTAGGTCACTTCAAAAGTTCTTGCCTTTTTTTTCATTTGTAGCACAGTGTTATTTGTTTATTTGCCTTGAAAAAAGCATTTTGCGGTACAAAATCGGTTACTGATTACAGCTTTGGAGCTACCCTAACATTGGGGGAATTAAGATACACGGACAACATGCACTGTGGAAGCTATTTTATAGTCAGTAAATTCGACGGGTGCGACAGATTTAAATTGCTAGGATGCAACACAGAATGCTTGCTTGCGTGGACAAAAATTATTAACTTTCAATGACTTGTTCATTTGCCTTGAAAAAGGCATTTTGATTTCCAACATTGGATTTCCCGGTGGCAATCTTCATGTTGCCCCAACACGGGGGGAATAATGGCTGTCTAGCGACACACGCTGAGAAAAACCGCGCTGCTCCTGAGACGTGGTGACCAACCTGCTGCTGCTAAGGAAGGACGACTGCTGTTGTCGCTGTCTAGAACTATTATGAGCGGCTCCAGCTGAAACAGGCTCTTATATAGGTCAAATAGCATGTTTTCAAATGCAAGGTATATGATCCTGTCGATCGTGCTTGGGAAGCAAGCATAAAACGACCAATCAGAGGTCGAATTTTTCGTTTTGACAAGGCTTGACTATTTTAAATAGTACAATAGTTTGAATAATAAAATTACAATTATCTTATTTTCGGAAGAATCTTAGAAGATTTTCCAGTCTATTGCTGCAAGAACGAAGGAAATCCATCGAATACTAACCGATTTATTAGCATTTGAAATTGGACATATTTTTCACTTTTTTCGGTTTTAGATTTTCATTTCACATCCCTATGTAGCCGAACTTACTGAGAGAAGTATTCTACTTCAAAACTATTAGAAAACAAAATCTAGTAAATCTAGTTACGGCTTCACCGAAAAAAAAAACCGAACTTCCTGAACTGTCAAAATTCCGTTGATGGTGTTGTAAAATGATTTATAAAATCCTCTAGCACTCGCAAGATTCCGTCTGGTGTAACAAACTGGAGTTTCAGTGGATTCGAGTCCATACTGATGCAAAGTGATTCGGTCATTCAGCTCAACCTTTGACAGAACATGGGATAATTATTGCACACGCCAGAGTTGCCGGATTGCCGGTGGAACGCTGTAGTTGATTTTCAAGTAACCCTTACCGGGAATTTTTCCGGAGCCATCGAAAATATCGCCATACATCTGCGATCTGCTCAGCTCTGATTCGATACACTTTCAGTAGGTCTTGCGCGGTCTCCGATTACGAAGCTAGAGTGGAGCGGGAACTACGGCAAACGAGTTATAAAACTAGTTCAAGCGTAGTGCATACCTTTACACCTAAAATTTATTGCCGGGTCTCGGTAATTTTTGCCGATAACGGCACCACTGAGTGCTTGGATAAAAAAATAATGACAGCTGTCACATTTTTTCGTAAATCTCGGTTCGACCTAACTAAAATTTCGGCGTAAAATATTACGAAGCTATCACAACCGACATTACGGAAGCGGAGACTAAACCAATCGACTCCCGATAAATTTAGGATTGTTTGGGGCTATCAAGTTTCGTTTTTTCCATATAACGATTCCCCACCCTAATACTTATTCTTCTTGTGCCTGTAGACTGATTTCTCCTGTCCCAGGACCGCCGCCGTGAGCTTGGAGTTAAAATGGCGACGGGGGGAGCTTTGGATAAGAGTCCTCCTAGTGTCCAGTTCACACTCAACAATGATCCAATTGTCACTGATCTTCAGCAGAGCCTCTACTAGAACATTACCATCTTTCTTGGAGTTATCAAAGATGTTTCCAATTTTCAATTGCTACGACTGATCATCCGTACTTCAATCTTCACTTTTAACATTTCCTTCTTCTTAAAAGCCTCTCCGAAGTGGAAATCTTTTTCTCCTTTCTCCTACTTCATATGTTTCAGAACCACACCAAAAATTATGTTTCGGTTTTCTGACAGTGCTACTATTTGTTGATCCATTCGATAACCTCACTTTCAAGTGGACAGAAAAAAAAACAAAATGGCGTTTCGCGTACATTCGTAACGTAGGGTTAAAAGTTGTATTCGCTTCCGATGTGCTCTCGAGTCGGTTTCCACGAAATGCGATTTATCCACCATTCACCATAACACGAAACAAAAACCCAAACTGCAACCGAATCTGGCATTACCTAGAAGCGTTCCGAAAAAGTGAGCTCATGGAAAGGCTAAGTTTTAGTCCTTGACTCCCTTGAAAAATTCGATTGGTAATTAGATTTTCATGAATAAATCCGCTACTTTCACAAGTGTTTTGAAGTCAGCTGGCTTCACCAGTTTACCTCCTTTGGGTTTCCCTCAAACCGTTTGGGAATGTCACATGGATTTCGAAGATTTCAAAAGTTTTGCCATTTTTCGAACGCATAGACGGGAGTGACGCCTTGATGAAAATAAATGAACCTTGCGTGACAATCAATATGATATTTGAATTTAACCCCTTTTTTTGAGAAACAAATGTCAAAATCTGAATACCCTCCACTATTGGATTGCACCCACTACTATACAGATAACATTCATGAAATATTTCTCTTAAATTAAGTTCACAGCATTTGAATTCTTCAGTGTGGTCTTCTGCCAGGAAACCCACAAAATGGCTGCTAGTGAGTTTCTGGTGGGTTCTAACGACCGCGCTTCATAAACATTGGTAGTAACAAGCTTTGGCTGTATGCAGAGAACGTGTTTCCACTTTAAGCTTTCAGAATCATCCTGCTAACAAACGCCGTGTTTCTCTTCCCCCTTATTGTTTTCACACTTACAGACATCGCGTTCGATGAAACAAACACATCTAGCTATAATGAAATTACGAGAAAAAATACATTTTAAGATTTAAACTTTAGAAAAAGTTTTACAAAATCATAAACCTCGCATTATTTATAAATTAATTTTAACTATAATTAAATTTTAAAACAAACAAAATTATTATATATTATATTAAATTAACAAAATTGTAAACTAACACGTAACTCGCAAAACAAAATCAAACCAATACACAACAAACACAAACACATACCCACAAACACCCCCCAAAAAATCAAAAATCAAACAAAATGGCTTCTCGTAAGAACGCAAAATTCTCCACCAAAATCCAGTTCTATCTGAAACACAGGGAATCGCGGATACTGAAGCTATGCAACGACACAATCGGCCCAGTACCGAACGATTCGCTCACCCGAGCCATCTTCAAGCTGCTGTCGAAGCCGGTGGACAACAAGCGCCTCATTCAGCTTCTTGCCGAAAAGGTAAAGCGTCCTCTAGCCCTTGATTATGTTAGATTCGCTTCAACTTTTGATGTTCTTAGAAACGCTGCTCCACCAAATCGACTGCCTCGCACAGCACCCTGAAGACGCCCCAGCAACAGCCAACCCCGCTAACGGTTCCCACAGCGTCGACGCTGTCTGGGGCCGTGACGGGTGCCGTCGCGCTGCCCGAGTATCAGAAAGAAGTGGAACGGTTTCGGGGACGCATCATCTGCCAGGACAACACGTGCATCATCGACCCGGCGGCCTCTCCCAAGAACGACAACAATTCGAATCCTCGCACTCACTCCTTCCGAATTGTCTCGTTCAGCAAGGAGGGCAGCAATGGCAACAACGGCAGCAGCAGCAACAGCAACACAGGAAGCGGAAAGTCAGCCTCATCGGACTGTTCCTCGTCGCCACTTGGCGGTGACGGTGGCCGGGACTCGATGGACGAACAGGTCCAGAATCTCAGCACACCGCCGGCCGCGTCGACACAAGCTGGCCACAAGGCGATTCTGATGTGTTTCAGCTGTAAATTGAGCTTCGGCACGTGCCGGTCGTTCATCGCTCATGCCAAAATGGAGCACAGCCTCACCCTGAACGATTACGAGCGGATGCTGCTCGAGAAGAACTACAGCAGCGCCATCATCCAGACCAACACCGAGAGGCAGTTCTACTTTCTGGTTCCTTTCGAAGAGAAATCTTCTGCCAACAACAGCAACAACCCTAGCATTAAGTCTTCGATGGAAAGTGAAGAACGGTTCAAGAGTGGGATCGCTGCACTCAGCAATCAGCAACTTTCGCCACAGCAGCAGCAACAACAACAGGTACAGCAACATCAACAGCAGCAGCAGCAGCAACAACAACATCAGCTACCTGTCCAAGCGCCAGAGAAAAGCCCCGGTAGCATCAACTTCGATAGTGGCTTCCCGAAACTCACCCCCAGCAGTATGCTCTACGACATGGACAATAAACTGCAGGCGAGTTGGAAGCTAGCCGCTGAGAAGTACAACAACGCCATGAACGAAAGTGTGGCGGCCGCAGCGGCTGCAGCCGCAGTGGCCG
This sequence comes from Wyeomyia smithii, assembly GCF_029784165.1. NCBI lineage: Eukaryota > Metazoa > Arthropoda > Insecta > Diptera > Culicidae > Wyeomyia > Wyeomyia smithii. Next base: position 22,336,707 of record NC_073694.1, read on the forward strand.
CTGCCCAAGAGGAGAAGAACGCCGCCAGCGGGAAACTGTTGACGGATTTCCTAACCCAGCAGAAAATGCTGTCGGCAGCGGAAAACCTTTACAACAAGCAAAACAAGTTCCTGGAGTTGATGAACACCAACCCACTGGCAGCGGCCGCTGCAAAGGCGGCCGTCACCGGGGCGGGTGTTGATGCGACTAGCGATTTTCAGATGGCCAAAAAATACAACGCAATGGATCTCTACAAGCAGCTGATGGCGGCGAACAACTTCCGACCGGAGGGCTTGGAGCTGAAGGAAGAACTCAAGAGCGAGCATCAGATAAGCGTTAAAAAACTAGAGACTGAAGCATCGGCTGCATTCCGCAACAGTAACTTTGCGCCAAATATCTCCACGAGGAATTCCTGCAAGACACTAAAATGTCCTCAGTGTAACTGGCACTACAAGTACCAGGAAACGCTGGAGATTCACATGCGGGAAAAGCATCCGGACGGGGAAACCGCGTGCAGCTACTGTTTGGCAGGTCAGCAGCATCCACGACTGGCACGGGGTGAATCGTACACCTGCGGCTACAAACCGTACCGTTGCGATATCTGTAACTATTCCACCACCACGAAGGGTAACCTGTCCATTCACATGCAGAGCGACAAGCATCTGAATAACATGCAGGATCTAAACGGAATGATGAACAAGGGTAATCAGAACTTTTTAAATCTTGCCACCCTTCAGGCCACGGAGAAAGTTAACACATCTCGCAACCAATACATGCAAGCCACCTCGCCCCTCTCGTTGACCACCAAGCTAACCCAGCAGCCCAAGGAATCCCCCAGCAGCTACGAAACGAGTCGACCGAAATCGTTCTTCAAGTGCGACATCTGCAATTACGACACCAACATCGCGCGGAATCTCCGAATCCACATGACTAGCGAGAAACATATCAGCAATCTAAACTCGCTGCAGTCCAGTTTCAGCCAGCTGAAGAACCTCCAGAGTATGTCGTCCGCCGAAAACCTCGACTACCTGAGTGCGCTCAGCTTGAACGCCCTGAAGGATGATCCCACGCTAAGCCGAGTCGAAGACTACAGCAGTAACGCACTGAAGCCGCTCTCGATTCCATCGTCTCCCTTTGCTCCCATCGATCCGACCCCCGGCAGTACCGCCAACAGTACACCAACACCGGAGTCCCTCTTCCTCAACAATCCGTCTCCCTTCTCGGGTGGAAGCGATACCGAGCGCCTCGCAGCCGGCGAATTCCACCAGCTGGACGAAGACAAAAACCCTCTCCACTTCGAACCGCCGATCAGAGTCACACTGGACCCATCGACTTACTACACCTGTTTGATCTGTTCGGACTTCGACACCAACAACCTGGAGGAGCTGAAGAAGCACGTGATCAAGGACCGCTTGACGTCGAACATCGCAATGGATACGATAGTGATCGCTGCAGCTAGCTGCGAGTGCCTCCTGTGTGGCTTCCGTTCACCGAACGGACCTGACAAGCACGATCTCGAGCGGCACCTGAAGACGGAAGCCCACCTCAAGCGGCTCGATGTGATGATCCATCTGCTCGAGGGAAGGGACAAAGCGATCGGCAAACTGCGCCAGTTCTGCGGTTCCGAGCTGTTCAAGAAGCTGTCTCTCATCTTCCCGCTGGCCACGGAGGAAACGAAATTTCCGTACGAAGAAATGCCTAGCATTGGTGAAATTTCGCGTTCTCCACTGTCGCTGCTGCTGGAACCCAAGACCGAACTTGTGGTTGATCGGGAGTTTGGTGGTATTAATGGTCTCGATAATGAAGGTGAGTTTGAGGTAGGTTGAGTCGTCTTTAGTAAGGTTTATCATTGATTTCACCTCCAGGAACTCAACCGCACCCGGACAACGTTCAAATCAAGTGCAACTGCTGCAACTACTACACGACCTCGCTGGAGAAAATCGGCATCCACAGTCTGTCGGAGAAGCACATCTTCCGGCGGATCTGTTTCGACTACTTGCTGCTTATCTCCAGCGAGAAGAACGCTTCCGCCGGGAGCGGAGGTTCGCTCAGTCCGTTGAACTTGCAGCACAGCATGAAGCAGGAAGGTAGGAGGCAATTTACACCCGCCCACGTTGTCGAAATACTCATCTTTGGTTTTGTTTGCAGAGAATCGTCCGGGAGTGGGCTGTCTGATGCTGACCTGTGTGCCGTGTGGGTATAAAACCGACCACATCTACTACATGATCCACCATCTGAAGAAGTCCTGCAAGGTGGAGCAGAACATCAACCTGCTCGGACTGCGCAACATCTTTAAGTTGACTCCCAAGGGTGAGTGGAATGATTTGTCATTGTCCTTTGTAGATTTTCCTAGGTTATCCAGTGCAACTCAGTCTAGATTAGAGACTTGTGGCAACTGACTAAAAAATGTAATTTTTTTTTTTTATCTTTACGGGCGATTTTTGTCATTCTATTTGAATATCTTTAATTTTCTTGAAACAAAACTTTATTTCGAGCAGGCGATGGTCACCCTAGCATTTCACTGTCATGAAGTTACACATGGCAGCTTTCATACGAAAAGCACCGCCAGCTACGACTTACAGCACTCGAGCAGTACAAATAAAGCTCCGCCGCTATGCTGGCAATCGGTGCTGCGCAACTTGCTGCCATCCACACTGGCTACTGACCGGCTCGGCAGCCCCTCTTCTTTCACTCATTTTCAAAGCACATCCCGTTCATGTTCATGCTTTGTGCTATGCTTCTCGGCTTATGCTTCTTCCGAATATTCTTCCTTTCATTCATCACCATCATCATCATCACCAGCAGCAGCGCACCCATATCTCGACTCGAGCGCTTCACTGTATCTTCGTTCCATTCATATTCTCCCTCCTGTAATCGTCATATCCAATCATACCTAGATACGCATACACACACTCACAGACACGGGTGGAACGGACGAAATTCCAGTCCTTTTGTTTACTTTTGTAGCAAGCTGCTGCTCGATGGGCTCAAAGCGGTTGCTGTACGCCTCGCACCGAGTTTCGTAGAGTTTCGATTTAGTTACCAGTAAGATTTAGGCTAGTTGAGAGTCAATTTTTATTTTGTGTCCCTACTTGAATGACCAGACTTGATTACGATGCGCTAAGTGAGTTCCTGCTAGTACTATCTCTTCAACTTAGTTTTAGTTAATGTTCAGGGGATATTTTTTTTTTGGTGATAATTTGAACGCAAATTGAACGCAATTTGTGCAACCCCAGATCCGCTCGATTAGGAGAAGCGCCCGAGGAAAGCAGCACGGGAAAAAAAGAAAATGGAGAATCTTTCACACCCCGTTTCGGTGTGACTCATCGTGCGAAGTGATATTAGGAATCTAATTAATCAAAGTGCTTGGCCGCTTATTTTTGAAAAGTAAAAACCCACCGCGCCGAAAATCACGTGGAGTCCAGCATAGAAAGGCGCCTGCTGCGCCCGCCATAAAGTGGGGAGTTTGCGCCTTGGACTTTATTGTTTTTGTTTCAGTTCTCTTTTGTTTCAACGATCGCGTGCGAAGTTGTTCGGCCGCCCATTTGAGGTGCGTGTCGCCTGTCGCTGCGGCCGGCGGCGACTTATCCTGTTCCCGGACGGAAGGCGGTACGTTAGCCAGATGGTAGACGATGATCATTTCTTGGCATGTGGAATTGTGCACCCTAAAGTGGTTCTTTTTAAGTTGCTTCCACTGAAGAGGAGCAGATGAAAGGCGAACTCAATCAAACGCATTTGCTGTTTATTGAACGTTTCGAGCTGTGTGATTGCATTTATTAAACGGTGTCTTTAACCTTTTTCGATCACGCGGAATCGAGCGGTATAATGCATAACGAGTAATTGAACACAGACCCGGGAGGTGAGAGCGAAAAAAAAAAAAAACAAGATAGTTACGAAAAGGGAACGCAATTTTACCAAAACTTCTCTCCGGTCTGAACTACTGTGCTAAATTTAACGTTTACGAAATCGCACCAAGAAACTGTGTTTGCTCTATCCACTTTTATTCGACAGCTTTTATTAAGAAAAAGCTTTTATTAGGGGTGCTGTAAAAAGACAAAAAAATATTTGGAAAATTTATCCAACACATTACTGACTATTCAACAGAATGAAATTAGATTTTTTTGAGGTGGTTAGCAAAACTGTAAGCTGCGCTGTAAGCGTTTGGTTGTTGAAACTTTGCACATTAATTTTGCAAGAAACTAGTGGAAATTTTTTTTTACAAAACCTTGGAAGCATTGATGGGTGTGTAAGAGCCTATTTCTAGAGCTCACTGTCTAACAGAAAAGAAAACAGTTACAGTTGTTTTTCAATTCTGCAATTATCTTAGTTCCGCGATCTAGAAGGTGTTACCTCTAGAGAGCTTCCAAAGACTCTTTACAGAATGACTGAGTACTTGCAGTACATTCCGGAGTCATTTTTCATTCGGTAAGCCTTGAGGCGGGGCTTATTAGAATATTTTATATTCTTTTATTACTTTTAAACTTTCAATTTATTTGAAACATCTTTATCAAAAAAATTTACACGTATTTAATGATCATAATAAAGTTTTATCTACTGATGAGTGACAGAATTATAAAAAGGCCAAGCACAATACATTTCTTTAGTTCTTTTGCACTATCACACGTAGTTCCGTAGTCCTTTTTGCACCACTCAAATTAATTTCATTTACGAGCTGAAGAAGGATTGATTGTGTACTTTAAAGCTTCAAATTACTACATGTTTTACAATGAGAGTAGGTTAAAATCTTATGTTTCAATCACACACCTCGTTCGGGTTCTCTGCTAAACACATTATTTAAACATATATGCTTCCACGATTCATATTCATAAAGAGGCACCGATAATGTCAGGAAAGCATCTGAAATTTCACCAGCTGTAGCTGAAGTTTGATTATTATCCCTCCAAGATTGTACGAAACATCTCAATTAGCTTGATCAGAAACCCATAATCTAAGCATTATCAACCATTACTCATTTCGCTTCACTGAATCATACGCAAACTAAAAATTTGCAAACAGATGATGTGTTCGAAAGGTATGTTCCCGAAATTTGTCAAAAGAATTCGAAGAATCGAGGAATGCGATACTTCGATAGTGGCTACAATGAAATCCGTTTCCCGTTTGGCTTATTTAGGGAATGGAAGCTTCAACCAGTCTGAAGGCTGGGTTGTGTTTGAGAAACTCCTTTTATTTTATTTGTAAAACAAATTCACTGTGTCCTCCAACTTGGAAATCTTCGGCCAGCACTCAAAAGCACCTTATTTGTTATGTTCAGGGTCCTACTTTTTTCAATTAGTCAGAATTGTTAGCCCTGACGACTGTTCTAAGTTCCAGCCCAAACCTTTGATATCTAATCCAAGTTCAAGCCAAATTCACTACAACCCATTACGCCTTACTGAATCGTACGATGCCTGAAAGTCTACAAACAGATGATGTGTCATGTTGAGCTCTCCTGACTTTTATGAATATGGTTTTCTGCATGGCTGTGGGTCCTTTTCCACAATTCATGGCAGCGGTACGAGTGGAATCGAGATTTCGATATTTTTCTATATTTAAACCAATTGTTCAAGTTACAGTTGATTTCTAGTCTGGCAGTTAAAAGTATTTTTCGGCCTTAACAAAGCCACAAAATCTCTGTGACCAGAGATAAGATCTATTGTGATATTACCCAGATGTTGTATATACTCCGCACTTCATATTAATGGCAGTATCACTATTGAAGTAAGTGATATGCTTATCACTCATATCCGTTATGTGTGTAAGTTTTACCTTTCCGTTTCAAGCTTACTGACCTACTCTTCCGAGCCTCTGTCAATCCTAATAATGCTATAATAGAGAACTTTCATACGTTACTCACACCAGTTTTATTATAATAGGGACTTATTTTTGTTAGAAAGAGAGTCAAAAGAGGCGCCGTAGAATTCAGATTGAAAAGAAGGGCACGCGGTGGGAAACCTGAGAATAAACTCATGCTAGAGTCCTTCGACAACCAAATGGCCTGATTCTACTAAGACTCGAATCCACGATCATCCGCTTATCAAAGCGGACTCTTTATCCTTGCGGCTACGGAACTCCCAAAACTACCTATTTTTGCATTGGGGCAGAATCGACATTTAACGTAGATCAGACACCTACCATTCGATTTCTAAGACTTTTTTACTCAAAATTAGATATAATTTGACTACCACTTTAAGATATTAGTGAATTACCACACCCAACTCAAACGGGGAACATTTTATTACTTTAGGGCAATTTTTTTTACTTATTGTGTCTTATGACTGCGCATTATACACAAATAGTAATAACCGAAAAGTAACAAAAATTAACCGAAAAGTAACAAAAATTATGACGGGCACACGCTTGTATGTGTTTCTGCAGGAGAACATACAGCCAAGCACCGCAATGCATGTGTGAGCAAGACTTCACTCGCTGCATTTGTATTGATACAACGATCAGATTCATTTTTGTATTTTTGTCCCCTTCATCCACACATAATGAGCGTCTCACCCGTCAATCTCAAATGTCTAATTAGAAACACTTTCGTTTCGTCCCCCAGTGTTTACTTGAAATGAAAATATGTTATACTGTCTGACCAGAGTTGCCGAAGATGCGAATATTGTTCTGGATGAGTACAAGTTTTGTATTTTCAAACAGGTGCAAATGAGTTTCCATGAACCAACGAGTATGTGTTTTAGATAACTTGCAAGAAAGCGAATGTTTTTGTTTTTCTCTAACGCAGTTTACAGATCGTGATGTCATTTATAGACGCATTTGAAGTCTTTGAAATCATCAACGTTTGCATACTCTATGACGGGGAAAATGCTGCTTGGCAGCTCTTGTCATATTCTTCCTCTACTCCGTATGCATACAACGAGCGAACTAATACACGCTCACCGGATGAATTGGAGATTGAAGAAACTTGTAACATGTGCAACATATACGACGGTGTGTGATTTTTTTTAGTTGAGATGGAAAGGGAGCAGTTTTTGACAGAAAAAAATCTTGCATGTGGTTGAAACAACCATTATTAGATAGTCGTACTCCCGTAACACGTGCTAAATATATGACAGTATGTGTTGTAACTTGACTGGGGAAGAATTTTATTGCCTTTTAAGTAATAGCTTTGTTACCTAAAAGGGAATTTTGCGCTATTGCTTCTAAAGTGATAAGGAAAAGTTTTGCGTGCATTAATGCTCAGATATAATCGATATTATTTTGCTTTGTGAAATATACTAAAACTATGCAAAAACCGGTTTCGTAGAATCACCGTTTTGAGCTCAGTTTTTGTCCGATTTAAGATCTGTTTTTTTTTTTTTCAAAAGATGGATAAAAAGATGCTAATATGTGGACAAACTCTTAGAATTTTGATATTTGGCATCAAAACAAAATGGCGTCGAAAAAACCACAAAAATTACCCGTTTCTCAAAAATTCAAAATGGCGCCATTGTTGCCCTTTAAGTTGAAATATGTTCAAACTCCGGGAAATTTATTTTCGCATCAAACTTCATCAAAAAATCATACATTGAAGCCAAGGCAAAAAAATTGTTGCACTGTGTTAGTTTTTGCTTAAGTACAACTACCTTTTTATGACTGAGGTCGAGTTTGTAGCGGTCACCCGTCAGAAGGGAGCCTGAGAATAAAGCTATGTTAAAGTCCTTTGATCGAGCTTCTCTTGAAGTCATTTCCATACTCTTTAATCGAAAAAGAAGTACCAGTATTTAACTGATTTAAAAAGCAAATCAATGTTTTTTTTTTAAATTGGTCTACTGAATAAGGATTAAGATGCACTCCTCTGGTGAAAAAAGAAACACTTGACAGAAGCAAAACAATTGAATGGCGTTTGAATCAAACAAACATACTAAAAGCCGCTTCCAATCTTTAAAGCGTTTCCATCTCATTTATCTAAGCTGACTGTTACGGAATGAATTGACATCGGAAATTTACTGCAATGTTCAATTCACTTGTTACAAGTTTAAAAAAAAAAATCTCGTATATTCCAGAATCCGCGTAAAAAGGACGTGAATCACCACATTCTTAGCGTAAACAAGTTGTTAAAGGGATGTAGGAACAGTAATTTAGCAACGAGGATTATTTTGAGGTAGTCTCCTCAACTGTCGGAGAATGTTTTTCCTAATTTTTTCCGAGATAAAAAAGCGACACAGGAAAATAATCTTTTGCTTTTTTTATAAAGGTAAGTTTGATCACAAGAAAAAATGAATTTGTTTACAATCAAGATGGCGAATTTTTCAACGGTAAGCAGCGATGCGACTCTTTTTTCAAGAAAAAAGTATTCAAGACACGACCGCATGACGTTGACTACCGTATTCTTAAAAAAAAAAATATTACATTGAAGCAAATAGTAGAGGGAATTGCAACGCTTCTTTTACAAAACTTCTGTAACAAAATTTCGAGGCTCCAAAAGGTACCGGTTTCCGATTATTCTCGTCCAGAATTCCAGCCATTTTAGTATTTTGCAGTAGCCATTTATTACTAACAGCCACCAGCATAACGGGTGAAACCGGCACGAGATGACCGGTACTATTTTGTCTTTCCTCCTTTCAGCTGCTTACACCTAGCGCTGTCGTGAATTTAACATCAACATAAACATGCATTTTTGCAAGGTTTTTTCCGCTAGCAACAGCAATTGTAAAACATAAAATTCAACTAACCGCTTCTATTATAAAACTGCTAGGCACCAAAAGGTGCCAGTTGCCGATTTCTTGTTTACTGGTTTCCGTCCAGAATTCCAGTCATTTTAGTATTTTGCAGTAGCCACCAGCATCACGGGTCAAACCGGCACGAGATGACCGGTACTATTTTGTTTTTCCTCTTTTTAGCTGCTAACACCGAGCGTCCGTATGTATCCGGTACGGTTTAGTAGTGAAACTGATGGGGTGAAATGTTCGAACGATACGTTTTATACCAAGGCTTCGTCAGATAATTAGAAAGAGGGAGGGGCTACATAGATGATGGAATGGTAGAGACAAATGTTTCTTGAAAGCTGCGCCGGCCGCTGTCGTAATATTAACACCAACACAAACATGCATTTTTGCAAGGTTTTTTCCGCTAGCAGCAGCATTTGGTAAAAGAGGAAATTCAATTAGCCGCTTCTGTACCAAAATTTCGAGGCACCAAAAGGTGCCAGTTGCCGATTATTGCTTCCTGGTTAGTCCGTCCAGAATTCCAGCCATTTAAGTGTTTTGCAGTAGCCATTTACTACTAAAGCCACCAGCATTACGGGTGAAACCGGCACGAGATGACCGGTACTATTTTGTATTTCCTCCTTTCAGCTGCTATCACCTAGCGTCCGCATGTCACTGGTGCGGTTTTTGGAATCAGAATGATGGGGCGCCGGCCGCTGTCGTAAAATTAACACCAACAAAAAGATGCATATTTGCAAGGTTTTTTCCGCTAGCAGCAGCATAAACATCGGAAACAGAAAGTGACAACAACAATAACAACAAAGTCAGATCGATTGTATCCGTTAGTGTCGACTGTGCTTGGGAAGAGAGGTAGTGATTGGCTGCGCGGTATGATTTAGACAATCGATATTAATTACCAATTTTTCAATAGTGTATCTCAAACAATAGTTTGTTTTTGTAACATAAATTTAACCGTAAAAGAATTTCTGATCGATTGATGCCAAAACCTCGAAAACCTGATTATAGATGACTGCAAAAAAAGCGCTCAAAACCTGACCACTTTTCTCTGGTTTTCCCTGGTTGAATTACTAGATTTTCAAATTCAGGGGCCTAACTTCGATATAGACGTTAGTCAACGTCAAAACTGGAAGAATTCAAAATAAAAGACTGGAGAAAACTGGGTACAAAAATTTGAAGCTTCTGCAGAAATTTGTTTGATTTTCGGTTCAAAAACGTTGCGTAAATAACAATTACAGTTATACATCGACTGTCCACACAATCGCGTTTTTGAAGTGTGCGTAAAATCGAATTGTGCATAGATACGAAGCAAGATTTTTAGTATATTTTATAACCCAAAATCAATTTCTGGAATCGAAAATTTGCAAAAAAACATCTGAAGGAACATTCAATTATTACGTAACGCAAGAAAGGAGGGTTGGAAAATTTGACAACATAAAAAAAATTAAGGTCAGAAAAAGAGAGGGACATTAAAGAGGAAGGGTTCGAAGAGAGTAATTACTTGTGTTACGTAATGAATGGACATTCTTTAATGGTCCATGTATGGCAGAGAACTTACCCAGAACATCTGAAAAATGCTTGAAAGGAATTACTTAAAACAATGGACATGGGTGCCCACGTTATTTTCTAGGAGGGTTTCGGTAAAATCACTATGAATCATTATAAACTCTTTTTATATATTTATTGAAGCTTTTTAGAGGTTTGACTGAAGCCCGCCAAAAGGTGGTAATGGGCACTAGAGGGTTAATCAAACCCTGCTCGGAAAAACAATCGCTTCAGTTCATTGCGCCCAGCTAAATCGTACGATTACTTGAAGTGTAAAACACAAAAGGTGAAACTTTTCGAAGAAACGCAGCGGAGTTGTACCTTTTGTTTGGTTATAGCTCATGGGTTTCCTTTCTGCAATTTCCTGCTAAAACTCAGATCTTCCTTGTTCCGAGTTTTCAATTATTGTCCCTTTTCGTTGAATGTTTTTTTTTTTTTTGGATGATGCCTTATCGAAACCAACAGAATTTTGGTCTCATAAGACATCGCTACTCATTACTCAGCTATCTGCTCCGGATCAGACGCTGTTGCACGCCGCTCAGTAAGAAAAAACAAACATTTTCAATTCGGTATTCGCTTGTTGCCGATCCCCAGATCGTTTTCATCGTTGTTAAATTTCACGGTCGGCTTTCAAAGCCTGCAATAAGTCTCGTACCCAGGGGCGGACGAAGGGTGATTTGAGCAGCAGGCGAAATCAAATTAAGCGCCCCACCCCCGCTCATCATTGTTATGTTTATATTATAAGCATTTTTAAAAAAGTAGGCACTGCCAAGCAATCCTTGGGAAATTGTTAAGCGCTCATGGAGAAGGCGTAAAGGAGTTTTTCAATAATATACTCTATCTCCGTTAACGTTTGTCTGAGTTCGTCTCTTTCTCAATCCAGAACGAAGTACTGCTGCCGTATCTCTCGGTCTCGGGCAAGAAGTACTTACTCTTACTGATCGGTGCGGCGTACCTTCGTGGCAATACGTACTTGCTGACTTTGAACGTCGTTTCATTTGCGCAAGTTTATATCAGTGTAGCCGAGAAGTGTGGCATCGTTGTATGGATCATGCAAGTCAACAAGCACTAAAACACTCTTGCGAAACACGAGATAGTGGTCATGGTTTTGTGCTTTTGCGAAAAAGCTGAATTGGATTGGGTTCTGCGAAACGTGTGGTATTCTAAAGTAGTGCCGGGAGCCGTTTGAGAGTGTTAGAGAACGAGCCACACGTCCGTTGAGGAGCATTTACTCAAATCACTGGCATGGAATGTAGCACGTTATTTAGTATTGTTTCGATTGGATTGGATGACTCCTGCATAGAAGTGGATAAACGTAAAATCAGAACTTGACATGATACGAATTTCTGGATGTGATGCTATGACATGAATTCCGAATCAACAAAAAAAACGAAATTAACCCGGAAATGGTAACGATTGATTAGGATGCGAATGTGTACCAGGGACAAATTGGCGAACAAAACCGTTATTGCAAGAGACGCCAAGTTCAACGAAGATTATTTCCCTTACGCTGATGCGGCCACAGTGGTTCGCAAATCAGTAAGTGGCTTCTTGTTCGAAATTTACGGCCACAATCTCGTGGTTTAATTCTCGGGTTTTCTGCATGCTGTTGTATTAAAATACGCAACTGGTGACGATCTATAAGGACCACAGAAGTTGCGAAGAGATAGCCCTAAACCTAACATCAAATACCTGCCGTTTTATACGCGACCACATCGCAGCTTAAAGAATGCAAGTGGAACCTATGTAAACTGACAAGCAGTTGGCGTACATCTTTACGAAGGCGCTGCACTTTAGATGATTCGAATACGTACGACGAACAGCTGGGCTCTATTATCAAAAGGGGGTGGCGAAGTACACACTGCCAGACAGGCCTGTAGAAGTTGACGAACGCTCACGGCGAAGATTTGCAACATTGATTTTGAAAAAACTATTCTGTCTTTTCTACTAGAAGCAATATGGCTGATCTCCGTATGTTTTAAAACGTGCTCGATGCGATGTTCTATGTTAACTTTTTTGTTAAATTCTACTTGCTACTTTATCTCTCGCACTATCAGAAAAACTTTTAACGTACGCAGGTCACACGTGGCCATTTTGCTGGTTGTGACCGTCCCGAAATATAGGGCGGCATCTATAAATTACATTACACTTATAGGGGGGAAAGGGAGCACCTTTGAGCGTTACAAGTCGTTACATAGGGGCATGGGGAGATAAGATCAGCATTGAGTTATTCCAAAAATTGATCTTTTTTATTAAACAAACTCTTCTATTACGTTACGTTATTTTCAGGAGAGGGTAGACGTTACCGTTACGTTTTGTAACATAAGAGGGGAGGTAAAAAATGGTATTTTTTACGTTACGCAATTTATGGATGTCGCTTAGTTTACTTTTGGCTTACCGGCAAACCATGTACTAATTGTTTCATGAATATTTTAATCCCTTATGAAGATTATGTACATCGTACTTGCTAGATTTCATTGATTTAACACTTTCCGGCTTTTAATATCTTCATCTGTTATGGTTATCTTTCTGCAGCTTTCATTGTGAACGCCTCCATTGGCACTCTCGGACTCCGTATATTTTTTTTCATGGTACAGATCAAAAGGCGCAAACTTATTCCGAACTGCTAACCACTTGTTACAATGTAAAGCGGTCTGAAATTTCACAAATACAGTAACGTAAGCGTATAAAATCAAGTACTTTTTCCAGTTATAACCTGTGAAAAGGATACACACAAAACTGCCCACAATCTGATATAAAACCCAAACAAAAAATGGAAATCTGTAATACAAGCAGTGGATTCGATTACATAATGTTGAAAAGGGGAAATCTGCTGGTTTGGCTGCTCGATAACATCAGCCTTATCTGAAACTGTTTGTAACTTTGTAGTGGGCTAAAAAAATTAAGCTTCCATTTCTGATTTTCCCCCCCCCCCACAGGCGCCGAATCCCAGGATGCAATGGACTCGGCCTCGGCGGCTACCGGAGACAACAACAACGGTGGTAGTGGTGGCGGTGGCAGCGGCAGTGGTAGTGGCGGCAGTAGTAGCAGCAGCAGCACCAGTAGCACACTCGGGACCCTGTGCAGCATCCTGCAGGAGAAGAAACCCTGGAACGGGGAAAACTGCAACGGCAAAAGTGGCAGCATCAGTGCGTCCGGTGTCACCACCGGAACTGCTGGTTCCGGCCACAATGGCGACGGCGGTGGTTCGACCTGCAAGGATCGCTGTCTAGTTTGCAGTGTGTGCAACGATTTCTCCTCGAAGAAGATCAACGTGATGCAGCACTTGCTGGCGAATCACAACATTGGGAACGAGCTGCTCGCGCAGGACTTCCCCAATTTGAATGTGCCATCGACGATGCAGAAGAAACCGTTCGACTACCTGCGCACGCTAACGGAGGCTCGCTGTGCTCAGAACCTGCGGCTCATCGAGAAGGTTACCTTTATGAACGACACTTTCGCCTTCAAGGAGAACTGCAACGATCTGAAGCACGGCAATCTAGCGGAGATTCTCGAAAGCTACATGGGAGGTGGAAAGGATGGAGATGGAGATAAAATCGAGAAACATCACCTGCAGACAGTGTCCTGTCCGCTGTGTCCGGAGACGTTCCTGGATCAGGTGAACGTGGAAACGCACGTAATCCGAGTGCACAACATTAAGATGGAAGGCTTGAACCGACTGCTGAAGCTGGTTGATACCTCGCAATTTCTTAAGACCACCAAACAACAGCAGCTTGGCAGTAGTCCGGACAAGTCGCCGAAGAAGGAAACCTCGCCCTCGCCGGAGATCAAATGCTCCTTCTGTAAGGTCTGCTTCGACTCGATGGTAGACCTGAAGATACACTGCAACGAAAGCAATCACTTCAAGCGGAACGCTGACTCGGAGGATCTCGCCTGCTTCCTGAACGACTGCAAGGACGCATTCGACAACCTCTCCGATCTGCACCAGCACTTCAAGGCAAACCATCTCAATTTTCTGATCTCGGAGAATCACACCTACAAGTACCGTTGCAAGTTGTGCCCGTTTGCGTTCAAGACGCATGAAAAACTGAACCGTCATCTGTTCTATCACTCGCTGCGGGAATCGACCAAGTGCTTCTACTGCGATGCCACCTTCAAGAACATCAACTCTCTCACGAGCCACATCACAGAGAAGCACCCGCAAGAATCGTCCGCCCCGAAGGGGGGCTCCGAAACCCAACAACAGCAGGACGCGGCGTCGATTCTCTTCTTCAAAGATCTGAAGCGAAAGATGATGAACAACAAGAACGGCATGAGTCCCAAGTCGGATCGGAGCCAAACGCGGGACAGTGCGGACGAGGATCGGCTCAGTGAGAAGTCGATGAGTAGCAAGAGTAGTTTGTACTACGACAAGAGCTTGGACGGCTCGGATGGTGGTGGTGGAGGTGGAGGAACGGTCGTCGCGAAGATCTCCTGCAACGATTGTCGCTTTAACTTCACCGATGCGGCGGCTCTCGAGCGACATATGGCCACGGCATTCCATATGTCGAAGGAGAAGGAAAAAGCCGCGGCGGACAGTCTGGCGGGTATGGCCAATAAGCAGCAGTTGTTCTACGATATTAAGTCGGAGAAGTTCACCAACCCGAATCGGCCCTTCAAGTGCACGATCTGCATGGAGAGCTTCACCCAGAAGAACATCCTCCTGGTGCACTACAATAGTGTGTCCCACTTGAACAAGCTGAAGAAGCTGAAGTCCGACAAGCAGCACCCGTTCCCGTTTCAGATTGGGGCTGCCATGGGGGAGGGGGATGGGTGCGAACATGGCGGCGGTGGGGATAAGCAGCCGCCCGATTTTAAGCCATTTGGGATGCAAATGTTTGCCGAGGGTGGCGAGAAGCGGAAAGATCTGGAGGAGAAGGAAACGGCTAGAAAGAAGTTCAAGTGCGATATCTGCAACGTGGCGTACACCCAGGGAAGCACGCTGGATATTCACATGAGGAGTGTGCTGCATCAGACCAGAGCATGCCGGCTGCAGGAGCGGAGCATGTTTAATAATGTGAGTTTTTTTATTTAAAAATTTATTTTAAAAATTTAAATTTTTGTTTTGCAGCAATTGCAGCCACTCGATAAGAAGAAACCGGAATTTTCACTGATTCAGACGATTCCGGAGAGTCACGAGTCCCCGAACTTCATCGACGATACGCCAATGCGTAAGATAAAATCTCCAGCCGATCTTCAACCACAGCCGCAACTTCCGCAGCAGCAGCAGCAGATGCCCCAACAACCGGCCATGTTGAACCCCATGATGGGAGCTCTTGGCTTGGGAGGTACCATGACCGGCTTGGACAAGCCAGAGATTGCCATTTGCGAGTGCTGTTTCCAGGTGTTCCCTAATAAACCTACTCTGGAAACTCACCTCGAGCTAAGTCCGGAGTGCTTAGCTCTGAAGAAGAAAATGATGGAAAACAGCAATCCCACTCCGGAAAACTTCGCCGAAGGCTTTCAGCAGCAAGCCCTGAATGAACTGGCGAAGGTTAACCCCTTGCCCGGGTTTGATTTAACCCCGGAAGCGCTGCTAGGGAAGTCGCCCTTCCCGATGGATCCAACCGCCAATTTGATGGATCCGAATTTTTTGAAAAACGCCTCGCTGCTTCAGTTTGCCACCGATCCGAACAACAAACTGGGCCCGAACGCTTTGAACGTACTAAATTTCATGCACTTCCACCACTTGATGTCGCTTAGCTATCTAAACCTCGCACCTCAGCTGAACTTCGGCGCTGTACCGCCAAAAGTTCCTGATATAACAGCTAAAACCGACCTCGAGAAGGTCATTCCGGTGGACAAAACTAAATTACCCCCGGGAGTAATGCAGTCGAACCTCAACGGCAAACCTCCGCTCGATTTGAACCTCATGTCCCACAATCTGGAATCCAAAATGCCCCCACAACCCCCACAGCAGCAACCGTGCACCCAGAAACGCGCTCGAACTCGTATTACAGATGAACAGCTACGTATTTTGCGTTCCCACTTCGACATCAACAACTCACCCAGTGAGGAGAGCATCCAGGAAATGTCCATCAAGGCTAACCTTCCGCCTAAGGTTGTCAAGCACTGGTTCCGCAATACCCTCTTCAAGGAACGCCAACGCTCCAAGGACAGTCCGTACAACTTCAGCATTCCACCCTCGACGAAGCTCAACGTCGAAGAGTACGAGCGCACCGGTGAAACAAAAGTAGTCGACCTGGACACCTCCTTCAAGTCCAACGACTCCCAGGACACCTCGCAGAATGCGGTCGATCTCAAGCTGAACGAGATGAAGCAAAGTTTTTCCAAATCCCTCATGGAATCCCTCTCCAAGCATCAGGCCAATCAGGAGTTGGGTAACTTTCAGCTAAATAAAAACCTTTTTCCGGATAACTTCGGCTCTGACTTCCAGAGCCAACACGACCAAGCATCCCAACTGCAAGCCAACGTTGCCAACTTTTTCTCCCAAGCTCCCGACCTGAACAACCTGAACCTAAGCAAGGAGCTGATGTCGAACAAAAAGAAAAAAATCAAATCCGAAACCTCCTCTAATGCCTCCCCTACGCCGGTCGATCTGCAGATCGATTCCAGCAACTCCAGTCCCCTTCCGATGCGCCCGCCCAGTGCCATCAGTCTGAAGAAGCACATGGAAGCTCGCCCGCTCGGTACGCCCGGGTTGATGGAAGAAATCAAGATCCCCAGTCCGATCGAGAGTCCGGTCATTTCACCACCGACTTCGATTGCTGGTGGGCTGCATCAGCAGCTGTCCCAAAACCAGGCCGTCACTTGCTCCAACGGAAAGCGTGCCAATCGGACCCGGTTTACCGACTACCAGATCAAGGTACTGCAGGAGTTTTTCGAGAACAATTCCTACCCAAAGGACAGTGATCTGGAGTACTTGAGCAAACTGTTGATGCTGTCCCCGCGGGTTATCGTCGTTTGGTTTCAGGTAGGTGTTGACGACTTTCTTCCACTATAATTGTTTAAAACAAATTGGTTCTTCAACAGAACGCCCGCCAGAAGCAGCGCAAGATCTACGAGAATCAACCGAATCCGACCTTCGAGACGGACGAGAAGAAGGCGATCAACATCAACTACACCTGCAAGAAGTGCAACCTGGTGTTCCAGCGGTACTACGAGCTAATTCGCCACCAGAAGAACCACTGCTTCAAGGAGGAAAGCAACAAACGTTCGGCCAAGGCGCAACTGGCGGCCGCCCAGATTGCGCACTCCTTCACCAGCGGCAGCGAGGACTCGGACTCCAGCATGGACGTCAGCCGACGGGAGTTCCAACCGCGCGAAAACGACTGCCCCTTCTAATGGAAGGCCCCTTCCGAGGAGGATCCGACGTTGGACTTCTCCTCTTCCCTTCTTCCGTTGTTCCGTTAGCGCCCTCCTCCCCCGCCCGTAACATTCCACCACTCTAAGTTGAACATTTCCAGTGATTAGTTTAAAGTCAACAAAAAAAATTACATTCCACTCGTCATTTTTAGATAACTAGCGCTGGCGCTTTCTTATGTTAAACCCCCTAAAAACAAGCTCCTTCCTGTTATTTTTTCTCTTTTCGATTCTCTCACAACCCCCCGTTTTTGTTTCGGTTTAAATTGACGACATCTCCTAAAAAAAGAAACAAAACGAAAAACTCGAAGCATGAAATAACTGAACTAAACAGGCAGAAGTTTATTTCCTCTTCCTCTCGCAAAAAAGTTACTATTTTCTAAAAGAATATTTTGATATACAAGTAAAACAAAACATATAGAAACGAGATAAGAAACTAAGAAAAAAAAAATCGCGAAGAAATCCCCGCATCAAATGTAATGTGAAAGTTCCTAAACTGAAAGCAAACAAGCAAGCAAGATGAAGTATATTAAGCTAATTGAGAGTGAAACAAAAACTAAGAAACAAAACAAAAAACACGAAACAATACAAACACTGTTTCGTAACCGATTTGCCATATATTATACGATTGTGAGCGCGTGGTAGTGAACGAAAGTGAACAGCAAGCGAAAGCAGAGAAACAAAAAAGCAAAAACAAAAACAGTTGTAGTAAGAAAGTAAGAATTCAATTCACAGCAAACAATCCAGAACTGCTCGACCCTGAGATCGGATATAGATAATTAAATATTGTTTTGTCAGTTTTTTTATTTGAACTATTGAAAAATTTTATTATTAAACAGCAAGCAGGCAGGCGAACTATAGATGATCCACACAACATCACGGAGATTGTTATAAAAAAAAGACCTAAAACAAAACAACTTTGAATAAACATTTGTTATTTCGTTTCGAAACTCCAGCACCCCAAAATCAACCGAAATGTAAATTTATTGCATTTCAATCACCACAATTGTCGTGATAAATAACTTTTCTCACATAGAAATGCCGAAGAATCTTAACAAGATTCACGAGAAAGGTTCCTACTTTTATAAACACGTTTTCCTTTAAGACATCACTTTCGATTAAGTTCTAACAGTAGACGGTAAAATTGATTTCAACTAGCAGAATGTTTTTGAAAGAGCCGCACCTTCAGAACATTTTTGCATTTTCACTTAAACCATATATCCTATTGTTTGACCATTTTTAGAAAATAATCGTAGCCAATTTTCTTACTACTGGCTAATATTTAAAAAATAACTCATCTCTCTCTCTAGGTCCGCCACGTGTACCAAATCTTTCGTTCTTATGCTTTAATTTTAAATGGTTTAAAAGATTTGTGGTATTACCATGAAAACGCATATGCCTACAGTACACAGATTACATGTAACTTATTTGTTTTCTATGGTGAAATAAGCCCAAACTAGGCTCACGTTCATCTTTCGCCACGAATTCGAAATTTCCGTAAAATACAAGCGTGCTGACAACGATGAGCGTTAAAATGCAAGTCTGATATTTTTGCCAATTGCCGATGGAACATCATGTAAGTTGAAAACGAGCTGCGAAATTTCGTTAACTGTCGTCAACACATACCAGCTTTGTTCATCTTCTCAATGCTTCGTGTAAGAAAGAGAATAGAATGATCCATGTGTCACTCACGCAATTATAGTTTTGAATTAGAGCTTGTGCATGTGCGAACAGGATTAAAGACCATTGTTATTGCTGGTTTATGGACAAATCCATTTTGATCACTAAAAAAATTAATCGATAATCATAACATTGGCTAATAGATTATTTCAGCAAACAAATAATTGTTTCATGTAATCGAGGTTTTCCGTCGTAAAAAAAGATGGGGTAAAATATTTCAAAACTTTTTCAAGTTGTTGAAAAAGAACTTGAAAAAGTTTTGAAATATTTTACCCCATCGCATCGAACACAAATCTAGTGTGCTACAATTTTCCTCTTTAAATCTTTCCATTCCAGAAAATGTCAGTGATTAGATTTCGTTCAGTGAGCTACATCATTACAGTGCTTATGAAGATATACAATAACAAACTGTACAGGATTATTTGTGATCTCACACTCGAGAAACGTACCGTGTTGTACACTTCTACACTTTGATTTTTAAGCTTGGCGTTACTAAAGATTTGCAGTCTTATTTTAAGTGTTTTAGTTCGTGAGGCGCTTTTTAGAAGCACGAATATTGATACCAAGATATATAACATTGTCATTTTTTGACGTGGGACTACGTCTTTGTTTACTATACTGGGATCAGGGTTGATATTTGTTGACACTCTTGAGTGAAAGTTAAAAAAAGCATCCATAAACGTTATTTTTTTACAATCCTTTCAGAGTTTTCCCTTCCCGCTTTTTGCATGGAAGTGAACTGTCAAAACACCTCATTATATTTCATGCGATGAAAGCAAGAAAACAAAATCAGTTTATCAGTTAACGAAGATTGTCAAGGCATCGGTCAGTGCCAGTGAAAAAATGTTTCGGTGAGGTTCATTTTGGCTGAGTGGTCTGTTTGTTTTTCTTTTTCGCTTTGAAGTGAAGATCATTTGGTTGAATTTGTCGTCAAATTTTATTCCGTAACCGTGAACGATGCGCGCGATCTATTTCATCTGAGTATAACAGCACGTTACTAGGACGAAAATCTAGTGTATCTGAAAGAGTGCTGCGATCATTAGAAGTGAAAATTGAAAATGATTGGCTATAACTTTCGAAGAATTTTGCTGGGGAAAATGACCTTTATCAGCACTGACTGGGATGCATTCTGTGAAATTGGAAATGAAACTGGCAAATGTTGCGTCAGATTTCAAACGTTAATAACAGCGTAACCACATGATCAATAACAATAACCAATATGTTGTTGGATAGATAAAATGTATAACAATTTTTTAATATGCCAGTTATCACTCTAATTTCATTGCTAAGCGGTAGTAATGATAAAAAGTTTCAATAACAAATTTACGCGAATAATAAACCAATTACATGCGAGCATTCCTAGCACAGACGATGTGAATGGACACCATCCGTTCTCTGTGATATTCTCTGTATCAATATCGAAATAAAAATTGACAGAGTCTCCCCGTCCCAATAGGTCAATTTGTTTTTGCTTCCATGAGTCTCGAAGGTAAAAGTTTTCCAAAAAGTTTGAAACAAACCCCATTCTTGAACAATTTATAAACCTGCTTTCAGAACCTAATAAAAACTGATGTCTTGAAAGAAAACATGCCGGAAAAAGCAACAGTATCAGTGGAGTAAAGAACCGCAGGTCTGCAGCGGTACTCTTCTATTCGTACATTTCAGCGGTACACTTCTATTCGTACTGCAGCGGTTTTTTTTTTTTTTTTTTAAGGGGGGATTTGTTAGTAGCTTAAGTATTTATGATAAATATTAGTAAATAATGAGTATGTGTGTCCAATCACAAATGGTGACTTCTCAACACTGTTAGAAATTTGTAATTTTAATTGTTAGGATTTGTTTGCTTTCGCAATTAGGACTTATCATTCGTAGGGATTTAAACCTACTTGTCAGAAAAGGGGAAGTAAACTTACAACTAACTTAATTGCTAACTTATTGGCTATAAAGAGAGCTTATCGTAGCAATTGAGGATTGCAACGATTTTTGTCGAAAATTGTTAATAATTTTATTTGACATAGCTTCTAATGGTTCAACACCAGTAAGTCTATGTAATTCGAGTGTACCAAACCAAGGAGGACGCTTCAAAATCATTTTCAGAATTTTATTCTGAATCCTTTGGAGCGTTTTCTTCCTTGTTGAACAGCAACTTGACCAGATCGGTACAGCATAAAGCATTGCTGGTCTAAAAATTTGTTTGTAAATCAAAAGTTTGTTCTTTAAACAAAGTTTAGAATTCCTGTTAATGAGAGGATATAAACATCTCGTATATTTAATGCACTTGGCTTGTATACTCTCAATGTGCTCTTTGAAAATAAGTTTTTTATCATAAATTAGTCCCAAGTACTTAACCTTGTCGGACCAACTTAAAATAACCCCATTCATCTTGACAACGTGATTATTGTTTGGCTTGAGGAAAGAAGCCCTAGGCTTATGCGGAAAAATTATCATTTGAGTTTTAGAAGCATTGGGAGAGATTTTCCACTTTTGCAAGTAGGAAGAAAAAATATCTAAACTTTTTTGCAATCGACTGCATATGACACGAAGACTTTTTCCTTTTACGGAAATGCTTGTGTCATCGCAGAACAATGACGTTGTGCATCCTGGAGGCAAATCAGGAAGATCTGAAGTGAATATGTTGTACAGGACTGGACCCAAGACTGAACCTTGAGGTACACCTGCTCTGACAGGAAATCTATCAGATTTTGAATTCTGATAGACAACCTGCAGAGTTCGATCAGTAAGATATTTTTTTAAAATTTTGATTAGGAAAATTGGAAAATTTGCAATTTCGCAATCAAACCTTTATGCCAAACACTGTCGAATGCTTTTTCTATGTCTAAAAGAGCAGCTCCAGTGGAATAACCTTCAGATTTGTTAGCTCGTATCATATTAGTAACTCTGAGCAATTGATGAGTTGTGGAATGCCCATGGCGAAATCCAAACTGTTCATTTGCAAAAATTGAATTTTCGTTGATGTGTGACATCATTCTGTTAAAAATAACTCTCTCAAACAGTTTACTTATTGAAGAAAGCAAACTGATTGGTCGATAACTTGAAACTTCTGCTGGGTTCTTATCCGGTTTTAAAATTGGAGTAATTTTTGCATTTTTCCATAATTTGGGAAAATATGCAATTTTGAAGCAGCAATTGAAAATTTTCACTAAAAATTCCATTGTGCTCTCAGTGAGATGTTTGATTAGTATATTAAAGATTCCATCGTCACCAGGTGCTTTCATATTTTTGAAATTTTTAATAATTGATTTAATCTCATTCAAGTTAGTTTCAATTATTTCTGCAGGTAAAAAATTCTGGGAAGAAATTAAATCAAATTGACGTGTGACTTCATTTTCAATTGGACTCACAAAATTCAAATTTGAGTTATGAACACTCTCAAACTGCTGAGCAAGTCTTTGAGCCTTTTGTTCATTGGATACAAGAAAACGTTCACCATCTTTTAAAACTGGAATAGGCTTTGAAGGTTTTTTAAGAATCTTCGACAGCTTCCAAAATGGTTTTTAATATGGTTTCAATTTTTCAACTTTAGTCTCAAAATTTTGATTTCTCAGAAGAGTAAATCTATGTTTAATCTCTTTCTGTAAATCTTTATAAATAGTTTTAATAACAGGGTCACGAGAACGTTGATATTGACGTCTGCGGACATTTTTCAAACGAATTAGAAGTTGAAGATTTTCGTCAATTATTGGTGAATCAAATTTCACTTGAGCCTTTGGAACAGAATAATTCCTGGCATCAACAATTGCACATTTTAATGCTTCCAAAGCGGAATCAATATTCACTTCGTTTTGCAAATCAAGCTCATTATTGAAATTTCTCTCAATATAATTTTTGTATCTTTCCCAATTAGCTTTGTTATAATTAAAAACAGAGCTCATAGGGTTTAAAACTGATTCATGTGATAAAGAAAAAGTTATTGGAAGATGGTCAGAATCAAAGTCAGCATGTGTGATCAAATCACTACATACATGACTTTGATCTGTAAGCACCAAATCAATTGTTGAAGGCTGACAGAAGAAAAGCATGTAGGACTATTCGGAGACAAAATAGAATAGTATCCTGAAGAACAATCATTGAATAAAATTTTGCCATTGGAATTACTTTGAGAATTATTCCATGAACGATGTTTAGCGTTAAAATCGCCGATTATAAAAAATTTCGAACGATTTCTGGTGAGTTTTTGTGAATCACCTTTAAAATAATTTTTGTGCTCGCGTGTGCATTGAAATGGTAAATATGCTGCGGCAATAAATAAAATCGCAAGTTCAGTTTGAACTTCAATTCCCAAAGTTTCAATAACTTTCGTCTCAAGATGGGGAAGAGCACGATGTTTGATTCGGCGATGAATAACAATTGCAACTCCACCGCCGGAACCCTGAATCCTATCATATCTATGAACCACGTAATTGGGATCATATTTTAATTTTATGTTAGGTTTCAAAAATGTTTCAGTAATAATTGCAATATGCACATTATTTACTGTTAAAAAATTGAAAAGCTCATTCTCATTGGCCTTCAATGAGCGAGCATTCCAATTTAATATTTTAATTGTTTTATTTAAAATCATTGCTAAATTTTAAATTAGAAACAATTTTAATAGTAAAATTTGTGCCTATTTGAATGGCTTCAAACATTGATTTTGCCTGCAACATGGCGTTCATAAGATCGAACATTGCCTGTTGCAAAAAAGAAAGTTTACCTGCCGGAATAGGCTCCAGGCAGTTGACATTAGAAAAAATATTTTCGGCAGCAATATTAGCTGGAGTAATAGGTGTACAATAATTTTCTAGCGTGTTTTGCTTACCCATATTAACGGTCATTTTCGAACTACCAACACTAGGCGGTATAATGTTCGAACTACCTGTAACCTGTGCATAAGTTAAACGGGTATGCAAAGGAGTAGGTAAACTATGCGTCACTGGTACGCTTGGAGAATTTTGTTTTGAAGTTGGTTTTAATTGAGAAATTGAATTTTGTTTACCTTGCCTTAACAATTGCTAAACGGACTGGGCATTGATAAAAATTTGACATATGGTTGCCGTTACAATTCGCACAGCGAAAATTTTTACTCTCTTTCACAGGACATGTGTCCTTTTTGTGAGAAGAGTCTCCACAATTAAGACATTTTTGGTCCATGTTACAGAATTTGGAACCATGGCCATAACGTTGGCAAGTACGGCATTGGGTGATATGCTTTTCACCTCCGCCATACTTCCTATAAGTTTCCCACTTTACACGCACATTATACAAAGCATGTGCTTTTTCAAAAAATTTTAAGTTGTTAACCTCATTGCGGTTAAAATGAATTAAATAATTAACAAGAGAAATTCCAGTTCTCTGACTGTTTTCGCCTCGTGATTTTTGTTTCATTAGAATTACTTGAGTAGGGGCTAAGCCAAGTAATTCTGTTAAAGTAAGTTTGATCTCATCAACGGTTTGATCGTTGGTGAGACCTTTCAAGACAACCTTGAAAGGCTTGGCGTTCTTGGTGTCATATGTAAAAAATTTGTACATCTTGTCAGTTAAATACTGAACAAGACGATCACGACCCTTTACTGAGTCGGCTAATAAGCGGCATTCACCTCTACGGCCAATTTGATAGGTAACTTTAACGTCAGAAACAAACGTTGAAAGTTCCTTTTTGAATATATTAAATTCAGAAGAAATAGTTACCACAATAGGTGGAACTTTCTCCTTTTTTAAAGATTTTAAATTTTGTATAGTTTCATTATTGGTAACTTCCATTTCACCAGCTTCTTGCTCAGGCAAAATATCAAAAGGATTGTCACTACAGACACTCGATGTGTCAGAAAGAGATGCCTCT
Source organism: Wyeomyia smithii (assembly GCF_029784165.1). NCBI lineage: Eukaryota > Metazoa > Arthropoda > Insecta > Diptera > Culicidae > Wyeomyia > Wyeomyia smithii. Next base: position 22,361,730 of record NC_073694.1, read on the forward strand.
CTTTTCCTCCCCGCAGCGATGCGAGGTTTCTTTTTCCGTCCAGCCATTTCAGATGATACGAAAAAAGTTAAAACAAATGTTAAATTCAAAAGTAGGTAGTCTTGAGAAAGACTGATGGGAAATAACTTTCAGGTAGTCTTTAAAAGACACACTGACAAAACACAAACTTTGAAGCTATAGGCAGTCAAAGACCAGTCCACAAGCAACCGAAAAAACGTCTGATCTGTAGGACAGTTCAAGACGCACTCCGTACTGCTTTGTTCGTTCATTTCTATACGTGTGCAATCGAGGAAAAATTGCAATGCTGCTGTTGATGGTGATTGAAAGTTTATCTCATAAATATGATTACCATAAATTACTCAACAAGAATTGTAAATTTGTAAACTAAATAATCGTGACCGGATAGTATCGAAGGAGTAAATACCTAAATATATACATTTATAGAAGAGTAAGAGCCTGCGAATACTTTTAATTTTTTTGTTTATTTACTAAGATTCATTCAGAATCTTTTTTTACATTTCAAAATTGTTAGATGGTATATTATTATTCTAAGCTTAACCATAATAAACGTATATTATCTGTCTTCGTAATACAGCGAATATAGTTGTAGGCAAATGAAAAAAATTGTCAAGCAAAAAAATATAATTGTGGATTGCTACGATTTTTTTTCTGGAACCCGTGAATAATTTTGTTCAAAATATCGTCTTATGTTTGCCAATTAATGAACCTTTGTAAGGGCTTCCATATTATTTTGAAAGTGAGATCCATATTATTGATTTGATTTAATCAGAGTTAAATAAGACAAAACCATTCATTATGATAACGTAAGTATTGTTGGATTTGGTTTTTGAGGATATAGAGTTCATTCTGACTTTGACGCATTACGATAAATTCTTGGTGATTCTTCAACAAGCACGATATGCTTGTGCCTTGTCGAATACATGTTGTTTGCACAAAAGAATACTACAGGCATAACATCGTCAGATATAAACGATATTTTTTCGAGTGTTGTTAAATATATTTTAAAAATTGATTTCCAGGGGAGGCTGAAAATAAAAATACGTACAGTCGCTGAGCAAACACATTGATTCTGTCTGCAGACTTTGTATATTTTGTAACAAAAAATCCCCTAATTACAGTGTTTAGTCCCACGTCACCATTTCATACAACCCTAGGGCTGTATATCTTGTAGTATTTACAAATTAAACGCATTATTAAGAGAGCTTCGTAGCCGCAAGGCTACAGAGTCCGCTTTGATAAGCGAGTGATCGTGGGTTCGAATCTTAGTAGAATCAGGCCATTTGGTTTTCAAAGGACTTTAACATGGGTTCATTCTCAGGCTCTCTACTACATAACCTTCCTTCAAGGTGAGTTCTATAGTACCCTTGCTGACTTTCATCCTAACAAAAAAGTCCCTCTTATAATAAAACTGTTCTGAGTAACGTATAATAGTTCTCTTCAGGGAATTGCAATTATGACGCGGTCTCGGCTGGAGGTACGAGGTTTCGATAAGACTCCTTCCTCTTGACAAAAATATAAGTCGTACTTATAATAAACCTGACCAGAGGTGTAGCATTGAGTGTTGGTAGGACGAACGTGGTTCGATAAGACTTCTTCCTCTTGACAAAATAAGTCCTTTTTATAATAAAACTGATTTCAGAAATATTTACCCTCTACAGGGAATAGGGGAAGGCCCAACAAGCCGCCCTGAAAAACACTAAACGTTGCAAATATCGAAGAAGTTAATACGGATCGGAACAATCGGCACAGACCTAGGCGACGAAATAAGGACTACGATTGGAAACTCGGTACATGGAACTGCAGATCGTTAGGCTTTCACGGCTGCGACAGGATCATAAATGATGAACTAAATCCGCTGGTCTAAAACTTTGCTGGTCGAGACAGAAGGTATGGAAAAGCGGACATCGAGAGTAGGATTGGTCGATCTTGGATCGATCTAAAGAGAATCGATCTTTTCCGCTCCGATCTTCGATTTTTTTGATCGATTTTTCAGCCCTGCAGAAATCGAAAAGATCGTTTACTTTTCGATTTGATCTTTTCGATCTTTTAAAAATTTAATTTATGTTTCAGCATGCAGCAATTTTTTTAGATCCAATTTTGAGTCATTGTCAGTGATCGTGTTTCGTTGTTTTATCGGGTTTTGAATGGTTGCGTGCGATTATGACATTATTATGCCCCCTTATAGTCCATTCCATTCCTGCAAAAAAATGCAACTGGTGACGAACTAGCAAATATGATATGATCGGCGTGCATTCAAATCGAACCAAGCTCCAAAAACATTATTTCGAGTAATCGGCGCTCAAAGTTCTAGGGAATTTTGGTTATACAGTCGAATTTCGCTAGTTGCACTGAACCCGCAGCTCATCTAGTGAAAAACTTTCAGTCGTCGGGCTGAGCTGTCAAAGTTGCAAATCGATCAAAGAGCACACCGATTGTTTCTTGTTGTTAGGACTACAACTGGGAACGCAGAAAAGTTCTATAAAACCGTTGAGTTGGTTGATAAACCGCAAAAGTTCAAAAGCATTCGTTGAGAATGATCTTGCTTGTACTAATTTCTCTCCTACTTTTTTGGATTTTCTTCAATGTTTTCCATATTAATAGAGCTTCGTTTGATGCCATGCAAAAGGTCAAATTTGCGAAGAAATACGAAAAGTGCAGCATAGGGCCAAATTCGAAATTGGCTCATTTAAGCCACACATCACACATTTGAAGCCAAAAATGAGTGCTCAATAATAACGTGTTCTCAAATACTTTCAAAAATACGCATAGCTCTACGTTGCATTATTACGCCAGAAAACTTATATTGTTTTTCTAACAATTGATTAAAATATTGTTTGTTTACATTTATACTCAGCTTAATTTGTTTTTATTTGAATAAATTCTACTTTCTGCGTTAAAATGCATCCACAAACCCCTCAAACGAAAATCAACGTTATCAGAAATGATGTTTGGCTTCGATTCAGTTGGGCTATAGCCCAACGAGCGGGAGCCCAACTAAAACGTAACTCAACTAAACATAACCCAACGAGCGAAATTCGACTTTTTTCTGGCGTATCACAGAAAACGAGGCGAGCGGCGAGTTACTCGCCTGACCAATTTTGGTATTACAGATGGCGAGTCGGCTGGGTTTTGGACAAATAGCTCGCCTGCGAAACTGTTCGACTCAGTTGTCAGCAGCCAAGTTTCACTTGCGATCCCTAATACAACATTTTACCCGCCTCGTCAGTGACTTAATTTTCGAAAAAAATGGGGCTTGGTCCGGACTGGTCGCACACCGACCATCTCATAATCATTGCTATCCTGTATCACATTCCACACACAATAGAGAAAAAGTGTGATATTTTGACGTATGATTCTGCAATGTATTTTGAATGATGTTCCGACACGCTAACAAACACATAACCAAAGTTTTCAAATGATGTAAACTTTTAGGTATATTTCTTCAACAACCTTTCGAACTTGATAAAACAATCTATTCTATCTCCTGTGCATTATAACCACGGACGGTGCTATAACATTATAACATAGTTTTCGAAATAGTCGTCAGATCAGTGCTGTTTTCATCGTGCAAAAACTATATTTCTAGTGACCAACATGGTTTTTATCCTAAGAGATCCGTCACAACCAATCTGTCGCAGTTCTCTTCGTTGTGTTCTCGCTCAATGGACGCGGGAATGCAAGTGGATGCTGTGTACACGGACTTCAAGGCTGCGTTCGATCGTGTTAATCATGACATCCTTCTACGAAAGCTGGATAAACTGGGGCTCTCCGCTATGCTCGTGAAATGGTTTCGTTCGTACCTGACCGGCAGAGTTGTATGTGTCAGTCTTGGGTCGTCACATTCCGAGCCATTTACAACGTCTTCTGGAGTGCCGCAAGGAAGCAACCTGGGTCCACTTTTATTCTCACTGTTTATTAACGACGTTGCTACAATTTTACCGCGAGGTACACGACTCCTTTTCGCAGACGATGTAAAAATCTTTCGGATTATAGCCTGTCTCGAAGACTGTTTGGAACTACAAAAGTTGCTTGATGCCTTCAATGATTGGAGCAACCGTAATCTTCTTACCCTGTGTGTAGAAAAATGTCATGTGATTACCTTCAGCAGAAAGCTTCAGTCAATTCATACAGCTTGTCTGGGCAAGCTCTTCAGCGAGTAAGCCAAGTTAAAGATCTTGGCGTAATTTTGGATAGTCAGCTTACATTCCGGGCACACTACGAAGATGTCATTTTAAGAGCCAACAAGCAACTAGGATTTATTTTTAGAATTGCCGATGGATTCCGCGATCCACTGTGCATGAAAGCTTTGTACTGCGCCCTGGTAAGATCGATGCTCGAATCAGCGGTTGTCGCTTGGTGTCCGTTCAACAAGGTCTGGATCGATCGCATGGAAGCTGTTCAGAAAAAATTCGTGCGTATGGCACTAAGGCATCTTCCTTGGCATGACGCTACGAGGTTGCCCCCCTATGAGCACCGCTGCATGTTATTGGGGATGGAGACGTTGGAGAGAAGAAGATCTAACGCACAAATTATCTTTGTTGCGAAGGTCCTGAATAATGAAATCGATTCACCCGCTATTCTCGCAGAATTAAATCTCTACGCTCCAGAAAGGAATCTGCGGAGACGTCAGCTTTTGAACTTGGAGGCAAGGTATAGTCGGTACGGCCAGCATGATGCAATTAGGTTTATGTCTACGAGGTTCAACGAGGTTGCAGAACTGCTCGACTTCAACGAACCCATCAACACTTTTTTACGTCGCCTGCGGATTCGCTAATTATTTATTGTTAATCGTCTCTAGTTGTTATTTTATTCATTAAGACAAAAATTGTCAGATGGAATTTGTAAATATAACATAACATAACAACATAACATAAACTTTAGTTCCAATCAGTTAGTATGAATTTCACAGCGCCGCAAAAAAGTGCTATAAAAGATCGATCCAGTTGAGATCGATTCCGCAGCTCCGATCTTTTGGGTGGATCGATCCAAGGACCGTTTGAATGAATCGATTCTCAAAATCGATCTTTCCCCGAAGATCGCCCAATCCTAATCGAGAGGCTAACTCTTATCAGAGCTGTGACACTACCAACGAGCTTGGGACGGGCTTTATGTTGCTGGGATGCGCCAACTCGTGATCGGGTGGCAGCCGATCAGTGCGAGGATGTGTAAGTTGAGAATTAAGGGCCGGTTCTTCAACTACAGCATCATCAACGTGCACTGCCCACACAAAGGAAGAGCCGACGATGAGAAAGAAGCGTTCTATGCGCAGCTGGAGCAGGTGTATGATAGCTGCCTGCAACGGGACGTTGAGATCGTCATCGGTGATATGAACGCTCAGATAGGACGAGAGGCAATGTACAGACCGGTGATAGGGCCGAAAAGGCCTGCAAGCCGCATCAAATGATAACGGCCAACGATGTGTGAACTTTGCAGCCTTCCGCGGTATGATAGTCAGAAGTACCTTCTTTCCCCGCAAAGACATTCACAAAGCCACCTGGAGATCACCTGACTTACAAGAACCAAATCGACCACGTTCTAATCGATGGTAAATTCTTCTCTGACGTCATCAACGTTCGCACCTACCGCAGTGCGAATATTGATTCGGACCATTACCTTGTTGCAGTATATATGCATGCGCTCAAAACTTTCGACGGTGCGAAACACGCGTCAAAGTCTCCCACCGCGACCAAACATTGGGCAACTGTCGAGGTTGCATGGGAGTACGCGCAGCAGCTGGAAGCAGTATTACCAACGGAAGAGCAGCTTGGCGCAGCTACTCTTGAAGATGGCTGGAGGGACATTCGATCAGCCAAAGGTAGTACTGCTGTAGCGGCGCTTGGTACTATGGCTCCGAACAGGAGAAACGACTGGTTTGACGACGAGTTCGAACAGTTAGTGGAAGAGAAAAATGCAGCACGAGCGAGAATGCTACAACACCAAACGAGGGCGAACGTTAAGCGCTACCGACGGGCACGGAATACGCAAAACTCGGTCTTACGAAAGAAGAAGCGCCAGGAGGAAGATCAAGATCGCGAGGCGATGGAGGAACTGTACCGTGCGAATGACACACTAAAGTTCTACGAGAAGCTGAACTGTTCCCACAAAGGCTATGTGCCACAAGCCGACATGTGCAGGGACCTGGGCGGCAACCTTCTCACGAACAAGTGTAAGGTGATTGGCCGGGTGAAAAACAATAAAGCCGCTGGAGCTGACCAACTCCCCAACGAGCTGTTAAATTACGGTGGTGAATCACTGGCTAAGGCGCTACACTGGGTTATTGCCAAGATTTGGGAGTAGGAGGTAATACCGGAGGAGTGGATGGAGGGTACAGTGTGCCCCATCTACAAAAAAGGCGACAAGTTGGTTTGCTGCAACTACCGCGCAATCACGTTGCTGAACGCCGCCTACAAGGTACTCACTCAAATTCTGTGCCGTCGACTATCACCGTTTGCAAGGGAATTCGTGGGGCAATACCAAGCGGGGTTTATGGGTGCTCGCGCCACCACGGACCAAATATTCGCGGTACGGCTAGTTCTACAGAAGTGCTTTGAGTATAACGTGCCCACACATCACTTGTTCATCGATTTTAAATCGGCCTACGACACAATCGTTCGAGGCCAGCTATGGCAGATTATGCACGATTACGGCTTTCCGGATAAACTGACACGGTTGGTCATGTCGACGATGGATCGGATGATGTGCGTAGTTCGAGTTTCGGGGACACTCTCGGGTCCCTTCGAATCTCGAAGAGGATTACGGCAAGGTGATGGATTATCGTGCTTGCTATTCAACATCGCTTTGGAAGGTGTGATAGGTAGGGCTGGTATTGACAGGAGTGGCACGATTTTTAGAAGGTCTGTTCAGCTCTTTGGCTTCGCCGATGACATTGATATTGTAGCACGAACCCTTGAAAAGATGACGGAGACGTACATCAGACTGTAGGCTGAAGCCGGACGAATTGGACTGGCCATAAACGCTTCGAAGACCAAGTACATGAGAGGAAGAGGTTCCAGAGGAGACAGTGTTAACCTCCCGCCACGAATTCATATTAGCGGTGATGAAATCGAGGTGGAGGACGAGTTCGTGTACCTGGGCTCACTGGTGACTGCTGACAACGACACCAGCAGAGAAATTCGTCGACGGCTTATGACAGGAAATCGTGCCTACTTTGGACTCCAAACCAACGCGTCCTTAAGGTTTTCGAACGGAAGATGCTACGTACCATCTGTCGTGAAGTGCAGATTGAAGATGGATCATGGCGGAGGCGGATGAACCACGAGTTGCATCAGCTGCTGGGAGAACCACTCATCGTTGAAACGGTGAAAATCGGGAGACTGCGGTGGGCTGGGCATGTCGTTAAAATGTCGGACGACAACCCGGTGAAAATGATTCTTGATAACTGAATCGTCTGGGATAGATCACAGGTGTTGTAGCGTTGGGTTATCACCAAATCAAATCACTTGTATTGTGTAATCAAACTATAACCTTTATTAACTATTCAGTATATATTTTTCAACGGGATTTATTTGCACACGCGGGTATAGTGACCGGTCTGATCGAGGGTCATAATCAAAGAGAACAACTAACTGAGCTGAACAGAAGTACAAGCCCCAGTCGGAAGCTGTAGAAAGCTGCGATTCGATCGCAATCATTTAGGGTGCATTTAAAAAATGCGTAAAAGGGAGATGGATTCTAGTTTGGGTGATTTTAACTATTAATAATCTTAGAAATAATATGGAATCTAACATGACCGGCCACCTGAAATGAATTATTTCACAATTGTACTTAATTTCTAACTATAAACTGCTTGCTCCGAAAAATCCGCGACGTCTCCAGCATGGTTGGGGGTCGCGCTGGTTTCGTCATACTCGTCGAATGCACAAGGTAACGGACACACCTTGCACGATGGTCTTTTAAATATTCCAGATGATGTTCTCAGCAGTACAACTCGAGAAATATTATCTCGCCCAGGATAAAGCGCTTCAATACGCGCCAATGGCCATTGAGTGGGTGGTAAAAGTTGATCCTTCAGAATTACCAGTTGACCAACCTTGAGGTTAACCTTTTCCGGATTTATGTGGGATTGTCGCTGAAGCTCCTTCAGGTATTCGCTTCTCCAGCGGCACCAAAATTGTTGCACTCTTTGTTGCACGAACTGAAAGCGGTTTAGTCTATTGATCGGCACATTTTTCCAATCTGAATCGGGTATAGCTTGCAAAGATGAACCGATAAGAAAGTGACTCGGTGTAATAACTTCCATGTCATTGGGATCTTCAGACAAAGGGGCTAGTGGCCGAGAGTTCATACAGCCCTCAATTTGGGTTAATATCGTCACCAAATCCTCATAGTACAGTGTTGTGTTTCCCAGTTGACGACGGAGATGCGTTTTCGCCACCTTCACAGCAGCCTCCCATAGGCCGCCAAAGTTTGGCGCACGTGGTGGTATAGTATGCCAAGTGATTCCCTCTGTTGCGAGACTATTTGCGATACGGTTATTTTCGGTACGGTTCTTGAGCATTTGATACAGGCCATGCAGTTCATTTTTAGCACCGGCGAAATTTGTACCATTGTCCGAAAAAATCTGTTGCGGACAGCCACGTCTGGCAATGAAGCGTCTAAGTGCGGACATGAAGGATGCTGTGCTTAAATCGCCCACTAACTCGATATGCACAGCCTTGGTGCTAAAACACACGAATATTGCTATATAAGCTTTAATCGGGGATGCTTTCCGACCCGGAGTTTTAACAAAAACTGGTCCGCAATAATCGATTCCAGTGATGGAAAATGGGCGACTAGGACTGACACGGGCATGTGGCAATTGCCCTATAGGTTGTTTTATCGGTTGAGGATTCGCACGAATGCAGCGATAGCATTTATGAATCGTGTTACGCACTGCTCGCCTACCATTAGTAGGCCAAAATTCATTACGAGTGACTGCAAGTGTGAGCGAAACTCCCCCATGTAAGGTTTTCAAATGGTTTGACATCAACAGTAAACGAGTAAAGTAATGAAATCCAGGTAGTAGTATTGGGTGCTTGAAATCATATCCTTCATCCGAAAGTCTGAGCCGGCCACCAACTCGTATCACACCAGCCATATCCAAAAATGGGTTTAGAAGTCTGAGGCTGGACCTTTTAAACAATTGTTTACCTGCTGCCAATTGCTTGATTTCATCCCCAAAGGCTTCTCTTTGTACTAATTTTATCAAGGTGGTTTTGGCAACATTAAGTTCATCAACGGAAAGTACAACGGAGTCTGCTAAATTTTCACCTTTGCACGTGCGGACAAAGCGTAAGCAATATGCAATGACTCGTATCATACGATGAAAGGAGGAAAAACGGTTTATCAATGTGTCGCTTGAAACTACTGTTTGAATAACAAAGATAGCGGCTTTTCGTTCAAGAATTTCATCTGATGGTGTGGTGAAGGCTTCCAATTCTTGCTTGGGCCAATGTCCCTCCTCCTCATGCAACCATTCAGGTCCATATTTCCAAAGTTTGCTGTTCACTAATTCTCCTACCGACAAACCACGGGATACTAAATCCGCTGGGTTATTTTTCCCAGGCACATGCAACCATTTCGCATTATGGGTTAACTCCTGAATTTCTGCTATTCTATTTGCTACAAAGGTCTTGCAAGTGTGCGGTGACATACGCAGCCAATGAAGTACCACCATCGAATCCGACCAAAACCATACTGATGAAAACTGGACGTCTAAAGCCAATTGCACTTTGCGAAAAAGATGGGCTGCGGTTTTTGCAGCGCAAAGCTCTAATCTAGGAATACTGCACCTTTTAAGTGGGCTTACACGAGATTTCGATGTCAACAGTTCGATCTTAATTTCTCCAGAGGCACCGATGGTTCTAATGTATACAACAGCACCATACGCTATCTCAGATGCATCTGCAAAGCAGTGCACTTGTATTTCCCCCTCGCCAAATGTGTATCGATTAATACGAAAACATGATAAATCGGCCAATTCCGAAACAAATTTCTTCCACCTCGTTTTCACCTCAAATGGAACCTCTTCATCCCAGTCTATAGCTAACGTCCACAAATGCTGCATCAGCACCTTCGCTCGAACCACGATCGGGGCTATCAATCCAAGTGGATCGTATAAACGAGCTATCACGGATAAAATGCTTCGTTTTGTAATCGGCTCTACAATTGTATGCGTGCCTAAATCAAATCGGAGTACATCAGATGTGGGTTCCCAACTGATTCCCAGTGTCTTTACAGCCTCCTCCGCGTCGAATGATCTGGCAGATTGTGTGTTAATATATTCGGATGGTAAGTCAGCCAGAACTTCGGGAAAATTGCAGCACCATTTTCTCAAACGGAAACCGCCCAAACTAAGCAACTCGACCATTTGTGTACAAAGTTGGGAAGCAGTTTTAACGTCCGACGCTCCACTAATAAAATCATCCATATAAAAACTGTGTTTTAATTCTTCTGCGGCTAGTGGAAACGATTCTCCTTCATCGTCTGCTAGCTGCTTTAACGTCCTGGTGGCTAGAAATGACGATGGTGCTAAACCGTAGGTAACTGTAGTTAGCTGATATTTTTTAACAGGGTCGTTTTGACTGAATCTCCACAATATGCGTTGGAGAGGTTGATCATCAGGGTGTATCGAAACTTGGCGGTACATTTTTTCAATGTCCGCCAGTAGTGCAACTTTATACTTGCGAAAACGGATAACCAGGGTTAGTAAATCTTCTTGGATGACCGGACCAACGAAAAGTGTATCATTCAAGGAATAGCCAGTGCTCGATTTTGCTGATGCGTCGAAAACACTTCGAACCTTGGTTGTCGTACTAGTGTCTTTTATGACAGCATGATGTGGGAGATAAAATACTGTGGCGGGTTCACATTCATCAGCGGATATCTCGCGCATATGTCCTAACGACAAAAATTCCTCAATAAAGGCATGGTAAGTTTTCTCCAAATCCTCATTTTTCTCTAGTTTTCGCTCCAAACTTTGTAAGCGACGAAGGGCGTTATCATAAGATTGCCCTAGCATATAAGAAAAACCGTCTTTTTTTGGGTATTTGACCACATATCGACCTGTAGCGTCTCTATCCACAGTCTGTTTGTAAAACTCCTCACAATACTGTTCAGTAGGGGTTGCTGTCGAGATATTAACCTCTTCTATCTTCCAAAAGCGTTCTAAATTGCGATCAATTGACTCTAGCGTATCTAAAGTAGATAAACAGCACACCAGTGGTCGGGAATCAGTCTCCATATCAACCCTACCCGAGACGAGCCAGCCAAACACACTCTCAACAAGAGTTGGTGATGGGTTGCCTATTTCCATCCGGCCACCCTTTAACAGTGTATAAAAATGTTCCGCACCTATGATGAGATCCACTTTTTGGGATACATTGAATTCTGGGTCTGCAAGAGGTAACTCACTAGGGATGGTCCATCTATTTGCGGCAAAACTGGTTGAAGGCAAATAGGATGTTAATTTGCGTAATACCAGACAATTTATTGTACATGAGAAATCACCGAATCTCGATTGGATCTCAGTTGCTACTGAAGCAGTCACTCGGGTTTTTGATTCACCAACACCAAAGACGGATTGGTTAATACGATGTCTGGGTAGACGAAGCTGCTGACAAAGACGCTCGCTCATCACATTACATTGCGATCCCGAGTCTAATAGTGCGCGAGCCAAATGTCCCCTTCCAAAGCCATCAATAATAACTAAAACGGCAGTCGAGAGCAAAACATTCACCGATCTGGATCCTATTGCAGCGTTATACATCATCAGTGAGTCGGGTTTTGATGTGTTTTTCTCCATAATATTGATCAAGTTAGAGCTGACGGGTTGTTGGCGGAAATTTGATTGTCCGAAGTTTCGATTTGGTATCTCGTTGTTAGTTCCAGTGGTTTCAAAGCCGGGGTGCAATAGCGAGTGATGCCGTTTTTGGCAAATGCGACAAGAGTAGGATGAATTACAATTTCTAGCAAAATGATCGCTTCTGAAACAGTTACTGCAAATCCTTTTTGTATTTACTAGTTGCAAACGATCTTTCAGTGGCATTCTCTCGAAGACGGGGCACTTTACTAAAAGATGATACTGATTGCATGCTAAACAACGAGGCGGGGGAATATCTGATGCAGTGTAAGCATTAATACGATTGGCGGGGGGAATATATGGTAGCTTCGACTGTTTTGGTGCGTGAGTTATTCTATTGTGGGACGGTACTGTTGATTCTGAGCCCATGGATAGCGATTCCAATGCTCTAGATTTTTTTGTTAAGAAACTGATGAGATTAGCGTAGGTAGGTTCACCATCATTAGATATATATTCCTCCCAGTCTTTAAGGGTACGATCATCTAATCGCGAACAAAGCAACTGTACCAACAAACTACTCCAGTGTCGTGTGGGTTCGCCTAACTGGGAAAGTATTTTAACATGTCGTTCGAACTCTTCAATTATGGTACGTAGTGCTAGAGGCGATTTATTGCAGACCTTAACACCGAATAGCAAAGATTGTTAGTGCTTTTTCTTCAGTAAATATTCATTGGAGTACCTATCAAGCAGTGCTTGCCAAGCAACAGCATAATTATCTGCGGTTATGGTTAATGACTCGATTAGTTTTAACGCTTCGCCTTTTAATGAAGAACGAAGGTATTGAAATTTTTGAATGCTAGGGACTTCAGCCGATGTGTGGATAAGAGAGGCAAATGAGTCATGGAAGGTAAGCCACTCATTAAGATCACCGTCAAATACAGGTAATGCGATAGTAGGAAGTTTCACATTAGAGATGTGGGGTATGACCGGAGCTAAATTCTGTGGTTGCACAGGGTTTGCGACAGGGGGAGGACGTTTAGAAATCAAGCCACCTTTAATCCGAAAAAACTTCTCCTCCATTTGAGCCCTCAATTGCGTATTCGATGCGATAAATGCTTCACTATCATCCAAAATCTCATATTCACCTTGTACTGTCTCGAAATCTTCCATCAAACTATCCAGTTTTTCTGACCGTATCGCTAATTCGTGTTGGTCTCGATCGTGATTGTAGTTTTGTAGATAATCCTCGATGCGTGAGACGGAATCGATGATATTCCGACGTTTCAATTCCTTTTGCTTGAGTTTCTTCTCCGCCATGGTGGTAAATTGTGTGTACAATAGGCTGTGCCTGTCAGTAAGCAGGCCTTGTTTTATTTTGTTAGCAGGAACTCTCAAGAGGACAACTATTTGCTGCGGGTGAGATTTGTAAAAGGTGTAGCGGGAACCGATCGTTACTTCGGTGATATAACTGAATTCCGGGTTATTGTTGCACTTGGGTGGGTATTAGGTTCATTCGCGTCCCGTGGGGCACTTAGGGATAATTTCCAGTAGGGGCAAATAACACGTGTCGGGCGACCGTGATTTACGACGGCTTTACCTTTATGGGAGAATCAAAAGACAACCAAAAAAGTACCGCTCGCGAAATGTATGGTAGTTGGACAGGTACTCACATGTACCTATCAATAAATAGGCATTGTATAAATTATAACTCTGCAATCCTTCGGGAACTTCTCTCTCCTAGAGAGGTTAGAGTTGAAAATTTCGTGATTAAATTTCCAGGAGTCCACACCTGTGATCCTGGTCACGGCACCATTGAATCGTCTGGGATAGATCACAGGTGTTGTAGCGTTGGGTTATCACCAAATCAAATCACTTGTATTGTGTAATCAAACTATAACCTTTATTAACTATTTAGTATATATTTTTCAACGGGATTTATTTGCACACGCGGGTATAGTGACCGGTCTGATCGAGGGTCATAATCAAAGAGAACAACTAACTGAGCTGAACAGAAGTACAAGCCCCAGTCGGAAGCTGTAGAAAGCTGCGATTCGATCGCAATCATTTAGGGTGCATTTAAAAAATGCGTAAAAGGGAGATGGATTCTAGTTTGGGTGATTTTAACTATTAATAATCTTAGAAATAATATGGAATCTAACAATAACGAATTGACTGGAACGAGGCGACGGGGTGCGCAGCGAGCAAGGTGGCTCGATCAAGTGGAAGACGACCTGCGGGGCCTCCGCAAACGACATGGCTGGCGAGCTGCAGCTGAACTCGATGACACCCCGTTAAGCATACAGACGCGAGGCATATGGACGCGTGGCATAGTACGCTAGGCATAATGGACGGCAGGCATGCGGACATGAGGCATATGGACGCGAGGCCGAATGTATGCGAGGCCGAATGGATACAAGGTCGAATTGACACAAAGCCAAGGGGAAGTGAGCCACGGTATTGTCGTCATCATCACAGCCTTCTTGGAAAGCAATACACTCGCGATCTTCAGCCGACACGCTGTTCGAGCGAATGCTAAGGAAGGAAACTCTGTTTAAGTAGACCTAGCAAAGAGCAGTCGTTTGGGTGCGAGAGGCTGCCGCTTTCGACGGTGGGTCGGCGGCCGGCTTGGACTGCGGAAACCACGGCGGCTTAGTGCCGCCTTTCAAGATAAATATTAAACCCAACCTAAACTCTATAGGAATATATTTACACCTGAACTACAAAATTGGAACTCATGGGATCGTACAACATCGGAATCGGCCTCGCGTCCATTCGGCCTCGCGTTTATTCGGCCTCGCATCCTTTCGGCCTTATGTCCATTCGGCCTCGCGTCCGTTATGCCTTGTGGCAGTATGCCTCGTATCCATTATGCCTCGCGTATGTATGTCTAGCATACTATGCCTAATATGCCTAGCGTCCATATGCCTCGTGTCCCGTCCCCGCTGAACTCATTTGCTGCAACCTATGGATCTCGCTATTTTTGAGCCGCTCAACGTAAAAATAATGAAGGGAAGATGCCAAAACGAATCTTTTCAGTCATATTTTCTCAAATCTGGAAGGCAATCGATTCGCAAGTCATCAAAAGTAATTAAAATTCCGGAGACAACATTTGAGCCTTGGAAAGGTTTCAAAAATTCAAGCAATGCATACATGTACCGACATCAACTGATTCTGTTCCGCTGCATGGTCCTGCCGAATCGGCTCTTGGGTGTCCCGTTTCTGCACCGACCTTAAGTTCAGATAATTCGATTGAAGCCATTCTATTGAATTACGTCATGCAAGAGTCAGATCTCAATACATCTAAGAGACGACGAGTCTGCATAGGAGCAGAGGTCATAACAACTGCGGGAGCCTCGAGAGATTGAGGAAAAAAACTATTCTTTTTCGACTGGTCGCTCTTTTGATTTTGTTAAGTTCCTTCTTGGTAAACCAATTCTTGCTTACTTACTCTCCTCGTGAAATATCTCTCAGGATTTCATCTGTGTCACAATGTTTTGTGGAGTCCGCAGTAGGCACGACTTCCAGCTACAACACTCAGGCGGATTTCTCTGCTGCAGTTGTCGGCTTTTCTTAAAGACTGCACTTTCATGACACCTTCAAGCGCAATGTTAAACAGGAGGCAGGAAAGACCGCACCGTGTTGAAGTCCGTTACGTGTTTAAAACAGGTTTAAGACCGCACTCGAAATCTTTACACAGCATCATCAGTTGGATCAGCTTCCCAGAAAAGCCATTCTCGTCCATGATCTTCCATAGCTCTTTCCGGTCAATTGTATTTAATGCGGCTTTGAAATCGATGAATCTGCCGCGTGAAATTCTGGTCCGTTGTTGACCGGTCTTCTACTATCATGTAAACGACATCAGTGCTTTACTCGACGCTAAGCTTAATTTTAACCTGAACCGCTCATCTATCATTTCCAAGGCAACTCGACAGCTCTGTTTTGTTGGTAAAACAGACCGTTAATTTAAGGATCCGTACTGTTAAAAGGCTTTATACTGCTTGGAAAATGCGTGTTTGATTTGCTCCCCTTATCAACTTGCTTGGACGTTAAGGGGAAATGGTGCTGAAGCCAGAAATGGCCGACTTCGAGCCACCATCTTGAATTTTCAGAATCACTTGGAAATAGATAATGCGTTCACTGCTTTTCATCCAGCTACAATCTAGCAAAGAACAGCCGGCCGAAAATCTCCTCCATCTCATTCACATGTTTGCCCTCGTAGTATTGCTTGACAATAAATTTCCGCAGATTTTATTCCTTGGAGGCTTCAAGGGCCGTCGCACCGTGCAACGTTCCATAGACAAAAATCAAAAAAGTGGATTTCTTATTGAACCAATTCTATATGCTGATATGTTTTATACATGTTTGAGACACACTGTAATGATATTATTCACCTCATAAGTTCACCCATACGATTATGAAACGCATCTACTGTGAAGTGGTTTCAACTATTCAAGTGACACGTTATTTTTA
The DNA here is from genome assembly GCF_029784165.1 of Wyeomyia smithii. NCBI lineage: Eukaryota > Metazoa > Arthropoda > Insecta > Diptera > Culicidae > Wyeomyia > Wyeomyia smithii. The sequence goes on from NC_073694.1 coordinate 22,378,021, forward strand.
AAAAAAAAATCCCAGTTTCCAAATTAATTTTTCAATAAACTCTATATCTTTTCAAGTTAAAACCAAAATAACAACGGTAGAGGTATGTAACTACTACATTTCAAATGTAACTATTGAGACATAACGTAGCGCATGTGGAAGTTAAAGGCTTCTTGGTGGTGCTTCTTTATGATAAGAGAAAAAAGATACTTTCGATTTAAAATCGATCGTCAAAAAAAGTACCCAAAAGTACTTCTCTGAATTTGACTTTTTCCACTTATTTGTAATATCCTTCAAACTTTGGAAGCGATTGCCATTGCTCAAGTTTGCTCTTTCAACCGGTATTCGCATTTTCGAATGATACCTCTGGAACCAAGAGTGAGCAATTCATCGTACATCTGTCCCTTATTTTTATGTATAACACCCTGGATTAATGATGTCTAAATTTTTTGCAACAGTAAACCATATATAAAAATAATTGAAAGGGAATTAAATAAAAAATAATAGTAAAAACTACTTTTTATGGCGTTAAGGTCACTTATTCATCGCTATAAATAATTTGAATATGCTTTTCGAGCCTTTTATCTCTAAATGGATAATATTCTTGTAAAATTATCATTTTATGCTTCTGTACAAAAAAATGGCGTTTGAGACATATTTGCGATTATGAATTTGGCATTCGTCAATCATGCAAATAGTAGCTCTCATCGGTACTAACATTTTTCGTGTCACACCAATGGAACAAAATACTAGAATGGCTGTTTTGATTTTTGTCCCGCGTACCCATACATTCAACGCACTGTGCGTCGTCGTCTGCCATCTAATCGCCTAACTCTTCCAATAACCAAAAATAACCAAACAAATATCACAAAACAAAGTTTACTCCCTTAATAAGTCAAATAAAGAAATAGTCCTAAATTTAACCAGGAAATCACAAACGTATTTTGATAAAATGTATGCCAAAATATATAAGCCCTCGAAGAAAATTACTCTTAAATTTGAAAAGTTTTTCTACTCCAGGAAAAATAATCATTTGAGAAATTGTCACCAAATTAAGTTGAAAACCACTTTGAAAAGCTTTCCCGAAAATATCAGAAAGGTTGGAAAAAAAATTAATCCTAAATAATTTTTAAAAACGCTTATAAACCAACAAATATAAAGGACCGATTTTTTACCGCAGTCTTATGCAAAAACCTGCCGAAGACGTTCGATGCCCTAAATGATTCTTAACAAGAATCGCTGAAAACGTGTTTGAAGGCTTGAAAAAAAAAGTTCAACAGTAAAAAAACGCCTCGAAGAAAGATCTCAGCAAATGATTCAAATGATTCTCTCGAAGGATTTCTTCAACCCAGTCTCAAAGCACATAAGAACACTCACACTTCAATGGTTGCAATGTCACTTATATAATTTGTCATGTTTCCTCAATTTGTCTGTCTCCACCAGCGTCGCTGCTCCGAAGTGGCCGTACATGTACGATGTGCCGGCTGGGGCTATTGGTCCTCCGGGTAGTGGATCTGCCCCAGGTCCCGGCAGAGATTCTGGTTGGTGAATGCCGTGTTGTAGTTGAACGATCCGTAGCCAGGTGCGTATTGAGTGTAGGCCGTCGGGAAGATTAGCTCCGGATTCGCTGGAAAAGTACAAAAGTGTCTAAGACCAATCTGTTGTGGGTGGAATTTCGAAAAGCCTACCTGCAAATTGGTCAGTATTCTGCAAGAAAGCCGAATAATTGGAAGAACAGGCAATGTGCGGGTTGAGGATTGCGGTTTCCGATGGTTCGCCGGCGCCTCCTCCACCGTTACCGCCACCACCACTGTAACTGCCCGTTTCGTAGCTAGCGGTCGAAAAGCTCTGGTTGTTGTTCATGTCGCTCAGGAATTCGATTGATTGGGCCAGTGGGGAAGCTTCCGCTCGCTTAACCCCAACGGCAGCGGCGGCTGCCGCAGCAGCAGCCGCCGATGAAGCTAACATTTCGCTGGTGATGATCTTCTCGTAGCCGCTTGGTGGTTTCCCTAGATCCGAAGGGTGCTGCGGATGATGATGGTGCTGTGGTTGCTGTTGCGCTTGGTGCTTACGACCGGAGCTGTCGTCTTCGATGATCACTCCCACGGAGAGGGCGTCCTCTGGTCGATGATATTTGAGCGGCTTTTCACCTGCTTAAAAAATATGAGACAAATCAGAAAAGATTGTCGCTGACGGAAGAATAACAAACGACGAACCCCGAATGGTGAAGCTGGTTTGATTGTCCGAATTATCCTCGCTGGACATCGCCATCGAGTTTGCGAAATCTACTCCACCAATGTACATCTCGTTGCCTTTGTCCTGTTCGTGTGCTTTCAGGCTTTCGTGCATCATCTCCGGTAAGTCTTTGTGTTCCTGAAGAGGAAGTTAGAAAATCAAGATTGAAACCTTACGAAATGGGTGACTAATTTACCGATTGATTCCAGCCGTGTGGGTTCAGTACCTTGTCACGTTTAATGCACCCCAGAATGCCGGATTTCATATCTAAAAGAGGAAATATAATGTGATGAATCAAATAAAACTGAGGGTTTCAACGAAAGCTTTAGTGCTAACCGGGATCTTCCTTGATTTTGCGTCGCTTGGAGCTACTACCAGAAAGGGATTTTTGCGATAATCCTAGCAGACCATTGATGCTGTACGAGGCCGAGGCAACGTTATCTGAAGGTTGCTGTTGCGCACTCTTCATCATATTTTCCGGTTCAGCGGACATCGATTGATTCATGCATTCCTGGCCGGCTCCCGACTGGGACTGTGTTGTTGGGCCTGCCGACGGTTGGGGCTGCTGTTGCTGTGGTTGTCCCTGACCGCGGGACATGCCCCGTGGGCTGCCATCCAGGCCGGAATCCATTCGAGAGCTGTACTTTGCCTTCTCGGCTGCCTTGTTGCGGACGATTCTACGGAAGAGGAGCAATATGAATTATAAAACTTAAAGGGAAGACGGAACATTTTTTATTTTTTGTTTTATTGTGCGGTTTTGATGTTTTTTGACACTTTGTACATTTGGATATATTTGACTTTTATTAATGTGAAATTTTCTTTTCATAGACATATCAACAGGGCCGGATTTAGACGCTGGGAGGCCCGGGGCAAATTTGTCTGTGAGGCCCTCCTTTCTTAGAATATTTAGAGGTAACGTTCTGGAAGGTGACGAGCAAAAAAAAAAGGTCGCCCCAGGATTAGGGGGGCCCCTTGAATCGGGAGGCCCGGGGCATTTGCCCCCTTTGCCCCCCCCTCAAATCCGGGCCTGCATATCAGGCTATATTTATTCATTTTTTTACATATTTTGGTATTTCCCTGGCATCTGTTGAAGCATTTTAATTTATTTCTCATTTTTGTCATATCGTTGACATTATTTCTACATTGTAATTTCTGTTTTTTGATTATTGTTTTAGTTTTTTCGACATATTTTCTTATAGCGCTGACACTTTTCGATTTTTTTAGTCATTTCGGCATTGGTTGGTAAATCGCTGGGCAGTGACTCTAGTTGTATGCTGGCAGGGAAGGTAGAAGTGGGTTGACCTCCTCGGAGAAGAGCTCTGACTTTCTGAGCGTCTGGTTCCCAGACTAGGGGCTGCCTACGATAGCGTCTGACCCGGAGCGAGTGACAAAATTAAGAAACGTTTTGTCTCGAACGCTATAAGAAGCCCCATCAAGAAACTTAGAAGCGTGGCCATAGCAGGGCAACCTAACTAAACAATTGCACTACGAACAATCAATAAAATATAACTTGGACCATTCGGCATAGATCTAGACATAGAAAAGCGGACTGGAAACTCGGAATTTGGAACTGCAAGTCGCTGCATTTTGTTGGCGAAGATAAAGTGCTGCTTCAGCATCTCGATCCCCACAATTGCGGCATCGTGCCTCTGCAGGAGATTTGTCGCAAAGATAAGAAGGTGCGAAAAGTTCGTGGTGGCATTTCACACACTACAAAACCGTTCTGCTCGACCAAACCTCCGGCAGTTGCACAACCTGCAAGCTGTCTAGAATTAAGCGCGCTTACTTGACGAGGCACTGCCTTCCATTGAGGAACTATGTGCTTCGACCATGGATCGGACAAGCTATGCTCGGCCATCGGAGCGGCCCCAACCTCGGCACTAGGTGAGGTAACGTCGAGCCGACAAACTGACTGGTTTTACGGGGAATGTCAGCAAGGGATGGAGAGAATGAAAAAGCTTGGAAAAACTATCTAATCATCGCCACAAGAGAGAACACGGCCAAATATCGAGCCCTGGGCGGTCAACAGGTGGTAGTAGTTTTGCAATGAGCACCTCAACAGCGGAGCAGCAGAAAAAGACAGAAGGGAAGTTAACCTTGGAGTAATACGAGAGTAGTGTCTCAGTTCCCGATACCCTGGAGACCAAACGTAAAACTAGGTCACTTATGAACAACAGACAGACTTACTAGCTGTAAAGCAATCAACCAATCGTAGGACAAGCTCGCATGCGATCTTCCGTCCGTCAAAAAAAGGCCAGTATTCAACGAGGTAAATAATAAAAAGATTTTATGTTTCTAGTTTGAAAAAATGAGAGGAAAATGTCAAACATTCCGAAAAAAACTAAAAATTGGTGTATTCGAAGACTGCAATTAGAAAGCCACTCGGCAGAGGAGGTTACTTAAAGCTCGTCATCTATCCTTAACTCCCCGATGCAGGTGGAATCAGACGAAAGATTGTCCTGTGAGAACCCAACAGATTGAGCACCATTCGCTCCAAGTGCAATAAATAAATGGCAAGTACGGGACAAAAGAGCGTACAAGGCTCGAAATGGTTGTAGAAGACCATACTACATGAGCGGAGGGCTACAGTTCAGATGAAGCGCGAGAACTAATTAAAAACCGTTCAATGGGATTCTAAACCCAAACAGGTGTGGTCAACTAGAAACTACTCGAAGACCGAGACCACTCGACATATCCAACACTAGTGATGGTATTCCTAATTTAAGAAAGAAAAGGGAGTACAAACGCTTTACTGCTAGACGTTATTCGGTTAGTACAAGATTGGAGGCAAAAAAGCAAAGCCTTGGTGCTACATTCCGATTCGTAACTCGACCTTCTGTTTATTACCGTGCTGAATCGAAACCCGTACAGTATCGAAATCCGTACACCTTGACGTTTTTCTTCAATTTTAAGCATTATAAAAATAAAAATTCATATGATAGTTACATGTACATGTCCGTTGAGCTGTTGGCCTTCTGTTAAATTAAACTATGCGTCAGTAGGCCATGAAATAAAAATAATAAAAATAAAAAATCAATCGTGTATCGGTTTCAGTTGTCACTTCGTTGTATCGTTAGAGAATTTACTAAGACGTTCTTCAGATGAAAACGTTTTTCGAGTGGGATATACGTGTTTTACTCTGTGAATCTTCTTGAAATTGATGGAAAAGGTAAGTCTTCGTCATTTTCGAGCTGTATATTGTCTGGTGAATAGTGTAAATTGTATTTATTCAACAAAAACTGTGCCGTACGGATTTTGATTCTTGTTAATTGCTTGAATCGAAATCCGTACAGCGTGTGTATCATGCATTTATTGTTGAACTTTCTTCTTGTTTTCAGCATATAATGGAAGAAAACAAGTATAAATATACGGCAAACAATTTCGAAGGAGCTGCGACTGAGGTGCGCTAGGGAAAGTCGTACCGGGAAGCTTCGAAAGGTTCCGGCGTTCCGGTTGCTACAATAAGGGGTGCCGCAACGAAACGCCACGAAAAATTGCACTATTTCAGCTGATATAAAAAGTTAAGAAAACCATGTGAAACTTTAGGAACAAATTGATCCTCAAAATATATTTATTCGTAAATTTAAAGATAAATTATAAATAAAAGATGTTCATTTATGTACTTCTATATCTATACGGATTTTGATTTATTTCTGTATGGACTCTAATCCAGTCTATATCGCGTGTGTGCGGATTTCGATTCAAAAGTGTACGGGTTTTGATTCAGACAAAAAACTGTGTACGGATTTCGATTCAAAACATGTTCTATTAAAACATGATTTTTTCGAGTTTCAGAGTGATTTTAATCATTTTGCTTGAAAATAGTGATAAAATATAAGTAGACTTATAAGTAAACATGTCAGTTTAAAGCAATATGTGATTTCTTGATTTTATATTGAGCGTCGAAGATTATCATGTGCTTAGGTGTACGGATTTCGGTCAAGCACGGTATACACAGACTTCGCTTCAACTGTTTAGTGTACAAGACAATTGCACTGCGATTCTTCTGGCACTAACAGTCTTCTCCCGAACTGAGACTCGAACCTACGACGACTGGCTTGTTAAGCAAGCTACATACCACGGGACCAGCTGGGAGATTGAGAGGCACCGGGGACCTAAAATGAATCAGCTGACAGACCTAATTGTCTTTCAACCTACAGTGAAAAGCTGAAAAACATCAGGGTAGGAATCCTTCCAAAAAACTACCCAAGAACTAAACTCTCTGCAACTAATTTTGAATTAATAGAGCAGTCCGTCCTAGAAAAGGTTATGGGACAGAGCAGGAATCGAAGCTTGTAAAGCTGAAGCTTAAGTCGGGCTTTATGGTTATCGGATCAGACCTGTGCGCCGACCATATCACCGGCGGCGGTGGCGTAGAAAACATTTTACCTCGGCGGCGATCGGCGCGCCGGCGTGTATCGGCGTGACACTAATTACCACTTATAAAATATTGCGCATGATGTTGCTTTTGTACTCTCATGTTCGATTTTTTTAATTGAACGTTCATAAATAAAAATGTGTCAGAGTTGTAAGAATGTCCAAAATAGAAATAAAATTGGTAAGATATCAAGTTAACAAACAATTGAATAACCAGAAAATAATAAACCAAGCAGAGAAAGTACAAACAAGTGTAAATCCCAAAAAAAAATCATCAACGAGCCCATAGCAAAAAATTACATGGAATACTGTTCCCAGAGACGTTCAATTTAGGAAAAAAGATAGATAGTTTTTTGATATGCTGATTTCGATTAACCGTAGACCTTTGGGAAAATTCGATAAATCTTACGTTAGAGAGTCGTTTTTAACTTTCATATATTTTGTTAGGTTACCCATGGAATAACTGAAAAAATGGGAAACTCTTTTCAATCGAATAGAGTTCTTCGGTAAACACCATAGTTTCTTCATTTTCTGAGAGGACTGGGAGCACGTTCTGAAGTATCAACGCGTTTTCCAATCGGTCGTGTTTATTTCAATATTTCAGTGTGGTTTGGAGTTAAATTCCTATTCAACAGTTAAATCCAGCCGCGTGTGAGTGAGAAGAAAAATTTGAAGAAAAAATCGTGTTCATAACGATCATTTGTTCAGAAAATATTGATATGAAAATACAGTTCAATAAGAAAAATAGCTACAGAGAGTGTGTGCGCACGTATTGTCGCTGCTTTGAGGGTACCGTAATATGTGTTAATGTCCGTACGAAAAATGCTGCGCTGTAGGTAAAGCGCTGGTGTTCTTGCGAAGGATGACTACCTACCGTGTGTAATATATACAAAAATTCCTACATTCAAATCAGATAAGTACTCCATATTTAGTTGATGGGTCTGAAGTTTTGTTCCTATGGAAATATTCTCTTTAAATTACTGTTTTTTCCCCGTGGCAATGATGCTCATTATCCCTGGTTGTATTAGTGATGTCGTTGCCTGTGGTGAGACTTATAAACACGCTAATGTTCGTATGCACCATTACACAAAATGTTTGATACTTTCAATCGCAGTAAATAGTTAGTATATTTTATGATTTTTCTGGCTTTTGAGAATTAAACAGTTTTTGAATATTGGTGATGAAATCTTGGGTCAGTTATTGTTGTGCCAAGTAATTGTCCCTGGGGATGGCTCTGAACCGGTCATCCATAACTACGAACAATGATTTGCTAGTGAAGTCGCCTGTTCGTGATGTTTCGATAGACTTCGGTTTCAGTTGCGATAAATTTTGGTTTGCAGCAAGAACTGTTTTTTTTACGTGAGCCGTTTACTCGCTTGCTTCTCTTTTATTGAACCGGTTCATATGTACGGTTCGTATGCCGTTTGCCCATTCATACTTATTTCTCCCAAGCAACACATATTCGCTAAACTTATACTGCATTCTTATTAGAAAAATGTTACCATGACGGTTGGACACAATCGTTATGAAATAACGAAGTAACGTTATTATGTTGTACACTTATATAGTTTTGCCTTTCTCCTAGAAAGGTATAGCAATCAGTGTTGTTTATTAGAATTTATGGTGGAATAGATTAATTGAGTTGTATTTACTGATGTGTCGAGTGCCATGAATTCTTGAACGCACTGACTCTCGCATGACAGGTAATAGAAAGTTCAATGGAGTTGAGTTTGACTTTCGAAGATTATTTAGTCAGCCGGAAATAATCATGATTGGTTTAGTTTTGTCAATAATTTTAAGACTTTTGATTAGTATGTACATCTACACCTGATGTTTGCACCTAAAACTTATGCATCACTTTTTCGATTTTCCTAGCTTTTGGGCTGTTCATGTTTTGTATACTATGTCCCAATAATGACTAGGTCGGCATTTTGTTAACAAACTTAAGACTATATATTGGACAGTATGGAAATTTACATTTTTAAATTATTAAGGCTTTGTATGCATGAAACTTTGCCAATTTTTCTATTTAATAGGCAACATTCGCATCGACAACTAAGAGAGAATCGGCGTGAAATGTCGTGTAGGAGGAAATAGAGCGGTCGTGCATAGTGCTTCAATGTAAACCGCGTTTCCGGCTCGGGAGAATTTTACTTATATGAACGTTTTCGGAATATAATGATTTCGAGGGGTATACCCAGATACTTGTTCATGTCTCACTGTGACTGTTTAACCGAAGATTTCGTCCGGTCGATAAATATCGCGATTAACGAAAACGCGCATACCTTCCAAAGAATCGCGTCGGCCGACGTGCGTTCGTTTCTTCGAAAGTACTCGGGATTGACAAATAGCTGATTGCTACGAGTAACATAGGCTACATCGTGTGCATCGTACGCAGAGGATCGCGACGTTTGGCAAGAAATATACTCATGGTTAGTTTTCGTGATAAGCGCACAACATTGTTATATTCTGTTTTCCAGATGTGTTTTTCGCGGGATCGTATCGCTTTTTTTAGAACAGACAAAGTGTGTACGAGAAACGTCGTTGGTCGATCTGTTAGGTAGAAAATGTCCGGTTGACCGAACCCCTAGAGACTCTGCGTCGATGCCTTCATGAGGTCGAATTATCTACAGATAGATCAACATCGTGCAATTGATTCCGGTGTAAAGAGGATCACCTTGCGAGGAGATATCATATCATTTGAAGTTGTCCCAATTCGATCAAAGGTCCAGTATCCTTGCGTACGATTTATTGTTGCGGTGTTACATTGTTAAACTGAATAAGTTCGAATCGCATTATGAACATCGTGGCGGATATAATGAACCTGTTCGCGCGATACTTGTTCTAAAGAACCCGACACTCGAAACCGCATCGTTTACCAAAACGAACCCTGCTGTGTACCTTGCCCTTTCTCCAACACCCCAGTGATTTCTCGTGGAAGTGCAGAGGTGTTCTCGGCTTCCAATAAGCGTGTGTCACGTCAACATTTTCCTATACAAATTCCTATTTTGACCTGCATTCGGATGCGGCCGGCGCTGGTATTGCCTAATATAAAGATTAAGGTCACCAGTTTTTACACATTGAGGATGCATGTTGGTCCCAAGCATCATCTGTTGGTTCTCTGTGTAATTACAGCTGATCTGGCAATAACGGAGTAGCAACCGCAGGCGGTCAATCATGCTCATGCTCATGCTCAAACACCACAGTTTCTTCATTTTCTATTGCGACTTTTGGGATAAAACTGACCAGAGGTGAAGCATTAAGTCCTCCTCGGGTAATTGTGATTGTGACGCGGTGTTGGTAGGAGCAACGAGGTTTCGTTAAGACTCCTCCCTCTTGACAAAATAAGTCTTTCTTATAATAAAACTGTTCTGAGGAATATTAATCCTCTCCAGGGAATTGTAGTTGGCGGTATGGGCACGAGAAACGAGGTTTCGATAAGGTTCCTTCATCTTGACATAATGGCCAGAGGTGTAGTCTCACTCCTGGGAATTGTAATTTGGCAATATTGGTACACACTTAAAACTGGATCTCGAGCTCGGCCAAAAAACATCCGAGTTCACTCGGCAACTTTGGATTCAACCGGTATTTCAGCAAAAAAATGCCGGTTGCCGACAGTTGTCAGATCATTTTGCCGAGACTTCGTCCAAAAAACTAAGCTTGACGACCTCGTCTTTATTTTTTGCCGAATTTATCGTTAAACATTGTTGATGCCGAGGTCAGCAAAAACATTACTGGTATCTCGGCACAAATTTCACTCGTTGCCGTGTTTCGGCAATACAGCTGTCATTCTCATGAACGAGTTGCCGCCATTTTTCTTAGTGCAAATTTATGCGTGTTACGGGTGAGCAAACAGGAATCGGATACAAGTTTGGCTGAAATTTGTGCAAATTACAAGTGTTTACAATCCGGTAGCAGAAAAAAATGTAGAACAGTTTGGGGGGAAGTGGCTGGAACTTAAAAAGTGTAGTTTCAAATCGTGTGAATACAATATTTTATTTGTTTCAGGGATAGGCATTAGACGTAATTTTAGATTAGATGTTTAGCTCAATGCCCTACTGGCGAGCAAGATAAAGATAAGTATTCAAGATTTAGTATGAATAAATTTCTTTACTTACTAAAACTCATCGAGCTTATAATTTATCTTTTGAAAGAAAACTACCTGATTCACAGCAAAACTATTTTCTGCGATTGGATTCCACTGAAAAAAACGGCTCTTTACTGTGCCGAACATTCAGCTTATATAACCGAAAGGTCGTTAGACTGGTTTGCCGCTTCTCGACTGGATTTGCCGAGAGCACAGTCAACTGTGTACCGCGATTCTCGGCATAAAATGACATCTGTCAAATATTGGTTTTCCGAGATTCTCGGCAAAAGAGATTCAGCCGAGATGGTTGCCGAGCACTCGGCTGTCCAAATCTCGGCACAAACAATGCCGAGATTCGGCAAAAATTTTTAAGTGTGTAGAATAGTAAGAGGCTCGTTATAGTAGAGCAGTAAGCTTGAAACGAAAGGGTAAACTTTCTCACACAAGCACGGATATAAATGAAAAGCGTACATTTAGTGCCAATAATATGAAGTGCGGAGTACAGAAAACACCTGGCCAATGTCACAATAGATCAAATGTCTCTGGTCGCAGTGATGAGTCCGCACAGAGGAAAAAAATAAAAATTAACGAGAAATCAACAAAAAATATAGTCGTGCTTAAAAATGTTGACGAAAAAACTATCTACAAAAATGTCTGTTTCAGCGCAATTCCCGCATTTGACTCCAAAAAAAATTTGTATTCTAAAGAAAAATTACCAAATAATTAATGAAAAAACACTAGTCATTTTTCATAAATTTTTTGAACATTTTAAGACTGCTCATACGTTTGCATAAAAATAAAAAATACATTTGCATAAAAAATAAAAAATAAATGTTATGACAACTGAAACAATTGTCTCGAAGCAAACTGACGAAGCAAATCACTGAAAATGACATTGATATTTTTGATTTCATTCGATAAAAAAGTCTGAATATTTATTGTCAAATATTGTATCAAACTTCCACAAATTAAAATAATTTACACTTAGGTACATTCGTAAATACACGCTCAGGAGAGGGAAAATACTTAACGAAGTATTACACTGCGTGAGGCCACCATGCAAAATTGCATTACGTAGGGGTGAAGGGGAATTGAGAATTTCCAAATTCCGCATTACCTAATACCTATACGAGTGTTCCCTTATCGGCTGTGATTTGCGGTATTTCTATAACCAGGAAAAAATCCAGCATACACAATCACTATCGGCGCGGTAAAGATTTTCTCGGCGGCGCACCAAAAATTTCTTCGGCGGCGCGCCGAGTCCAAATCATCGGCGGCGGCGGCGTGCGTAAAAGTGTCGGCGGCGGCGGCGCGGCGTGGCGGCGCACAGGACTATATCGGATGCCAGGGTAAATATACAGCGGACTGGCTTGATAAACCTTGAGAAACAGCTGAACTGATGGTGCTGGATGAAAAAAAAATATCCTGCACCATAAATATTCCTCATATTTTTAACACGCTCAGCTAAAGCTGTTAGTGGACGACGCTTCTATGCGTAAAACTACTGCTTGGAGACTTGAACTGAACTTTACGTTTGGACAAATCTTCGCCAAGAAGGTTGGGGTCAACCAGTGCTTTCGAAAAGAAGTGCCCGAACGCGAAACCAGAATAATATCTGACAAGGAAGAAAGGCAACGTCGAGGAGGAAAAAGACACGAATCGGAACGGGAAGAAAAAGTAAGATCTCATGGAACGGGATAAAATAAACTGAGATTCGAGAAAAAAGGTGAGCCCAATCTCCCTTAAAAAGTCACTTAACAGTGAAGTTAAAGAGGGCAGGGATTTGGGGAATCGAATAAGAACCCGAACACATCAATGAAAACAAATACAAAATTTCACCATGCCAAAGGAGCCACTGGAACCCTCTGCCAAATATTCCCCAAAGAAAATATAGACGTAGCTCTCTTATAACAGCCTTCGGCAAATAAAAACAGAATACGTGGGATCCTCAATAATACCGGTGAGCTGATATTTGATGATGCGCAGCTATTCTGGTAAGTGCTTTGACTGATGTCACTCCAATTACAAAATTTATCAACTGAGACTTTGCGACCATGCAGATAGATGTTCCATCGATTAGAGAAAAGGCTAGCTTAGCATCGCCTCGGTGTTCTCCTGGGGAACAAGAAGGAGGCCCTTCCTAGAGAAGTAAAGGAACTAATCAACTACTGCGAACAAAACAACAAACAGTTCTTCATAAGATGTGATGCAAGCTCTCATCACACTGTTTGGCGAAGTAAAGGGTGATTTTTTTGCTATTTGGTTTTTCGTGTTTTCAGATTTGACAGTTCACGCGGGCATTCTGACAGCTGTCAAATTCTAATGTACTCAGTTTGGTTTGCCAATTCACCATGAACAGACTTACGCCTAAACAATGCTTACAAATAATCGAATTTTATAACCAAAATTCGTTCTCTGTGAAAAATGAGTTTCGCGCATTACGAACATTTTATGGTAGTCATTATCGACCTACTAAGCAAGCTATTTAAGCTATTGTGACAAAATTTCAAACCAGTTTTACTCTGTTGGACATAAACCCACCAACACGTATACATAGAGTGCGTACAGAAGAAAATATTGCTGCCGTATCAGCCAGTGTAGTGGAAGATCGTGAAATGTCAATTCGACGCCGTTCGCAGCAATTGGGCTTGTGTTATTCGACTACATGGAAGATTTTACGAAAGGATCTTGGTGTAAAACCTTACAGAATACAGCTCGTACAAGAATTGAAGCCGAACGACTTGTCGCAGCGTCGAATTTTTGCTGAATGGGCCTTAGAACAACCACTTTTTTACCGAAAAATTGCGTTCAGTGACGAAGCTCATTTCTGGTTAAATGGGTATGTTAATAAGCAAAATTGCCGCATTTGGATCGAAGAGCAACCAGAGGCAATACAAGAATCGCCAATGCACCCAGAAAAATGCACGGTTTGGTGCGGTTTACACGCTGGAGGCATCATTGGTCCGTACTTCTTCAAAGATAATCAAAATCGCAACGTTACGGTCAATGGCGCTCGCTATCGCGCGATGATTTCTGATTTTTTTTTGCAAGAAATGGAAGAGCTGGGTCTTGTTGACATGTGGTTTCGGCAAGACGGAGCAATGTGCCACACATCGCGCGAATCAATGGACATATTGCGGAATGAGGTGGTTGATCTCACGAAATGGACCGGTAAATTGGCCGCCTAGATCATGCGATTTAACACCGCTAGATTATTTTTGTGGGGCTACGTTGAGTCTCTCGTCTATGCGAATAAGCCAACAACAATTCCAGCCTTGGAAGACAACATTACACGCTTTATTCGCGAGATACCAGCCGAAATGCTCGAAAAATTGGACTTTTCGTATGGACCAGTTAAAACGTAGCCGTGGCCAACATTTGAATGAAATTATCTTTAAAAGTAAATGGCATAAACCAATTTATCGGCTCAAATGCAGATTCCATACAGTTTTGTAATTTTTATGGCATATATCAAGAATCTTGATATATCTTGAATAAATCTTGATTCAAGATGGCTTGACAAAATAATTGTTTTTAATTCTTTTATCACCAATATTTAGTGGTTAATTTGTGAGTTCGAAATCCAATTTGTGGTAATTTGTGGTTAAGTGGTTTCCGAGAAATTTTCAAAAAACTGAGTCAAGCCATCTTGAAACATGATTTTGCTCCAAATGAATCGGACAACGATGATATAGATCAATCGAGAGCTCTTAATTTGTGGTTTACGAAAATGTAATTTTAAGGTCATAATTACTAGTGTTTGTACAGAAAGTACGCTTTCCTTTGAAAGTACATTTTCGTTACCGGTATCCCCTTTGACAACAAATTTACACATATCCATTCTGCGCCTGTTGGGCTACCTGTAGTAGCAAGTGTGTTGGCTAAGTTCACCGAATCTCAATACTTACCATATTTCCCACACGCACGCTCAGTATAGCAATGACAAACACCGCAAACAGCCAACGCCACTAGCGGCCAGCAGCGTCATCAACAAATAAACAAAACGTAGAACTACGTGAACAATGAAACACAAATTTCTGTACAAACACTAATAATTATGACTTTAAAATTTACATTTTCGTGAACCACAAATTAAGAGTTTTCGATTGATCTATATATCATCGTTGTTCGATTCATTTGAAGAAAAATCATGTTTAAGATGGCTTGACTCAGTTTCTTGAAAATTTCTTGGAAACTACTTAACCACAAATTACCACAAATTGGATTTCGAACTCACAAATTAACCACTAAATATTGGTGATAAAAGAATAGAAAAAAATTACTTTGTCAAGCCATCTTGATATATGCATTCTTATGCGTTTTTATTTTAAAACCACATTCTTAAGAAATCACTCTTTAGTATTAGCATTAGCATTAACAGCTGCACAACTTCGTAGGTGGTATCAGCAACAATACTCTGTTTACGAGAACAAATTACCCTCGTTCGTGAGCAGAAACATGAAATTTGGGATCTAATCAAATGTTGCTGAACAAAGGTCACATGTCTTCAGAGAATTGTTACCGCCCTGGCCACGTCCCTGCAACTGTTGGGGAACGGAAAATGAATGTTAGTCCAACATTTACATAAGAGAACCGCAGAGAACTCTACGTGCCCTAATGAATGTTACGTGAGATGGGAAATTTTAGTAGTAAAGGGAGACCCTGGGATACATCTGTTAGATGTTGCGGGTCGATAATTGATTATATTATAGGTATGAATTTTGAGAGCTACGAAGAGCTGCAGCTATTGTGATTTACCGACTTTTTAGTTTAACTTGTATTTTATCAGTTGAACTTTTAGATTATTTATATAGCAATTTTACTGTTTTATGTTTTGTGGTTATACGTCGTACTCAAATTACGTAACGCCAAACCCTAGATTTCAGACCCCTGTCTCCCTATGTAACGATTAGTAACGTTCGATATGACCCCCCCCCCCCTAAAATTATGTAACGCTGGACAAACTGCCCCCCCCCCCTTCCAAATTAGAAATTTTGAGCAAACATAACAGTTATGTAATGATCTCAACTAACCCCCCCCCCTCCCCCTATGTAACAATAAGTAACGTGGACTCAACCACTCCCCCCCCCCTGCACCCCTTCATGCGTTACGTAGTTTGTGTACGACGCTTTATGGGTGTACGAATACGTAGAGTTAAGACTCTTAATAATTTTGCTATACGCTTATTTTTCTCCACCGGTTTGACGTAACTTTCATTAGTAGCAATTCAATCTTTAGTCAGCCAGCCTAAAGGGGCTTCACCACTTAGTTGAACATTGTCAAATAAGACCTACGCAACCCAAGTCCAATGTTCTCCGAAACGTAAACCCGAAACTCTAAAAATATGTGCTAAGTGACGCATTCGTATGAACGAGACCTCCTTTGTTTATTTACAAACATTTTGGTAAATAATTAGTTTATTCTTCCTCTACCCTCAACCAAAAATACATACGAAACAGATCTGTATGAATCTACCTCTACACGTCGATGATCAAAGCAAAAAATACAACGCCGCCTATATGTTAAAAAAAAAACAATTGCAGTTGAGCATATAGTATGACAACGCAAACAACTCGAAGATCGATGAGAAAGTTCGTTTTTCGTTGATTTTTCAGTGTAAGAAATTACATCATAGCTTAAGTGTTCGAAATTTGATGCAATACGGTACCTACTTCTCGGTCAAAACTCAGGCGAATTTTCTACAGAATACAAGAAACATAACGGGAAATTTGGCAACAAGGAGAGCTCAGAATTCGTGACGGCTCACTTTGCTTCTACAGAGACGGTTCTAAAATGAGCGGTTCCGCAGGAGCAGGATTCACAGGGCCAGGAATTAATCAGTTTTTTTCTTATGAGACATTGGCCAACAGTATTCCAGGCGGAAATATACGCAGAATGCGCGAAAATAAATTACCGACACGCAAATATCTGAATTGTCTGCCATAGTCAGGCAGCACTCAAAGCCCTGAATTTTCCTTTTTGCCACTCTAAGTTTATGATGGAATACATCACAAAAAAACAGGGTATTTCATACTTGGTTCCTGGTCACTGAGAAGACTGACTCACCAGCCAGACAAGGGTCATCCACTTCCTGGGCCACAGAACCATCCCGTGGAGTCTCAGCTAGCACCTTAACCCTCTATTACCCAATGCCGCCTTTAGACGGGCTTCAGTTAAACCTCTAAAACCTCTAATATAAAGATTCATAGTGATTTTACCGAAGTCCGTCTAAAAACTAACTTGGGTAGGTACTAGAGGGTTAGTAACTGAACTCGATGAATGGGAAATAGCAACTATCAAAGCAAACTGGGATATCACAAGCGGGCTTCGACAATCGAAAAAAAAAATCATAAAACCAAATAGCGAGAAGAGTTTCGTTCTTCTTACGCTCAATAAGAAAGACCTGAAGACATTCACATATCTTATCACAAGGCACTGTCCAAGCAAGTGCGTTGCCTAACTGGGATAAATGGTCAATGTAGCAAGAACATAAACTCGCTAATTGGTAATGAACATGCACGTACACACTTAGTGTAATTTGGGGCATACCACAATAGATCACATAATGGTCGCTTGGTTCAGTCTCCTACAAGGAAAAAAATGACGGACTATTGACAAACGGTAAAAGGTGAAACGGCACTCCACTGTAATATCCAGGTTTGGAGAGAAAAAGGGACTACCGGAGGAATTGATAGAACTAGTTGTATACCCAATCAATGAAAAGGGCGATCGACTACAATGCAGCATCTATCGTGGCATGATGTTGAACCACACCGCCTACAAAGTTCACTCCTAGATTCTGCTCCGCCGTCTATCTACTTTAGCAAAAAAAGTCGTAGGTTAGTACCAAGCGAGCTTCACGCAAGCACGCACTACTACGGATCAAATCTTCACTCTCCGGCTGATTCTTCAAAAACACCGGGAATACAAAGTGCCCACACATCACGACTTCTTGGACTTCAAAGTAACGTATGATACAGTCAATATATTCGAAGTTATGGCAAATAGGCTACAATGAGCCGGTAATATGCGGTAAAATCAGTTATCTCTAAGGACTCCACCGGCACCAGAAACAGAGAGGCCCAACGTGCTAGAGGGCAAATGTTGAGACACTTAGGAAATTGGCTGCTGAAGTTAGTAGGTATATTTTTTGTCATGTTATTGAAATTGTCTTTTTTTTATTTATTTGGGTCATTTTTGAACTATTTATTTTAATTTTTTGACCGTTTTCTAGAGTTTTCGAATATTATTTTGATTTTTTCACAATTTGCTGGGGTATGGTTTGAAGAGTTTATGCATATGATTTTTGGATTGCTTGACTTCTTCCAACCTTTTTAAAGTTTTGTGCACTTTGACATACTTAAAACGTTTTCAATTCATTTTTTATTGTATTACTTTGCGTTATAGGCAATTTTCTCGCACTTCCAGATTCTGTTGGACGAATGTTTTTTTTTTACTTTGACATTTTTTGTACTATGTACTCACCTGTTAATTGACGACACACTGGGGACATTGTCGTGTACGCAAATGCCATCGGCTAGCAGCTTGTCGCGTATTTCCCATGCAAACATGGTCGGATTCTGCAGCTTGTAGGCAGCTATTGCATCAACCACCGGTGGAGTGGCCACCTTCGGCTTCGAGCCTCCGATAACGCCAGCTTTAAAACTGCCCGTTTCATAATATCTAAGAAATCACGAAAGTCAATTCAACAATCTAAGATTTGTTCGAGCAAAAAAAAACCAACCTGGACAAAATTTTGGACACACAACCGTGACTGACGCGCAGCTGCCTTGAGATGTCACACGGCCGGATGCCATTGTGGGCCAACTCGACGATACGCTGCCGCACCAGATCCGGCAAAGGACGCCCATTCACGAAGACACCCCCGAGCTGGTTTACCCCACCGTGACCTGTTGCCGTTATACATTTTTGTTTTTTAGAACAAAAAAAGCACAATTACAATGCAAAGGGGAAGAAAGTTTCGATTAGTTTGGCAAAGCAAAAAACCAACTGTGAATTGTTTTGACATAAGCTGTAATTCAAAAAAAATCATATAAATGCAAGCGAACATATAGAAAATCTGATAATCATTAGTAATATAACATATAGTGTGGCCTCCCTTACATATGATGAATAAAATAAACGATAACGGAGTAAATGAAAAAAGAAAAAGTCGACGGCTAGAAATAAAAAGGTCAAAAAATTATTATAATGAAACATACACACAAAGCGCAATAGACAAGATGTTTCATTACAAAAGCTCGAAATCGAATGTAAAATTATGCGGCAGCGGAAGTGAGGTTGAACCCCAATCGTACACACACGAGAAAAAAAAATAAAGACCCGAACTAATATGAATAAATCAACATGTGCCCTCCCTTCGACCGCGGGCCCCTCGACGCTAGGACCGATCGTCGAATGACAATGGCAACAAGGAATTGCCTGGAAAAAGGGGGATTTAAATTTCGAACCTTCGTTGACCACAACAGCCACGGTGTCGCAGGCTCATGTCTATGCTGCCATGAGTGGTAGGCAGCATAATGGACCGCTCGCTCGAGAAAAAAAATCACAGGAAGGTTGTATGCGAAGCCACGACCGCAAGGTTGAAGTAGAATACTTTTACAAGAAAGATAACCTGGCTGCTTGCGTGTCAGTCATTTTTTCTAGTAAATAAATGTTGACCGTTCATTGGCAGTATTGTAATTTCTTTTTGTTTGATATTTTGAATGAAGTTCATTGGATATTTTTAAATTTTGTGCAAATGAAAAGTTGAAGTGCTGCCGAATTGTTATATGAACATTTAATACGACATCAATAAACGGGAACGGAACAAAGGCTACGGTTATGCAGAACGCGAATGCCGGCGCGATGCGATTCGCCTTACCGTGGTGAAATGTACAGCTCTTTTTAAGGCGAAGTAGAGCTATACATTTCAACACATTTCGTCTTGCCGAATCGCATCGCGCCGTTGTTTGCGTTCTGCATGACCGTAGCCAAACACTAAGCGACGCAAACACGTAATAATAGTCAGTGTAAGTATATAGATGAAGATAATTAACTTTGGATTATAGCGCAAAACGAGAAAATATTAACTCTTCAAATACTCATTTGTGTTCTTCAAATTTCAGTTGTTCAATTTAATATCCGATGAAATGTCTGTTTATTATCTGATGAAGCTCTTATATAGGCCAAATGATGCATTCCCAATTTACTAGGACCATAACTCTGCCGACCGTGCTTGGAAAAGCGCGGTATAACGACCAATCAGAGGTCGAATTTTGTGTTTTGACAAGGCTTAAGAATTTTCAATAGTACAATAGTTTGAATGATAAAATTGCAATTTCATGCATTTGGTAGGAATCTTAGAAGATTTTCTAATCGATTGCTGCAAAAACGAAGGAAATCTATCGAAAACTAACCGATTTATTAGCATTTGAAATTGGACATATTTCTCACTTTTTTCAGTTTTAGATTTTCATTTCACATCCCTATGTAGCCGAACTTCCTGAGAGAAGTATTCTACTTCAAAAAATTAAACAAACAGGAAAGCGCCGCCAGAAGCCGGGAAAATGATTCCCCCTTCGCCAAGAAGAGACGATCGTCGACAGAAGGTCGAAGGAAGCGCTTACAAACCGCTCTCTCGTCACACCCGACAGCAGACAGTGTATATTGCTAGTAAACATAAGTCAAAAGAGGACTTGCAGAAAACGACAATAACCTCCTTCTGAGCTACTCTGGCTGTGCTGTGTCCTCCCCGGAGTGCCTATGCTACGAACCAGCCCATGTGTGGTTGTGGATTCATACGAGAAACGGTTTTTTCTGTTCGGTTTAATGTTTCTTCGTTTCGAAGGTGCCACACAGTCAGGTTGCACTATCGCGATTGAGATCTACCGCGCGCACTCCAGGTACTTCACTTAACACACACACACGCTGTGTGTGTGCTGTCACTGTATGTGTGTTCATGTGCGTGCAAAGATCGGTTTAATTGATGGGCTGTGGCTGACGATCAAGCCGTCGCGTCGGCACACCACGGATGTTCAAGCGCCCTGCATCGCAGGCGGATTTGATATTTAAAAGGGTCCAAAGACCGAGGCCCGTTTCGGTTGACAACCCGCATTCGTGGTGACCGAAATATACAGATTTCGGTCAGCGACCGAGAGCTGGGTAAAATGCCGTACTAAACGAGTCAGGATGAATCTCAAGCCTAATTAAGTTGAGTTTGAGCGTGGTGCCTATCTGAACTTTCGACTAATTAAAATAAAATAATAAATAGCCTCACTTCTTTTTCGGTTAGACTATACAAAAGTAGTTTTGCGAATAATTGCTTTGCTTCGATGTAAGTTTCTAAGTTATTTTAAGTTTTGATCAAAGGGAACATTCAGAAGCTCTCAATATATAAATTAATGATTTTGTAGCGATTGGGAAAAAATTTCCACTATTGTAAGCAAGAAGAGAAAATCGTCTGCTTATCACATGAAGACCTTTTTCTTCTACGGAAATGCTTGTGCCATCACAAAACAATGACTTTGTGCATCCCGCGAGAAAATCAGGAAGATCTGAAACAAATATATTGCACTGGACTGGACCCAAAACTAAACCTTGAGGTAAACCGATAAGACGCAGTCCTACATTAATTAAGTAAGTTTTGAAAATTAAAAATGCATCAAGATAAACTTGTAAATCGAGTATCAGTCAAGTCTGCTTTAAAGTTGTAGTACCGTTTTTTGGATTTTTTTTTCATTTCCGCGATTTTTATTCCGCGACATTTTTATTAAAATAGAACAACGAGAACTTTATTGTGCACCTAATATTGTATTAACGTTAGGGGCCATCCACATACCACGTGGACAGCTTTGTGGGGGGAGGGTTTGGCTAATGTCCACGGTCCATACAATTTTTTTAGAATTTATATGGACAGTTGTCCACGGAGGCGTAAGGGGGGGGGGGGGGGGTTCAAAATCGTTAAAAATCTGTCCACGTGGCCCCTTAGACATCTATCTGGAAGTTGGGCGCCCTAATTTGAAAATCTAGTAATTCAACCATGGAAAAAGAGGTTAGGGTTTGGGCAGTCGTTTTTTCAACCGAACAGAAATTCTTTTGCCGTTGAGTTTATGTAACAAAAACTTACATCGACTCTTAAGGTGACTCTTACTGGAAACTGACTAGCAGTTGATTTTAGCTTCGCAGGGCTGAACAGGCGACTTATTCGATCGCAGCTTCCCACAGTAGACTGACCAACCGGCGGACCGCAGCACTGAATAGCATTGCTGAACATGTACGGACATGTTAGTAATATTGTCCGGATTTTTCTCTTTCGACATTATTGAAAGTCTAGTATTGTTTAATAATACATGAAGTTGTATGCTGGGTTGTAGCTAACCTAGTATAAGTTTTACCCGTTTGATGTCAAACAATTTTCAATCTGAGAAATTCCGCTTGAATCATTCTGGTCTCCAATTCCAAAATGTTTCGTTTAGTTTGCTGTTTCCTGAGAAAGGACAGTTTTGAACTCAGCGCTAAATTGATAAATAAAATTGCAAGAAATACTAGCGTTACAGTTCCGTCTACTTTTTATTTCGATGGATTATTTTGATAGTACTACCATAGTCCAACGCGGTCGTGGCTTAGATACGACTCTTCTACTTTTTCTTTAATCTTTTCCGTCCTTTACAGCGTTCCTTTGCTATTCTGAGACTTGTTTGGGATTATTTTCTTCTTTTTTGTTCTTCAGACACGTTTTTCGCCATTCTAGACTAAAATTTGTGTCATTTAGGTACTTCTTTATTTTCTTTTTTAAAAATATTGACGACACTTGGAAGCAAATTGATTATGCCTTCTTTCCCGTGTTCTTCGGGAGTAGAACAGCTTGGATATTCAGCAGAACATCTCTCTGGGTAAAAGTGGCGCAAGATAAAAGCTTCTTTAACTCCTCACTGATTAGTATTACCAACTGTAGATGACGCTGGAAGATTCTCGTTTTGTTACCTCTAGCAGTGTTCCCTACCAATTCCAACATTTCTACAGCAAGGTACTCTATTACGGGTACCAGATCGAAAGTTTTAAGCATTTTATAAGGCAACCCATTACCAAAACCATTCGAAAAAATGTGGTCAGAAAATGAGACTTTAAAAGTTTCCCAGTTAAATGGTGTATGCAGTTGTAAGACAGCGTGGGCGGAAATAAAAAATTGTTTCATAAATTACTTGTTCTATCATTATAAGCAACGTTATGCTGAACGACAGAAAAATAATACTCAAATTGAATAATTTTGAGGCGCTAGAAATTGCCAGTGGAATATTCCTTCACACACTGCAAGCAAGTAAGCAACACATATTGCAAGCGAACACACGCTACCAACACACGCACAACTAACCACTAGCAGTGTTCACTCGGCTAAAAACGATCACGCCAGATCCAGCCCCAATCACTAACATGTCCGAAAATGTACAGCAGTCCTATGGACATGCCTGTATGACGGTGTTTCCCACACAGACGGGAGATCAAAAATCTAGCGCCGAGGAAAGTGTTACAGCAAAACTATACAAATAAATTATATTTGAAATCACCGCCTGCTGCGCTGCGACTTGCCGAAGCTCTGCTTACTGCTGGTTGATCCACTTCGCTGTAAATCATTCTCTTGCAATAGTGATCATATTAAAACTAAATTTATGCATGCTAACTTTTACACGTGAGCAAAAGAACAACAACAACAATCGTTTACAAAGTCAAATAGATTGTGTGCTTTGGCTGTTTTGAGGACGAAAGGTAGTGATGGTTGTTTTGATTTATACTAACACTGAGAGTTGTGCCTAATATTTGACCATGTTTTCAGCTGATTTGTCGAAATATGCGTTTAACAATGCTCTGCGTTTTTTAATTTTACAAACGTCACAAAATCAAAATATTTCGCATTTTGGTAGACGCAAAGTTAGAAAAATCCGAGGGAAACTGACTCAGGTTTAGCATTCGAGAGTGGACAACTCATTTTAACCCTTTTTAATTATTTTTACATATGATTTTCTAACATCCAAACTATTCTTTGATTTTATTTGATTTGTCGTTTTCAATAATTCTTAGATTTTCAATGCAGGTTTTAATACTTTTCTGATATTTTTGGACTATTTTGTGATACACTTTAACGTTTATTCAACATTTTCTTTACATCTCTCAATAAATCCTTTTTTTTAGTCGTGTTATTCTCATTTAAAAACCCTTTTAAATTTTTTTTATTTTTTTTTTATTTTTTTTTTTAATTTTTTAAATTTTTTTTAATTTGTTTTTTATATTTTTTTTTTTATTTTTTTTAAGACTTATTTTTAAAACAAATTTTCACGTTGTGAATATTTTGTTTTTATTTGTGGAATTCATTTGACATATTTTGTACATCTTTTATTTTTCAGATATATTCGAAAGTTTTTAGTTTATTGATGTTTTAATTTCCTGTTTTACGTTTATTCACGACACCTTTCTAACCTCTGCAGACTTGAATATATTTTTTTTCCTCGATTACTTCTTTTAAACCTTTTTACGTCTTCGTTTTTTTTTTATTTCGTGAACAATTGAAAATTTCTGAATATATAACCCTTTTTTAAATTTTCCGACATTTTTATAGCATCAGTTCAACAAATTCTTTACAACTTTTACATTAACATACTCAACATTTATTCACATATGCTTCGAACATATTTCGACTAAGTTTTTCTGACATTTGATTAAATTTTTCAGGTATCATTGAAGTTCTCTTTGATTTCTTTCACAGTATTTCAGACCGTTTTAACATGTTCGTAATGATTTTCAGCCCTTTGTTTGGACACATTTTGTCATATTCTTCATTTCTTCCAATATTTTTATTTTCTATTTATTGCTTGACACTATACTTTTGTTAAACTATTTTAAAATATTTTATTACAAAATTTGTTTCTTGGTGTTAACAACAATTCCATTTTTTTTGGTTTATTTTTTGGCGTTTGAATCATATTTGTTGACATAAACAGCGTTCTTACATTTTTTGTTCCTTTTGGGAGCATTTATTTTTAATTATTTTTGGCACTTTTGACAATTTCCAAAATACACTAAACAATTTTTGATAATTTTTAGATTTTTTTCATGTTTTAGATATTCATGACATGTTATTTTATCTTTCTCAGATTTTTCTGGAGTTTTAGCAAGCATTTTAAATATTTTTTTTTTAGATTGTGGACATTATTCCATCACTTGCAAGATAATAAATGATTTTTTTTTATTTTTCTGACATTCTTGGACTATTTCCAAAACTAGCTTAAATGTTTTTTTTTAAATTTTTGACATGTTTTAATGTTTATAATACATAAAACAATATTTTTGTGATTTATAGAAAACCTTCTTCGACATTTTTCTCTATTTCTATCTTTTTTTACGTCTTTTGAAGTTCTTATATTTCAACGTTTATGAGACCGTTTTTAAACATCTTTCGACAACTCGGTATATTGTTGACATATTTTTTAACAATTATTTTTATTTTTCACATCCTTTTGTCGTTTTGTTCCAATTTTTCAATCTTTCGTTTAAATTGGCAGTTTCTTGCGGATTTTTTCTTCTTGTTTATTCTGACTGTTTCAAGATTTTAACATTTCATCGGCTTTTTTTTCTCAATATTTTGAGATATTGATTTTTTGTAGATTTTTTTTGCCGTATTTCAAGATGATTTTTCAATCTCTTTCCAACCTTTTCGTAAAAGCGTCAATTACCACTAACAATTTTTTGTTCGTGATTGTGATGCATTTTGTCAAAATTTGGCTTTTCTTTTAAACATTTCCGGAGTGATTTGCGATTAGGGCGCAACCAGCAAAAGATAAACATTGGGGAATATCAATTTAAAAATTTGTAAGTACATTTTCAAATCGTAATTTCAATGGCAGTGATTGACATTATCATTAATAGGTACAAAAAATCAAAGTAGAATAAACCTATCTTATAGTTTCTTAACAATACTACAGTGCATCCACAATTATGGGTCACTTTTACGCAAATACGAATATTCTCACGGAACTGAAAAGTTTTCATTGGCAGTGGAATTTTTTATAACTCACTTGTAACCATATTTATACGATTTAAATGATTTATTGTTAAAAATGTCACTAAAACAATAATTCTGCTCAGTGCAATAAGTGAAGTGACCCATAATTGTAGTAATGTTACATTTTGCGGTGCACAATTGTGGGTCAGTCCATATTTTGGCTAATTTTATTAGTTTTGCATGATAATGCATCACGACTTAATAAAATAACTTATTATCAAGCTTTTACAACAATAAAAAAACTTTTGTGATGGTTCTTCATGATTTTATAGACTCAATGAATGTATAATTGAAATTATACATCAGCACACAGAAATAGATAGTGAAACATTGGTAGTTGGTATTTTTTCGATTTTATATTCATTTTTGAACATTCGAGCAACACATTGACTGACCCATAATTGTAGAGGGACTGTACATTAAAGTCGTGCATTTATGCAGAAAATCTGCGCTTTCCTTTTAACCCTTTTAAAATTAGCCTTGAAGTATTCTGACAGCGAGCTTCACCTTGTTTTCATTTTTCCTTCAGTTCACCTGTATGAGCCTGTGTTTGTTAATTCGCCCTTTACTGTCGCCTGTTTAAGAAATATTTCGCAAATAAGCCCATTGCTTCAAAACAATGAAAAGGGGCTAATTCCGAAGTATCGCCCTTCACTAAAAACTCGATTCAAATAATTTTATCGATTATTGCACAACAACGGATTCTTGCCATGAATTTCTTGAATCTTTTTGAAGCCAATGGTGTAATAAAACGATTTGTTTACATTTAGTTAGTTGCGTTCCAATCGCGAATCACTCCGGATTTATTTCATTTTTATTGATTTGTTTGAGACGAAGTCGGCCATTTTATGCTTCAACACCATTTGGCCTTAAACATTCTATTCAATATTTTTTTTTTATAGTTTAACATTCATTTTGCATTCTCTAGGCATGTTTTGACATCTTTCTAAATATATTTCGAAATATTTTTTGTTACTAGTGTTAAGTTCATTCAGGTTTCTGTATTTTTTGCTTTATATTCTTGGACATTTTTATACAACATATATCGACATTTTCGGTTTTATTCTCTTCACATTTTCTTCATGTAATTCTAATCTATTTTTAACATTTACCAGAAATTTTTTGATATGCTATTTACATTTTTTCACATCTTTATTGACATTTTTGACATCATTTTGGTAGCTCTGAAGTGTTTTTACGTGATTTACTTTTGTAGTCATGTGTTTGACTTTTTTTGTATTTCTATATTATGAGATTCATTTTGCGGTTTCAATTTCACCCTTTTCGACAAGTTTTTGTCCTTTCCGGAAGGAATATTTTGACATTCTTCTATATAGATTTTTTATTTTTTGCGAATCTTTCGACCATTTTTTTTGGAATTTTTTAATCTCTTTCTGTTTTTTCATCATTTAATGAAAAGACTGGGACAAAAATCAAATTCGAATTGAAAAGTCAGAAAAATACAATTTTGAAAACTAGATGCTCATAAAATAAAGAAAAAGTAACAAGTTTAATCACATATTTCACATATTTTCGGCATTTTCTTTACATCTTTGATAATTATTAGTTTTCTGACATTTTTAAATTTTAGGTTTTTTTTACATTTTAGTGGATACTTTGACATTTATTATATTCTCTCTGACGTAGAATTACGTTTTACGGCAACATATATAGCTATACCAATCCATTGGGAAATTAGCTATGCGTGAAATGTGAAAGAGAGCGTTGTTGAACCGGTAGAGCAGTAGCTGATTTTAGCGCAGCTAGGCTGAGCAGGTGACTCATTCGATCGCACCGTTCCACACGGACCAACCACCGGATCATAATACTGCACAGCATTGCTGAACATGTCCGGACATGTTAGTAATTTTGTCGAGATTTGTCGCGTCGCGTTTATTTCCCGCTTTTTCGGCCACTGCTAATAGCTGTATGTGTGCCGGTAGTGTGTATTATTATCGTTATTTCTTGTTTGCTTGCTTGCAGTGCATAGTGGTTTGAAAGAGGAAATTCGTAAACTTTATTATTTGTGTACATTTTCGCCATTTTGTATGTTATAATGACTTTAAGCATTTTTGATTTCGCATCCTTTGGATATTCGCCTTTTGTAGTTAAAAATGTATTTCGAGAAAGTAGTTTTTTTTTTCCAGCAGATGGATAGTAAATGTGTTCTACAATGTTGTAGTACGCGAAATTTCAATAAAGTTTGCCGGAGATTTCAAATTTCCATGACTTCCAATTATTGAGATACAAAAATTTGTTCGACAGTTATACCTTAAAATTAGTTATTTAGACATTTTTATACTCTATTCACGTTATAGCCCTTGGAAATGTATAGCAAAATTTTAGAAAATATTGAAAAAAACAACTTTGATGAAGACACTGTAAGGCATAGATCACGCCTGTAGTAGGTACTATGCTTATTAGAAAAAAAATTTTTGTTGCTATATATAATCGAGTCTAAAATTATATATAACCGAATCATATATAATCGAATCAATTTATAATCGAGTTGCACTTGCAACAAGTTTAATCTGGAATGCCAATGTTTGATCTTTAATAACTGTGCAGATTCTTTGCATCCGTAAGTATCCTAAAACCTGCGATGGTGTTTAGTTTCCTTCAATTGTTGAATCAGTTTTTCAGGTGTTTGTATATTTTATTCACATTATAACACCAAGGAATGTTCAGCAATGTTTTGGATAATAGTAAAATGAGCAACTTTGCCCAAGACACCGGAATGCATGGTGCTCTGCAATGGGAGCTATCGTGACTCTTAGGGTAAAAAGGTATTTTTAAAATATCCTCACGAACCAATTAGCAAACCTACAAGTTGGAATTTAATGTTCGCAAACTTTTCTGATACTTATGAAATATTTTGCATAAAATAATTTATGTAACAACTCTATGATACACAAAATGGCAAATATTCCAAAGGCTGAAATGTACACAAAAATTACAAAAAGATATGCCCACAATTTTTTTCTTTTGTTACTAATATTTTCAACATTTTATGATACATCAATTTGATGAGTTATTGCCATATTATTCCCATTAGTAAACATTTTTAAGCATCTTTCCGGGATTTTGCAGCTATTTTTTGACTTTTTTTCAACTTTTGGATTATTTCAGCAAAAATTTTTAACGGTTTTTGGCGTAAGTCCTTAGCAGGTCATTATTTTTTGGACTTTATTTTTGGGACATATTTACACATTTTCATATAACAATTCCTTGACATCTTTTGCCATTTTTTACCTTTTTTGTTTGCAACATTTATTTGACATGGCACATTTTTTATCTTTATTAGTCATAAATTTCCTTTGTTTAAATCTTTTTTCAATATTTTCAAACACTTTTACCTTTCTCCTAGAGAGGTATAAAAATCAGTGACAAAACCCAATATGCAAAAGTGATCTAGAAGGCCGGATGTTACATACCACTTGATTAAGTTTTTATAGTATAATCGGACTTTCAGTTTAGGCGTTAAATACGAAATCACGAACATACAGTATCTCTGAGACTACGTAACCGATTTGGACTACATAAGTACCAAAAACCGGGCTAGCTCTCAAACCTTAACTCAGCGGTTCTCAATCTGGGGTACGCGTACCCCTAGGGGCACTCAAAAGCCTTCAGGGGGTACGCGAGAAAAACATCAGCAATGGCGGACAAAGCACAATGTTTGAGGTAAAATGATCGAAAATATATTTTCTGTTGTTGAATTGAAGAGTACTACTAACTTTATTACAGATTGATTCAGTTATTTTCAAAAATTACCATATGAAAAATCATTCAAAAAACATTCGGGGAACAATTAGTTTGTAAAATATCGCAAAGGGGTACACGCAAAAGTTGAAGTCTTATACAATCATTGTGTCTTCCCGATTTGCACAGATGTTGCACAGAAATCGCACAATAAATGTGTGAAACGCATAACGCAACAGTTGTACTGCGAATACATTGACATAGATTGAAATCAGAATATGTATCATTTACCGACATTTTATTTCTCACATCGGGTGTATTAGTGACTGCTCTTCTCTCTTGCTCGTAGATTTTCCATGTACGTGCGACGAGACTAAATACGTCATATAATTTGCAGGTTGCTCTTTCGCTTCTTTTTCGGTTCGGGTGCGACGCGCAAGACGATGTCTCGTCGCTTCACGAAATGAGCGAGACATTCGTGCTGTACATACTAGATGCCAGTGTTGTTAGTCTCACTCATACTGTCGATGCGTGCTTGCTGCTATTCAGAGGAATGCATGGAGAAGAAAAAGTATCTCGAAAGCGTGTGTGCAAAAGACTTGAAAAGCGTAGCATATGTCTCGTCCTCAAGCAGAAAGGAGGAGAAAGGTTTTGCTTCTCGCTCGCTTTGCAATGCTGCTTGATACCAGTTGAAACTGTTTAGGTGTAGTAGTTTTGAGCTGCCAAATACATTGGAGAAACGCTAGAGCATTAATTGCGTTATGCCCAACACGCAATCATTGTACTGGTTCCGAATTACATCAACAATCGCGCTAAAAACGCACAATTTTGTACTGGTTTCGCACCATCCAACTTTTGCGTGTACGCGGACAAAAAAAGTTGAGAACTGCTGCCTTGAATAATTGAATTCACGAAGATTGAGCTTGCACTCGAAAGTTAGAGAAAGAAACGAGATAAAAAAAAGCGTTCTATCCAGATTTTTCAAAATACATAAACAAGTAACAGCATATTTTCTATTATCATTCGAAAAGTCCCGAAAATACCTTCCAAATGCAACTAGACTATCAAAATTGGACGTTCCTGTCGAAAGTTATCTGCGCTTAAGTGTGTGACTGTAAATCATAAATCGTCGAAAAACAAAAACAAATTTCAATTTTGACATTTACCGTACTCGTTGCTCGCTGCTCCGGATAGAAGGTTGCACAAGTTAGAATCCTTCCTTACAACCACTGCTCATTTAGCATTTTTCTAATAAATCGGTTAGTATTCGATGGATTTCCTTCATTCTTGCAGCAATAGATTGGAAAATCTTCTAAGATTCTTCCCAAAAGAAGATAATTGTAATTTTATTATTCACACTGTTATACTATTGAAAATAGTCAATCCTTGTCAAAACGAAAAAACGACCTCTGATTGGTCGTTATATGATTACTTCCCAAGCACGGTAGACAGAATCATATACCTTGCAATTGAAAACATGCTATTTGGCCTATATGAGAGCCTGTTTCAGCCGAAGCCGCTCATAATAGTTCTAGACAGCGACAACAGCAGCCGTCCTCCCTTAGCAGCAACACTAGCAGTGCAGTGGATACCAGCGATGGCGGAAAGCGGCCACAGCTGTGGCGTAGCAATGGATAGCGCACTAGTTCCAGCGGATTCCAGCAACGATAGCAGCTGGGCCAGCTGATGCAGGGACAGTAGATACCAATGGCAGCGATTAGCGGTCACAACTGTGGCATAGCTATGGATAGCGAACTAGTTGCAGCGGATCTCAGCATCGATAGTGGATGATGCAGTGAGGCACTTTAGTGAAATGCAGTCTCTGTGCGATAGTGAGCACTAGTAAATGCATTCAATGAAAAGTTGACTCATTTTGACAACACGTGAGCCGTCTAGTTTTGAGTGTTATATAAGCATTTCACTGTTTACTTTATCACTTTTACTTTTACTTTTTTATAAAATACCTTTCAAATTTTATTTTGTCATTTTATCGTAATTTTCAACTTCTTTCTGAGTTTTTTGACAAATTCTTGGCATTTTTGAAATGTTCTTGAAATTGGTTCTTGGTTCCTCTTTTTGTGAACATATTTTTGACAATACTGGGGTTTTTACATTTTGGAGATTTTTTTTCTTTTTCATTTTAAACAGTTTCGAACCCTTTCGACGTTTTTCCTAGTTTATTTGTCTTTTTTTTTTGCACAAATATTATAGCTTTATCGTTTCTTTTTTGCATTTTTTAAAATTTTCTCATTGTTTTTCCTGTTGCTTTTGCTGCAATTTTTTTTTGTTTCGCATTTTTTAGTCATGGTTTTAAGTTTTGCCAATATTTAGTATTTGGAATTTTTTATACTATTTTACACTTTTGTGACATCTTTTGAAAACTTTTAAACCATTTTTGTTGTTGATATTTTTATAGTTTTTTCACACTTTATTGACCTTTTCAACACGTTTTGATGATCTCTTAACATTTTGTTTTAGCATGGTTTTTTACTTCAAAGGTTGCTATCGGTGTTAAAATTCACAGGAATGGTTAAGAAGCTTAATTTCTAATTTGAGCTCTAGGGCAAAACCTGTGGTAACGAGTGCTATCCAGAAATCTCAATTTGATTCCAAATTGCTTTTACAAAATAATAAATACAATAAATACATAAAATTCAACGGCTAAGGCAATATTTTTCAATTTAATAGACCAAGTTTGAGTTAAATTGTGAAATATAACAAAGGTCTTGAAGAAAACGTTTTTTCTGCGACTAAAATGCTGCTATACGCAACATATTTTTTTATACGACGATTCTTTCTATCAAGACGTCAACTTGAACTTGAAAAGTGGGACTCATAACGAACGTTTACTGAAAAATGACTTTTTCAGTATCTATTATTTCGCTAGCGAAATTCAACACGTTAAATTCAGGATATTCTAACTATACTTAAAAGGCGTTCCAGCAACTTTAAAACACTTGCTAGCGTTTACAAAAGTAGGAGAGCTTGTGAAGTTTTTCCACTAGTAACTCCAAAACTTTTTCTAGTTACAAGCAAAAGTAGATATTCTACACTTTAAGCAATAATCTGATGCTCGGCATTCGATATGAACTCAATTCGACATGAAAAAGCACGTAAATTCTTTTCTTAGCTTCGCATTCGAATTTTTCTATTTTCTACTTCTTAAAATAAAGTAGCAAAATGCAGCAAGTCCGAACCCTCTTTTCCACAGCGTATCGAATCTCGAAGCAACGCTACTAGGTAATAGACACTGCCATAAAGTTCAAGACCCTAGCTCATAAAAGCCTCACTAATGATCACCACTTGCCGCCTCCTCCCTCTTTTCCTCACCCTTCCGCTAGTGGAAGTGCCTGCGAGATCGCCTAGACAGACACGGTGGAGTGACGGTGTGCCTTATGCTTGCAGAACGTACCATAATAGATGATCAACAGGCACAAAAACATCTACCACCGATCGTGAATGCGAAGCCGAAGCGCAAGCCGGGCGAAAAAGGGGACAGCAAGGGGAGCCTTAATCGTCGCTGCTGCTGGTGCTGCTACTACTGCCACGGCAAAATAAACATCTATGTCTATGTGAACACTAAAACCAAAGCACGTCCGAAGCGAGTCCACGGCCGGAGAGCAGCAGCAGCAGCAGCGAAAAAAAAATCACTTCTCCGACAATGGCGAAGAAGATGGAGCAAAAAACGGCTGCCTTCCAGCTCACAATCCACAAATCCCACCGCTCGGGTACTCCACCCTCGCCGTGGTCGCCAATACGGACGGAGGCGCCCGCAGAGCGTTGGGATTGTATGGACCTTGAACTTGTGGCTGACCTGTTGATTCATCCACGCCATAAGACAGCGACCACCTCGCGGCGATTCGAGTTCGGCGCTTCAACTGACTTTACGTTCGCTTTTGAATAAAATTGTAACATTTTTCGTGGTTTGTACGACTAAACCTCATTATTACTGTGTTAGCAATAGTTAGACCAAAATGTAACATTTACTAGACCTTGGTTGCACCGAGAGCAGCCGCTGCCGATCGGTAACGGCTAACTCGCAGCCATATGCAAATTAAACCACACCGACCGCGACCGAACAGGCGGAAATAAGGTTCCCAAGCTGCGGGTTCAGATTTGCTGACTGGTGACTTCGGGAATTCCTGCAACTGTCGATCTCCATCGCAATAAATCGCTGCCGATTGGCAGGACACACAAATTTTCCACTAATCTCATTCTTTTTTTTAACTTTTTTCTTCACTTTTGCGGCTGATCACACACAACACACAGCGACTCCGAGTGACGCGTAGCAGCAAGTACCGAACGAACGCAGCAAGCGGAACGAGTGAAGCGATCGCGACTGACTGACTGAAAGGGGAGAGCGAACAGCAAAGGCACGCTACCACACGAAAACGGATCGCGAATGTCGTCGGGACGGGACCAAAATGGCGCTCACCGGCACACCTGAAATGCGCAGGTACCGCAGGGGCCCCAGGTATGGGTACTCATGCTCTCACTTCACGCAAACTCCTACACCACCCTGCCTGCGATAGTAACTGGGCAATATATTAACGGTAACAGAAGAGAGTTCCGAAAACAGACACGAACAGAAAAATAAAAGCGCGGAAAGATCGTCTCTGCTGCGGCCAATGCACCTTTCCGCGGACACCCGACTGACTGGTGGGCCGGGGAAGGATCGCGTAATGAAACATAAGTAGGACGTAAAAGTCCGTTGGGAACAGAAGCAAACACAAGAGAAAAAAAAGAGCGCGATCTCGGTGGGATTCCTTCTGGCTGGCTAGCTTTTGTCCACTCTCGTTGTGTTGCTCGTGTAAGCTGGTCCCTCCACCGAAATGATAATAATAATAATGAGGGGTCGCTCCTGAACTACGTGGTTATGCCGTGTTCCCCGTGCTACTCGTGGCCGAATCAATTCCACACTAAGATCCAAACTTTCTGTTTTTTTTTTTTTTGTGGATTTGTTCCCTTGGAGCAAAGTTTTAGACTAAAAATCATCAGTTTTTTATATAAACCTTTTGTATATTTTTTTTCTAAAAAGCTGAGAATTTTCATACAGCGTATGAAATATTTAGAGAGGCAGAATGTTTTGATTTTACGATACAATTTTTCATACATATGAAGTTCTTAGATATAGAGAAATATTAAGTGTTGAAACTAAACAAATTTTCATTTGTTTTTTTCTTTCTAATGGTGTGAGGTTTTATCCTTAACTTTTCAAAAAAATTAAAAACCAAGAGTCTATTTGCATCACACACTCTGAAAAGATCAATTGCAGTTTCAATTGGTCAGTGAAAGAGTGTATAAAATGATGTTCGACGTCATGATTTTTATTCAAGTTGACGCTTTTTGGTTTCACAAATACACCCAAAAATTGGTATTTACGGGAAAGGGGCCACGTCAAGAAACCGTAAATCAATGTTCAACGACCTTTTTCAATTCAAGATGATGACTTTCGCGTTAAGAAAATCCACGAAAACTGAATGCAATTTGATAACATAAAAAATATCAATGATGTAATGTCTGTTGACAAACATTTTCAATAACATTCTCGCTCATAGATAATTTCTCATAAAAAAAAAAAAAAACAAACAAACATAAATACTAATTTTCAGTTAAAACGCTTACAACACCTCAGAGGAATTGCAGCTAGAGAACAGATTTTTCTATAGAATAAAGGTTATTGAATGACAACAATGAAACATAAACTCATAACGACCACGTGTTTTAGGAACGGACCCCTAACACTTTTTTTTTTTCTTTTCAGAGGCCCAACCGTTCAAAGTTGCGCGCTGTGTCATACGTACAGGTGTAGTATTCCAGGATGTTCTGCTTACAATTGAATGAATTGTAATGCATTGTTTGCAGCTGAAAGTAGAACGGGGAGAGAAAAAAGAGAGAGAGGGGAAACCGTACAGTTGTGTGTTGCATTTGCAACCGAGGGGGATCTCGGTCGTCCCTCGGTCGATGAATACTTAGAACCTCATCCGCGTCGTTGGAAATGGAAATCGGATATCGGCACTGCTGCTGGTGGACGTGGAACAGGTTGTTGTTGCTTGTTAAATGATGATGAGATAGAGAGGGCAATCAAACAGGTTTCAGGTTTTAAAGGGACCGGGGTTAGCGACTGAGTCTCCGAGCCAGTCTGAAGGATGGGAACGGCTTTTTGGTGCGTTTTGTAATGAAAGTTATTAACATTATGTATCTGCTAATGGAAAAGTGAGTTGTTAGAGGACAATGGAACCGAATTGAGCTTTGAGAGAGGGTTCCCTTGGTCGCTAATGACTTACGAAAAGAAAAAACTATATTATTCAATTGAGACTTAGATCATATAAAAATAAGTTACTAAATTGGAATATTACCACGATTACTACGTCCAAGCTGAAATAATATAGCAGGTTTGTTTCACTATTAAAATTTGTCATACACTATAACTGGTAGTTAAAACTTACTGGTATAAAGTACCCAGTCAACCCCAAATCGTACACCATTAATTGAAAATTATTAAATGAATTATTATTCAATGTCTCCAAGATAAGTAAAAACTTCTCAAAAATGATGGTGAACCACACTTTCCAGATATTTTTGATCATTGAACAATTTCAAAATAATTTTTCAAAGAAGAATTCAAGACCTGTCAAAACTGTTGCAACATGTTTTTGAATTGTTTCGCAAACGAAAATAGTCCAGGTATGTCCTTTTAACAACAAAGTTTCCAAACTCTTATAAAAATATCAAAAAAAAATCTAATGACTCATCAGAAGCTCTGTGTTTCAAAGGTGATTGTTTTAAAAATGCACCAAGAAAGTTTCAAAAACGTTTCAAATAGTTACTGAAATGTTTCAAAAGTGCATCTTAGCCCGACTCATAACGTCTCAAAAATGCGTTAAAAGTGTTGCAGAAACGAGAACTATCTCGAATTTTGAATCTCAATTTTGGTTAAAAACACTGTAGAAACGTCCCAGAAATGATTCAAAATTGCCTTCGAATGTGTCAAAAGGTTCATTTAATACCCCGTTCACACTACTCCGCATATCACCTTATATCAGGCGATTCGTGCTATCGAGGCCAATTCATCATCAATATCTCCTAATATCCCATACAATCGAGCTGTCAGCGGATATCACCTCGGCTACTAGATATCGCGGATATCATGTTCGAAAACCAATAAAAACCAGATTTGCAGCAGTTGGCAACACGGACAAAAGACATTTGATGCAACCCTTAAAATTTCGAAATTCGCGTTGCATGCGAAAGCGATGGAAGGAAATATTTTTGCTTTTATCATACCGCTCATTTTGACAATTGCAGAGTTCGCGTTGGTGCAAGCCAACTAGCTCATATCTCTATCCTAATTGCATCGCCCTTGTTGTCGTTTTTGCTTTGACCTGTTTTTGTTTTCTTCTCCTTCCAATTGCCAAAGGATATGTTAAACCACATCATCTCTCTGTGGTGTGAACACCCACAGTGCTATCCGATAATGATATGGCGATATCACGTGGTATGCGATGCAGTCTGAACAAGGCATAAATTTCACCAAAAACAAGTTAAATTTGAAAACTTTTTTTCAGTAGAATATGACAAAATAGTTCAAAATAATTTAAATATATTCCTAAAATTTGTTGATAGTTATGAAAATTTACACATTTCTGCAAATGTGTGAAAAAATCTTCATGAAATTGAATCGAGAGCTCAATTTTTTGTGTGATTTCAATATGATATTTATAAGTATTTTCAAAGCCTGGAGATTTGATGTTATCTGCTAATTTCGAACAATATGTTTTATCCATCAACACTAACTTTCCAAGCCGTGATCAAGGTACAAAAAGAGTCCTCAAATTCCTCAAATATATGTAGGTTGTTACCAGAGACCGGGTTTACCTCCGGGAATCTGTAACGACTATAATGGAAAATACCTTATGCCACCGTGGTGGCGGATTTTTCGGCTTTTTTTAGTTTTCGGTTATGTATGCTTTCAACGAGGTCTAGCACAAGAGGTATGGTGGCTAGCTCATTTCTGTTGGTTTCTTTGGAAAGCTGAAAAAATTCGTATTCAAAACGTTGAATTAGAGAGAACCCAAGTAACATTCAAAGTTTTTTTATACTTTCGACATCGCTGTGTTCCTAAATCTACTTTTAACTAGGATAAATCTTAATGGCTATAAAAAACTTTGAGATAACTTTACTACAGCTACAAGGGTCCACACTACAAGAAGGTGCTAAACCTATATTTTAAAACCAAATATATAAAAATACGTTTTGGTCGACAACCCTTAACACAGCTTTAAGAGTGTCTGTACAGTTTGAATGAGAACTTTAATGCCATTAAAGAAAACTTAGGACGTCATTCAAAGGATCGCTGGAGGTTATAAAACACCTGCGTTTGTAGGTAGTGACGAGCACAGACACAAAAAAAAAAATCACAAGAGAGTTATGTGCAAAGCCATGACCGCAGGTTGAAGTACAATACTTTTACGAGAAAGATACTTGCATGTCAGTCATTTTTAATAACCATTCATTATGCTCTTCCAAATACATTTAGTAGCTTTGAAAAAGGCTGATTGCTGCAATTGCAATTTTCATTCAATTATCGCATAAATGCTTAATGGTCAGATAGCGTGCGGTATCCGCTCTGACAAAATAAATTTTTCGAACGTTGTGGAATGATATAACTCGAAAAATAGGTGTGACTTAATTATTTCCAGTTATACCATTCTACAACGTTCGAAAAATTTTATTTCGTATGTCGTAATACTAATGTACGAAAATACATCTCATTCATTCTGGCTCAGAGCGGTTGTTTGATAAGCCCCGCCTTAATTTTCAGTTCCTACAGTTTTTCCTCAGTTTCGTAACACAGATGTACAAAAATGTTTTCTTATGGACATTCTGTCGAGCCGGACTGATAGAGCTCTCATTAAGGCAAAAAAAATAACATGTATTGGGTCGTGTTGTGCGGCTTGGAAGAAGAAAATGTTCCCGTCCCCGTGTCGCATGAAAACAGATTGTTGCGTGTTTGATATTGCCAATGCTAGACATGAGTATGAAGATCGAAATTCTGCTGTGAAGTCAAACTTTAACTGTCTTCTTCGAGACGTTACATCGTTGTTAGTAAAGTGCTGTGAATTTTCAAAAACAGACTCAGTATCGTGAGCAGAACGTGCCGAACTTTTCTGTTTG
Organism: Wyeomyia smithii; assembly: GCF_029784165.1. Classification (NCBI taxonomy): domain Eukaryota; kingdom Metazoa; phylum Arthropoda; class Insecta; order Diptera; family Culicidae; genus Wyeomyia; species Wyeomyia smithii. The sequence goes on from NC_073694.1 coordinate 22,416,633, forward strand.
AAATCGGATTTGTTTCGTATATACCGCTTGTTATGCACAGTATCAACAAGTCATAAAAAACATAAGACTGCTGTGCATTTGCAGCAGCATCAAACTTCAGTTGCAGTTAATTAATAACCATTCATTATGCTCTTCCAAAAACATATAGTAGCCTTGAAAATGGCCGATTGCTGTAATTGAAATTTTCATTCAATTATTGCATAAATGCTTCATGGTCAGATATACCCGCTGCAACTGCTACGCTATGCGTAGCCATGCCACAGTTGTGGCCGCTATACGCTGCCATTGGTATCCGCTGTCCCTGCATCCGCAGGCCTAGCTGCTATCGATGCTGAAATCCGCTGCAACTAGTGCGCTCACACACACAACATTTATTTGACACGGCATACTAGTGCTAGTGCTATCGCTGGTATCCACTGCACTGCTACTGCTGCTGCTAAGGGGGGACTGCTGTTGTCGCTGTCTAGAACTATTATCGTCGGCTTCGTGCAACACTGACACAACTCAAAATTTTGCATTTTTGAGTTTTTGATGGCAAACGATGCGAAATCTAGTTAAGTTTCATCCCACGAAACCTTGTGTCAAAATTCCCTAAAAATGAGTACAAGTGCCTTTGCTGCACAAATTGAAATTTCTCCATAAAGTTAGTAAAACTAAGGTTTTAACTTTGACAACGTGCTCATAATATGTGCATAATAGACCTAAAAGTGTTAAATGAGGATTGATAATCTTAAACTTTAACCCTCTAGTGCCCAATGCCGCCATTTGGCGGGCTTCAGTCAAACCTCTAAAAAGCATCAATAAATACTTAAAAAGTGTTTATAATGCTTCATAGTGATTTCACCGAAGCCCGTCTAGAAATTAACTTGGGCACTAGAGGGTTAAAGTTTTCTTGAAAATCGAAAAATAAATTTTTGACGCAAATTTTTAAACGCGTTTTTCTCCAAACTATGATTTTTGAGTTGTGCCAGTGTTGCACAAAGCTGACGTTGAGAGCGGCTTCGGCTGAAACAGGCTCTTATATAGGCCTAATAGCATGTTTTCAATTGCAAGGTATCTGATTCAGTCGATCGTGCTTGGGAAGCAATCATATAACGACCAATCAGAGGTCGAATTTTTCGTTTTGACAAGGCTTGACTATTTTCAATAGGACAATAGTTTGAATGATAAAATTACAATTATCTTCATTTGAGAAGAATCTTAGAAGATTTTCCAAACTATAGCTGCAAGAACGAAGGAAATCCATCGAATATTAACCGAATAATTTGCATTTGAAATTGGACATATTTTTCACTTTTTTCGGTTTTAGATTTTCATTTCACATCCCTATGTAGCCGAACTTCCTGAGAGAAGTATTCTACTTCAAAACATTTTCAAACCATTTGAGTTCAATTTGTGTACATATAATATTCTCTTACTTCCATGAATTCTAATAATATTGAGTTAAAATGGGCATGTCAAGACAATTCTTGGGTGAAGTTTACTATAAAAGTATCAAATGAAACGAGCGCCTTGATAATATGGTGGAATTATATCAAAATTTTTACAAAAATAAGTTGACCAAGCACCAAGTGATTGGCCATTGCATCTTTTTATCTAGTGCTAGGTTTTAATATCATCTACCACAATTAGCATTACGCCTCTTGCATTGTGAATTTCTGGGTTTTAAGGGAATTTTACGTGGAATTTCGATTCTACAATATAACATGGCGTATCTCCGAGCAGCATCTCGGTGACTTACACATCTCCTAATGATAATGGATTCTGCTGTGGGTCTCTCTTGAACTCTTTAAGCACAAAAATTTATGCGCTGATTTTATTACGGCCTCTCTAGCACACTTTCTTTTTCACGATACTTTAACAAAACTGAAACCAGAAATACTACTCTTGACCTGCGCTTTATGTGTTTTATGTGTTATGTGGTAGCACGGCACTAGGTCGAATGCACTCTACAGCTTCGTTACCTGATGCTTTTGTCAAAAACGTAAACAAAATCGTTCAGTATGCAACTTATAGTGCTGGTTGTACTTTCTAAGTGAGATAATCAAAGGTGATTAGTGAAAAATGTAAATCTATTAGGAAGTTTCAATGTTTCATTAAAATACTTTTTAGACGACCGTCGAACGCGGTCTCAGCTCAAAAGCATCTTCAATGGCACTTGTGATCAGTGATGCCACATTTTCGTCTGTATTTCGGAGCTCAAAAAATCTTATCACCTTGGTAAAATTTCAAAAAATCTGTATAGAAATCTGCATATGTACTGGACATATCGTTCTCGAAAAAAAAACGCCTTATAGCTTGTTTAACATTTATCCCGTAACTCATTCATGCACATTAGGGTGTCCCAAAATTGCACAAGTCTGGGGCTCACCCTCCAGATGATAGAAAATAGTGTTACGAACAAACTTTTGTTCGGCGGCAGCTCTAGAAAATGATGTTTTCAACTGGCCCCGATGACTTTTTTGAAAAAATCGGTTTTTCTTATGTTAAATCCAAAAAACAAGTCCAGTTATTCAATTTTCCATGAAACCTAATCCTTTTATATTTTTTACAGGTTCCTTAGGGTCCAAACTGTAAGGAAAAAATTCGTTTCAAATTGATTATCGTCAATTTCTTTTCCTAAAAAAAGTTCTATCATTTGGAAAAGAGATTTTTCAAGTATACTTTGACATTCAATCAATAAAAGTGGGTATTAAACCTAATGCTCTCACCAACTGAATGCCATTGAAAGTTGGGAAATTTTATGGGGAAGAACATTGCCAAAGACTACATTGCTCTGAAATAACTTGATTTTGAGTTATTCGTGATTTACTGTGAAATAAAAAGTTGAATTTTAATGTTTTCCTACAATAACCAAGGTCGAGTGAAAAAATTGAATAAATATTATCAAGTTTACTGAAGGGGAAATGGGACATGTATGTAATTTAACGAGGATGCGAGAAATGAACAAGGGCCGAAAGTGCGACTTAAAATTAGAAAAAAAAAATATTCAGATGGGACTCGAACCCGCAATCTCCGGTGACTTCGGTACGGTGCCGGGTCTGCAGACTGCACTTGTGGTATCTTCCGGAAGTCAATGTTAGCCTGGTATTTTTCGATAAAAATGTTAATGATGACTCGAAGAGGAGGTGGTACAAAACTTGGAAAATGTGAGCAGTGAAAACGACAATTCAAGAATGAAAAAAACCTTGTGGACTCACAGAGAAGTCACTAAAGTTTTTTCGATAGACTGCGGTTTGAGATTAAGATTTTTTATTCAGGAAGATCCCAAGGCCTGGATAAAAAGAAATTATTATCTTGATGCCAAATCGAAATGTTGAAGCTTAACAGTTATCAATGACCCTGCAGAACGGGCCTTTTGAGTGGCAGGAGATTTAGTTGAAATTATAATACTATATGATACGGCAAATGAACATTTAAGTATTGGAAAACATCAAAATGTAACGTTTTATTTCACAGTAAATCACGAGTAACTCAAAATCAAGTTATTTTAGAGCCATGTAGTCTTTGGCAATGTTCTTCCCCATAAAATTTCCCAACTTTTAATGGCATTCAGTTCGTTAGAGCATTAGGTTTAATACCCACTTTTATTGATTGAATGTCTGAGTATACTTAAAAATCTCTTTTCCAAACGATAGAACTTTTTTTATTAAAATAAATTGACGATAATCAATCCGAAACGAATTTTTCCCTTACAGTTTGGACCCTAAGGAACCTGTAAAACATATAAAAGGATTAGGTTTCATGAAAAATTGAATAACTGTACATGTTTTGTTGATCTAACATAAGAAAAACCGATTTTTTCAAAAAAGGCATCGGGGCCAGTTGAAAACATCATTTCCTAGAGCTGCCGTCGAACAAAAGTTTATTCGTAACACCATTTTCCATCATCTGGAGGGTGAGCCCCAGACTTGTGCAATTTTGGGACACCCTAATGCACATGTTTATGCGTAGCATATGAATATAGTAAAACCTCCGACACGCTGAACCGCATTTGAGATAATTTTTGTTTTTCAACTATAACGAGAAGTTTAATTCACGACCCCATGAAAACCAAAAAAATCTGTATAAATCTGTATTATTTCCAGAAAATCTGCAATCTGTTTATGCAGATATCTGTATGAAAAATACGTAAAAAATCTGTATAAACGCAGATAAATCTGCATATTGTGATGTTGTCATGCCATTGTTGACAATTGACAGAAGAAGAATTTAGAATTTGGAGGAGAGGAGTTTCCCTTGGTTTTCGGTTCGAGGTTACCACTATTTTTAATCTTTTTCCACTTATCAGCCATGATTGCAGCTCGCAATTGTACAGAAATTGGCGACATTATCAATGACCTCACGTAAGCCAACAATGGACCAAACTGTCTTATTCTTGATTCTAAAGTCCTTTAAAAAAAACTTGATAGCCTCTCGATACTACCTTAAGACAATAAGAAACCTTTAACACAAGTTTTAATGTAGCTGCAAGGATTAGTTTTATCGTGCAGTTGTATCCCAATTAATAAACAGTGAATAACCCATTCAAGAAAAAACATGAATCTTAGGAGGCATCTGAAAACTTTCTAAGACGTTCGAATTTGATTTATTTTGATGCAGTATGTTGATGTGTGAAAACTCATAAGCTTCGGTACGACTCTAACAAAACTTTCTTAAAATATCGTCGGTTTCGTGCATCACTGGCACAACTCAAAATTTTGCATTTTTGAATTTTTGATGGCAAACGATGCTAAATATAGTTAACTTTCATCCCACGAAACCCCGTTTCAAAATTCCCAAAAAAATCAGAGTTATGAGTAGAAGTGCCTTTGCTGCACAAATCGAAATTTCTCCATAAAATTAGTAAATATAAGGTTTTAACTTAGACAACGTGCTCAAAATTTGTGCATAATATACCTAAAAGTGTTAACCCTACAAACCAGAAGTCGTATTAGGATGTTAATTTTAAGTCGCTCAAATGTGCATGTCAAGTTTTAAATTACATAAAATGCAAAATTAAATTTGTTTATATCGTATAAAACTTAAATCCTATAAAACGCAATATCAGGTTATATATGAAGCCATTTAACGTGTCATACAAAATTGTAAAATGCGTCAATCCTCTAAGTCGTATAGAATGCATTTTAAAGTTTCAAAGGGGGCCATTTAAGAGAGCATGCGAAGTTATAAAAAATCGTCACCAATTTTTTCTTACAATGTACGTGTATGGCCTCCAGATTTGTACACACAGGCGCATTTCATGCATCTTATATGGTCATTTTTTACCAAATAAGGGTTCACTCAACAGAGTTGAGCGCGAGTTATATGAACCAATTTGTTTGCTGGGAAATGAGGATTGGTAATCTTAAATTTCAAAGTTTTCTTGAAAATCTTAAAACAGATTTTCGACGCAAACTTTCAAACGCGTTTTTCTCGAAACTATGATTTTTGAGTTGTGCCAGTGTCGCACGAAGCCGACGATATGTTTACGGCTTTGGAGTGTAGAAATTGTTACATGGGCAAGAAGCATGGGCGTAGCCAGAATTGAAATTAGGGGAGGGGGCAAGCTCTTCAAAATCTTAGAAGTAAAAAAATGGTACACTAAAGCGACTTTAGTGTGTTTTGAAAAATAGAAATAAATACTTGTCTTTAGTGATTGTTACATCAAGGCAACCAGTGAAAAGTTGTCCTTGACATCAGAGTGGAAAATTTGATGATTCTTAGTCCAACCTCGAATATAAATAGATGTTCTTTACTAAAAACTCTTAAGTTCATTTAAACCTTTGGACATATTAATTTGGCGACGAGGATCTCAAGAATCTACGAACATGGCAGAAGATAGAGTTGATCAGCAGCCGCAACCTGGAATTCAAGATATGATTCACAACCCAGCCAACAATTTGGTCCGTATATTTCAGTTGTTGTTGAGATATAAGCACCCTTGTACAATCTGATAAAGTTGTATATAACGTTCTATATGAGCTTATAAGTACCAAAGTGGAGGCAATATACGTACCAAAATAGTTCGCGCAGATAAAGATATACAACTTTTTATTCCATTTTTTACAATTCTATAACAATTACCTTTTGCATAAAATCAGAGGTATGAACAACTCTGTTTGCTACTTACTACGATTTTCTATTGCCATTATTCAAGCATACATACAATTCCGTTTCACCCGTATTATGATTCTACTACGTGATCTACGAACTTAAACGCAGCAGTGTGTAACCTTTACTGCGAATAAATTTTGCATTATATACAACCAAAATTTTCCAACTAATTAAAAAACATAAAATTGGGTAGCAACAATTTCATTTATTTTTTTATAATGAGAAGTACGCGTACCATTATCTTAAGTACATTCTTTGGTATGATTATTTGAGGTTGGATTAGGTTGATTTTTTTTATTTTAATTAGGTTGAGGTTGATTATTAGGGTTGGATGCGGCATTTTTCTTTATTATATTTTACAAGGCTGTATTCCAGCCTCGAACCCACAACGTTCCGATCACCGCTCTTATTCCCTATCCTCAGAGTCATTATACGATGCTGCATGTCAACGAATATTATCCAGTACTGTTGAACGCCTCAAATCGTATGAACCTGTAAATCGTATATAATGTCACTTATTGTCTTCAATGTTGACCCAAATCTATTTATAGACTCTGATGTCAATATGTAACTCAATATTGCCTCATATACGAAGGAACAATAACATGCGATCTGCATTGACTTTCTTTTCAACTGTTAGGCGATTCAAGCAATTGCAATCAACAAACATTACAAATCTTTCAAGGCGTTGCCCATGTTTATGTGAAACCCGACTGTATGTGCCATTTTTTTTGGGTGATTTTTCTTTTAGTCAAAACTGCGTTCATGATTTATACCCAATTCTTTAAATCTTTCCGGAACTAGCTTTAAAACCAGAGTTGCTGGAAGGGACATTTTAATTTAAATTAAATTGGATATAAAAATGGTATCATTCTTTACTAGTCAACGATTTCGTGTTCCATAATAGACGATTTTAACTATCACGAAAAAGTAAATTATATAAAATTCATTATGCAATCCTCTTACAACTGTTATAGGAGTTTTCAAGGAATATGAATATCAACGTGGATCACATAAGATAGAAATCCTACAATTTTGCATTGCAATTAAGTTTAGCACTGTAGACAACTCTACTGCGATGAAATCTGTTTTTTTGTGTGCATTTATACGAGTAACAATATGCAGTCATATATCACGGACTGTACGACCAATATATGATGAAAGATAACTTGAACTGGTTATAACATGAACTTTATACAATTTTAATTGAAACTGGATGTTTATACGATTTTGTATTGCTATTCTTATACGATTTCTGGTTATCTGGGAGGATGGCCCAAATTTTACAGCGGATAGCGGTCCAGCAGCTGCAGCGTCAGTATCAAACCCCGGAGCATCGAATATCATCGTGTTTGTCTTCGACGAAGAAAACGGAGTTACGAACGGACGTTATTGTTTAACCGCTACCAGGCCCTCTTCGAGAACGATGCAGGCCAGCTGAATGATGCGGCGAAGGTTCGTTTACTTTCCCGGAAGCTGGACACCCATTCGCACAGCCGCTCTCTCAACTACATTCTGTCAAAGCTTCCCAAGGACGTGAAGATTGAAGACACAGTCAAGATTCTCAATGAAATCTTCGGGCATCAAACGTTCCGGAAGCGGTTCATGTGTCTGCAGTTAGTGAAATGCGAATCTGAAAATATTATCAGCTACGATGGCAACGTCAATCGAGCCTGTGAAGATTTGCAGTTCCAGAACCTAACACCGGACCATTTCAAGTGCCTGATTTTCGTCAGCGGATTGAAAGCCACTAAATATGCGGAGGTCCGGGCAAGACTACTTTCCATGCTAGAGAATGGAAAGCCTGAATCACCAATTACTCTCCAATCGTTAATTGATGAGTATCAACGCCTTGTCAACTTAAAGGAAGACACTACGATCATCGAGCAACGAAGCAGCGGCTCGAAATCTACAGTTCACGCCAGGGACAGGAAGAGTGCACCGTATCAGCGAAATTCTTCGAAGCAATGAGGTAAGAAACCGAAGACACCATGTTGGCAATGCGGTCAAATGCATTTTGTGAAGGACTGCTTTTTTAACAACCACCTTTGCAAGGATTGCAACCGCATTGGCCACAAAGAAGGATACTGTTCCTGTTCGAAAAAAATGAATCAAACGATGCAGATATCCTTAAGGCTCCTGCCTCTAGAGATCCACCAGCTAAACATGAAGAAGTTCAATAACTTCCTCCGCCACCGCTCTAGCGCTAATTCAGTAAATTTTTAACGATTGTTGTTAACCATCTGCCGATGAACACTAAACAAGCAGAGAGCACTCAACCGCTGTTCAACCATTGTTGACCTCAGCCAAGTTTTCACCCGACGTAATGTGCTGAACGAGCGTTCAATCGTGCATGTTGTACAGGGTAGAGCAAGTGCAATTTTAATTGCTTTCTCCGTCGCAGGGGAGAAAGAACGGGCCTCAGCAAGCAGGTCTATAAGATCCAGCTCTTCCAAGTTTTTACGGTCTGCTCTCATGCTGCTACAATGTTGATACCAGACTTCCACCTCTCCAACTAAATTGTCAACTTCGTAAAAATTACGAATGCTTCGGTTTTGCGCTTGAACTCTTCCAACGACATGCGTATTTCGTTAGCGGGATGCAGCAAGGACAACGCGTAGGCAGGTGCACTATCTTCACCGAACCGTGTTTCTAGTGAGATTACAAGAGACTCAAGGTAAGGAATTGTCACAGTCCGGTTCCATCACTTCAAGCTAGTTTATGCAGACGGATTAGCCCGGTACATAGGGCAAGCATTCCAATCAATTATTTTTGATCTGGCTGATACTTTACACAGATGTTTCTATGAGCTAAAGATGTCGTTTTGTGCTATTAAAGTTATTGAAGACAAAATTCTGCTCCAATGTCAACCCCTGCCCCCCTCTGGCTACGCCTATGTAAGAGTCTGATTACCTCCGGAATTCCTATGCAGGAAGCTCGGATGCAAGCATTGACTCAGTCTGTCTCTGGGTCAGCAACACGTTCTCGGATCTCGGTACTGCCTAGCAGCGAAGCGAAACCAAGGAAGAAAAAGTCGAGGAATCTATGCCCCCGTGAACGAGCGGGTATTGACGTGTGGCAGCAGATCAGCCATCCCGCTCGGAGGAATTCCAGAAACCAGGACTTTGGCGCTGACAAAAAACGTCCAATGAATCCGGTGTCAGGAATTTCCGTTCCGTTCAGCAGATCAGAGTTGGTATACTCGCGGAAGATTATCCCAACACTGCACTGTCGACGGCTCAGCTAGATTTCTTGCAAAACTCACTTATGACTGCCATTGAGCAGCAAAGAAACAAGCCGTTTAAATCGAAATTTTTCATCCGCTCCTACAAGTCCGGTTACCTGATCCTTTCGTTCAAGGATAAGGAAACCTCGGACTAGTTGAAAGATGTGGTTCCAAAACTGCCTTTGTGGGAGGGAAATTCCGCCTCCAGGAATTATTCATGCGTTTTTCCCACAAAGTGCATCTTTCGGTAATGAGAGAATTCGTGGACTCATTGAGAGCCAGAATAATCTCATTATCAATAAATGGCGCATTCTGCAACGAACCAGTGGATGCTAACCATTGACGAAACCTCTATGCGAGAACTCGCGAACAAGAATTTCGTCATAAACTTCCGCCTTGGCGAAACAAAACTTAGGAAAGTAAATCCTAAGCCACGCCAAAAGCCGCAAGCGGATGTGAGAGGGGCATTCCGGTTTCATTGTCAGTAGCGTGCGGATCGTTTTCGTCCTGCTCCGCGTGTTAACAGTCGAAAGTATTGAACTTTGTTTTAAGGCTAAGCTATTGTCTTTCATCACTTTTATCGTTCCACTGTGCTGTTGTGTTATCACATCAGCAATAGAGGTAACCCTCTACCTCCTCCAGTCCAAACATCCGCTATCCCCGGCTCTTCCCCTCCCTCACCCATTACCCCGCGTTCTAGGCTCTTCCCAGACGGATCAACGGCACCGTCAGTCGTTTACTTTCGACCCAAATTAGGCCCTAAATCGAAACCGCTAATACAAATTTCAAAGGGCCTAACGACATGAAGTTAGATCAAACAAATAGCGGGTTTCAGTTAGTGCTACCGGGCAAGTTTACAGGAGTGCAACCACTAAGCGTTTTACGAGGGAGTACCATGTTTATATACTTTCGCGTGTCGTGGAGATCGACGGCGTTGTAACCGATTCGAGTCTGTCCGTCGAGTGCCTCTTGAAGGATGCTGTTGGGTGTTTCAAGAACAGCAGCCTTCCCGAGGTAAAAAAAAATTGACTGCAAGCAATTGCGGTCAGTATCACTCGTAGAGGGCAGGGTTGCCACTAGATTACAAATAAAATCTGGCGAACGAAAATAAAAAGTCTGGCAAAAATTTGGCACTCATTTTTGGATAAAATAACGGACAAAATTTGAAATAATGATCTTTTCTTGTTCTCACAGGATAGGAAGCTTAGGTCATCTCACTATGATAACACGAATAAAATCTGGTTAAAATCTGGCTTATTGTCAAGTACCTGGCAGATTCTGAGGTTTATCTGTTTGTCTGGCGCGCAATCAGAAATTTTGGTTGGTAGAGGGTAAGAACACCTACATCCCGTCAGACTCGTATCGAGTCACATTTGCCGGGGCTGCGCTGCCCAGCTATGTTTCGTTCTATCGGGTTCGGCTTTCTGTGCGATTTTATGTACCTTGTGGAATGAACTGTGTTCACTGTAAACAGTTAGGTCACACAGCCGCCTATTACCAATGTTTTAGTGTCTATTTCTGTATTCTGTTGTGTACTTCCGATCGGCAATTAATTTCACTGCAGCTGACGTGTAGAAATCGGTTGAGTAGAAAAATATTACTTACATAACAAAAAACACAATTATGGGTCACTATTACCATCCATTTACTATGCTCCCTATACTTAATGCACCGAGAAATACTGTTATTTTTAGCGACATTTGCAAATTTGAAACATTTCAACCGTATAAATGACCTAACAACTGAGTTTAGAACATATCACGGATAATGAAAATTGTTCACTATTTTCGTAATAGTGACCCATAATTCTGGAGTGATTGAATTGGTTGAGGTCGGATCCACAGCGTGTAGTAGAATATTTTAAATTCTGTTAAAATATAGACCACAGTTTAGTGCGTGGCCTCATTCAGTTGGTCCCTAATCAGAAAGTTGAACATTTATGTGCTATACTGCCTGTGATCGCATAACTGTAACATTCGACATTTTATGGATTTTGCGTTTTTTATTGGGACATGCTTAAAATAGTATGTACTTTTTACATTTGAAAAAATATGCTTATGTTTGTTTGAAAAAAGTCGTAAAAAATACCAAGTTGTTTTGTCGCATAGCGTAAATAACCGCATAATTGTAACACTACTTAACCTTTTCAACTTTTTTGTCATAAAAGCTTCCATCCAAATCCACTTCTGCATCCTTTGAAACTCGGAAGTTATTCTGGTCCGGTAGCCAACTACCGGTGATCTGTTTCTGACGTTCAGCTCATGCTTGTTGAATACAAGAAAAACTTCATTTCCACTGTAATATATTCCAAAAGTAGCTCGAAAGTAACGGCATAAAAGTATCATTGCAAAAATTTCAACCAATTTGACTTCAAAAGTAGTGTTCAACGTTTACATAGTGTAAAGTAGTGCTTTTTTCGTGATACTAAGTTTAGTTGAACTGTCTATTTGCAAAAATATATTGGGAACAATGCATTCAAGGTCAAAATATAAAAGTGTCATTTGCTCGAACAACCAATTTTGCAAATGTTACAATTATGCGGTTATGGGCAGTATATTAAAATAAATTAAACCCACTTGTGCGTGGCCCCAACAGCATTCTTACTGTCTGTTGGTCTAAGCCGATACCCAATTACCTGTGAATTGGGGTTTGCAATATTCCCGGGAAACTGGAATAAAAAATTTCATTTCCGGGACCAAGAAATGAACAAACATTTAACGAAAATATATCAGAGAGTTTGCTCGAAATTCACATTTCTCTTACCGAGTGTGTAAATTGTTCAATTTAGCAAAACTTCGAGCCACTTTTGATGAGAGCAAAATTTTTTGACTGAATATTATCAAAACAAGTTCAGCTTGCACAAAAACCATTGTTGACCAGTAATTGAAATTTCCCGTAGGAAAATGGAGAAACAAAAATCCGGCGAGCAAACACTTCGCACTCTTTTGACGAACTTCTGATGCGACTAGGGGCCCCATAATTCACAAAAACTGTTGAAAAGCTGTTTTTTTCTAGTCTGTAATCTTGGGCAATTTTTTTGTTTCGTTTTCAACGATCAATGGTTTAGAAACCGAATTTAGGGGAAAACTTGAATCAAGAGAAATCAAAAGAAATAATTATCGGTTTCCGTTAGACTCTACTAGAAATTTGGGAAATAAATATTGAAATTCAGTCCGCGCAAATATATATTTCGACTGTGACATACAGTCATCCTCAGTGCTTATGTGGACTGGTAAAGAGCAGAGCGTAAATCCTTTTTTTTTATTTGTAGTAGGTAAAATGAAAATTTAGCACTCTTAATTGGAATTAGGTAGGGAATTATGCGGTCGGTTGTTTACCGTACCATGTCTGGGGTTTTTGGGAAGAAGATTGAATAGCCATGAGGGCGTCGTTGTTGAGAAGCGTGCATGAGTATTGTTCATAAATTTCTAAACTTTCAGCTACGTCTAATTTCCATAAATTATTAACGGGACGGAGCAGGTGAATGTTATCCGAAGTTAGTGGATATTCCTCGTTAAAAATATGTTCAGCCACTTTTGATTTGAAAAGGTGTGGTGGGGCATTTTTTGAAACTTTACTTGCTTTTGTCACTTCTGCGAAATGTTCTTTGAAACGTATCCCTGGGTTACGTTTAGTTTGTCCAATGTAAACCATGTCATAGTGACTGCATGCAATTTTAAAAATTCCAGCTTTGTTCAGGGTATTAAAAGGGTCTTTGGTAGACCCCAATTTTGTTTTGAGCTGGGTATTTCTACTAGTGTAGACAATTTCCATCCCAAATTTCCTTAATTTTGAACGAAGTGGGCGTGTCAAGTTAACGTCATATTCAACGACTACTCTTTTCAGATCTTCTGTTATTGGGGTGGGTGTTGTAAAAGATTTCCGAATTTGAGCACGCTTCTTTTTATCAACAATGGCTTGAATGATACTTTCATTGTAGCCATTAAGTTTGGCAATTTCGAAAATATATTCCAGTTCCTTTTGCTTGGCTACTTTACTTTACTGGTATTTTCTTGGCAGGGATGTAATGAGCTCGTAGCTGGCAATCGCGTTTGCTTGCTTCAAGCTATTCATGACAACTCGCAGTTTGTAATTTCGGTTAAGTCTGAAAACTATTCTGCCAGGTCTTTGCTTATTTGAATGATATTCAGTGGCTTCTTTCTGGGCCGGAAGAAAACAACGAAGGGACCTTTAGCGGCATGTAGATAAACTCTTATCCGTACCCCGGAATCTTCGGTACTTGACTAAGTACAGGAAGAGGTAGAAGTGAGCTGATGGGAGAGATTTCAATCTCTTCTCCAGTTGTTTCCATAACCAGGAAAAGTTTGACATTGTTGTGGGAGCGTCATACTGCACCGCACTAGTAAACGATAAATATTCGATTTTGGGGAGAAAGAGAATAAGAATTCGTTATTAAATATAGAAACAATTTTTCAAAGTGAACTAAAGTAAAAAAAAAACATATTGAAAAAAATAATTAAGTAAATACTCCACTACTGTTAGCTGGAATATTTCTTCCAAAGTGCCCACTTCTGGTCAAATTTTTGTTTTTTCGGAATTCCTTGGCTAAATTTCTTGAAATTACATCATCCAGAATATTTATAATTGAAAGAGTACCAGAGGTATTCACAAAATGAGAGTAAAAATTGTAAGCAAACCATAATGAATTTGATTTTATTTTTAAAAATACTGTTTCGCGCATGGTACATCTTAGAAACAGGTATTTCTTTGCAAAGTTTTCTTAGAAACACAATGAAATTGTCAAATCATTGTTCAGTGTAATTTTTTGAACGCAAAAGTGAGCATGTCTGGCAACACTGCCGATCACAACATATTTTTTTCTAATTTCTTAACTAATTGTTTTTCAAAATGCAATATTTTGAGTTTTCATTGATATAAAATATCCGAAGGTATTATTAAGCTTAGAAAAAAAAACAAAAAACTGGCTTTGTTTCTAAAAAAAATCCGTAACTTAACAAGTGTTATTTTTGTTAAATCTTCTCAGAAACACAATTAAATTAACAAATTTAGAATCAGAATATACTCATTTACCGATGAATGTCGAAAACGAACCAACACTGCCAATTGAAAACATTTTCTTTGGATTCCTGGACTAATTTTGTTCAGAAATAATATGGAAAATAACAAAACAGTCCACAACGCTCAAAGAACAATACAAATCAGAAAAAAAAACTTTAAAAAATATGTCGAAACTAGCAGAAATATCAAAACTTTCAACAAATTTGCTCTGTAATATGTTTGTTTAATAGATCCCTTTTATTTTCTTCATTGTTTCTCTACATATATCTACTATCTTTCTCGTCAATATTTTTAACAACTTTTAATTGACAATCAATTGTTTTTTTGTTATTAGTTTTATCGTTAGGTTAGTCTCATTTTTCAATATTGAAATACGTTTACTTGAACTAATTCATCATTCATTTGATTATGATTTCCAACTATTTAAGGTTATGATCTAAGAAAATAATCACAAAATATTTCGAAATGCTCAGAATGTAAAATCAATCAGATATGATAAAAATGTTAAAAACAATACAAAAATTGACAACATGAAAATGGTTGAAAAAATTAAAATTGTTTGAATTGTTAAAGATGTTAATAATTTTCCAAATTCCAAAAATTTTTATACGGTTAAACATGTTAAATTTCGCTGTGAGAAATTTCAGTTGCTTTCGTTTAACACAAAATCGGACATAAATTTAATTCTGAATTTTGAATTCAAGTAGTTCAAAAATCATACAAAAGGCAACCATTTCAAAAGTCCTCGAGTTTTATTCTCAAAAGCAAAATAACCCTTTCTAAAGCACTCAACTCTCCCCCATCCACGTGAGAACAACCACTTCGGCCCAAGAATGGCCATCTACTCTAATTTGGGCATAAAATATGCACATACAAGAGTCCCAACTGAAGTCCCACTGAAGTGAAGTGGCAGCACACACAAAAAAAGAGGGTAATCAAATTTAAATCGCCCCAACAACTGTGCTGACGATGGTGCACGCAGTCGGAAAGGACACCCAACGGCGCTTTCAGTTTTGGCGCTTCCCGCATCTGACAGGCGCGTACTAGCGCCAGTCAACCGTAACACGTGGTGCTCCCTGCCGTTTTGTCATCTCGTTGAATTTTCCTCTACCCCATACATGGAGGGGATTGAACTTATTTTTCTTTTACAAATCTTAGAACCTCATCAGTTATATCGGGGGTGGGTACTAAATAAGTGAAACACAGCATTCGAAACGATTTATTTCTAATTAAACAGCTTTAGAATCGGAATCCAGCAAACATCTTTCAAAACAAAAAGTTTTCCACTCAGTCGAGCAGTGACGAAATTCTCACACCTTTGCACAAATATGTTCCAGTTTTAGCGTTAGCACCCTTCACTAGTTTTCGAACCTTAAAGTTGGATTGTTGTAATGTTTAAACAGGAACTTTAAAAACTAATCGGTAACCAAGAGTTTGTTCTTTTTGTAACAATTTACTAGCACATAACTAATGTAACAGCTTTGATCACACCACACTACGCGGATTGCGGCTGCTGTGCTCTTCCGTTCGTGTATATTACGTTTCTGTCGTACAACTGGAGAGAGTGTGTGAGAGAGTGAGTTCACTTTTTCTCTATAGTCTCTCATCGGGAGAGTCAGTCATGAAATGCGCAGGTAGGCTGGGGTTTGTTTACGCTTCAGTTGCTTTTGCAAGCAGGAGTTCTGCTGGTGCCGAATGTAGCGAACCTATACATTAGAGAAATGACAAGACACTCACCGTTAAGGCAACTGTCAACATCAAAACGGGCGAGTTGTATCATTTTGCATTGCCGTTATCCGTTTTGATGTTGACAGTTGCCTTAACGGTGAGTGTCTTGTCATTTCTCTAATGTATAGGTTCGCTAGCCGAATGGTTGAGAAAACTGGTGACGAAGAAGGGATTTCTGTTCGAAAAAACTGTTCTACAATGAATTGGTGTCCGAGCTACTGTTAAACTGGTTGATTTTCCAGTTTATTCAAAAATGTAGTGAGCAACCCTGATCTAAGTGACAAGAGTGTAAACCAAAACCATGATCGAGTGACAGTTCAAAATCAAACAACAAACAGCGATAAATGGATCGTTTTTTTGGAAGCAACAATTAAGTTTTTGCTGATGAAGCTAGTTTTTTTGCGGTTTTATTTCTTGTGTTAAACTTTATCGCTTTGGATCATTCGTTTGACAAAAAAATTCGCTGCAAGTTTTCTAGTGGAAAGAACGATCAGTAAGTATAATTGTTAATAAGATTTTTAAGAAGAAAACCAAGCAAAACTAAATCGTTTAAGATTGTTTATTGCTGACTTCTTCTAGAATGGCATCTGAAACGCTCGTATCAGTTCCGGTATTTGACAAGACCATTAAACCACAAGAAGAGTGTGGAGCACCAATTCAGTGTCTTGATATAATCCCGGTGTCCGAGAGAGGGGTCGAGGCACCCTCGCCGGTATCGGTTCCTTCTGTTGAAAAGGCCACTAGACTGCAGGAAGAGTGCGGTGTGTCTATTCAGTGTCTTGATATAATCGGAGTATTTCGTCACTGTAACGGCAAGGAGTACATCAAAAAGAAATTCCCGACGGAGATGAGGATCGATCAGTTGGGTTTCTCTGCGCGGCTTTGCCATGCTAATTTGAACATTAAATTGCAGCACGAAGGCTGTCTAATGACGGCGGATGATCATTTTGTGGCCAAGATACGAATTGAAAATCCACAATCGATCCTCCAAGCTGTCGATTTTGGCGAGGCAAAAAGTAATCTGCTCCAGCAGCTACGGATTGTCAAAATCTTACAAGATGATTTGACGAATGAACGGGTGGCAGGGCAGTCTTCCGTTGTAAAGACCATCGAGAATCACTTTCGACAAACGTTAGAGGTCAAAAATAGTTCAGAGAATATTCAATTGTATCTTACAATAAGTACCCATTGTGACGGATTAACGGATTTTAACAAATTTTGTGAAGCAATAAGTGAAAATGAAATAATAAGCACAGAAATACGCTCTGCAGCAGCATCATATTTGAAAGCTGAAGCTCGTGGTATTGTGAGAGATAAGATTTTAGCTCAATTTAGTCATCATCAGTCGATGATAAACAGTACAGAAGTATTCGATCAATTGGCTGAGATTGGAGATGAATATGTTAGAGCCTACAGGAGGAAACTATTAGATTTAGGTCCGATGTGTTTAAGAATCCATCTCTCCGGTTGCGTCGACAATCGAATTATCTTCGTTCATGAAGAAGATGTCAATTTATTCTATGATATAGCGGTAGATCTGAATGAAAAAACTTTTTTAATACCGCTTGCGAACTTTGCCGCTCGATGGATGAAGTCATTGAAAACATCAGCAAACAAACTGCTTCCAGTTAAGAGATTAATCAAAACCAATTTTCATCACTTGGCAAACAGCTTGCGACAGTTGATTTTTGAAATTAGTGACAACACCGACCACAAAGTGGAAGAACTTCTCATAAGTGACGATCCCTCCGGATGGTATCCGTTGGAAAAGATTACTTGGAAGTCTGAAGATGTGTTGACAAAATGTTTGGAACAGGAATATTTTCTCATTTTTAAGCTCTTAAAGCATTATGATGTGGATTGTGACAGCGAGAAGCAATTTTTCGAGTTGACGGAAGAAAGAAAACAGCATTTAACATGGAAGCAACTGGCGAAATCGATTAAACCACATTTGGATGATGAGACAGAGGATGGAAACAATCCAACAAGAATACCGGAGGAAAAGTACATTTGGTTCTATCTGCTGGGTGACATTCTGTTTCATACTTTGCCAGCGGAGTATGAATTTGATTGCTTCGAAGCCATCATCGAGGATTACGTAGATTTCATGCTTAGGGCCAGTCCCGAACAGATGGAAATGCTTCGTGTTATTACTCACAGTACAGCCCGGTTTATGGTACAAAGTATGACTTTCCTGGCACAGAAAGATTACTCCCCGATCGACCACCAGAGTTTGCAAATACAGCTAAGCTTGATCAATGCGAAATCTATCAATTCCTCGCTCATTCCAAGCAGTTTCCGAGATTTGGTTAATGAGTTCAATATATATTGGAAACACAGAGAAGATATTATAACCGGAATTCCGTTTAAAATTTGTCTTCCAGAGATGGAATCAGTGAAGAAGGCTTTACTGGAAATTATTTTGGTTGCATTGGATAAAACTATCGCCCCAGAAGTCTTGCAATCCTTCCTCAAATCGTTTGCTGAACTTTTGTTGGATTTGAACAAAGTTCAACTTGATTGGTATGTCAAAGCTTTTCCTGGTCTCAGCATGACTATGTTGGAGGAGTTGAAACTGATTGAAGTGATTGATAACGAATTGGCCAAAACAGAGTATAAAACTTATCGGGTTTTAGAGGTGGAAAAGTTCACCAAAGCTGCTTCAGTGCTTCTCGAGAGTGTTTCACAACCGAAGCATTACGTTATTGAACTTTTACTAATCTTGCTGTCGTTCGTAAACAACCAGCTAACAAAAGTCCAGTGGAAGTCAGGTGATAAACTATCCGAAGTGGAACAAATTGTTACAACTCAAGAACTTATTGGTGCCGTGAGAAACTGTTTCTTGTGTCTCCGGGAACAAACTGTTTATAAGTCATTTGAATTATTTCTGGATGAACGAATTAAACCTTTGGCAAATGCTGTCAAAAACAGTGGTTCTCAAGCAGACTTCACAGAACAAATTGCCCGGACTAAGAGGTCACGTCCGAGACGCAACCGGAATCAAAATGGAATTGGAATTGACCAAGCTCTAAAGTTGTTCGGAGAATTGAACAGTGCGTCCATGATAGAAGATCTTCGTTCCGCGTACCGTGAATATGATGCAAATTTCCAGCTGTATATCAAGGATTCTCACGAAGGTAAGAATGTTTTAGAACTTTCTTCCAAATTACCGAAACTATAGTTTTTCATAACGAATTTCAGACTATATTATGGAAGCATCCCGGGTTGCCAACAAAGTGTTAGAAACAAAGTTTCAAAAGTCATTTGACAGCTGGATTATGAACGACAAACGAAAAAAGATACCAAAACTTCTGGCAGGGTTGGCAGCTGTTTGGTCTATTCTGGCCTCCGAACCTGTGGCAGGAACTGGAAAATTTCTCACTCCCTACTGCGTGCAAATTCTCTGCATACTAACACTGCTGAGCGTGGATCGTACAACTGTAGGTATTGCAAATCATCTGGCACAGATTGAAAGCGGACAGGGGAAATCATTGGTCCTAGCTCTGACAGCGTGTTTGTTGGCGTTAACTGGCCACAAACCTCGAATAATTTGTCGCAATTCATATCTGGTATCGAGGGACAGAGAAAATTTTCGGCAGCTCTTTTCCATGTTTAATGTTGAACACTGCATAGTTTATGGGACACTAGCAACTATTGCCGGTGATGGGATTGATTGGTCAGAACTGGGAAATTTATTTACGCAGATGTTGCTGGCCAATAAAAAACATAAACGAGAAGCACTGTTTCTTAAAGATAGGCGTAATTCGATTCTGCTAATAGATGAAGCAAAGTGGTTTTACAATTACGAGCATACATGTGAATATGAAAATGATTATACCCAAGTGGTGACAAAGCTCCCAGGATTGGATTCAATACAGGAGAAAATTTGGGATCTCGTAAGATCACAAAAGTACAAATCCGAAGTTGGTGGCATCGTAAGTGCCATCTATAATTACGTCAGATCAAAAGAAATGAAAGAAGCGAAAGCATTCCACGCTTTTATTGTCAATCTAAGACCGTTTGACCTGTTGCTGAATCGGAAAGCACGAACTAAACGCTATACCAATAAAATACTGTTTGATGAACATCTAATGGAAATGATTGAATGTGCTACTAATGTAAACAATTCGATTACCAGTTATAGCTTCACGCTCAGTCCGAAAGGCACCATCCAGTATAAATGTGGAGACGAATACGAAAACAAAGCATATTATAGTTATAACAATATATTTAACTACTTTCGCCTGCGCAAATCCGATTTCAAGACGGAAGTGGATAACGAAGTCAACTACGGTTATTTACTGTTGCCTTGTGGCTCATTCTCAAATATACAACTTTTAAGAAAGTATTCTCTAATTCTGTCAGTTTCCAGTACACTGTTAGCCAGTCGGCCATTGCTGGAACAGACTCTTCACATCAACCAAACGTCGATTATACCGACGTGCTTCGGAACTTCAAAATTCCGTTTCAACCCATTGAATGATTTCCTCGTATTTACCCACGAGTTTCAATGGTGCACGGCGATCGTCAATCGTCTCAAAGCTGTGATAGCGGAAAACCGCTCCGTAATCGTCTGCTTCTGTGACGAGTTTCAGTTGAACAATTTCTACCGCAAATATTCTAGTTCATTAAATAACCTGAACCAGTTGGGATGCAACACCGAACCGAAACTGAGAAAGCAGTACATTGATGAAGCAGGCATGCCTAATACCATTACGTTTATAACCTCCGACCTGATAGAAGCAATCGATTTCAAGGTCAGTGACGTGGTTCAACAGAATGGTGGCCTACATGTTATTCAGACGTTTTTCTCGCGTGATCCTTGCGAAGAAGCACTAATCAGGGGAAGAACGTCCCGCATGGGAAACCCCGGCAGCTTCGAGTTGATTGTTAGTAAGGAGTCGCTGAAAAGTTTGAGCACGAATGCTATATCTTACGCACAATTAAATGGTAATAGAAAAGATTTGTTTCTCAAAATAAAAGAAATTGGTTCAGTACAGTCGCTACAGGTCGCACAAATCCGTCACGAAAATACCATAGAACATTTGAATAAGCTTTTGCGATAGTCAAGTAGTTAGTTTATTGTTTATTAGGATTAAATTACGAATTAAAAATATTTTGATTACATATCATACCAACAAACTGTTTGAATTGTTTCCTTAATTGCTTCACCACTTTTGACGCAAAACAACTGAAGTTTTTTATTCTATGGCTTCTCAAGTCTGAAAAGAAAACAGCTGCGAACAGATCATTTATTGGAGGATCATCCAATCTATTGAAGCACCCCAATCTTTGGATCACAGCTAGTTCTAAGAGACTTCGAGATAATAGTACCGCTTCTTTGCACGCCAACGCTCCATACTGCGCCCTTCAAGGCCATTTAGAACAACAGGCTCTTCACCTTGCTCCAGATAGTCCAACTTCACGAACAGGTCCGAAACCACGCTAGCCTGACGCATGATGGAAAACCATCGATAGCCCTTTTTATAGTTCTTCCCAGCTGTTATGTGATATTAATAGCTCTCTACAAGCTTCCCTGACTTCGTCCAAACTTGGCGATTCCACAGCTTGTCCATCCTCCTCCATTCCTCTCCTATTTCTGTCGATGGTTTTATCTCCTTTATTCATGGCAAATGAAAAAACCTCCTGACAATCACAAGAATTTTCCAAGTTTAGTTTAGTTTAAAACCCTCATACCGCTCCCGCTGAACTGCAAACCACCGTTTCGTCGAATGATGATCCACTCAGAACTGCCACTGAGTCCTTGACAATTTCACCAAATCATCGTGCAGATGAATCCAACTTTTTTTTCAGGAAAAACAACATTAGTATAGTTAATTGAATGACATACTTCTATATGCCTAAAATTATCCGATATACAATAACCTGGAGCAAAATTATATGTTTGCAGTTTGTACCACTATGCAGTGGGACTGTAATGCGGGTACTTTCAAAATGGGACAAAAACAACTTGGTATTTTTTCCATGTTTTCCATACAAAAGCATTCAATTTTAATTTTTTTCCAGAAAATATGATAATAATTAAGTCGATTCCCGATGATAACCTCAAAGTGACCAAAATCAGTATGGGACAGTTATGCGGGTACCGGCAGATTAGGTATATTTAAGTAACGGGAAAATTAATATACAAGAAAAGAAAGACGAAGAAGCAAGAAAGTGTTTTTCCGGACTAATTTGTGATTATGGCGAAACAAGTTATGATACAGAAACACCAAAAAGCAAAGTTTTCACTCAATAATTTCAATCGTAATTCACGGTTCAACAACATATTTGTTGTCATCCAAAAATACTAATGAAAGCAGAATCGCATAATATACGTTACATACAAAATCAGTGCAACAGCAAAGGCGCATCTAAGGCCTGATTTCTTCAGAACGTTGCTATCGCTGTCAATTCTCATATATTTAGAGCGTACCCAACATCTCAATCGAGGTTGCATATTCAATTTTGGGGTGTTTTATCGCCGCGTGCCAATAGCTCGTTCCGAAAATGCAATTTCGTGAAAAAAAACTTGTAGTCCCTAAGTAGTACTACAAGTTTGTCGAATAGTGCAATGTTCTAACTCTTTTGCCTGAAGTATGAGAGCGCATATTCAGC
Organism: Wyeomyia smithii; assembly: GCF_029784165.1. Classification (NCBI taxonomy): domain Eukaryota; kingdom Metazoa; phylum Arthropoda; class Insecta; order Diptera; family Culicidae; genus Wyeomyia; species Wyeomyia smithii. The sequence continues at coordinate 22,439,341 of NC_073694.1, forward strand.
GCAATAATCAGCCAATATTCGCGCTGATTTTCACCGCGAATATTGGCTGAATACCCCACTGAATATGGGCTTTTACGTTTTAGGCATAAGAGCTAGAGCATTGCTTCCTTTGACAAACTTATAGCATTACTTAAGGACTGCAACTTTGTCGTACATCATTTTTCACAATTGTACTTGTGGAGCGAATTATCGGCCCGCGACCAATTGAATGGAGTTGACAGCTAAAAATTGAATATGCCACCTTGATCTCAATGGTTCATGGTTCCCCTGGCATGTACAAAAAAAGCCCACCAAAAATTCCATGCAACTTTAAACGGTTGCAAGAAAAATTCTTTGCACCCTTGGGAAAAAGAACTCTGAAATGAGTGAGATTTGACGCATTTTCGTAAATAGCGGAATAACTCATAAACTGAGTAACTCCGTAAATGCGCATAATTGAGCGTTTTAAAAACTGAGTGATTGTTACTCACTTTTTGGGTACAGTATTACTCAGTTTTGAGTTAAGTAATTACTCATTTTCTGGCTTCTTAATTGCTACATAATTTAATTTACAAATTTATATAAAGTTTCGAAGATAAAATTAAACATACCTGGGTTTGAGGTTTGTACTGGCTAGAAGGCCTTAGAATATTTTGCAAGCGGGAGGTAGGTACAGGCTTAAGCAGTGGTGCCTATTTTATTCATTTGAAGAAAACAGGCCTTAAACTCCTGAGTGTTGATCAATATCGACAATTTCAATGATGGAAATGAAAACTTTGATAGTCTAACAGAGAAATAAGAAATACCGTTAATCACAAAGAAATCTGTCCACAAACAATAATCGAAACAAATTGACCTATGTTGCAGCCATTCAGGAGCCACTTCGGGTACAAAAAAAAAACGTCTGCAAAACAGATGAGAACTGCTTAAAATAGGTTCAAAGTGATTGGAATAGTGTCCCTCGATAGGTAACTTTCATTGATTATTGTTAAAGTTTGCTAACTTAGTTTCACAATCTGAAAATAAGTTCTGACAGAGAACAGATTGATATACTTTTGTTTGAATTTCACCCAACACATTTCGAGTATTTCGTCTCAATACAAAGGCGGTTTCTAAAGCTGCTTAAAATATTTTCCCTACCCTATTTCTAATCCGAAAACGTGTAAAACACATCAAAAACAAATTCAATCGATGGAGATTAAAAAGAAGGATTTTAAGTGACAAATTCGTTCTCAATTTACACTAAATTATCATCACAATTAAAAATAAATAATATTTTTAAACTTAAATTTCGTTTGTTCTTCTTGTAATTCACCACAAAAATTTCTTTGCAGGTTTTCGTAGAATATTCGTAGAATACTCGTTTTTCGTTAGGTATTCTACCAGAGGTATTCTACGTAGAAAACTCGTCGAAAACTGTATGAGGTTTTCTACACGCAAAACTTTTCCTTATTACCTTAGAAGCAATAGCGCAAAATTGCTTTTTAGGTAACAAACCTATTACTTAAAAGGCAATAAAATTCTTCCCCAGTCAAGTAACAACACACACTGTCATATATTTAGCACGTGTTACGGGAGTACGACTATCTAATAATGGTCGTTTCAACCACATGCAAGATTTTTTCTGTCAAAAACTGCTCCCTTTCCATTTCAAGTAAAAAAAAAAATCACACACCGTCGCATATGTTGCACATGTTACAAGTATCTTCAATCTCCAATTCATCCGGTGAGCGTGTATTAGTTCGCTCGTAGTATGCATACGAAGTAAAGGAAGAATATGACAAGAGCTGCCAAGCAGCATTTCCGTCATAGAGTATGCAAACGGTGATGATTTCAAAGACTTGAAATGCGTTTTTAAATGACATCACGATCTGTAAACTGCGTTAGAGAAAAACAAAAACATTCGCTTTCTTGCAAGCTATCCAAAACACATACTCATTGGTTCATGGAAACTCATTTGCACCTGTTTGAAAATACAAAACTCGTGCCCATCCAGAACAATATTCGCAACTTCGGCAACTCTGTTCAGACAGTATAACATATTTTCATTTCATGTAAACACTGGGGGACAAAACAAAAGTGTTTCTAATTAGACATTTGAGGTTGACGGGTGAGATTCTCATTATGTGTGGATGAAGGGAGTAAAAATGAATCTGATCGTTGCATCAATACAAATGCAGCGAGTGAAGTCTTGCTAACACATGCACTGCGGTGCTTGGCTGTATGTTCTCCTGCAGAAACACATACAAGCGTGTGCCCGTCATAATTTTTGTTACTTTTCGGTTATTACTATTTGTGTATAATGCGCAGTCATAAGACACAATAAGTAATAAAAAATTGCCCTAAAGTAATAAAATGTTCCCCGTTTGCGTTGGGTGTACATGACATCCCTGGTCGAAGCAGAACTTTTTTCTCAAACCATTTTGCGAAGAAAAATTTTAAAAATATAATCATGTGTACTTCATGTACTTAAGTAGATAATGAAGATAATTTTGTTTTGGTTATAGGTGGACTTGGGCACGACTTCTACTGCTCGCCGCGGAACAACTTAAAAAAAAAAGCGGTTCACGGCAATCGCTGCACAGCCGCCATTTTGTAACAAAAATAGCAATAAGAATACTTTTTCTATTCTGCAAGAGTTGCTCAATCCAATGATATATTATTTATATACCTTACATCTCAAATGTCCTGTGAAAAAATTCATGAAAAAAGCCTTGTTTATTTGAGCATTTGGTAGATATTACCCAAAGTCTAGAACTCCTGTTGATCAGAGGATACAAACATTTTATATGGGTAGGTAAGATTTTTATCATAAATTAGCACTTAAGATTTTATTTGGTCAGACCAATTTAAGATTGCACCGTTCATCTTAACAACATGATTATGAGGTGGATCTTGGTTTATAGGGAAAAATAATTAATTGTGTTTCTGATGCATTAGGAGAAATCTTCCATTTCTGCAAATATGAAGAAAATATATCTAGACTTTTTTGCAGCCTACTGCATATGACACGAAGGCTTTTTCCTTTTACGGAAATGCTTGTATCGTCACAAAACAGAGATTTCTCACATCCTGGTAGTAAATCAGAAAGATCAGAAGTAAAAATATTATTTAAGACTGGGCCCAAGATACTCCCTTGAGGTACACCAGCTCTAACAGGCAATCTATCAGATTTACTATTCAAATAGTGACCCTGAAGAGTGCGATCTGTCAAGTAACTTTGTATCATTTTTGTCGTGTAAAGAGGAAAACGGAAATTGGACATTTTAGTTATCAAACCTGTATAACATATACACTGTCGAATGCTTTTTCTATGTCTAGAAGAGCAGCTCCAGTGGAATAACCTTCAGATTTATTAGTACGAATCATATTAGTTACTCTAAGTAACTGATGAGTAGTCGAATGCCCATGGCGAAATCCAAACTGCTCATTTGCAAAAATTGAATTTTCATTGATATGTTTCATCATTCCATTAAGAATCATTCTTTGGTTTTAGTTGTTCAACTTCTCTCATGAAATTTTCATTTCGCAAGAAAGTGAATCTTCGTTTGATTTTCGTTTGTAAATCTTTAAAAATAACTTTCAAAGCGGGATCATGAGCTCTTTGATATTGACGTCTCCGTATGTTCTTCAAACGTATAAGAAGTTAAAGCTCATTGTCAATTATTGGTGTATTAAATTTCACTCTAGCCTTAGGAATTGATAAGTTTCGGGCATTGAGTATTAAACTGCACAAATCATCCAATGCTCCGTCAATGTCAGCACTGTTTTGTAATACAATATCACAATTCAAGCTTTCTTCGATCGTGGTACGATATCGATCCCAATTAGCCTTGTGATAATTAAACACAGACCTAGTGGAATTCACTGCATGAATGACTGTTAATACCAAATCAATTGTGGATGGATTCCTAACAGAAGAAAAACATGTAGGACCATTTGGAAATAAAACTGAATAAAATCCAGCCGAGCAATCGTTGAACAATATTTTTCCATTGGAATTGCTTTGTGCATTATTCCACGGTCGATGTTTTGCATTAAAATCACCGATGATGAAACTTATATTTATTTCTCGTGAGTTTTTGTAAATCTCCCTTGAAAGGATTTTTCTGCTCACCAGTGCATTGAAAAGGAAATACACTGCGGCTATAAATAAAATACCAATATCTGTTTCGATTTCAATTCCCAAACTTCCAATAACCTTCGTTTCAAGATGGGGCATAACACGATGTTTTATTCGATGGTGGATAACTATTGCAACTCCAACTCCGGTAACATCAATTTTATCGAACCTCTGAACTATATAGTTGACGTTTCTCTTTAGTTTAATGTTAGGCTTTGAAAGCGTTTCAGTCACAACTGCAATATGCACTTCATGGACTGTTAAAAAATTTAAAAAATCATCTTTCGCTTTTAAAAAGCGAGCATTCCAATTTATAAAATTGACAGCATTATTCGAAGTCATTGCTGAATTTCAATTTCATAACAATAAAAAAAGCAAAGCCTTGGTGCTACATTCCGATTCGGAACTCGACCTTCTGTTTATTATACACAGACTTTGCAGCCAACTGTTAAGTGTACAGGACAATTGCGAGGCCAGCGCTACGATCCTACTAACACTAAAAGTCTCTTCCGAGCCGAGACTCGAACCTACGACAACTGGCTTGTTAGATCAGCATCGTACCTCGAGGCTATCTGGGAGGGTTCATAACAATATCAGTTGTAAATTTTATACCTACTTGAACAGCGTCTTACATCGAGTTACAGTTCAACAGAGCGGACATTAACTGCAGCATGGGTTGTTGTAGGTTATGAATCTTTTCGGGAGTTGGACTACCTAAATCCACACTGGCTGACTTTTCAGCACCAAACACGAATGATTTGTTGCTGTTCGAATTTGCTATTTTACCTGAAAGGACACTAGCATATGAAATGCCTGGTGGTGCCTGAGCAGGATTAAATGTTTGTTAGTTTGTTGTTTTCTAAATTTGGAATATTAGCTACAGACACACTAGTTACAGGAAATTCTGGTGATGCCTGAACAGTATTGAAAGTTTTTTGATTACCCACATGAATATGATTGACAGCAGGCTGTTTTGAATACCTACGCTGCCTGGAAGAAATAATTTTTGGCCTTCCAGGACAATCAAATAAATTTGCTCTGTGTTTACCCCCACAATTGACACATTTGAAATTATCAGTGGTCTCTTTCACAGGACAGATGTCCTTTGTGTGAGATGAGTCACCACAAATCATGCATGTTGTTGTCATATGGCAGTTGCGAGTTCATTGGCCATAGGCTTGACAATTCCGGCATTGCGTGAGATTATGGATGCCTCCATGTCTCTTGAAGCTTCCCACTTTATTCGCACGTTGAATAAAACACGTGCCTTTTCTAAAAATTTCAAATTACTCTGGTACGATCAAAATGTACCAAGTAATTTTCCTGGTGTATTCCAGTATTATTATTTTTTGCGTTTCATCAAAATTACTTGATTGGAGGAAAAACCAAGTAGTTCTATCAAACAATCTTTAAGTTCATCAATTGCTTGGTCATTAGAAAGACCTTTCAAAATAGCCTTAAACGGTCTCTCGTTTTTGGCATCATAGGTATAAAATTTGTACATCCTTTCAGTAAAATACTGTAATAGATGTTTATGGCCTTCAGAAGATTCGGCCAAAATACGAATTTCGCCTCGGCGGCCAGTTTGATAATTAACTTTCACATCAGAAAGAAATGATGAAAGTTCTGAACGAAAAGCTTTAAAATTTGCAACTATTACAACAATAGGTGGAACTTTAGCTTTTTTCATACCGGCATTTTGCTCAGAATGAGAAGCTGCAAATTCTTGATCCCCTATAGTAGAAAGAATTTCATACCTCTTGCTTTCTGAATCACTCGGAGGTGAAGCCTCACGTTTCCTCGTAGCCGCATCAAAGCGAGCTTTTTTGGTTCGTCCTGGCATTTCAGGACAAGTTTCACTTCACTTTACACTAATTTTGTCAACACAAAGTTACACATTAATCACTCCTTAAACGTTAAAAACAAATTCAATACATTGTGATTCAACAGATACTCTTAAAAAAAAAGATTACCTGTTGAAAGCGTAAAATTTCTAGTCTAAGACCAGCCTCGAGCTGTTGGTAAAGTGCAACCGTTCTGCAAGGCAGTTCAAGTCGTACTGGTTTGTTTTAGATATAAAGTTTTGATTAATCTAGCTTCAGAACTCCAGTAAACTGAGGTGTCAAATAATGTTTTTGGTTCAGGCTGAAAATTTGCCATTTTACCCGGGGTTCTGTACTCCGAACAATTTTCCGATAATTCTGAAACAGCTCAAATCTTCCAGAAAGGGCGTCAATGGGCATATGTTGCCTGCAAAACAATACCTACTATGATTAATGTTCGTTTTGGAAGGGTTGTTTGAGTATGTTTATATGAGAAATCCTCCCTAAAACTTTAAAAGGGTATAACACAAAAAATAGTCCAACGATGATTTTCAAATTTGGCTCAGAAGTGCAGGACAGTGTTACAACCCAACTGACATTAACAGTTTTGATGGCGTATTTTATTTTATAATAACGGTATTTGGAACACCGTGGTATGTGTACAAAAAATCGAGAATTGTACCGAGTGATAAAAAACACACCAAACAGAAAGAAGTCAGTACGTTATTTTAATTTAATTACTGGTAATAAATTTGAGTACGATGAACTATTTTAAAATGGTTAAAACCATGCATTGTAACGAGCCGAAGGGTGTTATTGATGATGATAGCAGAGCAAATTGGGTATAACTGAGTTTATAATGTATTTTTCTCGTCATTCTCATCAGGAACAAGAGTTCTCACCTATTTCATGAATGCCAACTTTTTTCCAAATCACTTTTTAAAGCAGCTACTGTTTTAACAAACATTGATGAATGGACACACAAAATTGCAAAAAATCGGAAGATTTAGATGTGTTCGAATCGCCTAAACAATAAAAAAAGTTGTCTAATTGAGACAAATATATATTTTGAATTATATTTATCGTTGCTGTAATAAAGCTGAAAAAGTACTTTTCCAGAAAGACAATTTGTACGATTTTAGCCATGTAATTGTCATATAGGAGCTTATTTAGACCATAAGCCAGCTACTGTTGGCTGTTAAAGTTTTCTAGAGAACAATTATCCTTTTCAAGAATTTCTAGAGAACAATTATCCTTCTCGAGAATCGAAAAATATCTTCGAAGTATTGTGATTTACTTGTAGTTGGCTCCTTCATAATGCAAAACCGCTTAATGATGGCTACTGGGAAAATTCTCAAGCTACACACCACAGAAAAGTTGTTAAATTAGAAAACCTCAATTCAGATAAGTTTAGTTTAGAGTATATTGTTATAAAGTATCGAAGAAATTTAATATGAATCCTTGAAACGAAAAAAAATGTTGATATTGGTATTAGGCTTGGCCGAATAATTTGTAATAACTTTTCTCCTGTAGAGCACTGTTACACTCTTAAGCACACAGGAAAACGAATACATGTGCTACCACATTGTAATCATTTCGTCTGCCTTTTTGATGTCTGAGTTAGAGAAATTCAGTAGATATTCGTACTTCAAAGTTTTCTTAATGTTTACTACGTAAAAAGAAAATGGAGCTGCTGATTAGCATAAAAATCTTCCATGTTTCAGCGGTTTGCTTTTATTAAATTACCCACCCTTACGATTGCATGTTCAAAGGCGTAGTCCCACATCAAACAACAGATCTTTCTCTTTCCAGTATTTCGAGTCCGTGATGGTTCAAACAAGAAATGCATCAAATGGTTGTAACCTCTTCCACCATTTGTAATAAAAAATCAATAGGGAAAACATTTTCTAAGAGGAATAAGTCCGCAAATAGTTCAAAAGAGTTATAAACAGTTGAGTTAACCACTTCACCGCTTACAAGCTGCCAAATGGCATATTTGTTTGTATTGCATGTACACAAACGCCATTTTATTCATTTCATATTAGAACTCAATGCCCATTACTAATCTCCTAGGGGACAAACAATGATGCGGAAAATAATTTTTCGCCGCGTTAATAACACAGCGACAACTAAATTTATCACAGAAGGAGCAACAATGAAAATGTCTTGTCGAGTACCACGACCGATTCGAGGTTTGTGAAAGCGACTAACAAAACGCAAGGTAGAAAAATATATATTTACTTATCAACAACAGATCTTGCATGCGAAAAAAAAACAGATTCGTAGCACGTCGAACCCAGACACAAAAGCCCGACTACCGCTGGCCATTTTGAGTAGAACTTTCGACGGGACAAATGTGGGTCTGCTGTAAATCTAGACCAGGATGCAGAAGAATGTTAACTGGACGATCATAAGAACCCGAACTGGACCGAAAAACAAACGATGCTGTACACAAAAAACTCCCAGCAACTAAATATTCAAAACGAAGTGTTAGTAGAACAGAAAAACACTAACCTGCTTTGCCAGCGGCTCTGCTAGTGAAAGTTCAATGTTCCAACGCTAAATTCACTTGATGTTTACCTTCGAAGTGAAATCACGGTCGGGAAAACGTCAAAACATAAACTCGCGCCAAGGCTACCAAGATACAAATTGAATCACCGGTATTGAGATCGTGTTGCCAAATAAACAAAACTAGTTTGATTTTTTATACTGCTTTATACGCTTTTTCCTCTTATAATTTCATATTTTTCATCAATAAATTAAGAGTTGAGATTATTTGCAAGGTCTGCCGCCGGGTTGTCCGTAGTGGTAGTAGTAATAGCATTATTAGTAGTGGTATTATTAACAATAGCACTCATCGATGTGTTGTTGTTGTTATTTTGCTTGTGTTGCTGCTGCTGCTGCTGTTGTGGCTGTTGCTCCTTCAGCACTGGTTCTTTCACCGGTTGCTGCGGTTGCTCCTTCAGTGCGGATATATTTTTCTTGGATGCATTTTCGGAATGTTGTTCGCCTTTCCACAGGCCGTCGGTCGAGTCGTCCGAGTCGTCGAACTGGCTCTTCCACTGGGAGGCCAACGTTAGCGCACCCTGATACTTGGGTGTCTGGTGCTGGCTAGCGTTCTCGTCGTCGATGATCGCATGCTGGGTGATGGAAAAGTCCCGACAGCTTTTGTCATCCGCAACGCTCCGGTACTTGGCCGACTGGCTGGCGAACGATCGTAAACTCTTGCCGCCCAGATGCAGCGATTGCCGCTGAGTGAGCGAATTCGCCAGATGGCCACCGTCGGTGCCCGCGCCGGTTCCTCCCGGTCCCGTAGGACCATCGCCCGGTGTACAGCTAACGTCGTCGGCTTCCGTTTTCAGCTTGGACCTGGTCTCCGACAGATTAATATCATTCGCCTGGGAGTGCTGATGCAGGCTCTCTATTGACGATGCGAAGTCTTTGATGTTGACCGGCGGAGCGGTCAGAATCCGTAATCTACTGCCACCGTGTTTGGTCGGTTTGTTGACATCCGTGTGGGCTCGCACCAGGGGAATCTCCGGCTGGAATTAAAGCAAATATGAATTTTAAACTATTGTTTGGAAACATGAGGGGGAAACTCACCCGTACTTTAGTCGCTTCCTGACTTCCGATGAGATCCTTAAACGCCTGCAGCGTATCCTTGCAGCGAGGATCCAGCGGATCCTGCGCGAACTTGTTGCTCTGTTGGACGTTGTTGAGTTGGCCGGCATTCGCCATCGCCGTCACGTTCGGTATCTTTGCGTTCACGTTGGCGTTCTGCGGTTTGATCGATTCGATCGGCTCGGTGTGCATGATTTTGACCGAATCGGCAATCACTTTACGTTTCTCCTGAAAGCAAACAAAGAGCGCACTCAATCGACGGTCTTCCAAAACGAACGGCTCGCTTTCCTACCTCATTTAGCTCTATCTCCTTGTGTTTCTTAACTAGTTCACTCTTTGGTACGGCTGCGTTTCCTCCTCCTCCTCCGGTTTTGGCGTCAATTCCGCCATGGTCGGCATTGTTTTCCTCCGTTTTCTCCCAGTCGAATGGATCGGTTTCCTTGACGCCGCGTCGCTTCATGCAGCGCTCGAAAAGGGTTACCAGCATCTGGGAAAAGTTGAGGTTAAGTACCTTTGCTAGGGGAAAATAACCATTTTTTAGGGCACTTACGGCATAGTCCGGCTTGTCTGCGTAATTAAGCGATTGAATGTGATCTAAGAAGTACTTGAAATCTGAAGGCAAGTGCTTGAGTAGCAAACGATGATCGTATTTCTCCTTTAACAAACCAACCTGTGAACGCGAAGCATTTTCGTCAGGGTTTTGGTTGGATAGAAAATCATAATACTCACTTGCTCCTTATCCTTAATTTTACGCCACGGAAGCTGGCCAGTAACAAACTCAACAAGCATATAAAACAAAGACCACAGATCGTCTTGTCGACCCATTTCCCGATTTTTGTGCGCGTTCAGTGAAGCATATCTGAAAAACAACCAACGGTCAATATTCTGGAGTAATTATAAAGTGTCAAACCTACCTCACGGTACCACGAAAACCGGCGGCCGCCCGGGGACACCGCACTTCACCGGTCCCGGTCGTGTACTGCCTGGCTAACCCAAAGTCCAACATGTAAATTTTACGATTATTGCACGGTAACCTTCCAATAGCAAAGTTGCTCTAGAAGACAAAGTAATCTCGGGTAAAATCTTGCACTTTATAAAGAGGCGTAATTACGCACTGGTTTGATATCACGATGAAGAAACCCGACCGAGTGGATCGACTCGATCGACCGCAGAATCTGGAGACCGATCCGCAGAGTGGTGCTGAGCGAGAACGCTCCGCGAGCCTGAGATCGTCGCAGTTCGGCCAGATTTTTGCCCTGCAGCTGCATTACCACGTAGTTGAAGCGATCGTTCCGGCCACACCCGATGAAGCGGCAAATGTGCTCCTTGCCTGTCGAATAGAAGAATTAGTATAACTCTCGGAGGAGGACTGAAGACTATTTCGAAACACTCACCCTGCAGCTTCTTCAAGACGGCCACCTCCATCTTGAGGACCTGCTTGGGCTGTCGGGCCGATTCCACCTTCAGGGCGACCTGCTCCCGCGTGATCAAGTCCTGACCCTCGTAGATCTCGCCGAATCCTCCACCGCCGATCTTTTTCAGAACCTAAAAGTCGAAAATACACTCCCATAAGACTGGTTAAAACAGCGTAAGCTAGAAGTTACATACCTTCCATCGCTCTTTGACCACGTGGCCTGCTTGGAGCAGGTCCTCCATCGTGTTGTCCGTAATCTTGGTGCCGTTTACTTTATCCGTTTTGGCGAGAAAACAGCGGAACGCTGTACGAACCGGTTAGTGAGAAGTAAAATCGAAACAGAAAACTTTCACTAGGTGGAGGGTTGAGTCTCAGGATTCGCCCGTACAACCGGGTTTCCTCCTAGTGCTCAACTGCCACCGGCAGTCGGGTAAATGCTCCGCCGCTGTTACTATGCCAAAGGGCGAGAAGGATTGCGCAGATGATAGCGGGCAGAGCCCGTCAAAAGCCTGATGACGTCACTGACTAGCGGGCGAAGAGAACAAACTGCGGCACACGATGGCGACCGTTGTAGGCATATGGCATTCGGAAATCCACGCAGAGCAACATTTGGGAGCGGAGGTCCGAAATAGTTCAGATTTTACGTTACTTCTCTAGGGAGGGATGACTCTGTCAAACTTTAGTTTACTTTACGCGTCTCTAATTCTATAATGTCATTCGGTTTCATTACAATATCACACTGGTTTTATTTGGTTTAGTTTCCAACTGCCTCCGCTCTAACTAGAATCGTTGTACAAATGACTAGATTCGGTTCATCCCGCAGGTGCGACAATCTGCGAAATAGAAAAAGAGAAAAGTGCTTGAAACATTTTTTTGGCTTTTCAAATTTCTAAAGTTAACGTTTCCTTGACTTGTGTGACACCCCCGAGCGAAGTCAACCACAACCTTGACCGACCGACTAAATTTGAACCAGTTTTCCAACTGCATGCCGAAAACAATGGCCGCTGGCGGCGCTATCGAGGTGCAAACAATAGACCATCCACTCGTGACGACAAGAAGGGGCAACAACAGCAACAAAGGGGGAGTGTCACTCATTCACTCATATACCGCCCCCACACGTTACGCCACTCGAATTATCAAACGCCATTGTCTCCATATCAAAACACCGCCATTATTAGAGCAGTTTGAAAAAATTAACCACTTTTGGGCGATTTTATCCGCTCTCAGGTTTTTGTTACAGTAGGCGCGGTGTTTCCTAATTGGACACTTCACCCTAAGCAACCGCACGGCTGTCTACGTTTGCCTGCAGCAAAGCAAGTAGTCCCATAAATAACCTCATTGCTTACACGGCGGTGATTATTTGATAGCAACTCGACTCGGTACTTGACAGGCGTGCGGGAACCGTTTAAGAGCTTGAGGGATTCCATCCCGTGCCGTTAGCGCGTTCGAATTGCATTGCACTGGGGGGTAGACTCAGGTGGTGTTTTGTTATGCAAAATTATCGGAATTACGCTACTGGAAAGACCATTAACGCTTTTGGGAGATTTTCGAAACACTTAGTTTTTTTTTTTTTTTTGAGGCTCTATAACTTCTTGACAAATTCATTCTTTGATTACGTTCAAGCAGATGTCACTGTGAACCAGTCAAAAATAGATAGTTTGAAAGAATTAGACAAAGTTTTTTCAATGGAAAGTATTGTGAGCATCTGCAGCAGATGTCTTTGAATGACCCCTCCCTTAGATAGCCTCACCACGGGAATGGCATCGCTGTCAGCTACCATACACGCGTTACCAACATCACTGGCACTGGCACCCGAAAAATGGGCAGTTTACCCTTATCTTATGTTGATTCGGGCAAACCGGCTAAATGTTGACTGCAATTATTGATAGCATATCAGACAGTTTTGAGCAATTTCTTAAGGTTTTCACATGGTATGTGATATTCTAAGTGATATTTAGTACATTTATTGTGTCCCAAAGCAAAGTGAAGCAAACTGTGATAGCAGAAAAAGTAGTTTTGGGACAAACGGTACAGAAATAGATGTTCGTAACGCTTGAAGGCTACCATACCATTCCCTTTAGCCTCACCAACTTCAAACGTTTTTTTGAAACTGTCCAGTTAATCTGTCAAACTGTCCCTACGTCAGTCTTGAATAAATCTCGCAGTAGGCGCTGGATAGGGTTACCATTTGATCGAAGTTAAAAATCAGGACAACTTTTTTCCAAGAAAAATTTGATCTAAGCTATTTATATTTTTTTGAGATATCAATAAATAAAACACGTAATTTGAGATTTGCACTTTAAAATACACCAAAAGCCTCATATTTAAAGTATTTCTCTAACGATTCAATTTTGCAACTCTAATTTATCAGGCGTTAGGATACTTAAAAAATGCAACACTAGTAAACTGTTTGAAATAAACTTATCAATTGTCAAAAAACGTTTAACGGTTTCAACGACTAGACAATTTCTCTCGTCAAGATTCAACCAAAGAAAAAATTCGTTCGAAATAAGTTCGTTTCTTCCCGGAGTCAAGATGAAAGTACTGAACAGTTTGATACTTTTTTTAATATCCGGCATCATTCAGTAAAATCAGGACAAATGCTAAAATATGAAAAATAAATCAGGACGCTTCAAATGGGTCTCAAAATCAGGACATGTCCTGCTAAATCAGGACGGATGGTATCCCTAGTGCTGGAACAAATACAGGTCAGCTCCGAAGAGTTTTCGAAAATTCGAAGAATCAGTGGAAGCTCGCATAGGTGACACTCTAGAATCGAGGGACAAGGACTGCGGCGACTCCAAAATTTCCAAAAATTTTTTTTTCTTGCTGCTGCCCACAATCGACCATTTTGTGCATTGTGTGGCTGCTCCAGGACAAATAGTTTCTCGTCAGAAAAAACGAATCCGAGACCAGCGTGCCATGAAAACATCATTTTTCTCTCTATCGAGTCTCTTTTTTTGAGAGAACTCGAAAACACCGTGAACTTCACGCTTCTTGTAGACCTTACAGGCCAAATTCGCTTTACTGCGACTTCCCGAAATTGTTTCATCGCGCATCAGAAACGAAACGAAACTCAACTGACATATAACCAACAGCATGCCTATTTGTGAGTGCGTATGCATACATTACTCCGACCCATTTTAAGTAATACTATGTATTACTTAACAGAATAGCTATCTGGGGAAAGTGTAACGGCAAAATGCCGCTCCTAAATGCATTTAACCTTAACCCTCTAGTGCCAAGTGCCACCTTCAGACGGTCTTCAGTGAAACCTCTAAAAAGCTTCAATCAATACTTAAAAATGTTTATAAAATTTCATAGTGATTAAAGTCCGTCTGAAAATTAACTTGGACACTAGAGGGTTAAGAACACTAAACCTATTTCGAATACTACTATCTTCATCGATAGTTAAAATGTTCCTCAAACTTGTGGCATGCTCGGCATATCATTCCATTTTATATAAATCGCCAACTGGTGAAACATAACGATTTCCCTAACGCAGACATCAAAAACGTCTACGAAATTTTTCCATTGAGGTTAAATTTTTGGCAAAAAAATCGGTGGCGCAGTAAAGTAGACAACGAACCACTATTGGAATCAGTTGCAACAGTCGAACAAAGGAAATACAGTCCCCCCACGATTATGAATCACTTAAGAAGATGTATGATTTCAAAAAATCATTTCTGACCAATTTTATTGTTTATAAGTAATCTATAAATGTTTTCAGTCACAGAAATATGTAATCTTTTACTTCATAGAGTATTTCGTTACATGTTTGGTGAATATTTCTCAGAAAATATATTTATTTCATAACTCACCAAATACACAATTACGGATCACTTTTGAGAGCGGTACTAATTATGAAACAATTCGCATCATGTTATGAATCAGCATAATGAAAACAGCTTTTGGCAACCAATTCATTCAATAAACCTTATTCAAATTATGTAATTTGAAGAAATAACATATTTCAAATCGTATTAAAGATCCCGCATGGCCTGGCCACATTTTTTAAGGTTGCAGTTAGATCGAGAGTATAAGTCTGCCGCTCCCGAAGGTAGCAATGAACCATTGTATACGGTACATCATAACAGTTTCCCGCTTTACGTAGTTTTCCTGTCCCTCGTGCCTTGGAAATAAAATTTTTCAAAGGCTCAGCACTGTTTAGCTTCCGTTTAGAGCTCAATAGAAGTTGAGAGGGTGTTTTAATTGGTGAAAATCACATTTGAATCGAAGTGATCCATATTTATAGAGAACTATATTGTCTCGGTCCCTATAATGGAACACTTAGAAAATAACTAGTTTTTACAGAAAAATTGTTATCAACCATCAATATTTTGATAAATCGTGCAAAGCTTACCTTGATCTTTGTGTATGAGTTATTTTTTGCAGCGATTATATCACATAGGAACCTTATGAATGATGAGCGTGCTACTCACGCTGATTGAGAAAAACGACAAATATTTTGATAGATTCTGGAAGACAATATTCCACGCTTATAGAAAACACATCAATCTAGGAATAAGAACGATGTTTTCTGTGTTCAAAGCTAGCAAATATGGCATATTTTTTAGTTTAACTGAGTTAAATAACATGAGACACAAAAGTGATCCGTAATTGTGGGAGATCCATAATTGTGGGGAGAGTGTAGTATAAAAGCAGCACAATCGTGTTGTCTAAATTATGGCGAGCAGGTCATAACGTTCATGAAAAAGTCTAAGACTGAATTTTTTTTTCTCACGATGTCCCTGGTGAGTTACTATTCAAGGTTCTCATCAGAGGCCTGCCAGGTTTCACCCTAAACTGATCGGAGCCGAAGTCAAAGATCGCTATAAACTGGCTCCAATTGCTGTCTACCAGATAAAACGCTAGAACGAAAACGGTAGAATTTACCCAGATCACCTATTTCTGGTGCATTTTCCGAGAGGGACAGTCACGCTGAGCGCATTGCGAGCTACCCCTATCGAACAATCCATTCAAATATGCTTAAATTTTCGGTAATTTTCTGATATACATTTTCTGGTGGCAATTTTTTGGTGGCAATTTTTCATGGCGATTTGTTGGTGGCAATTTTTTGAGGACAACTTTTTGTTAGCCATTATTTGACGGAACCTTTTAGAAGGCAATTTGTTGATAAAAATTTTTTCATGGTCATTTTATGATGGCAAATATATGATGGCTATTCTTCGATAGCAATTTTCTGATAACAATTTTTTGGTGGCATTTTCATGACAATTATCTGAAGGTAATTTTTTTGGCAATTTTTTATGGGCATTTATAGCAGTTTTTAAATAATTTGTTGATGGCAATTTTCTGGTCGTAATTTTCTGATGGCAATTTTTTAATTGCAATTTTCTGATAGCAATTTTTTGGCGGCATTTTTATGGCAATTATCTGATAGTAATTTTGTGTGGCAATTTTCTATGGCCATTTTTCGATGGTAATTTTTAAATAATTTGTTAAAAACAATTTTCTGATAGCAATTTTTTATGGCAAATATATGATAGCTTGTTTTCGATAGTAATTTTCTGATAACAATTTTTGGTGGCATTTTTATGGCAAGCTGATGGTATTTTTTGGCAATTTTTATTGTAATTTTCGAATAATTTGTTGATGGCAATTTATGATCACAATTTTCTGATGGTAATTTTTTGATTGCAATTATCTGATAGCAATTTTTTAGTGACATTTCTAGGACAATCATCTGATTGTAATTTTTTGTGGAAATTTTTTATGGCCATTTTTTGATAGCATTTTTTAGATAATTTGTTGATGGCAATTTTCTGATCGCAAGTTTTTGATTGCAATTTTCTAATGGCAATTTTTGGTGGCATTTTTATGGCAATTATCTGATAGTAATTTTTTGTGCCAATTTTTTAGAGCCATTTTTATGACAGTTTTTAGATAATAAGTTGATGGCAATTTTCTGGTCGCAATTTTCTGATGGTAATTTTTTACGGCAATTTTTTCTGGCAAATTTTTGATTGCAAATTTCTGGTGGCAATTTTTGGTAGCTTTTTTGGGACAATTATCTGATGGTAATATTTTGTGGCAATTTTTATGGCCATTTTTTATGGCAATTTTAAGATAATTTGTTGATGGCAATTTTTTATAGTAATTTCTTTATTGCAATTTTTTATGGTAATTTTCAGAAAGCTATTTTATGATCGTCAATTCATGATAGCAATTGATTGATAAAAATTTTCTGCTGACTTTTTATACGGCGGTTTTATGGTGGCAATTTCTTGTGGGAATTTTTTTCGATGACAATTTTTTGATTGCAATTTTATAATAGCCATTTTTAAGGGCAACTATTGAATTGCACATATTTGATAGAAATTTTTCGATGGCGAAAGTCATTTTTTTATTTAAATTTCTATGGCAATTTTTATAGCAATTTTTAAAGGCGTTATTTGATGACAATTCTTGATGGCAATTATTCGATTGCCTTTATCTAATGGCAAATAATTCATGGCAATTTGTTATGGAAATTTCAAATAGTTTGTTTGGTCGTAATTTTCTGATAGCAATTTCTGGTGGCATTTTTATGGCAATTATCTGACAGTAATTTTGTGTGGTAATTTTTTATGGTAATTTTTATGGAAGTTTTTAAATAATCTGTCGATGGCAATTTTCTTATGGCAAATATATGATAGCTTTTTTTTGATAGCAATATTCTGATAACAATTTTTTGGGGGCATTTTTATGGCAATTATCTGATGGTAATTTTTTTTTGGCAATTTTTATGGCCTTTTTATGGTTATTTTCGAATAATTTGTTGATGGCAATTTCTGATCACAATTTTCTGATGGTAATTTTTTAATTGCAATTTTCTGATAGCAATTTTGGTGGCATTCTGATTGTAATTTTGTGTGCCAATTTTTTATGACCGTTATTTGATGGCAATTTTTAAATAAATTGTCGATGGTAATTTTCTGATCGCAAGTTTTTGGTTGCAATTTTCTAATGGCTTTTTTTTTGGTGGCATTTTTATGTCAATTATCTGATATTAATTTTTTGTGGCAGTTTTTAGAGCCATTTTTATGACAGTTTGCAGATAATTAATTGATGGCAATTTTCTGATGATTTCAAATTTTTGATTGCAAATTTCTGATGGAAACTTTTGGTAACATTTTTAGGGCTATTATTTTTGACCATTTTTAAGTAATTTGAACGGCAATTTTTAAGTAATTTGTTGATGACAATTTTCTGATGACAATTTTTGGTGGCATTTTTATGACAATTATCTGATGGTAATTATATATGGAATTTTTTCGGTTATTTTTTATGGTAATTGTTAGACAATTTGTTGATGGAAATTTTCTGATCGCAAGTATCTAATGGCAATTTTTATGGTAAATTTTTGATTGCAATTTTCTGATAGCAATTTTTGGTGGCATTTTTATGGCAATTATCTGATTGAAATTTTTTTAGATAATTTGTTAATGGCAGTTTTCTGATGGCAATTTTCCTATGGCAATTCTTTGATTGCAATTTTCTGATGGCAATTTTTATGGTTGTTTTGTGAAAGCAAGTTTTTGATAGCAATTTTCAGAAAAATATTTTATGATGGCCAATTCATGATAGCAATTGATTGATAGAAATTTTCTGCTGACATTTTCTTACGGCAATTTTTTAGTGGCAATTTTCATGGAATTATTTGATGACAATTTTTCGATGGAAATCTTTTTATTGTAATTTTTAAGGGCGACTATATACCACAAAAGATCAAAATAATGGTCGCAGTGGTCCAAATCTTACAAAAAAAAGGCAACTATTTGACTGCACAAATTTGATAGAAATTTTTTGATGTCAATTTTTCCAAGTCAATTTTTATTTATTAATTTTTTATTTTTATAGCAATTTGATGACGATTATTGATGGCATTTACTTACGGCAAATATTTAATTGCATTCATCTGATGGCAATTATTCATGGCATTTTTTTATGGAAATTATTCGATTGCATTTCTTTGATGGAAATGTTTGTTTGCAATTTTCTGATGGCAAATTTTCATGGCAAATAATTGATGGTAATTTTTTGAAGTTATGTTTTGATGGCCATATTTGCTCGCAATTTTTTGATTTCAATTTTCTGTAGGCAATTTTTTATGGCAATTTTGTATGGCAAGTTTAATGGCAATTATTTGATGGCAATTTTGTGAATGAAATTTTGTGATGGCAATTATTATAGCAAATACTCGCAGGCAATTTTATATGGAAATTCATTGGTGACAATTTTTTATGGCAATTATTGGAACGCATTTTTTTATGGTAATTATTCGGTGACAACTTTCTTATGGCAATATTTTGAAGGCAGTTTTGTAAAGCAAATTTTTTGTTAATTTTCAAATGGCAATTTTTTGGTGGCAATTTATTCACGGTAATATTTTATGGCAATAAATTGATGGTAATTATTAGTGGCAATTTTTCATGGCAATTTTTTAAAGGCCGTTTTTTGGTAGCATTTTTTCGATGACAATTTTTTTCATGCAATTTTGTAGAGGCAATATTTTGATAAATTTTTGGTGGCAATGTTCTGATTGCAATTCAACAATTTTTCGATGGCAATTTTTTATGGCTATTTTGTGAAGGCAATTTTTAGATAATTTGTTGATGGCAATTTTGTGATGGCATTTTTTATGGTAATTTTTTATTGCGAATTTTTTATTGCAATTTTCGATGGCAATTTTTGGTGGCATTTTTATATCCGATGATTTTTTTTTGTGTAAATTTTTTATGGCCATTTTTCGATGGCAATTTTTAGATGATGTGTGGATGGCAATTTTCTGATGACAGTTTTCTGATGGCAATTTTTTATTGCATTTTTATGATGGCCATTTTTAATTGCATTTTTATGATGGCAATTTTTATAGCTATTTTCTGAAAGCAATTTTTTATTGCAATTTTTCAGATGGCTATTTTATGATGGCCAATTCATGATAGCAGTTGATTAGTAGAAATTTCCGGCTGACATTTTTAAGGCAATTTATTGGACGAAATTTTTTATGGGAACTATTTGATGGAAAGTTTTTGACAATTTTTGGATTGCAATTTTCTTATGGCAATTTTTATGGCAACTATTCGATTGCACATATTGATAGCAATTTTTTTATGGCAATGTTTCCAAGTCGAATTATTATTGCAATTTTTATGGATATTTTTTCTGGCAATTTTGGAAGTCAGTTATTTGATGGCAATTATTGAAGGAAATTTTTATGGTAATTATTTGATTGCATTTATTTGATGGAAATGTTTGTGCAATTTGTATGGCAATTTTTTAGGAAAAATTTCTATGGCAAATAATTTATGGTAATTTTTTGACGGCAATTTTTTTGATTTCAATTTTTTATTGCAATTTTGTAAGGCAAGTTCGATGGAAATTTTTATGGCAATTATTGGATGGCAATTACTCTCAACAAAACACTTGTTAATACCAACCCAACGAATAATTGCGCTATATAACAGCTGATTATGATGTAGTACAGCCTAAACAGCAGCTTTTCAAGTTATAAATCAACAAGATTGTTTGTCGGGAAGTGTGTGTATTCTGCGTCAGTCATGCGGTCGTGCCTCGGACACAACCTAATACCACAGACAAACAGACGTGCCACTCGATAACGATTCCATCAACCAGCAAAATAACGATAATTTTGAAATTTTGCTTAGTGGGCAATAATGCCGCAAGCATTATTGTTTCTTGTGCCTACGATTGTTCCATAAACTTTTATATGCTGCCTCAGAGCATCACTGGGCATTTTCTTCAAAATACTACAGTTGACAGTAATTTTAGTTAGTCTACAAAGTGTTCACTTTGAATTTTCTCGTGAAGCTATAAATTTTAATGATAAACCTTGTGAGCGGGAGAGGGTTAAATCGACAAGAAACACCTTTTTTTGACTTCTTGAATGGCGACCATCGATGCCTAACAACATCCGAAAGTGATCGAATACCACCCAAAATGAATATTATGCGTTAACCTTGCGGTCGTGTCTTAGAAACAACCTCTTCAACTATTTTTTGTCTCCTAAGTTCTCTTATGTTACTTTCTCTGCTATATATTTCGTACCTCGCATTTTCACATTCATTTGTTTCTAAATTTTTCAATTTTTTTGTATCTTTTATTCTCTCATGGTATTTCTAATTTTTTTATTGCTTTTGCTTCCAATTTTTCAATTTCTCAATCAACATTTCCATTGTTCTGAAGTTTCATGCTGAAAATTTTTGTTAAGATGTTACTTTCTCTGCTTTTTACATCTTGCTTTTCAATTGTACCTTTGCTGGCTTGAACTAATCATCACTATCATTTGTTTCTTTTTTTTTACATTTTACTTTCACTCTGTTACAGTTTTATTGTTTTATAAATACTTTACGTTCATTCTTTTTATCGTTTCTCTTTCATCTTCCTCCACTTGACAATTGAACTGTTTTGATATTATCTCCCTTTTCTCGATGTTATCGAACCTGTTTTCTATCGATTGTGTTGTTGCTGGGCAGTGCTACACACTTCTCTGATACTTTTAGAAAAAATTAACTGAATAAACTGATGGATAATCTTCCCATTGTTTATGCGACACTAAGTAGAACGCGAGCGAATTGATTAGCTTTCTCCGCGTCTGTTTTAAAATTCCTCCTTTCGCATGTTGCACGAAACGTGCTAAAGTTGATTCAGGTAGTATCGAAGTTTCGTGGAATGACATACCGGGCGCCCACTGGTCACAATTGCGCCCACCATGGCTTGTAAAAAGTCCATTTATTAATATGACTATGCGGATGATGACTACAATCCTTTCCCATCAAATTTCGCCGGAAAAACCATAAAAAATCGCGACCTTGAGCAATGCGCGAGTTCCATCCGATCTGATTCCGCAATCTGGCACCGTCAGTACGCAGGACGGTAACGTCCTCTGGGCAGCAGTGCTGAATAATGTATTAACTCTTAATTGGCTTGCCGAAAAGCGTAAAAAAAATAAACGGCAGTAAAATCATGCGAGGTGCGCCTCTCTGATACCAAAAAAAACCCAACCGTTCACTGGGATAATTTTGGAATCTAAGCAACCGTTGCCAAATGACGCAAACGCTCCTGTTTGCAAAGTTTCCCCTGTGCACAGTGGGGCGACTCCATACAAAGGCTGGCCAAGCAAAAAAAATGTCGATAAATGCGACAAAAACTTGGTATTTACATAATTTTGGGGCATTCATTCGTTGTTTTGCTTTCGTCTCGATTAGACGCGAATTGTTTATCGCCGTTTGATTCGCAAAATAACAATACACGAGTTACGGGTACGGGTGTTTTTTTCGATTAGTTTTTTGTGCTGTGCGATAACAATAGACTGCAGTATATCGGCAGAAACATCTTCTGCACACTGGTAGGGGCAGGCTACCCCGCCAGTCAGTGATCTGATACGCAGCTGATATATCAGCAAGAATAATTCTCCCGCACCGCTGTCACCCCGCTAGCAGCACGGACCACCATACGATCGAGCGAGTGGAAGTCAACTACAAGTGGCATCTACAAGGTCGAGTGTAAGATACGGCCACTGTGTCACAACACGAAGCTGGATCGTCATTGTTTGTTCTGCGGAGACACTCGATTAATCCAACTATCAGCCGTGTGGTCGTGACTTAGACGTTCGGTGAAGTATTCACTTTAGAATTTTTATCATTATTATTAATATTATTATTTTTATTGTTATTATTATAATTATTATTATTATTATTGTTATTATTATTATTATTGTTATAATAATTATTATTATTATCGCTATTATTACTATTGTTATTAGTATTAGTATTACTGTCTTTTTTTTATTTTGATCCATTGTAGTTTGAAAAATTGTTTTTAAAATTTAATATCAACTACTTGATCCCCTCCCCCCACATTCGAATATTTATCGTTTGTGAGCGGTAGAGCGTAACGCTCCCGCAAAATGGACGACATGCAGGTGCAACTATTCCTGGATGTGGAAACAAATGGGGAAGAGATTGAGATCTCCCCCATCAATTCCCCTCTACTTTCCCCGCTACCTAGCCCCGTACCAAGGGTACCGGCAACACGGGTGAAAGCTTACCCAGGTCCATTCGTAGTTTACTTTAGGCCCATGAAAAAGCCTCTTAACATTATACAAATAGGCAAGGACCTGGCAAAACAGTTTTCGGCCGTAACCGAGATTACGAAGGTGAGGCCGAACAAACTGCGAGTTGTCGTGAGTAGCTTGAAGCAAGCAAACGAAATTGCTAGCTACGAGCTCTTTACAAGGGAGTACCACGTGTACATCCCTGCCAAGAACGTGGAGATCGACGGTGTGGTTACCGAAGGAAGCCTCACGGTCGATGACATTTTGCGTCACGGGGTTGGCTGCTTCAAGAACCCCCTGATTCAAGATGTAAAGATACTGGATGTCAAGCAATTACATTCAGTATCCATCGAAGAAGGGAAGAAGAAATTCCTCCCTTCGGATTCCTTCCGTGTAACATTCGCCGGATCCGCACTGCCGAACTACATCTCTTTGGACAGGGTTCGTCTGCCTGCTTGTACCGCGCCTGTTTGTACCGCGGGTCATGCATTGCAAAAACTGCAAGCAGTTAGGTCATACAGCCACCTACTGCTGCAACAAGGCACGCTGCAGCAAGTGCGGAGGCAATCATGCTGAGACCGCTTGCTGTGAGGATACTGAAAAGTGTCTTTACTGCGAGGGAACTCGGCATGATCTTTCGGCGTGTCCCGCGTACAAACAGCGCGAGGAAAAAATCAAGCGTTCTCTCAAGGAACGGTCAAAGCGCTCTTTTTCAGAAATGCTTAAGAGGGCTGAGCCACCCTCGACAGGAAACATCTTTTCCTTTTTGCCAACCGATGAGGGTACACCTGTCGATCCCGTCGAAGGGTGTTCTTATGCCATGCCAGAAGGATCTAGGAAAAGGAGAATGATCAACTCTCCTAATCTTTCTCGCAAAGGTCGCAAGATAACCCCTAGCGGAATGCCAACACAAAAAGCAAGCGGGGAAGAAAAAACGAAGCAAGTACCTCCCGGATTTAATTTTAAATCAAACCAGGAGTATCCACCGCTTCCTGGGGCACCAAAAACCCCTCGTGCACCCATTTCTCGATCAGAAGATAAAAAAGAAACAGGGTTCGTAAAATTTTGTGATATTGTGGACTGGATATTTAAAACATTCAACATACCAGATCCCCTACAAAATATTCTTCTTGCCCTTCTTCCTACAGTGAAAACCTTTTTGAAGCAACTAGCAGCAACTTGGCCCCTCATTTCAGCTATTATATCTTTCGATGACTAATACAGTGGAATTGCAGAAGTATCATCCCCAAGTTCGATCTATTCTCTCATTTAATAAATACACACAATTCTGACGCATTTGCGCTCTGTGAAACTTTTCTCAATTCAAACGATCAACTCAATTTCCACGATTTTAACATTATTCGTCGAGATCGAGACTCACACGGTGGAGGGGTACTTTTAGGGATTAAAAAGTGCTATTCCTTCTTCAGAATTGACCTCCCCTCGATCTCGAATATTGAAGTCGTTGCCATTCAAACGAATATGAATGGAAAAGACCTATGCCTTGTTTCGTTATATATCCCTCCATCTGCGCGGATTGAACAAAGACATCTCACTGATATAGCAGAGTTGCTTCCCGCGCCTTTTTTGATATTGGGAGATTTTAATTCTCACTGTTCACTATGGGGGTCGCTGTACGACGACAACCGATCTTCTTTAATCTGTAATCTAATCGACGACTTCAATATGACACTTTTAAATACTGGGGAAGCGACACGTGTACCTAATCCTCCAGCACGTGAAAGCGTGCTTGACCTATCCCTTTGCTCGACATCACTAGCGTTAGATTGCCGGTGGAAAGTAATCAACGATCCCCACGGTAGTGATCACCTACCAATCGTTATCTCAATTGCTAATGGGTCAACTCCAACGGATCCAATCAATATTGCGTATGACCTCACACGTAACATTGATTGGAAGTCTTATGAGACCATAATATCGCAAAGAATCGAGTCCCACGTGGAACTTCCTCCGGAGGAAGAATACGCGTTCCTTTCTGGCTTTATCATCGACACCGCGACTCAAGCTCAGACGAAATCGATACCCGGGGTAACGATTAGACAGCGACCTCCAAACAAATGGTGGGACAAAGAGTGCTCTGAGCTGTACGCGCGAAGGTCCGCGGTGTATAAGGACTACCGGAAGTACGGCACTGTCAACCTACTTCGAAAGTACGAGGCACTGGGCAGGCAGATGAAGAGCTTAGTAAAGGCGAAAAAACGCGGGTACTGGCGGCGGTTCGTAAACGCGTTGTCGAGGGAAACAGCGATGAGCACTCTTTGGGATACCGCCAGACGCATGCGGAATCGTAACGTTTCGAATGAGTCCGAGGAGTATTCAGATCGCTGGATACTCGATTTCGCCAAAAAGGTCTGTCCGGACTCTGTCCCCGAACAGAAGACCTTTCGCGACGTGTTTTTAGTAGCTACGGAAGAGCCTCCATTTTCGATGTTGGAATTTTCAATGGCTCTCCTCTCGTGCAACAATAAAGCTCCAGGGTTGGATAGAATCAAATTCAACTTGTTGAAGAATCTAGCAAAAAGACGCTTGTTGAACTTGTTCAACAAGTTCCTTGAGCTAAACATTGTTCCGCACGACTGGAGGGAGGTAAAAGTCATTGCTATTCAAAAACCCGGAAAACCCGCCTCTGATCACAATTCTTATAGGCCGATTGCTATGCTCTCTTGCCTCCGGAAATTAATGGAGAAAATGATCCTTTTACAGTTAGACAGATGGGTCGAAACAAATGGTATACTTTCAGATACTCAATTTGGCTTTCGCCGGGGCAAAGGAACGAACGATTGCCTAGCGTTGCTTTCTACCGAAATTCAACTCGCCTTTGCTCGAAAAGAGCAAATGGCCTCTGCATTCTTGGACATTAAGGGGGCATTTGACTCTGTCTCTGTAGAAGTTTTAACCGAGAAACTTCATTCGCAGGGACTTTCACCAAATTTGAATAATTTTTTGCTCAATTTGTTGTCAGAAAAGCATATGTATTTCTCACATGGTGATTCGACCACTTCCCGAATTAGTTACATGGGTCTTCCCCAGGGCTCATGTTTAAGCCCTCTCTTATATAATTCTTACGTCAATGACATCGATGAATGTCTTGCAAATTCATGCACGCTAAGGCAACTTGCAGACGATAGCGTTGTATCCATTACTGGTGGCAAGGCTAGCGATCTGCAAGGACCATTGCAAGATACCTTAGACAATTTGTCTGAATGGGCTCTTAAGCTGGGTATCGAATTCTCTCCGGAGAAAACTGAGCTGGTCGTTTTTTCTAGGAAGCATAACCCAGCTCAGCTGCAGCTCCTACTTTCGGGTAAAACGATCACTCAGGTTTTAGTCGCTAAATATCTCGGGGTCTGGTTCGACTCTAAATGCACCTGGGCTTGTCATATTAGGTATCTGACACGAAAATGCCAACAGAGGATTACTTTTCTTCGTACGATTACCGGAACTTGGTGGGGTGCTCACCCAGGAGACCTTCTAAGGTTATACCAAACAACGATACTGTCAGTTCTTAAGTACGGTTGTTTCTGCTTTCGTTCCGCCGCGAACACGCACATTATAAAATTAGAGAGAATACAATATCGTTGTTTGCGTATTGCCTTGGGTTGCATGCAGTCGACCCATACGATGAGTCTTGAAGTGTTAGCGGGTATTCTTCCGTTGAAACATTGTTTTTGGAATCTCTCTTACCGGTTGCTGATTCGATGCACAGTTATGAACCCATTAGTAATTAAAAATTTCGAGAGGTTGGTCGACCTTCAATCTCAATCCAGATTTATGACTTTATATTTTGACTGTATGGCTCAAGATATTAATCCTTCTTCATACGATTCCTCCAATGTCGCACTTTTAGCTACTTCTAATAATGCTATATTCTTCGACACCACCATGAAACAAGACATTTCTGGTATCCCGGATCAATTGCGACCCCAAGAGATCCCTAAGATTTTTTCCAATAAGTTTAAACATGTTAGTTATGATAAAAGGTTTTTCACTGACGGATCTAATCTAGATGAGTCCACTGGCTTCGGTGTTTTCCACGAAAATTTTACCGCCTCCTACAAACTCGGTGCTCCTGCTTCCGTGTACGTCGCAGAACTTGCTGCTATTCAGTACTCTCTTGGAATCATCGAAACCCTACCCATAGACCACTACTTCATCTTCACAGATAGTCTCAGTGCCATTGAGGCTCTGCGATCAATGAAGCCTGTGAAGCACACCCCGTATTTCCTGGGGAAAATACGGCGGTTTTTAAGTGCTTTAACAGATAAAAATTACCGGGTTACCTTAACGTGGGTCCCTTCTCATTGCTCGATTCCGGGTAACGAAAAGGCTGACTCTTTAGCTAAGGTGGGTGCTATTGATGGCGATATTTATGTAAGACCAATTGCTTATGATGAATTTTATAGCATTTTGCGTCAGAGAACACTCAACAGTTGGCAATTATCGTGGAACTCAGATGAACTGGGACGGTGGCTACATTCCATTTTTCCTAAGGTATCGACGAAAGCATGGTTCAAGGGGTTGGATGTAGGTCGGGACTTCATTCGCGTGATGTCCAGACTTATGTTCAATCACTATACGTTAAACACGCATCTCTTTCGTATAGGGCTTATAGACAGTAATCACTGCGTTTGTGGCGATGGCTACCATGACATCGAGCATGTTGTTTGGTCGTGTACCGAATACTGTGGTGTTAGGTCCGAGCTTATAGATTCCCTTCGGGCCCGAGGAAAACAACCGAACGTACCCGTTAGAGCCATTCTGGGAAGCGGTGATCTCCAGTACATGACACAGCTGTACGTGTTCATAAAACACGCTGGTATTAAAATATGAAACTCTTCTATCTATTTGTTAGATTACCATTCCCGCTACACGCTGAAAGAAGATGATACACTAAACTGGAGACACTCAAACGAAGACTCGGCATCTTTATGTTCACGCAGACACCTCAGTCCAAACTGCTCAAATAGAACATCACTGCTTAGCCATGTACAAATAGATAAATCGTATAACTCAATATAGTTAAAATCAAAATTGTAACTCCCCTCCTCTCACCTTAAATCCCCACTAGCTTGTAGTCGGCAGCGAGATATAAAAAATGTGCCTCCCTCTTTTCCCTGCTAATTTAGAATTTAAAAAAAAATGTACTTGGCTCAGTTAAACATAAATTGTATCGTGCCGTGTCAAGTAAACTATTTTAAAACTGAAAAAACATAATTTTGGGGCGCTAAACACGAATTTGGCATCAATTTTTTATTTTGGGCCGTCCATAAAGCACGAAATCCATTTTTTTTTTATATTTTTGGCACCTTTTTTTTTCTTTTTTATAGAATTATATGATCTTTGACCAAAAGTAGTGCCACCGGGCGTCCTCCCCATTAAAAAAATACGTAATTTATGGACAACCCCTCGAACTAAACAAATTTTACCTAAATATATATATATATTTTTTTTAATAAACTAAAACAACATAAGTAATACAAACTAATTACAAATTGAAAAAATTATCATCAGCATCATCATCTTCTGCTGTGATCGCTTAAATCTCGTGTTGAATTGTTTCCAGAAAATTTGAAGTTCATTATACTTATCAGCAGGAAAAATGTATTTCGCAGCAATTTTCATTTCTTCTAGTTATTTTCGATGTTTCATTGTTTCATATATATGTTATCTTCCTAATCCGGTTTCTATGGTTGAAAGAGGGCATTTGAATACATGTTTACTACAATGAATTGACAACTTACTAGACATTAAATTAGGTGATGCCGCTGAAGTTAAAGGCTCCATAATAAAATTCAACGATTTTATCAATTTGAAAACCAAGACACTGGAATGACACAACGTTCTAAATGAATACGAAAAGATGCGGAGGGCGACGACTGTTCTTTGTTTTTTTTTTTTTTTACTAAGCAAAATGTGTGCTTTACTTTTGTATGCGAGTGCGAAGCAAAAGCAATCTTGAAACGGGCTATTGTTAGCCGGAGTTTGATGGTATGAATTTGCTGCTAGTATTTGACACTTTAATCAATTTAGCGAATTTCATGATCATAAATTGAAAAGGGCTGAATGTTTTTTACATTGTTTTAAATTTGCAGAAAGTGAAAAGTTTGACATAATTAAAATTCCATAAAAATTTGTTTACTGTTTTCTTGTTTTACACTTATTTTATAACTTTTCATTGATAAATTTTGTGATTTTCACCCAAATTTATATTTTATCCTTGCGGATTGAGAACGTTACCATAATCTTCATTAATGGAGTATCATGGTTATGATTAAAATTAATCCTGGATGAAATTTCAACTTCAAAAATAAAAACTAAAAAAATCTGCTATCGCTTTCTTCACTAAAGTGACAATTTGCGCAGTTTTGCGCAGCAGCGGACAGTATGCATTTGAAAGCTTATGTTTTTACCTAAATTTTGAATGTAGTCACAACCGTGGCAAACTGCGGCAACTAAACTTTTAAGCTACTTTTCTACAAAAAATCACGTTATTTTTAATTTTTTCTAGTGTCAGGCCTACTATGACCAAATTTTACAATATCTAATAAAAAAGTTTGTTTTGCACAATATTTACATCAACTTTTCCTTTGACGTCAAAAAAATCAAAGTTATCATTGAAGCTACAGAGCGTTTCAAAGTAATGCACTTTTTATCAAAGAAATGTCAAAAAACGTCAGTTCGTTAACTTTGAAAAGTCATAAAAAATTCAGATTTCATGATATTGCGCCCAAATTTTGGATTTAGACACTTGAATGTAATAGCAATAAAGGAAAAATATTATGAAACAGCTAACGAAAAAAATTTTTTTTTGGCTGATGGCCAGCGATTCCCCACTGTGCTGTGCACAGTGCGTCAGTACAGCGCACACAGCAGATCGTTAGAAAGCAACCGACAGTGTCATCATTCAACCCTAAAATAGTGATGCGAATATTTCTTCGTTTCGACATTCTACTCCTCTTCTAGACTGACCAATTCCAGAGGAGGTGAAGAAAAAATGCAATCTGTGTAAAAATTCCTCGGAATCAGCTGATCAATCGAGTTAAATAAACTTAGTAGGTAAGGAAGTCGAAAAATACGCACACCTAACCATGCGTCTCCACCGCACAGCGCAACTCGTTCGTACCGAACCGATCGAAGCAACCGCGCACCGTTTAAAGGGCACGCGGTCATAAAAAACATTATCGTCAGACCATTAGCGCCTCTACCCGATCGTTAGCGGAAGAGATAGTTGCCGGCCACTTGATGAGCGGGGAGGCGGGAGGTACTTTGGCAGGCGATTGAGATGAGAGCGTGTACGTTTTACGGCGTTCTTCTGTTCTGTGTGACTTTAGGTGTGTCGGTGTGTAGGGGTTTTGTGGCCCGGAACATCGTGTGCATTATTGCTCAAGTGCGATAGGGAAGAGTTGAAAGACAAGAAAATACTACACAGATTGGCGGCGTACGGTGTGCAATCTCGGGTCGCTTGCTCCTCCTCCGCACGCCACCGTGTTGAAATTGAAGGAATTGCCTCATGGCACCGGCGGCGGTGGTGCCACTGGGTGCTAGGAATGGGATCACCTGCGGGGGAGTGTGTTTTCGATGTTTCTTGTTGTTTTTTTTTTTTATTGCGTCGGCCGGTCAGGCGAAATTTTACGCGTCTGATACTTCTCTCAAGAGAGAAAATGCGTAATATGATCATCTGCGATTAAATTTACATGATCTTTTATAAAACAACGATAGGATTCGGCAGAAAGCAAGCGTTTGTTTTATTTATGAATACAAATTGCAACTCTGGTGTTTTAGACCTGGGCCTAAAATAAATTAGCACATAACTTCAATTCTCAGGAAAAAACAGTCTGATAGGGTAACGGACCCATAAACCGCCCACTCTATTCAATACAAACATGTCAACGTAAGACATTTTAATGTGGATATACATTGTTTGGCACATTCTAGTTGCATTGCAGCCAAAATAACTTATCGAGTCGTCGTGATACACGGAATGAAAACCCGATAAAAGTATCACTAAGAGTAAAATTTCGACAGAAAAATTAAAGGATAATCCAAATGTTTAGAAGAAATTGGGTGATTTTTAGAAGCAAGGAAACAAACCGAAAAAAATGTAAATTAAAAAAGCTTACTCTTGGGTGGTGAATGCAGTGTAAAAAGGCAGGATGAAGAGAAAAAAGAAGCAAAAAAAAACAAGATAGAGAAAATAAATAATAGAGACAAAATGGGGAAACTAGTTTTAAAATATCGAGTGAAGAGTAAAAATAACAAAAACGAAAATGTTGAACAGGTTGTTGATATCATCTCGGTTTTGAAAATTCTAATATTTGATGGTATTCCAATGGTACAATAGTAAACATCATAGATTCACAAGTTTCCCAATTGGTGGAAAACGCTTTGCTCATTTTCCAACCGATTGCATCAAGGGATGAAAAATTCCGGTGAAAACCAACTGAGTTGTTAGCATTTGAAAGTGGGCAAATTTCGTGACGCTCTCGATGTAAATTTTTGAGAAAGTCATTAAGGTTCGTGTTTCTGTGGGAAAATTAGACAAAGCATACAGCTAAATACCGAGGAAACACTGAAAAAAAGAAGCTGAAAACAAAAAATGGGAAAGATGCACAGAAGAAAAAGACATTAGAATAGAAATGTTGAAAATGATTAAAATGAAGTAAAATGAAAAACAATAAACAAATTAACAGAAATAATTAACTCGAGAAACCAAGAGAAAAAAGGAGTACAAAGTGAAAAGCAAGGGAGAATAATTTTGAGAAAAACGGTTATAAGCAAAAGACATGTTTAGGGAGAAACTGAGTGATTGAAAGAATTGATAAAAAATGGAAAGAGAAAAAGAATGATCACAGAAATAAAAGAGCAAAAATAATTGAAAAATTGAAGAAAAAAAATTAAAAAACAAGCAGGAAAAAAGGAATATCAAATACATGCTCAACTGAAAAAAAGTAACGCTAATGAAATTGAAACAAAATATACGAATAATATACTGACTCTGCTCAAATTCAGATTCTGGTAAGAAAATGAAAATGCAATAGAAATCAACCAGGCACTCCGCCTATAACTCCGCCTGTTACGATTCTCTTGGTTCAGTTTAGCCTTTACGAATAGACTTGAATTATTGAGAACTGTAGCAGAGGGTCCAAAGCCCCTGTAAAGGAGGATGGTTGCAACAGCTCTTAACCATGGCTGTTGCGTAAAATCCAATGGTTAAAACCCCTAAGCTAAGGTGTTATGCGACCCGTGCCGATGGATGACGTGGTGGGGGGGTTTAAGAAATACCCAGCCTCTAACGGAGCCTGTGGAGTACCAGGGCACCCTTCACAGTAATTAGCCCTTACTGCATCACGCGGGTCACTGATGCAGCGGACTCTTCTTTACCCAGCGACTCGTGGGAATTTTATGAACGACAAAACTTCACAAAATTCGGCCACCGGCAGCCTTTCTTTGCCATCGGAGCGTAGTCCAATAAAAACAAACGCACCGGGCAGAACGGAGGAGATGGAGCATGAGGATGATTTCAACCTCGACAGCGAATCGCTGGACGGAGGACCCTCGGCTTCATCCTTAATCCTACTTTCTCCACAAGGGAATGACGAAAGTCAAATGGACTTAGTTCCCGGTCCACAGACAAGGCCCGATGACGAAGGGAAACCCGAATCATCGGCACCCCTTGTCAAGCGACTTTCAAATGCGCAAAGGCGGCGACTGAGCAAAAATCTTCGCTCCGGTCTCTCGTACGAAGAAGCCAGGAAGCTGGCCCTCCTTCCAACAGAGCAGCCTGCTCAATCGAACCAAGTTGCCGTCAAGCGACAGCGGTCGGACGACTTGGTATCACCAAACACCAGTACTAAGTGTCCACAGCCTAAAAAACTGCGGAACGGCACTGGTTTGGGGTCATCGGGTTCGAAGCCGCTCCCGAAGGCCACATATAGGGACATGGTGGGAGCTATAAGCCTTGCGGTTACTTCTGCTACCCACCCCAGCTCCCTACTCACAACGGACCAGCTTCAGGCTGTCCGGACCTCCATCCTCGATCACATTGCGGACCAGGAAAATCCAACCACCAAGCCCAAGTTTAACGGTTGCCATCTAAAAAATGGCTTCCTGCAACTTGCCTGTGCCGACAGCGACACAGTGCAGTGGTTGGAAAGGGAGGTACCTTCTCTCGTACCATGGGAGGGAGCACAACTTCGTGTATACCACATGAAGGATCTGCCGAAGGCCAGACGGTATGTCGGTTACTTCGCGGACAGTGCGAACTCTCCGGACGAGAAGATTCTTCGTTCACTCCAGAATCAGAACGACCATCTCTCTACCAAAATGTGGCGAGTCTGTAACCGCA
Organism: Wyeomyia smithii; assembly: GCF_029784165.1. Lineage (NCBI taxonomy): Eukaryota > Metazoa > Arthropoda > Insecta > Diptera > Culicidae > Wyeomyia > Wyeomyia smithii. The sequence continues at coordinate 22,472,746 of NC_073694.1, forward strand.
AATTGGTAAAGACCTTGGTCGAACTAGTTCTGGATATTGACGAAGAATCGGCCAAACTCGTTGAGAGTAGAAATTATGAACTGCACTACGGTTTCGGCAAAGCAGGCATCCGAAAGGTAAGCGGAAGGCCGAACGTCACAGGCGGGAAAGACTCCGTCGCAATGTCAGGGAAGGTACGTGCGGGTAACTCCTCCGGGAGTACTCTGCCACCACCCAGGCAAAACGATCCTGCGAATGGGCTAAAGGTTCGCGTGGGAAACTCCTCCGGGAGTGCCCCACAACCACCCAAACGCAACCCTGCGATTGGGAAGGTACGCGCAGGATGCTCCCCCGTGAGTGCCCTGTCACCACCCAAAAAACGCAACCCCGCGGCTGCTCGGACGGTTCCGCCGAAGACTCGCAAGAGTGTGAAGCATCAACCACCGAAAAGTCGCACCCCCCGGAGTCAAAAACCGCCACAGTGTGCGCGACGACCTTCTGTTGCCAATCGACTGCTGCAACCGAAGCCGAACAGTGAGGAAGAGCAACTTCCATCAACCAGCCAAACCGCTGTTGGCAGCCGTCAGCCAATACCAGGATCATCTTCCGATCCGGACAAAGACGGCAACTTCACTGCAAAGTGAGCAGCCTTCGCTGCGTGCAAGCGAATCTCCATCACGCAAAAGGCGCCTCGGGTGTTCTTTGCAGGAGATTCGCCAAAGAGCAGCTAGCGGCTGCTTTCATCCAGGAGCCGTGGATCAACGAATCCAAAGTTCTCGGACTTAACGCTCCTAACGGTAGGTTAATCTACTGTGACACGCAGTCCAAACCAAGGACTGCAATTCTGCTAAATAGAGAACTAAAATTTTTACCTATTACAGAATTTATCCAACGCGACGTCGTTGCCGTCACGGTTGAAGTACCGACAACCAGAGGAAAGCAGGAAATGGTTGTCGCGTCGGCCTACTTCCCGGGCGACCAAGGTGATATACCGCCACCCGAAGTTGCTGCGCTCGTGCGGTACTGCAAGGCCATCAACAAGCCGTTTCTGATCGGCTGCGATGCCAACGCTCACCACACGATCTGGGGCAGCTCGGACACCAACACCAGGGGTGAGTACCTACTTGAATACCTAACTTCTAACGATGTCAATGTATGTAATGTAGGGAATAACCCCACGTTTATCAACGCTATTAGACAGGAGGTCCTTGATCTCACTCTGTGTAGCGCCTCTATTTCTGAAAGGATTAAAAATTGGCATGTCTCCGATGAAACTAGTTTATCGGACCACAGACACATCGTTTTTAATATAGAGGCTAACCCTCTGAAAAGAGAGCTGTTCAGAAATCCTAAGAATACAGATTGGGAATCCTTTAAGGAACGCCTGATCGATTCACGAACTTTCAGTTACAGCAACATTCGAAATTCTGTTGACCTGAATTCGGCAGCAAAAGATCTACAAAACAGAATCATGGATGCTTTCGTCGCTAACTGTCCACTAACACAGCGGTCAGTATGCCGTGACGTACCCTGGTGGAATGATCAACTTAGTGACCTTCGTCGGGAAACTAGGCGGTTGTTCAACAGGGCAAAAGTCACGTCTAATCGGACGACTACAGGGCGTCCCTCACTAAATACAACGCCGAGCTACGCAAGGCTAAACGGAAATCCAGAGGTAGTTTCTGTGAAAGAATCCAAACTCTGCTGGAAGCTACGCGGCTCCAAAAGGCGATGTCCAAAGACCATACTAACGGTTTAGGACAGGTGAGGAAAGAGGATGGATGCCTCACTGTCACTACCAAGGAAACGCTGGAGGTTCTTATAAACACCCACTTTCCTGGATCGACAGAGACCGAAGAACTGAATAGTGATGGGTCGCGGCAGGACAATTCGAGACATATGGCGTCTCGGGAGTCCATCCTGCTGGCCCGTCGACTGTTCACGGAAGCTTCAATAGGTTGGGCTCTAAGCTCATTCGACCCTATGAAGTCTCCTGGTCCAGACGGCATACTACCCATCTTTCTACAAAAATCGGCCGCAGTTATCATGTCCGAACTCATCAACCTCTTCAGAGCCAGCTTTATCCTGGGCCATATTCCGGATAACTGGCTGAAGGTGAAGGTAGTGTTTATCCCCAAAGTTGGAAGAAAGGACAAAACCCTACCTAAAACTTTCAGACCCATAAGTCTGACTTCATCGCTTCTCAAGTTGATGGAGAAAATAATGGATAGATATATCCGTGATGAGTTTCTTAAAGACTCCCCGCTGAACAGGAACCAACATGCCTATCAAAGCGGCAAGTCAACAGAAACTGCTCTTCACAGCTTAGTGACGTTGATTGAAAAGTCCCTAAGTTATCAGGAGACGGCGCTATGTGCCTTTCTTGATATTGAAGGAGCCTTCGATAACACGTCCTTTGCATCAATCGATACGGCTCTTTCTCATAAGGGAATCGACCAAACTTCAAGGAACTGGATACACGCAATGCTCTCTAGCAGAGTGATCACAGCAACCTTGGAAGATTCATCTGTAACAATGTCAGTGATCAAGGGGTGTCCGCAAGGAGGAGTTCTCTCGCCCTTGTTATGGTCACTAGTTGTCGACGCACTTCTCAACAAGCTTTCACAGCTTGGTTACGAGGTCATTGGATACGCCGATGACATCGTCCCCATCGTCAGAGGAAAGATGACGCAACTCTGTCGAGCCGAATGCAAACGGCTCTGAATACCACCATGTCATGGTGTTTACAGGAGGGTCTAAACATAAAACCCTTAAAAACAGTCCTAATTCCATTCGGCAGACGAAGGACGATCTCCATCACTCCTCCAATACTGAGTGGAGTTAGACTGGGCTTCAGCAATGAAGTCAAATATCTCGGAATTATTCTGGACAAGAAACTGAACTGGTCTGCACAACTGGATCATGCCGCTAAGAAAGCGATCTCAGCGATCTGGGCCTGCAGAACTCTCTTCGGTAAGACCTGGGGACTGAAACCAGACTTGGCACTCTGGTCTTACAAGACCATTGCCCGACCAAGAATCACCTATGCTGCCCTAGTGTGGTGGCCTAAGGTGAACGAAGTGACTGCGCAAGCCAAACTCAAAAAAGTTCAAAGACTTGCATGTCTTTCGGTTACCAGCGCTATGCGAACAACTCCAACTGCAGCCATGGAAGCTATGCTTTGCCTACTACCTCTACATCTTCATGTGAAAAAGGAAGCAGAGCTTGGCGCTCTAAGGTTGCAAAGGAGGAAAACCATACTTGAAGGGGACCAAATCGGCCACCTTCGCATACTTAGGGAGTTCAAACTAACTCCGCTATTAACCACAGTCTCCGACTGGATTGACGTTAGGTCCAACATGGATATTCCATATAGAGTGATTGAAACAAACCGCTCTATGTGGAACAATGGAGGGCCTAATCTTCCACCTGGCATCGTCAATTTTTATACGGACGGCTCGAAAATGGGATCCCTAACGGTATCTGGTATATACGGACCCGGTATCAGGGAAACGTTTTCCCTGGGAAAATGGCCCACCGTTTTTCAAGCAGAGGTATATGCCATATATATCTGCGCAAAAATATGTCTGCAACGCAACTACAGACATGCGAAAATCGGTATATTCTCGGACAGTCAAGCAGCACTACTAGCACTTAAGTCCGTCAAATGCGCTTCCAAACTTGTTTGGGAATGCATTGAAACTCTACGGGAACTTTCCCGACAGAATTCAGTTTTTCTGTTTTGGGTGCCCGGACACTGCGGAGTCGAGGGTAATGAACACGCTGACTACCTAACAAGACAGGGATCAGCTCAGCGGTTTATTGGCCCCGAGCCGTTTCTTGGTACGTCCATTTCCGCTATCAAAAGCGAACTACTAACTTGGGAAGGGCTAGAAATAGTATCCCAATGGCAACAGGCACAGGGTTGTAGACAAGGCAAACAGTTTATCTATCCGAACCCTGGAACCGCCAGAAAGCTACTTAGTCTAAATCGTAGTGACCTACGGATAATCACGGGACTCCTCACCGGACACTGTCCCGCTTTTTATCATTTAAAGAAAATCGGCGTAGTGTTGAACGACACCTGCCGATTCTGCAAATCTGAACCAGAGAGTTCAGAGCATTTGCTTTGCTCTTGCGAAGCTCTTGCTTCCTCTAGGTACAACTTCTTAGGAAGTTACCTTTTAACTCCACACCAAGCATGGAGCTCCAATCCCAAGCAGGTCATTAGTTTCATCAACTATGTTGTACCTAATTGGGGTACAGGTTTACAACAAAACAGTTCTACTCCATCAATGAGTACGAGCAATCCGTAACCTGTGCACAGCAATCGGGGCCCGCCACAAAAGACAATCAGCAAGAATGTCGCAGTGGCATTTCAGTACCCAGTGCCCTTCAGGCATACAGATTTAAAAAAAAAACTAGGCACGAAATTTGAAGGTACAAAAGGTAGTAGAAAATGAGAAATGAAAAATAAAACAACACAAACTACAATGAAAGGCAGTTGAAGTAACGTTCAAAGTGGAATTTGGGCAGATAGATCATTAGTAGTTAGATTAGTCAATTCGAACATAAAATTCCCAGATAGTTTCAGTTCTTTCCAGGCGCTAGACACCCTAAAAAAAACAACAGGAATGTGAAAGGAACAATCGGACGATCGATAGGAAAAAGACAAGAACAAAAAAAAATCAAAAAAACAGGAAAAATTGAAACAAATGAAGAGAAAAGTTTACAAAAAATAGAGTAAAACATACAGAAACTGATGAATAAAAAAAAACAAATAAGAAACTGAAAAAAAAAACACAACAACAATTCAATTGTGGTACGTTTCACTTTCTCAGCACTGTTCGATTTTTCGCACATATTTAATCGTATTTTTTCGATTTCTTGTCTTTTTTTAAACCAATTCAAGCTCAACAACCGCCAAAAGAAAAGTATTTTGCCTTTAGCAAAGAGGAAGCGAACTTCTAATTGGTTGCATTTGCACGATTTTCAATACAACTTTTAACTAGTTTAGTGCAGAAAAAAGATATTTCAATTAAAGATTTGTACAGATTGTTATATCCCAAGCAGCACTTGCAACATGTTTTCAAATGAGACTACTCAATATTTGTTGTTTTAAAACTTTTTTAACGGTGCAAAAAAACTTTTTCGGTTACTCTTAAGAAATATAAAAGAATTGAGCAACATTTTGCTATTTACGTGTATCATTCTCGTAACTGAAAACTAGAAATTGCTCAATAGTTTTCTGCAATCTATTTCCAACTGCATATTTCATGATGCTTTTAAATAACGATAATGTCACATGATGTTGCATATTGTTGTTTCACAAACGTTTTCTTTTAAGGAAAGCAAACTAGTGATGAAAATGTATAGCAACATCTTGTTGAACCATATATTTGCTAAAATTACCACACAGTAAACAGCCATCTCTAATATAAACGAATGATAAATGATTATTGTTGGAAATATGGTTTTGTTATTCCATATTCCGCATGATTAACACTGCAAATCCACTGAGCAAGGTTTTCTGAATTATCGTTTCCCAAAACATTGTTCATAATTTGGCGAGTTTGAATCATAAAATTTCTTTCACAACACTTTATAAAAGGCGCGTGAATAGTTACGAAGTAAAAACATTTTTTGCACGGTAAATTTTGAATCGCAGGTAGAATAACATACCTATCAGAAGCGTAAGTAGAGAAAAAGTTCGATATATTTGAGGTTTTTTATAATGTATGTAGTTATATTGAATTTCGCGACACCATCACCGAAGAGTAATGACAGTAAAGGTAAACAAACTTAACTTTATTCTCCTCTCTTTTCTTCCTATACTGCAGCGGCTATCGATGCAGATGATGGTTCACATAGCACTGTTAGTTGCATATAGGCTCCACCTCCTGCGCTTTTTCGGTTATTTACAAGTTGAATAAAAGTAACGGATGCGATTTATTACAATCTTTGAATGCTGCATTGAGAGTTGCATTTGCTTCATTGCAACAATGCGTGCTGCTTGGGATTGTGTTTGAAATCTGTTCAGTGGTAGTAACATAATAGGCGCTTTAAAACCATGTTTGAATATTTGTTGCAGCTACAGAAAGCGAGCTCGTGATTGATTGAAACCTGCTAACCAAATATCCTTTTTACTGATTTACTACTCAATGACATGCCAATTATTGTATCACAAGTCTTGGCAACCTTCGTCATTCGATCAAAAAAAAATCCGTTCAGTCGTAATTACATAATATGGTCTGGATACAACATCCCACACCGTGATATACTTTTGCGCAGCGTTGCCAACCCTCCAAGTTTTCCTGGAGATCTCCAGTTCTTTTGAAGCGCGAAACAGCTGAAGGTTGAATATTTCCAGTTTTTTGAAAATTGTTCCAGTTTTATCCAGTTTTCTGTTCATCACTTCATTTTTTGAACTCATTCCAATTACATGTATGGTCTTTTCAGTATTTTGGGCATTCATGCCCTCCGGTTGTAAGATTTTAATCGAAATCCACTCAATTGCAAGTACGCCAGTGACCATAATCTCCATCAGTAAAAATTTTTCTTTTAGTCTTTTTGGTTACATGCAATAATACGGTGCAGCATTTTTGAACCGAAAATCAAATAAATTTCTGTAAAAGCCCAAAATGTATATATCCTCTCAAGTTTTTTATTTTGAGTTCTTCCAGCATTTATAAAAAAAGGTTGGCATCGCTGCTTTTGCGTGCCTGAGAGTGTGCTGCACCCAACCCTATGGCATCGGCCTTGTTTCCTGAAGCTGCCGTGAAAGGTTTGTTCACACAGCAGTGTAAGCATGACGAACGAAGCATAATATATGTTGTACAGAGTTATGCGCTCGAATCAATTTGTTCATGTAAATAAAAGCTTAGCTTAACTTTGTTAATGTTTAAAGGTAGCGTTGATATACTATCTCATTTAAATATACGTTGAGATGTTAATCCCTAAATCATCGCGCGATGTCAGCCGCCTGCAAGAAACACCGCCGTTCGAAATCGGCAAGAATAAACGTTGTGTACATTCTATAATGATGCAACGCATTCATTTTTTGTTTCATCAAGCAAAGCACTCGCATTATGTGCAATAAATACACCACCCGAAAATAACAAATAAACACACTGCAGCTAAACACCGACACTGTATGCACGTCTGAACACTGCTTTTTCCCGTGTTTCGATGAATCAGCTGTCAAATTACATGTGAAATTGATCCAGTGATCCAGCTAATGCTGGCTTCACTTATGTTGTACGTAAACGTCAGTGATGCCACCGGGTTGGCTGCACCTCCTGCTATCTGCCTGTACCGATCAGAGGCGGACTACCGCGAAGGTGAAGCAAGCGATCGCCTGCTCGTCAAACATCAACGCCAAATGAACGGGCGAAAATATTTAAGAGCCAGTTCGCGAGAACCGCAACCACCTTTACAAGGGAGGTTGTATCGAGGTTCTCCGATCGGACTGAAACTTTCAGGGTTTGTTTATGCATATAATAGAACAATGTTTTGCATAATGTCAGATTTTTTGAAAAGGGGTAAGTGGGGTAAAAAAGCACGTCAAAAATTGATGCCCAAAAATTGCTAAAAACTTAAAATTGATATAACTTTGTGAAAACTGAATCGATTTTCATGAAAATTGGTATGTTTATTCTACTTTATAAAGGGAACAAAATGAAAGCCATTGGAAGTTGCTATCGAGAATACATGATGAGATATTCGAATTTTTTTAAAAAAAATAAGGTGATTTTCACAGCAGATTTTCTCTTGCCAACAGATCTAGGATTCTAGATCTCTAGGAATTCCGTTCTGCGTCATTGTTCTTCCATTGAGCTATAGTTTCCAGGTTATGTTTGTTTATGGACTAATGCAATAGTTTGAAGAATTTGAGGTTTTTGGAAAAGGGGTTAGTGGGGTAAACAGGCTCTCCAAAATCGTATATTCAGAAACTGCTCAAATCGTAAAATAATTACTCTCGGCTTACATTCGAAGTTACACGATGGAATGAGAGGTTATTTTGAAGCCAACAAGAGAATGAACGAATGTCAACAAAGCCACGCGATACTTTTTGTTGAGCTTTTTTTTAATGTGCCCTTTAAGATTTAAGATGCTCATAAAGGAATGATTTCAAAAGTACACCCTTCTGCAGGAATAAGGCAATTCAAGCCGGAAATGTATTTATCGGTAGAACAAATAACCAGAACTAACCTCTCATTTCATCGTGTAACTTCAGGAATAAGCCGATTTTGCGGATTGAGCAGTGTATTCAGAACAAGATTTTGAAGAGCCGGTTTATCCCGCTAACCCCTTTTCCAAAAACCTCAATTTCCGCAAACTATTGCATTAGTACGTAATTATTTACGATTTGAGCAGTTTCTGAATACATATAAGATTTTGAAGAGCCTGTTAACCCCACTAACCCCTTTTCTAAAAACCTCAAATTCTTCAAACTATTGCATTAGTCCGTAAACAAACATAACCTGAAAACTATAGCCAATGGGTTCGAAATGATGGTCAATAACATGTTATAGAAAAACTGGATTTTCTCAGGCATATTTATAACGGCGCATTTTTGGAATATATATAATGAAAGCTCTTGAGTTGCACTACAAAACGTATTATTTGGATTTCAATCCTAGATCTGTTGGCAAGAGAAAATCTGCTGTGAAAAACACCTTGTTTTTTTAGAAAAATGCGAATATCTCATCATGTATTCTCGATAGCAACTTCCAATGACTTTCATTTTGTTCCCTTTATAAAGTAGAATAAACATGCCAATTTTCATGAAAATCGATTCAGTTTTCACAAAGTTATATCAATTTTAAGTTTTTAGCAATTTTTGGACATCAATTTTTGACGTGCTTTTTTTCCCCTTACCCCTTTTCAAAAAATCTGACATTATGCAAAACATTGTTCTATTATATAGATAAACAAACCCTGGAAGTTTCAGTCCGATCGGAGAACTTCGAAACAAGACCTAGCTGCGGTCTTCGCGAACTGGCTCTTCAACTCGAGCCATTATAATAAATTGAATGTTCTGTAGTTTCCATCTTTTGACAAAGCTATCTCACAAAAGTATCGTATCAATAACAAACTGTAGGATAACATCTGACGTGGACTTGGACGGACAAAAACGAGCTCAGAGAAACAAACGTTAACCGTTTATTGAAAGACGATCCTCAACTTCTCAAGCCCTGCTTTGAAGTGCCTACTTCGTCACCCCCTTTCAATTGTGGAGCCCATTGTTCGTCGTACATAGATCTTCGAATCATCCAACGTCCAGCGCCTTCGTGAAAATGATCGCCACCTGCTTGTCGCTCTGAATAGATTCCGATACTTCACGACATGATTCGCCAACAGGCTCTATCTTAGTAGAGGTTAACTACAATCCTTTTTTCATAGACGTCTTCGTTGGGTTGGGTCCATAGAAAACTTTTTCAGAACATTCTCAATGCTAGTTGCCTGTGAGAATTCTGTTTCTTAACAATGGCGTAGCTATGGTTTGATGGGCCTGGTGCGATAACAAAAATGTGGACTCCCAATGAAAATGACTGGGCAGTTTTTTATTTCATAAAAGAAATTGAGACAAACAAAATGTTGTTCTAGAAATAAGGGTAATTTAGATAGCAACTAATCGCTAATTCGCTAATTTTGTAGAGAAGCGACAAAAAAAACTATTTTCAAGAACTGTGAGTCGCTGATGGCGTACATAAATTGCTTCAAATGATGAACATACCTTACTGCAAAAGTTACTTTTGGAACAAATGTTTCATACGAACAAATTTAATTGTGATAATTGTCTACACACTTGAAATTTATTGTCGGGTCTCGGTTATGCTCGGTTGAAAAATTAATGACAGCTGTCACATTTTTTCGTAAATCTCGGTTCACCTATCTGAAATTTCGGTACAAAATATCCATGATCTCGGTAGTTATAGCCCGGTATTATTTAGTGCCGAACTTTCAGTTTGGTTTAGCCGAGATTTACGAAAAAATACGACAGCTGTCATTGATTTTTCAACCGAGCACTCAATGGTGCCATTCTCGGCAAAAATTATTGAGACCCAGCAATATAGACTGTTCCGAAAATTATAAATACATCTTCTTTCTTGAATAAAACAAAAAATACAGGATTTTTCGGGTCATTTTACTCTGAAATATAGATAATAAGTGTTTTGTCTCCAGTTTCAATTCAAGTTGGGATTATTTTTCGTAGGATACGCGAGTTCTCTAACTTTTCTCTTAACACTACTCATAAGCTTTTGCACAGTGTGTTCTCTGACCATTTCTACCACTTTAAACCAATCTTTTTCAACATTTTTCAACATTGTCCGCTGGTTTGACATATTTCCTCAGCTTTGCCTTTGTCAAAGCCCAAAAAGTTTCAATAGGGCGAATTTCAGGGCAGTTTGGAGGATTCATCTCAATTTTACCATTCATTGTGTCATTCGTAATGAATGGACGAGATATTTTCCCACATTCACAAATGGCCTGCCAAACCATTACCTTCTTGCCGAATTTTTCGGTGTAAATGGCTTTCACTGGTCCAGGGACATCCTTTCCCTTCGGTGATGTATAAAATTACGGTCCTGGCAGAGTGTTATAGTCCAGTTTTATGTAGGTTTCGTCATCCATGATAACACACCCCATTTTTTTGGTCAGAAGTTTGTCATAAAGCTTCCGAGCTCTCGGTTTCACAGATTCAGCTTGTTTTGGATTTCGTTTTGGCTGCTTCTGCTTCCGACGGGTCTGCAGACCCATTCTTCCCTTGGCACGCATAACGTTACTCGCCGAGGTTCCAAGCTTTCTCGCCATATCTCGTACTGATACTGAAGGATGCCGCTTGTAGTATTCCTTAACCTTTTTGTCCATTGTGGGATCAACAGGCCTGGGTTTTCTACCACGTCTTGGGGCATCAGTAAATGTGCACTCTTCAAAATACTTCCGCAATGCGGCTTGAACTGCTCCGACACTTATACCTTCTTCTCTGGCTAATTTTCTTATAGAAAGACCACTCACGGGGCCCCATTTGTGCACAATTCGCTTTCTTTGCTCGGGAGAAAGGCCACGCATTTTCAAAATTTCGCACTAAATGTAAGAGAAAATGACAGCATCTGTTTCTTTTGGATGTAAACAACAGGACGCAGCCAACGTTTGGTTGAATACTGCACGTTATTTGAAGTGACGGTTGATCGTAACTGTATTTATGATTATCGGAACGGTCTAAAAATTTTAAGTGTGTAGAATTCTTTTCTTTACGACACAAGTGCAAGTCAGTTTTTTTACTCTAGAATGGGGTTCGAGCTATCGTATAAGCTACAGGAGCATTCTGGAGAACAAGCTCAAGGTGATCTAGTTTAAAATTTTGGAATGCCAAAAAATTATGCATATTACCATACGCAACTTCGGTTCTTCTTTTCCAATCATATCATATTTGAGATTTTAAAAACATTTGTATTACATACAAGCAAAGTCACTTTTGTTGCTCCTTAAAATTCTGAAGTATGACTATTTTATGAATTTTGAACCTCTTATCGGAATATATATAGTTTGCTTGTCTTTCAGTCACGCGCACGACAAACCAAAGTTACTCAAATTGCCTTTTTCCCAAGCAAACTCTGAATCTGAGGTACACTAAACTTTGTTATTTTTTTGTGAGTAGCAACGCAAACACTCCTGTTCTGACTACAAGTTACCTTTGCTTTCAGTCCTCCACTCACCTCCTCTCGCCTGGTATGAAGCCAGTCGTAAGGAAATCAAAGCTAACTGCGTCTTAACTAATATTCGGAACACGTGTTAAATTAGCACATGGCTATACTGCCCATAATCTCATAATTGTAACATTCGACATTTTATGTGTTTCGTGCTTTTTATTGGGAAATGCTTGAAATAGTATGTGCTTTTTTCATCTGAAAAAATATGCTTATGTTTGTTTGTAAAAAGTCGTACAAAGTACCAAGTTGTTTTGTCACATAGCGTAAATAATCGCATAATTGTCACACTACTTAACTTTTCCCACTTTTTTGTCAAAAAAGCTTCCATCCGAATCTAAATTTGCATCCTTTGAAACACGGGAGTTATTCTGGTCCGGTAGCCAAACACCGGTGAACCGTTTCTGATGTTCAGCTCATGCTCGTTGAATGCAAGAAAAACTTCATTTCCACTGTGATATGTTCCAAAAGTAGCTTGAAAGTGACGGCATTAAAGTATCATTGCAAAAATTTCAACCAATTTGTTTTCAAAAGTAATGTTCAATGTATACATAGTGTAAAGTAGTACTTTCTTCATGATACTAATTTTAGTTGAACTGTCTGTTTGCAAGAATATATTGGGAACAAAGCATTTAAGGTCAAAATATAAAAGCGGCATTTGCTCGAACAAACAATTTTGCAAATGTTACAATTATGCGATTATGGGCAGAATGGTTTTTGTAATTTTTTTTTTCAATCACATTCATTTTTAATTATTTTGTAAGTTTAGTTTGAATATAACATATATAACATCAAACAATTGAGAAAATAAACTATTATTCAAGTTATGAAATTGGAAAAAAAATGAAATCGTTAGAAAACAATTTTTCGAAAATAATCAAATAATGGAGAAAAAGTCTTTAGATATCGGAGAAAACAGCTGTGCAGTGGCTCCGTATAAGAAGCGAGATGCAAATTCGTTTTCGAGTAAGCAATCAATCCACGATCTACTGAACGAAGGATTTATCGCAGTTTAGGTAATAAATTAAGTTTTATACCAGCGCTGGCCATCTGCATCGAATTGTCGATAGTGTCATAGTTACATCTTGAACTTTAACTCGATATTTCAAAAAAAAAATTCATTTTAGATTCAATACCAACTTTTAATAGTTCAAAACGCATTTGAAAGTGGCTAGCCACTACGGGCCAACTAGTTGTAAATAACACTCAAAAGTAATTATTTTCGTTTGTTTTTATGACCAATAAACATATCCATATGATAATCTATGTATTAATAAGTTAGCGATTAGCGAAAGCTCCACCAGTATGGATTTAGCTTTTAGCGTTTGGTGATCATCGAGCTAAATTTTCCAGTTAGCGAATTAGCGATTAGCGTCGCTAAATTTCCAGTTAGCGGTGCCCACAACTGGGAATCTGTGATTTCACGTTCGATTGATATAATGGCAAGGTTTGTTAATCTCAAGTTACTCATCGTTGACCTCAAATAGTTCTTGATCAATTTTAGAGAAACTTCTTTCGAAGCTGCAATACTAATTCCCATCGTTAAAAAAAATCTGAGAGCGATTTCTGTGTTTGGTACCGAATCGATTAATTTATACCTATGAATAAAATTCAAAGCTCTATTACTCCACCTAGATGAATATTGTTCAATTCTGTTGAACCGAAACGTAGTCTTGGAGCCGTTTTAGTTCAATAATGAATTCGTCTCTATCGATTTCTCCTGAAGCCTTCTCTAGATCTAGCTCCGCAACAGGATCCGAAAGAATGTCGAGTGTTAAAAATGCGTATTCCTCTGCGAGTCCATCAATCTGTTGAGATCTTGTGGCAATTTCCTGGATAATCCAGTCAACTGATGATATCACTTCTCGTCTTAATTCTTCCTTATAGCTTAGTCCAGCGTCTGCGCTTCTTCACCTGGCATTCTCTTCTTTCGATGAACACGTTTTTGTGGGTCTAGGTCAATTTCTAGTACAGTACCTACACTTTTTTCTGCATACTTTAGAGCTCATTCCATCATTTTTTCTCGCTTATCCATCAAAAATTTATGTAATGCCATTAACTTGTTAGCACACTCCTGTGTATTCAGACTCTTTTGCTGCAAGTATTTCTGAGTATCGTTGATTTCAATTAGAATTGATGCTAACAAACCAAGAAGATAGGCATGTTGATCGATTCGGTGTTCGCAAGCGGACCGCACCAACCACTCCCCCCCCCCATGCTACGCTACTGTTCCTCAATATCTGATCGTACTCAGTTTTCAATGAAGTGTCACAGTTCGCCGCAATTCATCATATAACCAGGTAGACCTCATCATTCTCCCTCTCGTCGATCTGGAATCAAAAGCAATAGTCATGTTACGATCTCTTGAACCCAAGCTTCAACAGTGCTTGGTTCAGCTTGTCGTTCTAACACTTCGGAGCCTGCTTGACTTCTGTAACTGGCAAACTGTATCAGGATCCGCCTCGATACCATCCGGTACACTGGTGCATAGGTTTCGTAATAATCTAGACCAGGTTTTTGGAGGAACCCTTTCACGTCCAATCTTGCCTTGTGCCACCCAACATATTTGTCAGCATATTGCTTCACCAAGACTGCAAGGGCTTTACTCCTGCTGAACGCTTAACCATCCGCCATACGTGGTTGCAGTTCATCATCAATTGCAGTTCATCAGGGACAACCGACACCCAGTGACCTCTTTCATCTCTCTCCACGATTTCATTTTAGGATGATCCGGTGATTGGTTGGTAAATCCCGCAACTTTCCTTCACTTGTTGGTTGCGAAGGGAGCGCCCCAAAATTTGTTTCTTCCGAGCTTTCTTTCTCCGATTCTTTGTGAGGAATTTCATTATCGGATTCTTCAATATGGACTTGATGTGGCAGCTCACCATCAGTATTGTTAAATACCTCCCATACTGGATTATGAAAGTTTGGCATTACTAAGGAAACTTTAACAGCCTCTTTAATTTGCTCAGCGTAAGGAAGTTCTTAGTTGAACTTGACGTCTGTTACAATAACGATGTTGCTCGTCAGTTTGTCCGAAGCCGATATCCATTCGGAGCGTAGCCAATCATCTCTCGGCTCTTGGGATCTAGTTACTTTCTCTGCTGGTTTGGGATTCACGTCAAACCATTACGATAATCCGTATCTTGTCAAGGTCTGGTTTTTCAAGGTTTAGGAGGTACGTTGCCGTCAGAGCCGCTTTCGATCACAACACCTTCGGAGTTCAGCTACCTTGTTTTGCTGTTGGTGATTCCCTCCTTCATCTGTAATCGTGCCAACTGCTTCCTTAAACTTGACCTTTCTGTCGGTATTTTTCTTTTCACATATCATTTATTTGACACGGCACAAATACAATTTAATGTTTAACGGCGCCAATTATATCCGATGACTCAAAAATTAGAAGCAATTTTTTTATCCTCGCTGCCGACTACGAGCTTAAAATAAATCTAACATAAAACTAACATGGATTTTTCAATCAGTGTTTTGTTGTTAAATGGGCCTCTGATGATCATCGAATTGTCATGAATATGCAATATGCGCAAATGAAATCCCGACCTACATCAAACCCCTTAAACCACGGGCTCGTCGATACTTTGGGTATAATGGGATGTAACCACCTTTCCAGTTCCCCTTTAGTCCAAGAATTTTGCCAACTGATGATCGCATTCTGACGTACAAGTGCCAAAATTCATTGAAAGCAATTGGTCCTTCATGAATGTCACCGTTTGATGCGCCCACCTTAGCCAAAGAGTCCGCTTTCTCATTGCCCGGTCGAGCTATGAGAAGGGACCCACACGTATGTAATCTGAGAAGATCCTCCAGATTCTCCACTCAAATGTTCCCGTTTTTCCCCAGGAAATACGGAGTAAGGATGGGAAACCTATCGATAATTATCGATAGTATCGATAGTTGCCAGTTTTAATAGAATCGTTAAGCTTTTAGCGTTACCGATAATTATTGATATTTTTCTTGCATTGGCATTCACAGGAAATTCTCTTTGAAATTGTTAGAAAATTGAGAAATAATCATTTTCGCTCACTCTAACTTGTACGCACAACGACGAGATTTCGCATAAGTGCGAATTATGTGTGCGAATCAACTTTTAAATATTGTTCATGTCCACAACGGAAGCAACAATTTGTTTTACTTTACGAACCAATTTCTTTTTTTTTTTTTGTCATATGACTTACATTTTAAGTTTTAGTAAAGCGGGCAATGTATGCAATTTGCGAGGATGCGAAAATGAACGGGAATAGAAGGTGTGACTTTTAGGCTTAGAAAAAATTTTCCCTCGTCCAGGCGGGACACGAACCCGCAATCTCCGTTGTCTCCGGCAAGGTGTTTTGGCCAATTTAGGTTCGTGTCCCGCCTGGACGAGGGAAAATTTTTTCTAAGCCTGAAGGTCACACCTTCTATTCCCGTTCATTTTCGCATCCTCGCAAATTGCATACATTGCCCGCTTTACTAAAACTTAAAATGTAAGTCATATGACAAAAAAAAAAGAAATTGGTTCGTAAAGTAAATCTAGCCAACGGAGCTCTCCCGTGATACGCGTTCGGAGTCTAGCCACCGACTGAGGTGTCTCATCGCTTGCGCCGCTGTAGATATAATAAGTCATTATACACTGTGTGCGTGAAGAGATCACTCTCTCAGTTATAAAAAATAAACTCCCACCGGGCAGTGTGTGCAGTTCATCGTTGGCGTGCTGAGAGACGGGAACACAATAGTAGAGGGTGATTCGACTTTGGTTTGGAACTATTTATACCTTTCCCAGTAGTTTAATTGGCCAAAACACCTTGCCGGAGACAACGGAGATTGCGGGTTCGTATCCCGCCTGGACGAGGGAAAATTTTTTCTAAGCCTAAAAGTCACACCTTCTATTCCCGTTCATTTTCGCATCCTCGCAAACTGCATACATTGCCCGCTTTAACAATTTGTTGTTTATCTTCATCTGGCTCTGGCTGTCAAAATATCGATAATTATTGATAGATATCGATGGCTTTAGCAAATTTATCGATAATAATCGATAGCCATTTTAGTCGATATTTCACATTACGGAGAGTGCTTAACATCTTTCATCGATCGGAGAGTCTTAATGGAACTTAGACTGTCTGTGAAGATGAAATAATTGTCCGTGGGCATTTTTTGATAATCCTTAGGGTGTACTGAATTGCAGCTAAATCTGCGACGCGAACAGAAGCAGGATAATCGAGCTTATGGGAGACGGTTAAATTGTTATTGAAGATACCGGAACCAGTGAACCCATATAGAAGTGATCCGTCAGTGTAGAACATATTGTCGCATTTGATGTTTCGATAGTCACCACCTCTCCACCATGATCCGGTTGGCATTTTTTCATCAGATACCTAATGTGACAACCCGATGTGCCTTCAGAGGGTAAAAATTTTAGTTGAGAAGAAAGTTAAAACATAACGATAAAAATACAAAGACAAAAGCAATGAGAACATGAAGAGAACGAAGAAATTGTAGAAGAAAAAATAATGCAGTATGGAGAGAAATAGTATGAAGAAAAAATAGACAAGCAGTGCGCTAAAATATGCAGCAAGATTTGGTAAAGGATAAAAACTAAAAATATATGACAAGAAAATGAAACAAATTTAGTTCGATTTTGTTAAATATTTTGCAGTGTATGCAGTGTAACAATAGGTAGCGAAGGAATAAGTCATTTCTTTATCAATTTAATGATTTGCTGTTAGAATTTGAAAAAAAACTGATCTCTTGGAGAAAAACAAATAAATGATAAACTGAGGAAACACAGATATAAATTATAATATAGCAATATGGATGATAGATAGAGCGAAATTAAACAAACATGTCAACGATCTTTTCAGATTTGGCTCAAACAACAGGGAATTGTTTATATAATAAGGTCACTGTGCACTAATCCAAACTTTGGTGCTCGTTCCGTGGAACTCTTCTCTTTTTCTATAACAATGACTTTTTTCGTCTAAAATTGTAATTATGGCTACAAATACATAGTGTCTAGGAATAAACTAATTCATTATTTAAGGAGAAAATCAGTCAAGGAATCTAGAAATAATATCAATTTTAAGCGGCGTGTTATTTTTACCGCTTTGAGGCACGGATCGAATTCTGATTCGTTTTGTTATTAAAAAGTAAATCCAATATTATCATTAGACTACAAATCAATCAATTTTCATTACTTATTCCAGCCTCGTGGAATCATTTCACCGTTCAGAATGGTCGTGAAATAATTCCACGCGAAACGTCGCTTATTCCGTTTTCACTTAAGTGAAATGACACTCATAATAACCCAGATTTCACGGTAGATGTCAATTTGAGACATTTTTCTGACTTATGTGAGTCCCGTAATAGAACTTTATTCACTTCACTCTGATTTCACCGTAAAGTGACTCCCGTAATAAGTACCAACATCTCCGGATATGTTATATCAATGTACATTCCAGAAAATGCATCATGAAGAAATTTGAAAGATTAAATTGCCTTTTTTTGGCGAATGAATATACTTTTATTTTGAATTTGACAATTTCATCGTGTTTCTGAGAAAATTTTATATGAAAAACATTCATCACTGAGAGGTATTATAAGCAAAACTGCAGCTCCAGATTTTTTAGGAAATAAAGTCTAATCAACTCTGATTTGTTTTAAATTTCTATTTGTTTTTATTTGACAGGAATTCAGAAAATACATTAATAAATATTATCAGCTGCTTGGATAACCCAAACAAATGGATATCCAAGCAACTGGCAACATTTCATCGACAGTTTCGGGCTTCTATCGATAATCATCGATATTTATCGATAACTTGACAGCTAGATGAAGATGCAGAAAAACAAAAAAAATGTTGCGTCCGTTGCTTACAAAAACAGTTTTACGTGCCTTTGCCAGTTTTGAA
Organism: Wyeomyia smithii; assembly: GCF_029784165.1. NCBI lineage: Eukaryota > Metazoa > Arthropoda > Insecta > Diptera > Culicidae > Wyeomyia > Wyeomyia smithii. Next base: position 22,491,337 of record NC_073694.1, read on the forward strand.
AAAAATATGTAGAAGATTATCCGCACACATCGTCTAGATTGGCATCACCCTGAACGAGTCATCTCTCAATTTTCGATTAGTTTTGAGGGTGATTTCGCGTGAATGCAATCGCTGACAAGGTCAATTTATTTTTCAGTTCGGGCATCGCAGAGGAGGGAGAAAGCGAGGGAAAGAAAATGTATAGAAAAACCAGAGCAAATACTTGCAAAAAAAGAATGAAGCGGAAAAAATAAATAAAAACAAATAAAAAATACAATAATAACGCAGATATTAAAAGGAATTAAGAAATAAATAAAAAAATAACGGAAAACATGGAACAACTGATGCAAAACTATGATAATTATGAATAAAAATATAAAAATAAAAGTTAAAAAATTATGCAAAATCAAGAAAATATATAACAAAATAAAAAAAATCATTAAGAAATGTGTAGAAAAAACAAGAGAATAACTCTGAAATCTTAAACGAAATCAAGAAAAATGAAGTGGAAAACAAACAAATTTCAATGGGAAAATTCAGTGATTGGAGAGAGAGAAAACATAAAGAAAAGAAATACAAAAAAACACAGGTTTGAAAACAATGGAAATAATAAAAAGAAAATGTTGAATAAAAAAGCCAGGAGAAAGAAAATATGAAAAAAAAACTAAAAGGAAAAAACAGCAATCAATAAAGTAAAAAATGCATTAGCGGTAAAGGATAAAACTATCAAAGATATAGAAAAAGTATGAGGGCATGAAGTAGAAAAAAATATTTAGCTTCTATTTTCTGTTGTATTTATAGTTCGAATGCATGTCTCTTGGTTGATACTATGAAATGTATTTTACTTCAATGGTTAGTAAAATTAGAGAATTAAGAAATAGGGACATGAAATAAAAAAAATTGTAACTATTGAGTGATTGTTGGCATTTATATTTGATATCTTCCTGCAATTTTAGACTGGTGATTCTAAATTGAAGGATTTGTTACATTATTTGTACCAGTGTTTTTTTCAAATTTAATATTTATCGAAATTTTCCATTCCAAGACGAAACAAGAAAAATATATTAGTGAGAACATGATAATCATGGTATGAAGAAAGCAAATTGGTAATAAGACAAAGATGAGACAGAGAGAAGGATTATTAAAAAGCAGCGAACCAAGGAGAACGAAATAAGTCATATCAAGACACTATAAATCGAAACGAAACAAAAAATCCATTGGTTAAAGTATAAACGAAGAAGTGAGCAGATTAATAACGATTGAATAAAAATTGTAGTAAAAATTTGCAAATCATTACATTAACCACAACAAACCAGTTCTTTTTTTAATCTCCATCAAACAAAGACGCATATTCCCTCACCCCAATCTGCGAATTTAGCCTTAAGCCACATTTCGCACTTAACCTTGATCTAATTAATTACAATGTAGCAGTCCGACCCTTTCCTGGGAATTGTTTTTTTTTTTTTGTTTTTTACCCGAGTCGCTTATTGACATTAGACTCTTGTGGCAGCAGTAAGTAAAGTAGCAACAACAAAAAATGCGCGTCGGAAAACGGTAATCCAATCCCCTTTTCCGTTACTACATTCTGTACTATCTTATACCACTCCACTGGGTATTATCGACAGCAGCACGGCTACCGCGTGTGGCCCTCCCTGACCGCTCCGAGCTCTGGATAGACAGATATGTGTGTTTATGTATATATATATGCGATTTGCACCATGGACATTGCATGACAACCTAATACAAAGTGTCACAGAGCCGAGAACCGAAACGCGATTCATGTATTCATCCGTGCTCTTCACGTTCGTCGTCGGTCGGCGAAACACAACACGGCCAGGTTCTGGCCGTTTAAATGCTCTGGGAAGGGCAAGATAAATCAATAGCGTGAAGATAGGATACACCGAGCTGTGGAGCACGAAACTAATTTCCGAAACCAGCCAAAAAAAACCCCATCAAGGGAACGTTGATGAAGGGCACACGTAAAAACTAGGTTTGGCAAATCGATCAGCCGATGACGATGGTGATGATGATTACAGCACTGATGACAAGTTGGGACTAACATCGTCATCCCGGATACTAACTTACTAGGAAGTTGCACAACCACAATTTGGCACATCCGACAAAGGAGCACTCTATCCCTCAGGAACACCGTTTCGGTTCGGTTATTCACCACAGTGATTATCGATTGGTTTGATTGTTTTCCACGCAATCTTGTGCGCTGCAAAAAGAAAAACGCAGCCACACGGAGCACAGCTGGTTGGAACTTAGCACACCTAAGGGTAGGCAATTAGCATTCTACACTTCACCACCAGAGACCCCCACCGTGGGTTGCTGTAGTTAGCACACAGGTGCAAGCGGTAGGCTCGGTCAAAATCAATAATTCTGGAGCCTCTGTCTTCGGTTGACTAAACACTCAGAGTATTGCTTTTTTCGACACATTTTTCGATACCACCATCGATTCACATCACAAAGAACGCCTCTCGTGGGGACACGGCACAACAAAGCACACTCACACAATTGTCCGAAAAATTGCAACCAAGAAACAATGGACAACGCCGTCGTCTTGGTCGTCGTCGTCCAGCGAACGGCAGAGGAAAATTCGGGCTAAATCGCTACTGCCAACGTCATCCCGGAGTGGAATACACCCTTCCTCAATACAGTGACGCAGAGTGACTCGCGAACGCACATACCAACACAAAGCACGAAGAAAGTTGCTTCTTTCACAGGATAGGACACGGATAGGACTTCTCTCCATGCGTACGAGGGGGAACGTTTTGCCGACTTGTATCAACAGGAGCGCGAGCAGTGACCGAAAGGACTCATCCTCACCATCACCGTCATCATCATCATCATCATCATCGTTGTCGTCGATAGGGACTTGACTATAGCAACATGCGGAGTGAAAAATTTGCACCACAAAAGAAGCAACCGCAAAGGGAGGAGTGAAGGGAAGGGAATTCAGGAGGGAGATTGGAGAGAGAAAATCGAGAGTGAGAGAGAAGGAGAGAGAGCTTCCGGTGGTTGCAGTTTTTTCTTTAACTAGGAGAAGGAGGCACAATCTAACAATCTGATACCGGAAAAATAAAGGAAATTAATCGAAGAGAAAGAGAGGATCAGTGATTCCTTCAATGGAAGCACATGTGCGCTACAACAACCCCTCAAGGATACGATGTAGAGTGAATGTGGCTAGGGGAAAAAAATTTTTTGACGTTGACAGATGATTTACACTGCGGAACGAAAGGTTTCGGAGTTCTGAACTGATTTCAAGAATGTCAAAATTGTCAATTGAAATAAAGAACACTCAGTTTTTCTAACGCAGACATCAACATAAAAGCACATTCAATTGTTCTTCAAGTGAATTGTGGATTTCACACCTATCTCATAGCCAAAACAATTCATCACACTGCATCTGCAGTTTTACGTCAATCCTGCGTTTGTGCACTGAGGGACACACTTCTCAAGCAGCGGTCCACTTCCTTCCACCGCTGACTACTACTGCGCCAAACTGCTTATTTTGCAGATGTTTGAATGGTTCCTCGACTAATTGCAGCGTTAGTTGATTCCACTCGCAGTAAAAAGAAACTAAACAGCACTAATCGGCACTAATGTTTAACACAACGGAACGAAATATAAACATTGCTAAACACGCACTTAAACGTCAATGTTGTTGAACGAGGACTACTAGATGAAGTGGAATAAAAGCGATGAATGGCTCTTGTTATTATTTGGAAGTATCGATTTAGCTTATTGTAACAATTTCGTCATGACATAATATGTTAATATCCGATTTGTTTTAGTTTTCAATATGCGTCATTCATTCACAAAAAAATTGATAGTTAAAAACGATGATTACAACCAACATTCAAAATAGGCAGTAGCAATAACTAAACGCTTCGTTAAACTGTTCGTTTTAACGAACAGCTCGAAACATCGGTTGTGAGAATTTTAAAATTATTCCCAAGCACTTAACATTCGAACCCGCCACATCTTCTTGGGGGTCTGAAAATACTTCTTATCATATGTTTGTCAATTTCAAGGAGGCGATATTTTTAGACACATTCGCAAAAACAAACCATTTTTTTTTTATCAGAGACCGTGGCAACTGAATCGCTCTAAAACAAGACAAGACAGTTGATTGCTTCCTTCTTCGCTTCTTCTCGCAATTTTCGTTTAGCTCTCGCACTGGCATTTTTCGTGTCACATTTTCCGTTTTTCTTCGCTCAATTTTTCTCCCTTCCTTCACTCTTCTACTCCTTGCGTTGTTCCATCATTAGCATTTAATGACTTTTCATTACCACGGCAAAGCGATGAACGTCTCGTTTTGATTTTTTTTCTATAAAAAATCGTATTTACCATTACTATCAAAACATTAAACTTTTTTTTAGTATTTTTATATAAAACAAAAAAATAAATCGATTTCTTCATATTGAGAGCCGCACCACTGGAAACCGAACGCCGCATTTGACTCTCTCTCACTCTCAGAACCTTTTTTTCCCAGCCGAGAGCCGAGCCGATATCACCATCAATATAATGAGCCCTTCTTTCTCCTTCTCGTGCTGAAAAGGCGAAAATTGACCACCCACCGTTTCGTTCTTTCCAAAGGAGGAAAGTTTTCCGATGGAACGCTCACAGGAACTCGCGGCAACCGGAGAGTCAATTAGTGGGAAGCCACTAACAAGAAGAAACAAAGCAGAGGGACACAAAGGATTTCGATTTTCTTCCCGAAACAGAAGTGGGTTCCTGGTTCCTATTCGGTAACACCTCCGCACTTTGCCACTAGGAGAATTATCACGCACAAACACACACGCACAGGACGATCACCGCAGCAGGCAGGAATCAAAGCCAACCCAACCACCCCCGCGCGTTAACCAGACTGTGTGTTCAAGCGCACGATGATTACCAATCAGCTGAGGCGAAAAAACGCAAAATCTCACTCGACCACAATCCGAAACCGATCCGAAACTACTTTCCACTCGAGTCGAATCCTACGGTAACTGGAACCGGCACGTTTTAACTCACCACAGGACCTTAATATTCGATAACAATTATGAAAATCAGCACAAAATTACCGTCCCGTCCTTTAGACCATTTTCAGACAGATAGAAAGAGAGACGAAGAGACGAGAGCGAGCGAGAGAGCTCCCTAGCAAGCACCCGCGACGACGGCGACGGTTTTCCTTGCGCAGCGACCGCAACTGAATGACAGAAAGAAACACGGATCGGATCACCCCGTCGACGGCGATAACGACGAAGTCAAGCAGGGGTGCACTGCACCAGCATGGGTTCTCGCACCAGAGAGAGAAATTGGGAGAGTTTGCATTGGAGTGCGAGTAAATTTGGCTGTCAATGTGCACAGAACTGTCAGAAGCGAATCGTGTGATGGGTAGCAGTGGAACACCTTCTTTTGTACCGGTTGTGGGTGAAAAACCGTTTACAAAATGGTTAGCACCTGGGAGTTCGCACTACTTAAGTAACGTAAATTATCCAGTCAGGTCTTTAAAATCTTTTTCTAGTCGTCAGAACCATTCCCCAACGACTGTAAAGTTATTCTATGAATGTCTTGTAATTGAATTGTATGAATTTTGGAAATGTTCGGACGATTCTTGCTTAAATTTAGAGTCATTTCATTTAAAGTTTCAGAAACCCAATTTGAGAATTGTTTTTCTGACCTGTCATTAGACCAGTTATTCATTAGAGCTTTTCAGGCCTGAAGAAGCGTTTTTATTTTTTTTTTTTTCAATACGTTCCTCAACAATTCTAAACTTAATTTGGAATCGGTGATCAATTCATGGTCATTCTTAATTTAACCTTTTTCTGAGTAGGATCTTGTTCTTCGTCCTTTCGGGCCTACAAGAACGCTTAACAATGGTTTCTAGCAAATATTTTGCACTAAAAATGTTCTCAACAATTTAGAGTAATTTCCAATTTTGATGAGTTTATATGAGAATTATTTCAACTAGATAATTTCTGATCTTAAAAAAACACTTTTATGGCTATTTTTAAACTAATTTTTATAAATAATTATATTATTTTTTATTAACCATAATAAACGGAAACGGCCATTTTGACGCAACCATGAACACAGTGCTACAAAACTTTCTGAACTCAATAAACAAATATTAATACAATAATGCAAAAAAAGTGCGGAAAAGCAAGCACGTCATGAAAATAGAGAAAAAACCAAAAACGCTGAAAGCAAGACCGAAAAAAAGTAAAAACAAAATACTTTAGAAACTAAGGAAGAAACGACATATAAAAACTTCAATTATATCGCAAACTTTTCCGAAACAAAGTCAAACAGTATCTCTCGAAAGAAACTAAAACATAATCTCAAAATAAATGAAAAACAACATATTACTGAAATCTAGAAAATCCAGTCCACATAAGCACTGAGGAAGACTGTACGTCACAGTCGAAATATATATATGCGGACTGAATTTCAATATTTATTTCCCAAAAATTTAGTAGAGTATAACGGAAACCGATAACTATTTCTTTGATTGAACATATTACTGGAAACAGAATAGAAAAAAGAAAGGAAGAAAAAGAAAGCCGAATCGAAAAACTTATACAAAGTCAATCATACAGTGTCAGTCAAAACAATTAGACCACCATAATAATATAACATAACATACACGCAGATTAAAAAATAACAATTTATATCAAAATCCTCTTTCAACAAATTTAAGTACAAAAAAATGCGTCAAAAATGAGTCTAGTTCAAAATGTATGTCGAAAAAAACATCCTTCTCTACTCCGTGCTTATATTTTGTCGTATAACCTTTGTCTTCCCGCACCCTGTTCGGCGAAGAATCGATCAGCTTTTGACAAATACTGACAGGGATCGCATACCAGGCTGCTTGGATTCATTCCCGGAGTTCTCTTTTGTTTTTTTTTTTTCGCGTAAACCGATATTTTACGATCTGCCAGATTCTCGATGGGAACCAACAAACCTTTTCTTCACAGCACGGACGACGTGTTTGGGGTTGTTGTCTTGCAAGAATTGCCATTTTAACAACCCCACCCCGCGTGCGGTCATATGACGTATTCCAATAACTGAGCGTGAAGATACTGGTACAAGGGTCTAGCAGGGTAGCAGGAAAAGTGTTGCCTCCTTTGTTTTTAGACGCTTTTGTCGTGTACTGTGGTTTGAAGGATGATGCCAGTTTCTTGACGTAGAACTACGTCTCTCAGAAAGTTCGGTTTCATAGGGGTGTAAATAGGCTGACCGGACGTACCGTTTTGAACGGGACAGTACCGTTTTTTCGACCATTTCAATCAATCATCCCAAGCGTCCCGTATTTTGAACTCATTTGTCCCGTTTTTGCCTGGAGAAAATCTGCTCAGCCTAGGTGTAAAAGATAAATCTAAAAACGAAAAAGGAAAAAATATGTCCAATTTCAAATGCTTATATGCTGGTTAGTTTTCAAAAGACTCTTTTCGTTCTTGCAACAATCGATGGGAAAATCATTTTTGCATCCTCTTAAATGCAGCAAATTGTGATTTGAATATTCGCACTATTGTGTTATTGAGGCTTGAGCACAGAGAACAGACGTTCATCTTCTTTTCAAAACATGTGAAAAACTTGCAACCGTCATTTACCACTAAGTGGTAATGCTCCCGCTATGTGGCGCTTTTGTCACTTACAAACCAAGCACTTATATCGATAAAATATCGATACAGCAATATTTATGCAGTGCAACTGGGGCACCATTAGACAGATGTCGTTAGTGTATTAACGTATTTTGATTCAAATTTTTACACACGATTTTAAAATTTCTTTATATGAACATGGATGTCTGTTCTCTGTGGCTTGAGAACCGCCTTGTTCAAACGCAGATTTCGATCTCTGATTGGTCGCTTAATGCTTTCTTTCCCACGCACGATCGACAGAATTATATACCGGAAATGCACTCTTTTTTATATAAGTTTCTGCTTCTACTCAAACTAATCAGTTTACTGAAGGATGGCCTCTAGAACGGTCCTAACTAAGCAGCAGCGTATAGCATCAAACATCAGCAGCAGTAGCTTCTGTGGGTACTAGCAGCGGTAGTGGAAGCAGTATCAGCGGCAGGTACAGTAACACTACTAACTCTAGTAAAAAGCTGTCTTTGTGTGGCATCAGCGGTAGGTGCATTGGCCAGCACTCTTCCTCCAGTGAAAAGTGTTGCCGTTTTTTTGTGCAACACACAAACAGGGTGCTACATACCTTTGCATACAACCCTCCTGTTGTTTTTCAACCATTTTGTGCTTAATTCTCATGAGCATAATTCACGACCTATTTCGTTTTACTTTCAGGCTTGCAAAAACGTCTTTCAAAGGTTTCGAGCCTAACTTTTCTGACCCCGGCCAGTTAAACCCGTAAAAACCAGAGACGGAACTTTTTTTGCCTTTCTCCTAGAAAGGTATAGCAATCACTGGAAAAACCAAAGGTATAAAAATGGTCCCAATGGCCGAATGTCATATACCACCCCTTTCGACGAACTAAGCATTTTCTGTATGTATGTGTGTATGTGTGTATGTGCAACTTTTTTTTCTCACTCACTTTTCTCAGAGATGGCTGGACCGATTTCCCTAAAATTAACTGCAAATGAAAGGTCTAGTTGCGCCATAGGTCGCTATTGAATTTCATTGTAATCGGATTTTAAGGTTTAGAGGTTATGTATCAAAATGTAAAAATCACGAAACATTAAAACTGGTTTCAAATGATCGGGCTGTCTCCAGAACCCTTAACTTTTTAATTTTGTTATGATTGAACATATGGTTCAAAAGTTATGTAAAGAAAAGTTATCCCGAGATTGTTTAAACTCACTCATTTTTCTCAGAGATGGCTGTCATATACTACTCAACTCAGTTCGACGAATCGAGCATTTTCTGCATTTATGCATGTATAGGTGTATATGTTTGTGTGTGGGTGTGTACGTGTGTATGTGCACCTTTTTTTGCACTCACTTTTCTCAGAGATGGTCTGACCGATTCTTTCTATGTTGGTGTCAAATAAAGGGTCTATTTACCGCTTAGGTTGCTATTGAATTTCATTGTAATCAAACTTTTAGTTTTGGCGCTGCGTCAGAATGTAAAAAACGCTCTTATATCTCAGAAGCTATGAACATAGTTGAATTCAAATAAATGGGCTTTTGAACCCTTAAACAATGAATTTCATAATGTTTAAACATGTGGTTTTAAAGTCATAGAAAAAAAGGTAACCCGCAGACTGTTAAAACTATAGCTACGAGCAAAATATGTGGCCTCAACATCATTTAAATTCGATATTGTACTATTTCAATGTTCGCGGCCTTGCTCGGGATTGAAGTTGAAATTAAAAGTCATTTCTATCATTTCACTTTTTGCCTTTCTCCTAGAAAGGTATGGCAATCAATGCAAAAACTAAATGTATAAAAGTGCTCAAAAGGCCAAATGTCGTATACCACTCGACTCAGTTCGACGAGCTAAGCATTTTCTGCATGTGTGTGTATGTGTATCTGTCTGTGTGTGTGTAACGCTCTCCCAATCTCATTCGATTTTCCCAGAGATGGCTGAACCGATTTCAATGAAATTATCTGCAAATGAAAGGTCTAGTTTATATAAAAGACCCTATTTAATTTTATTGTAATCTGATTTTTAGTTTAGAAGTTATGTATCAAAATGTAAAAATCACGAAATATCAATATCTCAGAAACTACACAATCGATTTAAACAAAATTGGTTTCAAATGAACGGGCTACCAAAAAACCCTTAACTTTTGAAATTTTATGAAGATTGAACATGTGGTTCAGAAGTTATGAAAAGAAACGTGTTCTGGAGACTATTGAATCTCGCTCATGTTTCTCAGGGATGGCTGGGCCGATTTTCATAAAATCAGTGTCATATGGAAGGTTTTGTTGGCCCATAAGACCCTAATGATTTTTTTCAAACGGATTATTACTTTGCCTGTTATGTTTAAAAATGTGAAATCCAGCTATGAAAAGAAACATATTCCGAAAACTACTTGGACTCACTCACTTTTCTAAGAGATGGTTGACCCGATTTCCACAGAATTATTTTCAAGTGCAAGGTCTAGCTGCCTCATAACACCCTATTGAATTTTGCTGTAATCGGACTTTAACTTCGTCTGTAATGTAATCGTCTGAAACTTCATTATCTTAGAAACTACACAACCGATTTGAACAATATTGACATCAGATGAACGGGCTAGTTAAGGGGTAACTGATGAATTATGATTGAACACGTGGTTTCAAAGTTTGGCCGCCCTCTACGTTACCTTTTCATTTGATTGTAATCAAACTTAAGCAACCGTTATGTTTTAATTTGTAAAACAACGAAAGTCTATTATCTCAAGTATTATTTGAACATAACTAGTGTCATACAAAAGAGTCATCTCTCAAACTTACAAATAACGAACTTCATAACAATTTGATATGCTGTTCAAAAGTTTTGTAAAGTAAAGAAATTCAAAGACTATTCAACACTATACCTGCTTTGATCAATATATATGGCCTCAACATGATTCAAATGTGGTATCGTACTATCCGAACGTTCCCGGTATCGCTCGCTTTCTTTTATTTCGCTATTTCTTATGCACTAACATTACGTCAAATTTCATATTTTATACTTTAATTACAACATCAATATTTTAGAACCCAAAGAGTCAACATACCTTTATTGGATTCAAGCATTCATTTAAATCTATTTTTACAAATAATAAGTTTGAATGAGAAAGGCTGAGTCTGACCGATAGGTGGATTAATTTAGGTTTTTTTTTTAAATGGTCGTTTTCAGCACTGCCACGGCCGATTCGGAAAATCTTGGAATATTATTCAAGAAGGGGAATGGTTATTATTAGTTTTGGCAAAGGTACCACTCCTCTGGACCCTTCCCCGTTTCCATGAGGCGCAAATACACTGTGTTTTTTTTTCAAACAGATTGAGAAAACGTTAGGAATTTTCATACGAATCAATAAATCAATGGATCAAATCATGTCAGATAAATGAAATATAGTAAGCAACAGTGAATTTATTGAGTTTCCAGATTTTTTCCGTACAAAATCACAAAAATACGGATTTTCATAGAAATTCAAAGCACATAATCGTTCTTCAAGTTTTGAGATCTACATTATTATAATATGGTTTGCTGGATCGAAATATGTTGTTTTTATTTCACAGATTTTGAGAAAAACTAGTTTAAATTTATTAAAGTACGTATTTTCATGGGAACCTGATTTTATCAGTCTCCCACGATTGGTTTCAACTTAGTTCTTTGATTATTTTTTTTGGAATAAATCTCTCGTTTTTCTCAAAATCTGTGAATGCTTAAATAAATTATTCATTGCGAATGGATTCAGGGGACTTTATCCGAAAAATGTAGAACTAAAAATTTGAAAGGCGAATATATACACAGGGCTCTTCTCACGCTGTTGACTGTACCTCGTTTACAAGATTAGAATCTCTCCTTAATCCGCGTTATCGTTCATAAGTTGCGTTGAATAAAACGCATAAAAATAACCCACGTAAAAAAGACCCCAATGTATCTTGAATTTTTATAAAAATACGTAGTGATTTTGGAGCCATCCACATACCACGTGGACAGCTTTGGGGGGGGGGGTTGGCTAATGTCCACGGTCCATACAATTTTTTCAGAATTTATATGGACAGTTGTCCACGGAGGGGGAGGGGGGGGTCAAAATCGTTAAAAATCTGTCCACGTGGTATGTGGATGGCCCCTTTGTGATGAAATAATCTGGAAACTTAAAAATCTTATTTACCATGCATCGTCTACCAGACATGATTTGTTACATGAAATAATTGATACATATAAAAATTCCCAACGTTTGCCCCAACTGTTTGAAAGGTAGTAAAAAACAGACATATTTACAATTCACAGACACGGGAAGTGGTCCACTGAGAGAGGTTCATAGGGGTACCAAAAATTAGAGTAACTATTCCCGTTGCATAATATTCTAAGTTTTCCCAAATCAGTCGTGGAAGGGCTGAGATCGGACATATTGAAAGAAAAAATACGTCCCGGGTCTACCTAGTTCAAGATCACTCTTTTTATAGTTTTTCGAAGTTTAGTTATAGGTTATTTTCTAATTAGTCAATTTCTACCATCGCTGAGTTTAATTTAGCCTTTCTCAGTTTGTTTTTGCCATTCGGAGGTGTTTCTCAGCAGTTTTCAGATTATCTTCTTTTCCGGTGATCTTTTGTGATCTTAAGAAATATTTGATTCATTTGCTACAATAGGTCAGGACTCGTAGTAGTTTGGGATCAATTGCATCTTTCAACAGTTTTCAAAATCCACAAGTATTCCGAAAATATATTGTAGTCTCCGTTGTTTAGTTTTTGCCCGAAAAATAGTTCTCTTCCTTCTAAACTAGGTTTTTTTTTAACTTAAAAATGGTACACTAACGCTAAGTCAAGGCTTTGCTGTTTTAAAATTATTATAAAACTATCTCATGTTCACTCTATTAAACATCAAATGGCCTGGGTAGATCGTGCATGACGTCTACAGAACAATAAAAGAAGTTAGGTTTCGTAAAATATATCTCCTGTATAAAATCCTAGATAGCAAATGTTGCCACAATGAAACCATAATAAACCATCGATTCTGATAGGGTTTGACAAAGTAATTTTCAATTGAAAACCGTCATGCGATAGTGACGCTGTTTACTTTCGATTTCCACATCATTTGTTTCATTTTCGAACACTTTGTGAGTCATATGAATACCACTTGAATGCTCTGACAGACGAAGGGCTCAAAGAGGAAAGAAATTAATATCCATTCGCATTGACGGTGTTAGAAGAGATTTTAAAGGCTGCTTGCACCTGACTCTCATATGTTATTGTCAAAATGTGCGAGATGACAAAAGCAAAAATATTTCGTCCTTTCTTTTTCGCAAGCGAAAAACTAACAATTATCAGCAACACCGTCATCGTCAAATGAAAGCGGGGGTTAACAACGTCACTGTCGCCTGATTTTTAATTGACTTTAAGCGCTCATGGAAACAGGAGGTATTTATACTGCATGAATGGAGCTTAGAAATTGAAAAGGAATTGATTCAGAAAGTTATTTATTCTCTGTTTCATTCTTTCCTGTTTATTTAATAATTTTTACCGAAAAAAATTCTGTCACCGCCAATATTAGTTTCACAACCCTTAGTGGCTCCGGGTTTGATAAAAAATTGCGTGACGTACTTGATAAATGCTGCCGCATGGTCTTTAGTTTCTCGATATTCATCGCCGTTCCAACTCCAGCTTACAATGTATAGAAGAGTAGGCGCAAATGATCAAATCATGTGATGCGGTGCCAATTTCTTAGAACACGCTGAAAGAAAGAAAACATCATACTTTAATATCATATTAACTGTAAGTGGATGCACACACTATCAATATTAACTGACAGTCTTAAGTAGGGTAAGGAATGGCTTAAGCAGTAGCGCCTATTTTAATCAGTCGCAGAAAACAGGCCTCAAACTCCTGCTTTTGAAGTAGAATACTTCTCTCAGGAAGTTCGGCTACATAGGGATGTGAAATGAAAATCTAAAACCGAAAAAAGTGAAAAATATGTCCAATTTCAAATGCTAATAAATCGGTTAGTATTCGATGGATTTCCTTCGTTCTTGCAGCAATAGACTGGAAAATCTTCTAAGATTCTTCCCAAAATAGGATAATTGTAATTTTATTATTCACACTATTGTACTATTGAAAATAGTCAAGCCTTGTCAAAACGAAAAATTCGACCTCTGATTGGTCGTTATATGCTTGCTTCCCAAGCACGGTCGACAGGATCATATACCTTGCAATTGAAAACATGCTATTTGGCCTATATAAGAGCCTGTTTCAGCCGGAGCCGCTCATAATAGTTCTAGACAGCGACGACAGCAGTCGTCCTTCTCAGCAGCAGCACTAGCTCTGTGGTTGGTCACCACGTCTCAGGAGCAGCGCGGTTTTTCTCAGCGTGTGTCGCCAGACAGCCATTATTCCCCCCGTGTTGGGGCAGCATGAAGATCGCATCAGGAAATCCAATTTTGGAAATCAAAATGCCTTTTTGAAGGCAAATAATCAAGTCATTGAAAGTTAATAATTTTTGTCAACGCAAGCAAGTATTCTGTGTTGCATCCTAGCAATTTAAATTTGTCGCACCCGTCTAATTTACTGAATGTGAAATAGCTTCCACAGTGCATGTTGTCCGTGTATCTTAATTCCCCCAATGTTAGGGCAGCTCAAAGGTTGTAATTAGCAACCGATTTTGAACAGCAAAATGCTTTTTTGAAGGCAAATAAAAAAATAATTGAAGGTTAATAATTTTCTGGCATCAACACAAGCAGACATTCTGTGCGGGATGCAATCAAATTCTGTTGTGGTTGTCTAATTTTTACTTTATTTAGTAAACTCCCCACTGTAGGGGCAGCGCAAACGCTGCGATCAGCATAACCGACATTGAATAATAAACTGCCCTGTTAGAACGCATTCACAAAAGCAGTTAGTTCGACTATGCAGAGCTAATATGAAGTCGATTCAATCAATCAGCATAAACAGAATTTCGTCGTCTCCCAGCTGCCAAGTTGCAACATGATGCAACACGCAACAGCGAGCAAACGAAATCGCTTGATGTTACAAACCGCAATAAGATACGGGTTAAAACCGTTGCGTGTGTGAGAGCACCATCGGTGTTTATTCGCTGGATACACTATCTACTGTCTACTGAACGCAATAATCTGCTTACATGCGACATGGGGACGGGAACATTTTCTTCAACCAAGCTACACAACACGACACAAAACATGTTATTTTGTTGCTTCAATGAGAGTGCTATCGGTCCGGCTCGACAGAATGTTCACAAGAAATCATTTTTGTGCATCCGTGCTACGAAACTGAGGAAAAACTTTAGAAACTGCAAAAAGAGGTGGAGCTTATCAAATGATCGCTCTGAACCAGAATGAAGTCACACATATTTTTCAAGTTATATCATTCCACCACGTACGTAAAATAATTCATTCCTATTTTCATCCCTATATAAGAGCCTGTTTTAGTCGAAGCCGCTCATAGTAGTTCTGAACAGCGACGACAGCAGTCCTCCCTTAGCAGCAGCGGGAGCGAGCAGTGGGTACCATCGATAGCGGATAGCGGCCACAACTGTGGCATGGCTGCGAAGAAGTGTAGCAGTTTCAGCGAATCTCACCATCGATAGCAGCAGGGCCAGCAGATGCAGGTACAGCGGATACCAATGGCGGCCACAACTGTGGCATGGCTACGGATAGCGTTGCAGGTGCTCAGCAGTTGGGCCAGCGTATAGCGGCCACAACTGTGGCATGGCTATGCATAGCGTAGCTGTTGCAGCGGGTATATCAGCATCGATAGTAGCAGGTTCAGCTGATGCAACGACACTCCCTTCACTAAAATGCTGTTTCAGTGTGGTAGCGGGAAGCATCAGCAGCAGGCTTGCATGAAGTGAATACATCAGCCAGCTACTTTGTCTAAGGCCTCTGCCATAGTAGACGCGAAAAGCGGCGCGAACCGATTCGCTCGGCCGTAGGTTGATGTACAGCTCTACTGATGGCTGTACATTAACCTACAGCTGAGCGAATCGGTTCGCGTCGCTTTTCGCGTCTATTATGGCAGAGGCCTAATGGGAAAGTTGTATCAGTTTGTTCAAAAGAATATTATTGTCGGTAATATTACAGAGATGCGATTGCGTAAATCCGATTTTGAATTGAACAATTGTTCTTTTGAGAACAAATAACACACTTATTTGAAGAGTTAATAGCTTTTGGTACCAATAGCAGTATAATGACAGCCTCAGCGGTAGATGCAGATGCAGCCGGTACTTCCCTGAGGCCGATGTAAAGGTAAATGGGAGCAGCACGGCGAAACAGTTCGGGTTATGCTTAGACGCGCGTCATTTTTCGTTCTTGATATTCCCCACATGAAACGACGCGCTTTCGTATGATAGCGGTGGTATTAGCGGTAGATGCATTCGCCAACACTTCCTCCAGTGAAGCCGTGTCTAGTTTTCAATGTGAAAACACCTTTCTCATTGTGTTGACCGTGCGCCTTAGTCCTCACTATCAAGGTAACACAGAGATGTAAGATAAACACTACATCCTATGATAAATTGAACAATTGTCCTTGTAAGGACAACAAATGAATAAATGAAGATTTAATTTTGAATAAGAATACTTCTCTCAGGAAGTTCGGCTACATAGGGATGTAAAATGAAAATCTAAAACTGAAAAAAGTGAGAAAAATTTCAAATGCTAATAAATCCGTTAGTTTTCGATGGATTTCCTTCGTTTTTGCAGCAATCGATTAGAAAATCTTCTAAGATTCCTACCAAATGCATGAAATTGCAATTTTATCATTCGAACTATTGTACTATTGAAAACTCTTAAGCCTTGTCAAAACAAAATTCGACCTCTGATTGGTCGTTATACCGCGCTTTCCCAAGCACGGTCGGCAGAGTTATGGACCTAGTAAATTGGGAATGCATCATTTGGCCTATATAAGAGCTTCATCAGATAATAAACAAACATTTCATCGGATATTAAATTGAACAACTGAAATTTGAAGAACACAAATGATTATTTGAAGGGTTAATATTTTCTCGTTTTGCGCTTTAATCCAAAGTTAATTATCTTCATCTACATGCATACTCTGACTATTATTACGTGTCTGCGTCGCTTAGGGTTTGGCTACGGTCATGCAGAACGCAAATAACGGCGCGATGCGATTCGGCAAGACGAAATCTGTTGAAATGTATTGCTCTACTTCGCCTTAAAAAGAGCTGAACATTTCACCACGGTAAGGCGAATCGCATCGCGCCGGCATTCGCGTTCTGCATAACCGTAGCCTTTGTTCCGTTCCCGTTTAATGATGTCGTTAAATGTGCATATTACAATTCGGCAGCACTTCAACTTCTCATTTGCACAAAATTTAAAAATATCCAATGAACTTCATTCAAAATATCAGACAAAAAGAAATTACAATACTGCCAATGAACGGTCAACGTTTATTTACTAGAAAAAATGACTGACACGCAAGCAGCCAGGTTATCTTCCTTGTAAAAGTATTCTACTTCAACCTTGCGGTCGTGGCTTTGCATACAACCTTCTTGTGATTTTTTTATCAATATCGATAATTTCAATGATGGAAACGAAAACTTTGATTGTCTAGCTGTCTTACGAATACAAGAAATACCGTTAATCACAAAGAAATCTGTGAACAAGCATCATTCCAAACAAACCGACCTATATTGCAGCCACTTCGGGTGCTGCAGAAAAACGCCTGCAAAACAGATGGAAACTGCTTAAAATAGGTTCGGGGTGATTGGAATAGTGTCCCTCGATTGGTAACTTTAATTGATTATTGTTAAAGTTTGTTAACTTAGTTTTACAATCTGAAAACAAGTTCTGACAGAGAAAACGATAAAGAACAAATTTATATACTAATGTTTGAGCTAATATTTCACCCAACACATTTCGAGTATTTCGTCTGAATACACAGGAGGTTTCTAAAGCTGCTTAGAATGTGTTCCCTGCCCTACGTTCAATTAGAGTAAAAATTATACACGCAAACGAACTAAACCACCTTTGAAGATAACGGCCAACAAGCGAAAAGCAGCTGATAAAATCCGACAATTTCCACTAGTATCTGACCACGCTGGAGTACTTCTTGAGTTTCTAAGGCTAAAGGTTTATGTACGATCTCGGATTTACTTTGAGTAAAACGGTTACTCAGATTTTTTGTAACAATTAGCACAATGAACGAACGACTATTCAATATAAAAAACCGGCTCCACAACAACGGGACTGGCGTCATTCGCTTACTTAGCTTATTTTTACCTACATACTACTATTTTTACATCCAAAAGTCAACGGCCGGCTTAAAACTACCTAAAACTATTTACCTATGATACATACCTTGATTGCGGGGTCACTTGGTTAGCGCTGAAGCCTCAGAGTTACGTAACAAAATTCTTCTCTGATCTCCTTAATTTCGTCTTAGGCATCCCGTTAGCCTTATAGACTGTGGGTTAAACTTTCCTAATTGAAACATATTTACATTACTGAAATAAAAATCAAAGTAGGTAAGTAAGTAAAAAACTATTAAAATGAACAAGACAGAGAGAGGTCAACAACAATTTCAATAAGATCATAAATTAAAAATAAACAACATGTTACTAGAAACAGCATAAGAGTTGTAAAATGTTAGCCGAAACAAAAAAAAAAAACAATTAGACAGCAGGCATACAAAGTTAATTATAAATCCAAAATAGTTCTTATTTCCTCTTTTTGAACATTTTTTTACGATTTATAACCCTCCTGCCACATGCTTTTTATAATTCTCGGATTATTTTCAAATTATTTATTTATTAAATCTACATCATCAGGAAACAGATTTTTTTTCAATATTTTGTGATTTTCAAGGGCGTTCTTCTGCCATTCTAAGATTATTGGAAGCGTCTTCAAAGTAAGATAGTCCGCGTTAATTTGTCTTCTCGTTCTCAGTAACCTTACCCATTTTATTTCTAATAGTGCGTCCTGTTTTAACGTTTTCTTTCTAAAAAAACCCTAATTCTGGTGTTTGGTATTTATCGATTTCGATTTGGTAACATCGTCCATTCACCAATAATTCATGAAGAAGAACCTGCATTTTTGTTTGTTTAAAAATCATGCGTCAATGGGACACCCGAAAAGATGTTCAATGCTGAGAGATGGCGCTATGGTGGTAGTGGTAGTAAAATCGAAGCTTTCCGCGAGCATTTTGCTTAATGACCGGAAGAACTGCTATTAGTTACCCTGTTTTTATATTATTCTAACTTTCTAGTACTTACTTTTACTATATGCAATCTATTACAGTGAAGTCTTTTTTCACACAGTTTTTTTACACGGTTTTATTTAACACGGTTCTTTTTCACGACGATTTTTCAAATAACGCGATTTTTTTTACGTCGTTTTCTCAAATAACGCGGTTTTATTTTACACGGTTTTTTTTGCACGATTTTTCGTCTTCGCGTAAAATTGTTACAGTAAGTAACAGTAACGTTAACAGACTATAGTAGGCTGTTTTTTACACAGTTACATTTTTACACGGTTTTATTTTACACGGTTCTGTTCTACGACGTTTTTCCGAATAACGCGGTTTTTTTTACGACGATTTTCCAAATAACGCGGTTTTTTACCACGTTTTATTTTTGCACGGTACGTAGAATCGTGTAAAAAATAACTTTACTGTATTATCAAAAAAAAACTTGATTTTCTTATAGAATTTCATAAAGCCGTATGAATAAAAGCGTTTGCTTTACTCATCCCGTGCAAATCTTACGGGAGAGCAGAGTAACTTCTTTTATTCATACGGCCTATTGAGTCAAAGGAGTTGTATATGAAAATCGAGTTTTTTTGATAAAAATAGATTGCATATAGTAAAAGTAAGTACTAGAAAGTTAGAAAAATATAAAAACAAGGTAACTAACAGCAGTTTTTCCGTTCATTAAGCAAAATTCTCGTGGAAATTTCGATTTTACTACCACTACAGCGCCATCTCTTAGCATTGAACATTTTTTCGGGTTTCTCATAACATGCATCTGAATATGGTTATCTTTCCACGGTAAAAATCATTAAGAATGTTGTTTGGCAATTTAAACCGGCTTTTGGGAAACACAAACTTAATTTCAGATTAGAATTTTCGCTTTAGGTAATCTCTTGTAATTTTTAAAAGCTCGATTTTTTAACTTCTACTTATTCATTGTCTTTTCCAACTTGCTCCTAACGCTTTTTTTAATGTTTCTACCCTCATTATTGCGATAATATATCTCTCGTCGTTTTTTTTTTTTTTTTTTAATATTCGAAGCGTCTTGGACGATTCTGAGTTTGGGAAGATTTTTTTTTTCATTTTTTCAAGTTTTATAAGCGTTTTTCATCGATTTTGTTTCACTCTCGGGCTTGTTCGGAAGCTTTAGAATTTTATATCTTTCTTTTATCCGTTCTATTCACTATTTTTTAACAAAGCCTACCCAATTTCAGTAAACTCTAGCAAAGAAAATTTGAACGAAATTTAAAAATTCCTCCGCATAAGTTTACCCTCACACCCACTCCTGGCATGAACGGTGCACCCGAGCTCCAACAGGATTCAATTCCACTTGCAACGTCGGTATTGCACCGACTCTCTCGCACATCCTATAAGCAGCAATTAGAATGGCCAGTAGGAAGTCACATGCTCTCTTCATTCATTCATCACTATTTTTGCTCTCATTTTAGCCCATGCTAGAAGTTCCAACAAAGCATGCCAGACTCGTCACGCTCGCGGCAGTCAACCTAACATCGCGCCGTGTGTTATCGGCGGACCACGTTCACAGCTCTGCAGGCCTGTTCTCCGATTCTCTCTCGCTTCAACGGTGCTATCGCGCGCGCCGTCTTCATTCCATCGTTCGCTGGCCGCACCGTTGAACGTGTTTCAAATTCGGGAAAATGTGCAATTAGAGAACGCGGGCCTACCTGCCTGTTGTTTGTTGAAATAGTGAACAGTGTGTGTTTTGGACAAACTCTAATTTTCCAATAAAAAGTTAGTGATAAGTTTGCTGTTACCGTGTGGAAACATTTCCCAGCTGGAATTGGATTCGTAAGTAGAAAAATTTCGCCGTTTCTTTTGCTGTGCCGTGCGACGGCGACGATGACGACGAACCTGATTTGGGTTTTCTGTTTAAAATGCAAACATCGAAAAACGGTTCGACGTTTTTCGGGGCGCTGTCGCTGGGAAATTGGTTTTCTGGGGTTGTTAGTTGTTTCAATAGTTTTTAGAAGGTGTGAAAATTGTTGAAATAATGTTACTGCACTTAAATCTTGCATTAACTGGGCTTTTGAACGGTTGTGGGGTGATGGAAAAGGCGCGCAAAATTTTGTGGTTTGCTGAAATTAAAAAGTCGTAAACTGGGTCACAAGATTAAAATTACTGTTTTAGATTGGAAATTTTTTTTATATTGATAAGGTTTAATGAGAGTTAAATAAAATTATCAATATTTTATTCCTTCAAGAAACTTATAAGTTATACTAAATCAAGTTTTTACGCAGCCGCTGAAAAAACAAAATAAAAACTTTCTTACACCAAAACCTATTCCAATATCGAATTGATATAATTTAGAAAAAAAAAAACAAGACGTTAATCAATAATACCATGCTACCCAGCAACCCAGCAGGCTGCGGAGAAAGTACTGAAAAACCGATGTTGGCATTTCAAACGCAAAAATTTACTGTCCATTTACACCTCGGCCCGACTCTTCTCCATTCCTGCACAGTCTCCTTAACAGCGGAAAAGGGGAAGGATGATTTTCTTTCTTATTAGCCTACTATTCTTGCACTTGATGCGTGATAGATTTATGTAGAACCCCCCAGGTTCAAAGTTCTGGCGTGTTTATTGTTATGAGAAAGTTTATGAAATCATATATTAAAAAAAAAGACAGAATTATTCAACCAAACTTTTACATGAAAGAATGTACTGTATTATATTGTTTATACATTTTTATGTACACTAAGGTCGCTTTTTACGCGTTTTTTTTTACGCGGATTCCGGAATTTACGCGTTTTTTTACGCGGTTTCCGGAATTTACGCGTTTTTTACGCGGATTCCGGAATTTACGCGGTTTTTTTACGCGGATTCCGGAATTTACGCGGTATTCTTTTTGCCCGAATTTCGGTTCCCCTTCACTCGGAATGCAAAATTAACGATGGTTTTTTTTTACGCGGATTCCGGAATTTACGCGGTTTTTTTTACGCGGATTCCGGAATTTACGCGGTTTTTTTTACGCGGATTCCGGAATTTACGCGGTTTTTACGCGGATTCCGGAATTTACGCGTTTTTTTTTACGCGGTTTCTTTTTACGCGGCATGTATCCCCCGCGTAAAAAGCGACTTTAGTGTATTTATATTTGGTGCTTGAGAATCATGAATAGCATACGAACAAATATTTTTTCATAAGAAACTCAAATTTTCTAAATTTCATTTTGAAATATCTCAAAAACAGAAGCATTTAGAAGATTATTTACCAAGAGCTTCATGATTTTAAATTATTGCCAAAATCCTAATACGTTCTTTAAAAATTATTCCTCTCAAAAAAAAGTTGAAATTGGAAAAAAATCTTCCTGAACTTGTACTAAACGTTTAGGAATGATGTCAAGTTTCGACAAACAATAAATTCTGAACTAAAATTTTAAATAATTCAAAACTCTCTCCCCCTCCCAGCACTATGTTCCCGTTCTCCTCGCTGCAGGTCGAGTACAGCAATTTCCACCGTTCGTCTCAAATCATGTCCAACGCACTGAGTATGACTAACTCAGGCTTCCCGCACTCCTGGATCGTTTCCGGGCAGGACTTCTGCCCGATCACCTACTCATCCATCCAGTCGCACAATTCGGCCGTCTCGAACAATCTGGCCACCGTCGAGCCCGGTCTGATCGAACTGCGCAAGGAGAAGTCCCGAGACGCAGCACGGTCACGCCGTGGCAAGGAGAACTACGAGTTCTACGAGTTGGCCAAAATGTTACCCCTGCCGGCGGCCATCACCAGCCAGCTGGACAAGGCCTCCATCATCCGGCTGACGATCAGTTACCTAAAGCTGAAGGAGTTCAGCGAGAGCGGGGTTCCCTCGTGGAGCAAAGAACCGATTGGGTTCCAGAACTACAGCGCCCCGCAGTACAGCTACAACGAAATGTTCGAAACACACTTGGGAACGCACATTCTACAGTCGCTGGATGGGTTCGCCCTATCCACCAGCGTCGACGGTCGATTTCTGTACATTTCGGAAACTGTTTCCATCTACTTGGGACTCTCCCAGGTAGAGATGACCGGAAGCAGTATCTTCGACTACATCCACAAAGGCGATCATTCTGAGCTAGAACATCAGCTGGGAATCAAAAAGAATTCCGAGTATTCGTACAGCTCATATCCGGACGATCCACCGGAGAAAACAGTACTGAAGATGGCAAAAGAAAGTAAACCTCTGCCCGGGGAGACATACGAGGGTGAGGACCGGGCATTCTGCGTCCGGATGAAATCCACACTGACGAAACGGGGTTGCCACTTCAAGTCGTCCGGCTACCGGGTTATCCTGCTGCTGTGCCACCAGCGGAAGCGTAACAACTCCACAGACGAACACAACGAGAAGCAGACTGTGATTGGAATGGTGGGCATCGGAATCGCCCTGCCGCCACCTTCGCTGCACGAAATCAAACTGGAGTCGGACATGTTTGTGTTCCGCACGAGCCTCGATCTGACGATCATCCACTGCGAGAACAGGTAAACTAAGCGCTAGCAGTTTAACATCGTCGCCATTGCTGTGTTAAGAACAATTTTTGGTCACCTTTCAGAATCGCCAGCTTTCTGGACTACACGGCTGACGAGTTGAACGGCAAGAGCGTGTATCTGCTGTGCCACGGACAGGATGCCCACAAGCTAAAGAAAAGTCACGCCGAGTGTGAGTTGTTCTAGGCTTGACTCTTGTCAGACGATTCTATAATCCGACTTTCTTTGCAGTGATTCAAAAGGGTCAAGTGTTGACACCCTTCTATCGCATCCTGAACAAAAACTCCGGCTACTTCTGGATCCAGACGTGCTGCACCATGGTCTGCCAGACGAAGAACATGAGCGATCAGACCGTTATCTGCGTCAATTACATAATCACCCGGCCGGAGGAGGAGAACTTGATTCTGGACATCTCTCAGATGCCCAACATCGGACTGACAGATTACCACAGTGCCGGTAAAAGTAATACTGCATCCAAGAGAGCAACAGCGTCCGCCATGGACTACGAGTTGGATGTCAAAGGTGGTGAGCTCGGGGGAGCCCACCCAGAAGACGCAGTTTACCACGACGCTCACATGATCGTCGATCACAAAGAACTTATGGAGAAATCACCCCACAAAGGTCAGGTTCTCGGGTTAGGAATGTTCGGCGACACCAAGAAAGATCAGCTGGAGTACAAGGAGAAACATCTGGAGCGTGAGAAGGGTTGCAGTAACAGTAAGGTAGAGAACGACTTAATTCATCTTTAAGACAGACAACGGTAAATTTTGCTTTTGTTTACAGCAACTGCGACTGAAAGCGGGCAGCCCTATGCTGGGAGTTCCAACCAACGAAAACCACGGCAGTATAGAGAAGAAGACTTCTAACGGTAAGAAGAACATCTCCAACCGGGCCAGCGTGATCCGGGTGCTGAACAAATCGTCCTCGAAAAAGATCCTGCAGGAAAACCATTAAAAAAAAGTTGTCAAACAACTTTGCCCTCCAATAATTGTTTCCAATATTTAAGCATTAAACCCTAGTAGCTATTATACTCAGAAGAAGAAGAAATTGCTTAGAAGCATGTAATCGTATTTATTGCTTTTAGCCCAGTTCTACAATAATACTCAACATAAAAAAAATCTTTAAGCCTAGAAGCCAGCGACCGCTGGCTGGCCGGGATTAATCACTCTCATGACAGAAACCAACTAATGTAAATGTATTTGTTATTCGCATCCGTACTCTCTAAGATAACCAGTACCAGTGTCAGTATGTAGCAAAACTTACTATGTATATGTCTGTAACAAATAGAACTTTTAACCTTGTAGCAACTGACTAGTGAAGATAATTAGACACTTGAATAAGTATTATGTTTTAGTATTATTAAGTAAATGAGATATTCCAAACGAAAAACTTGCTGTTCTCAATTTCACTCTCTGTTCTGTCTGTGAAGAAGCGGGGTGAACAGTTATGCAAGAAACGACATGCTGGGAAGGATCGTATCTCGGCCGAACTTCTGAAGACGAGAGACAAGCAGCTGCATAATGCCAAACGACTGCTTGGAAGGACTCATTTGCCCTATCCACAAAGAATGCCATCGACTCGATTTCAGACTCTAGAGGCATCACGTTACTAAGCTCGATGTACAAAAACCATTTGTCAGTGAATACCAAGCACGTTTTCGGGAGGAGCGCTCCAAAACGGATCAAAATTTCACACTGCTACACATAAGTTTGAAAAAAAAAAAACTACAGACTCACCGTATGTTTGTGGAATTCAAGACGGCGAACGACTTAGGCAAGTGTAATGACCTGTGGCAAATAATGCTGAAAGGATGAACATCTGATGCACGAATAGCAAGCGAGAGGGCAAGTTTTTGGAGACCGCTTCCTGCTTGCTATTTGCTCAAGTCGTTGACCCGCTACCGTAAAGCTGGGGAGATCGTCGGTACTCATTGCCATTGACAACGTCTTCGCAACATTTACTGGTAGACCTGCTACTTTGGAGCAGTCGGTGAGGTCGTCGCGCTTGCTATGCATGTCAATTCGGCGTTGGGTGACAATGTCGTCGGGTAGATCAAAGTCATATAGCTGCTCCCTAGTAGCAGAATTCCACGCTAGCCGCTGATTTGGTCTGCCGTCGATACCTTCAACAGTAACGGTGATAATATGCAGTCCTGTCCCACCACAAAGATCTTTCATAGGGTCTAACAAGACACCATTTTGAAACACCTTGCACGAGAAAGCCTTCGATGAAATGTTCCAATGCAGCATCAACATAATAACCGGTGAATCAGTAGAAAAAAATTGACAGTTCTATCAGATGAACTTTAACCGTGGTGGCGAAGGTAGTGAAGCTACTCTGTCCGGAAGTGTGCGTGTTTAAGGAACGGTACCCCGTCGTATTCAGAGCATCAAAAGAAAATTCAGTTCCGGACGGCCAACGACCCCGAACGACAAGAAGCTCCAAAGGATGCTGAAGAGGGAAACTGAGAAAAAAAGTGGCTACATCGCTGCGTGCGTTTGGCCGGAAGGTCGGTGCAACAGACCAAACAGTGTAAAAGTACCTGGCAAAAATGGACATACATGTCAGGCAGCGGCAGTCCTGACCAGTGAAGGAAATGAAATGATTTTGAGCTGATTGTTTTGAAGTAGAATACTTCTCTCAGGAAGTTCGGCTACATAGGGATGTGAAATGAAAATCTAAAATCGAAAAAAGTGAAAAATATGTCCAATTTCAAATGCTAATAAATCGGTTAGTATTCGATGGATTTCCTTCGTTCTTGCAGCAATAGATTGGAAAATCTTCTAAGATTCTTCCCAAAATAGGATAATTGTAATTTTATTATTAACACTATTGTACTATTGAAAATAGTCAAGCCTTGTCGAAACGAAAAATTCGACCTCTGATTGGTCGTTATATGCTTGCTTCCCAAGCACGGTCGACAGGATCATATACCTTGCAATTGAAAACATACTATTCGGCCTATATAAGAGCCTGTTTCAGCCGGAGCCGCTTATAATAGTTCTAGACAGCGACAACAGCAGTCGTCCTTCTCAGCAGCAGCACTAGCTCTGTGGTTGGTCACCACGTCTCAGGAGCAGCGCGATTTTTCTCAGCGTGTGTCGCCAGACAGCCATTATTCCCCCCGTGTTGGGGCAGCTTGAAGATTGCCATCAGGAAATCCAATTTTGGAAATCAAAATGCCTTTTTGAAGGCAAATAAACAAGTCATTGAAAGTTAATAATTTTTGTCAACGCAAGCAAGCATTCTGTGTTGCATCCTAACAATTTAAATTTGTCGCACCCGTCTAATTTACTGAATGTGAAATAGCTTCCACAGTGCATGTTGTCCGTGTATCTTAATTCCCTCAATGTTAGGGCAGCTCAAAGGTTGTAATAAGCAACCGATTTTGAACCGCAACATGCTTTTTTCAAGGCAAATAAAAAAATAATTGAAGGTTAATAATTTTCTGGCATCAACACAAGCAGACATTCTGTGCGGGATGCAATCAAATTCTGTTGTAGTTGTCTAATTTTCATTTTATTTAGTAAACCCCCCCACTGTAGGGGCAGCGCAAAGGCTGCGATCAGCATAACCGACATTGAATAATAAACTGCCCTGTTAGTACGCATTCACAAAAGCAGTTAGTTCGACTAAGTAGAGCTAATATGAAGACGATTCAATCAATCAGCGTAAACAGAATTTCGTCGTCTCCCAGCTGCCAAGTTGACACATGATGCAACACGCAACAGCGAGCAAACGAAATCGCTTGATGTTACAAACCGCAATAAGATACGGGTTAAAACCGTTGCGTGTGTGAGAGCACCATCGGTGTTTATTCGCTAGATACACTATCTACTGTCTACTGAACGCAATAATCTGCTTACATGCGACATGGGGACGGGAACATTTTCTTCAACCAAGCTGCACAACACGACACAAAACATGTTATTTTGTTGCTTCAATGAGAGTGCTATCGGTCCGGCTCGACAGAATGTTCACAAGAAATCATTTTTGTGCATCCGTGCTACGAAACTGAGGAAAAACTTTAGAAACTGAAAAAAGAGGTGGAGCTTATCAAATGATCGTTCTGAACCAGAATGAAGTCACACATATTTTTCAAGTTGTATCATTCCACCACGTACGTAAAATAATTCATTCCTATTTTCATCCCTATATAAGAGCCTGTTTTAGTCGAAGCCGCTCATAGTAGTTCTGAACAGCGACGACAGCAGTCCTCCCTTAGCAGCAGCGGGAGCGAGCAGTGGGTACCATCGATAGCGGATAGCGGCCACAACTGTGGCATGGCTGTGAATAAGCGTAGCAGTTTCAGCGGATCTCACCATTGATAGCAGCAGGGCCAGCAGATGCAGGTACAGCGGATACCAATGGCGGCCATAACTGTGGCATGGCTACGCATAGCGTTGCAGGTGCTCAGCAGTTGGGCCAGCGTATAGCGGCCACAACTGTGGCATGGCTATGCATAGCGTAGCTGTTGCAGCGGGTATATCAGCATCGATAGTAGCAGGGTCAGCTGATGCAACGACACTCCTTTTACTAAAATGCTGTTTCAGTGTGGTAGCGGGAAGCAACAGCAGCAGGCTTGCATGAAGTGAATACATCAGCCAGCAACTTTCTCTAAGGCCTCTGCCATAGTAGACGCGATAAGCGGCGCGAACCGATTCGCTCGGCCGTAGGTTGATGTACAGCTCTACTGATGGCTGTACATTAACCTACAGCAGAGCGAATCGGTTCGCGTCGCTTTTCGCGTCTATTATGGCAGAGGCCTAATGGGACAGTTGTATCAGTTTGTTCAGAAGAATATTATTGTCGGTAATATTACAGAGATGCGATTGCGTAAATCCGATTTTGAATTGAACAATTGTTCTTTTGAGAACAAATAACACACTTATTTGAAGAGTTAATAGCTTTTGGTACCAACAGCAGTATAGTGACAGCCTCAGCGGTAGATGCAGATGCAGCCGGTACTTCCCTGAGGCCGATGTAAAGGTAAATGGAAGCAGCACGGCGAAACAGTTCGGGTTATGCTGAGACGCGCGTCATTTTTCGTTGTTGATGTTGTTTTTCCTCCTTTTAGCTGCTAACACCGAGCGTCCGTATGTATCCGGTACGGTTTAATAATGAAACTGATGGAGTGAAACGTTCGAACGATACGTTTTATACCAAGGTTTCGTCAGATAATTAGAAAGAAGGAGGGGCTACATTGATGATGGAATGGTAGAGACAAATGTTTCTTGAAAGCTGCGCCGGCCGCTGTCGTAATATTAACGCCAACACAAACATGCATTTTTGCAAGGTTTTTTCCGCTAGCAGCAGCATTTGGTAAAACAAAAAATTCAATTAGCCACTTCTAGTACACAATTTCGAGGCACCAAAAGAGGCCAGTTGCCGAATATATCCTTGTTTTTGGTTAGTTCGTCCAGAATTCCAGCCATTTAAATGTTTTGCAGTAGCCATTTACTACTAAAAGCCACCAGCATTACGGGTGAAACCGGCACGAGATGACCGGTACTCTTTTGTCTTTCCTCCTTTCAGCTGCTATCACCTAGCGTCCGCATGTCACTGGTGCGGTTTTGGAGTTAAAATTATATGCGCCGGCCGCTGTCGTAAAATTAACACCAACAAAAAGATGCATATTTGCAAGGTCTTTTCCGCTAGCAGCAGCATAAACATCGGAAACAGAAAGTGACAACAACAATAACAACAAAGTCAGATCGATTGTATCCGTTAGTGTCGACTGTGCTTGAGACTGTGCGGTATGATTTAGACAATCGATATTAATTACCAATTTTTCAATAGTGTATCTCAAACAATAGTTTGTTTTTGTTACATAAAATTAACCGTAAAAGAATTTCTGATCGATTGATGCCAAAACCTCGAAAACCTGATTATAGATGACTGCAAAAAAAGCGCTCAAAACCTGACCACTTTTCTCTGGTTTTCCCTGGTTGAATTACTAGATTTTCAAATTCAGGGGCCTAACTTCGATATAGACGTTAGTCAACGTCAAAAATGACTGACACGCAAGCTGCCAGGTTATCTTTCTTGTAAAAGTATTCTACTTCAACCTTGCGGTCGTGGCTTTGCATACAACCTTCTTGTGATTTTTTTCATCTTGAGTTGTGCACCTCATGAAGTGCACAGTTCATGACTAAAATTGTATCCTCTCAATACGTAATAAAATGTTGGTGCCTTGGTCACTCGGAGATGACAAATACAACAGTTGACTACATACAACTCTGAGAATACAGTGATGCGCGTTGCTCCGTTGTAATTCTCTCTTCGTACGTGGCGCATCGTAGGAAAAAAACGATAGCAACAAGCAAAAGAATAATTGAGAGTCCCATAAATGTTGGTTGGTTTGCATTGCATCGCAGTGACGCAGCAGCGATGATGCGGTGCGGTGATGATGGGAGGGAGAGTAAGTAGTTCGGATGGTATTTTTTTCAGCAGGTTTTCTATAGCAGCCAAACAGATACCAAAATCTGCTATGTTTGTTACCGAGAAATCATACGTTTGTTGTATTGCGTTGCGATTTCGTCAATGACATTACTCACTAGTTTTTGTTATGATTAGTGAATGGAATATTTTCCTCATACTAATTTGGGTAGTAACGTTATGGAAGAGTGAGAGGGGATGGAGTTTTGAAAATCTTTGAATAATGCTTTATTCATACTAAATTCAACAAGGAACTATGAATATAAGCATAACAACTCAGATCTTTTTTTCCCTTCCTTTTCAATTTTCTATATTTCTGAGTACAAATGACATAAAGTATTTACAGATCAAATTTGTAACGGCTAATTTAACAAACATATTTACC
The DNA here is from genome assembly GCF_029784165.1 of Wyeomyia smithii. Taxonomy (NCBI): domain Eukaryota; kingdom Metazoa; phylum Arthropoda; class Insecta; order Diptera; family Culicidae; genus Wyeomyia; species Wyeomyia smithii. Next base: position 22,521,425 of record NC_073694.1, read on the forward strand.
CTAGTAGAAATGTTATGCAACTTAAATCCAAACAAAATATGGCAAGTGTTTTTTACGTCTAATGCCTGATTAATACCTGATAAAATCTGCAATATTTTGCAAATCATTAAAACTTTTTCTATCTTTCACAACAGTTCGAAAAACATAGAGGAGAAACAATTGGTATGATAAAAAGCTCATCGAAGCTTTTTTCCTGATTGGTCTGATTTCAATTAGTCGAATGTTCGCGGAATACCAGTTCAAGAAACACTAGTTAGGGCCAACAATAGTGGTCTTAAAAGGCTTCGCGCTCATTCCACAGCCCTCCGACCGAAAAGCATTGCCACAACGACGGTTAGTTTCAGAGCTATATGCTCTGTACTGAAAACAGTTACAGTTTGAGCCTTTGTTTTTATTTGTTTTGTAAATATTCGAACTGTTATTAAAATTTGTATACACTTGTAACAGTAAGGAAAAAATTCTTAATACATATTTAGAAGAAATTTGTTTTGTAAGTTCTCCGTACGTCACAATTGAATCAGTTATAACACACCCTGTTGACACAGTGCGGTTCGATGGTTCGATTTTGGTAACATATTTATTTGCTTTCATTGACCACAGGGGGTTTGTTTCTGAAAAGTTGGTTGGGTTTGTAACGACAGATGTTGTTTGGCCATAATGGGTCAAGTAGGAGAAACATGCTGTTAGTGATAAATCAAACGGGCCCGTAACATCAAAATTGCACAAAAGCTTGGAAACTCCGAAATTCAAAGAGTAGTAAATCTAGAATTTGTTTATATTAAAATGTTGATCTGACTTAACACCAACTAATTATATGTAAGGAATTACCCATCGTGAAAAAGTTGAAGAGGTTGTTTATTAGACACGACCGCAGAGTTAACCTAGAATACGACAGCCTGTCTTAAGTCAATGTATTTCTTGCAATAGGTTTGGGAATACACTCGATGGGGTTAATCAATATAATGGTCTCTCTGTTCCAGATGACGTTTACCTCTACAGACGGCACCGGTAACGACAAAGAACAACAGCAGAAGCTATGTGCAGCTAAGCAGTTTCACTTGACGCCATATCCAAAACAAGAATGAAATTGTATTGTTTTGTGGCTGTCTTTTGTATCAAGTTGCACTGAGAAAGCTTAATTTAGGCAGTGGCTACGATGAGGGCCAATAGTGCATTCCCGGTAAGCTAGGTTTAACACGAACAATTTTCTGCAGTTTGCAGTAGCGTAGATAATTTTAAAACTGATCGCTGCAAATAGTAGGACTTGAGCGAAAAATTATATGATTCAGGTTCACTGGCGCAAACATTCTTCAAATAAATGTTAAAATACACTCAGTAAGCTTTGAGGCTTAGCTGAAGTCAAAAGAGGTTAATAATGTTTGTCAATGCCATTTATTGACAACTGAATATTGTTTTTTGACATGGCAAATTTTTTATTTAGTTCTGAATGATTTACTGTGTAAAATCAACATGAGATGATTTATTTGAAACAATATATGATAATTTTTATCGCTATACTGCTAGTCATGCACGCTATATAGCTAGCCACGCACGCTGTAGATATGCACACACGCTATATAGCTAGCCACGCACGCTATAAACATGCACAGACATGCTATAGACATGCACAGACACGCTATAGACAAGCACAGAAACTATATAACCATGCACACGCAAGCCACGCACGCTATAGACATGCACATGCTATAAAAATTCACACACGTTATATATGTGCACACACCCTATATATATACACCCTGGAAGATGGTGGCTTCTCAAACCACCTGGCGGTGCGAGTCTCATTTAATTTCTGGCTGTATTCACCCAACGATATCTGAATTGAAGATAGAATCAAAATATCTGATATCTGAATTGAAGAGACTAAAAGGGAGCCGAACTGAAAAAGTTAGCTGTTGCCCGCTGCTGCTCCACGTCGCCTTTGCCCACTGCCATCGCTGCTACTGTCCGCCGCTGCTGCCTGCTGCTAGTAAACTGAGATTGCTTGAGGAGAAGCAGTCTCTTATATAGCCCAACGAGTGCATTCCTGGCTAACTAGGTACTCCATTCTGTCGTCCTTTTTAGGGAAAGGCAGCAAGCAACCAATCAAAGGTCGACATTTACGTTTCGACAAGGTTCAACAATTTTCAATAGTGTACAATAGTTCGAACAGTCAGATTACAATTTTCTGCATTTGGACGGTTGCTTAACCCTTTCCCGCTCATGGTGACTCTAGAGCACCAAGAATTATAATCACCATATCTTGACATAAAGTAGTTTGTTGTGCTTACGATTGTTCTATAAACTTTTATATGCTGCCTCAGAGCATCACTGGGCATTTTCTTCAAAATACTACAGTTGACAGTAATTTTAGTTAGTCTACAAAGTGTTTAGCTTGAAGTTTCTCGTGAAGCTATAAATTTTAAACATAAACCTTGTGAGCGTTAGAGGGTTAAATGATTTTCCAATCGATTGCTGCAAAAATGACGGAAATCGGTTGAAAACTGACTGAGTTTAGAACGTTTGAAATTGGAAAATTTTCGTGACGCTCTCCATGTTTTCGGTTTTCGAAATTGGATTCCTGTATTGAAGTTGAACCCCTATATATGTTGCCGTAAGACGTATTATACGTCAAAAAAATCAATTTTGTCAATGATCAAGGAACAACTTTATTTGAAATAAAAAAGTCTCTCTCTCTCCAGCTCGGGGAAAACTAATAGTGTCAGAAGGATCGTAGCTCTAGCCCCGCAATTGTCCTGTACACTCAACAGTTGGCTGCGAAGTCTGTGTATAATAAACAGAAGTTCAAATTTCAAGACGGAATGTAGCACCAAGGCATTGCTTTACATTATCAATACACAAAATTTTAAATTGTTAAAAAGTTGTTTAAGTTAATATTTCCGAAATCTCATTTTTTGTTATGAAAACACTATAAAAGGTTAGCTAAATATTTGTTGTCTGATCATGGCAAACTGAGAGAGAAAAAGTTACGATGGCAGTTCGTAACGTTAATGACTTTTGGCCGATAGCTACAATTTTCCACCGCCGTGCTTAATTAGCTTAAAACGTGTGAGGAGTTGAAAATATGTTCAATTTGCTTAATATTTCATGATATAAAATTTGGAGTGTTTATAAAAAATGATGTCAATTTCGAAAAATCTGTAAATCTGTACTTTCGACGAAAATCTGTATATCTGTATATACAGATTCTGTACCGTTACTTCGGCCGTAAATCTGTAAAATACAGATTAATCTGTACATGTGGCATCCCTGCTTGCACCTACCAGCTATCACCAAAAAAAAACCCGTTGAGTTGAGTGAGAGTAGGAAAACACGAACTCTCTTTCTTGAAAAAAAAATCCTCATCATTGAGTAAATATTTACGATCCAATTTCTCTTATTCATTACTTGTTCATAACGCGACTAACTTTATATTCTCAGCTGTGCACATAGAGAATAACATATATTGCGTGCTCCCACGATGAAAAGTACATCGTAAGAAGGAAGGCGGAGAGAGTGCACCAGTAACGATTTTTTTTATATGGTGCTCTTTTGTGATCTTCGTTATTCACCTACCATGGAGGTCTATTCGCAAATGTGCGAAGAATAAGAATAACTCGCACACTGACGACGATGTCAACGCATCATAGGCTTGGTTTATACGTATTCATTAGTCGCTAGAAGCGATTTTTTCCATCGGTGGTCCTGACTAGTCCACTGGTCTCGGAGCTGCAGGCAATGACGTAGCGGTAGAGACTGAATAAGATGGTCAAATCGATTTTTCTATAGCAGTGGTGATGGACGACGAGACCTATATCACCCTGGATGACAATGACTGGCAGGGCACATTGTATTTTACTTCACCCATTTAGGAAGTGAGCTCCGAGATGGAGTTCATCACTCATCTAGTTCCCCAAGAAGGTACTGCCGGACTGACGATAGGTGAGCAGGACTTTTCCCAAGCAACTCTTCTTTCGCTCCTAACTGGCCGTAAACTGGATAATTTTTAGCACGAAATGACTGCCGGAAGTTGCGTCTTTCACGCTGGATCTGGCGTCGGCTCATCACTCGAAGAGATCAGAAATGGAGTCGCCGAACCCGCCCAACGTCCCCAGCTACATTCTATCAAGAATTTCTGGGTATACTTGAAGCTTGAGATCTACTCCAACAATGTTGTCGGGAAAAATGAGAAGGAATTGATAAACAAAACGTTGAAAGGGCTCAAGCATTAAAGCTAACCCCCTCTCCCTCATATCAGAAAATGTCACATCAATCAAACTCGTTCCCCATATTAATACGTTACATCATCAATCAATCCTTTAGGCTGGTGCCTGCAGGTGGTCCCCGTGGTTCTGTGGTTAGCGATGTCGTTCGGCTAGCTCTCCTACACGGTTGTGATATCGGGTTCGATTCCCGATCATGTCGAGGATCTTTTCGAGCTGAAAATTTTCTCGACTCAGCACTGGGGCACGGTGTATCGTTGTACTTATCCTACACATGCATAATGTGCCGAAAAACAATATCGATAACGAATTCTCTCAACTAATCTAGTTGATCGAGACCGCATTAGCCCCCCAGGCTAGCGTGCGATATTGTTTTTATTTTATTGGTGCCTGCAGTTTCTCTCCTTGGCTAGAGAGTTGGTCCACGTCCTTTTGTCCCGTCTACAAGCTCGCTTGATACCTTTCTGCAGCTCGGTGTATTTCTGATGAGCTGCTGTCTTGGCCTGTCTGGTTCGTGCTCGTTCGAGGTTGGCTTTCGCCTTTCTCCGCTCGTCGAATATCTATCAGACTCCATCCTAGATCCATTTTCTCCGTTCATTGCTCGCTTTTCCGAGTTTCGTCGTAGAGGTGTTCCTGCCGACGGTTCATTGCTCTCCGATTGATATGTCCGGTGACAAGTCCGTGGCATGGGCCAAATTTTGTTCGACGAATGCCATCTTAATCTCCGAGTTATGCAGTCTGCTCGTATGTCATATCAGCACCCAACTTTTTCTTCGGCTATCGCGAGAAACTCCCGTGACCTGGCTGGTCGATGGAGGAAGAGCAATCCACCAATCATCACGTTATTGATGCCACAAAATTCTGTTAACAACTCGCCGTTTACGCTCATTTCTCCTGACCCTTGGCGTACCTTAATACACTCGAAATCCGCGTCATTTGAGCCTATCATTGCCTTAAAGTCGCCTATATGGATCTGAATGTCATCCCGTAACGGTTTTCACCTCTTCAGTGCTGCGTGAGTCTCTGGGCTCAATAGGAATCCAACTCCGCGTTTTCGAGGAGCATTTTCGCTTCGTATACCAGAATAAAACAAGACATGCCCTGTAGAAGGAGAGCTGTTTTAAAAAAATTGAATTATCGATTCTACACCTCATTCCGTGCACTTTTCACTTTCACGTCCACCCAGTCGCTTCCATTCAACCCTCTCTTCTTTTGCACTTGACAGGCCGGCCCGAAGTCTTTGGTTTCCTTCCATCAGGTATGCTTCATCACATGTGGTTGTGTGCGATGTTGAGGTGCGTCCCTACATCCCCTTTGAGACATCTTGTTCTAATGTGACGCATAACTGCAAAGCCACGCTGATTCCTTTGCCTATACTCTGTGCTGGACACGGTGGATTTTATTGTCGCAACGAATCCCGTTCTGTGGGCACGACAAGTTCTTGATTGCCAAACTTAGTTGTCCTTCTTGATTCGCTTCTATAACACTCGGGCTCGTCGACGATTGTCACTATATTTTTTCCCCTTGAAATTGCGATATTTCTCTTGATATTACGTCGAAACTAGATACGATTTGCGGAAGTTTGGTTCGAATTTTTCGTCCAATTAGCAGCTCAGCTGGCGAACGTCCAGTTGTAGAGTGAGAAGCTGCCCGATATGTAGTGAAGAACTTTTGAATTCTTGACGCCAATTCTGGCCCAATCCTTGAGCAATCGTTTTAGTATTGTCCTGTTTAGACATTCTACTTTCCCGTTGATTTGGGGCCAATATGGAACAGTATTGATCAGTGAAACGCCGTAGTCTTCATAAAACGTGGAGAACGTTTCGCCTTCTTCACTCAGCTGTGGTGCATTGTTAGCCGTCACTATTACAGGTACGCCGTTGTGACTGAACCCCGATATTAACTTTGCTATGATATCCTCATCGATGGTTATGGTCATTGCGCACACTTAGAAATACCTGCTGTAGTAATCCATTACAACCTATCATCCCACGGCCAGACACGAGCAAGCATCCTCGACTGCTCTTGATACAAGAGTCAACATCGGCCTTATTTCCTTCGGACTGATTCATGTGGCCTATAAACTGTACTTCGGTTACACCGATTATACACGAACGACACCGCGCTTATTGAGACGATCGAGAACTATTTTCAAACGGTGATCGTTTTCTTCCTTGTTCTGCTATCGTCTAGGTGACATACTGTTCTCTTGCAACCCGATAATATTTCCTCCATTACCTTTTAATTTCAGGTACCGACACCTGTACGAAAGGAAGCCGCTTGAATCGGAAAAGACCACGGTTCGTGATAAACGTAGTAATATCGCGAGATTCGAATGCCAATTTCGTTTGGAGGAATGGAAACCTTCCTAGGATTACTACCTCGTTAACCCTTCTCAAATCCAGACATACTCTTGATTCTCCATTGGCTTTGCCTAGCACAATCAACGTTTAAACCCACAAAGTCGAGCCTGTTTCCAGCTGAAACGTTAAAAAAATAATCCATTGTACAAGCTGGCTATCCATAATAAAATAAAATTAATTAAAATTTTATTAGACGTATTTTCGGTTGCTTGTGGACTGGTCTTTGACTGCCTATAGCTTCAAAGTTTGTGTTTTGTCAGTGTGTCTTTTAAAGATTACCTGGAAGTTAACTTACATCAGTCTTTCTCAAGACAACCTATTTCTTTCTTTCTCAATACTTGCAATTTGATATTATTTTTGAACTTTTTTCGTATCACCTGAAATGGCAAGACGAAAAAAGAAACCACGCATCGCTACGGGGAGGAAAAGAGAGGCATCTCTTTCTGAAACTAGCTTATGCAGTGAAAATTTATATGATATTCTGCCTGAGCAAGAAGCCGGCGAAATTGAAATGTTCGAAAGTAAAACTATTCAAAGTGAAACTATTCAAAGTGGCCGAAGAGGCGAATGCCATTTACTGACCCAAACATTGAAAGATTGGAATCGTCTTATTCAGTATTTAACTGAAAAGATGTATAAATTTTTTACATATGATACGAAGAGCGCCAAGCCGTTCAAGGTCGTATTGAAAGGTCTCACCAACGATCAAACCGTTGATGAGATCAAAATTACTTTAACAGAATTACTTGGCATAGCCCCTACCCAAGTATTTCTAATAAAACAAAAATCACGAGGCGATAACAGTCAGAGAACTGGAATTTCCCTTGTTAATTATTTGATTCATTTTAACCGCAATGAGGTTAACAACTTAAATTTTTTTGAAAAAGCACATGCTTTATATAACGTGCGTGAAAGTTTGGCGGAGGTGAAAAGCATATCACCCAATGCCATGTTTGCCAACGTTATGGCCATGGTTCAAAGTTTTGTAACATGGACCAAAAATGCCTCATTTGTGGAGACTCTTCTCACAAAAATGACACATGTCCTGTGAAAGAGAGTAAAAATTTTCGCTGTGCGAATTGTAACGGCAACCATATGTCAAATTTTTATCAATGCCCAGTCCGTTTAGCAATTGTTAAGGCAAGGCAAGGTAAACAAAATTCAAAACAAACTTCAACACAAAATTCTCCAAGCGTACCAGTGACGCATAGTTTACCTACTCCCCTGCATACCCGTTTAACATATGCACAGGTTACAGGTAGTTCGAACATTATACCGCCTAGTGTTGGTAGTTCGAAAATGACCGTTAATAAGGGTAAGCAAAACACGCTAGAAAATAATTGTACACCTATTACCCCAGCTAATATTGCTACCGAAATATTTTTTCTAATGTCAACTGCCTGGGGCCTATTACGGCAGGTAAACTTTCTTTTTTGCAACAGGCAATGTTCGATCTTATGAACGCCATGTTGCAGGCAAAATCAATGTTTGAAGCCATTCAAATAGGCACAAATTTTACTATTAAAATTGTTTCTAATTTAAAATTTAGCAATGATTTTAAATAAAACAATTAAAATATTAAATTGGAATGCTCGCTCATTGAAGGCCAATGAGAATGAGCTTTTTAATTTTTTAACAGTAAATAATGTGCATATTGCAATTATTACTGAAACATTTTTGAAACCTAACATAAAATTAAAATATGATCCCAATTACGTGGTTCATAGATATGATAGGATTCAGGGTTCCGGCGGTGGAGTTGCAATTGTCATTCATCGCCGAATCAAACATCGTGCTCTTCCCCATCTTGAGACGAAAGTTATTGAAACTTTGGGAATTGAAGTTCAAACTGAACTTGGGATTTTATTTATTGCCGCAGCATATTTACCATTTCAATGCACACGCGAGCACAAAAATTATTTTAAAGGTGATTTACAAAAACTCACCAGAAATCGTTCGAAATTTTTTATAATCGGCGATTTTAACGCTAAACATCGTTCATGGAATAATTCTCAAAGTAATTCCAATGGCAAAATTTTATTCAATGATTGTTCTTCAGGATACTATTCTATTTTGTCTCCGAATAGTCCTACATGCTTTTCTTCTGTAAGAAACCCTTCAACAATTGATTTGGTGCTGACGAATCAAAGTCATGTATGTAGTGATTTGATCACACATGCTGACTTTGATTCTGACCATCTTCCAATAACTTTTTCTTTATCACATGAATCAGTTTTAAACCCTATGAGCTCTGTTTTTAATTATAACAAAGCTAATTGGGAAAGATACAAAAATTATATTGAGAGAAATTTCAATAATGAGCTTGATTTGTAAAACGAAGTGAATATTGATTCCGCTTTGGAAGCATTAAAATGTGCAATTGTTGATGCCAGGAATTATTCTGTTCCAAAGGCTCAAGTGAAATTTGATTCACTAATAATTGACGAAAATCTTCAACTTCTAATTCGTTTGAAAAATGTCCGCAGACGTCAATATCAACGTTCTCGTGACCCTGTTTTTAAAACTATTTATAAAGATTTACAGAAAGAGATTAAACATAGATTCACTCTTCTGAGAAATCAAAATTTTGAGACTAAAGTTGAAAAATTGAAACCATATTCAAAACCTTTTTGGAAGCTGTCGAAGATTCATAAGAAACCTTCAAAACCTATTCCAGTTTTAAAAGATGGTGAACGTTTTCTTGTATCCAATGAACAAGAGGCTCAAAGACTTGCTCAGCAGTTTGAGAGTGTTCATAACTCAAATTTGAATTTTGTGAGTCCAATTGAAAATGAAGTCACACGTCAATTTGATTTCATTTCTTCCCAGATTTTTTTACCTGCAGAAATAATTGAAACTAACTTGAATGAGATTAAATCAATTATAAAAAATTTCAAAAATATGAAAGCTCCTGGTGACGATGGAATCTTTAATATACTAATCAAACATCTCCCTGAGAGCACAATGGAATTTTTAGTGAAAATTTTCAATTGCTGCTTCAAAATTGCATATTTTCCCAAATTATGGAAAAATGCGAAAATAACTCCAATTTTAAAACCGGATAAGAACCCAGCTGAAGTTTCAAGTTATCGACCAATCAGTTTGCTTTCTTCAATAAGTAAACTGTTTGAGAGAATTATTCTTAACAGAATGATGTCACACATCAACGAAAATTCAATTTTTGCAAATGAACAGTTTGGATTTCGCCATGGGCATTCCACAACTCATCAATTGCTCAGAGTTACTAAAATGATACGAGCTAACAAATCTGAAGGTTATTCCACTGGAGCTGCTCTTTTAGACATAGAAAAAGCATTCGACAGTGTTTGGCATAAAGGTTTGATTGCGAAATTGCAAACTTTTAATTTTCCAATTTTCCTAATAAAAATTTTAAAAAATTATCTTACTGACCGAACTCTGCAGGTTGTCTATCAGAATTCAAAATCTGATACATTTCCTGTCAGAGCAGGTGTACCTCAAGGTTCAGTCTTGGGTCCAGTCCTGTACAACATATTCACTTCAGATCTTCCTGATTTGCCTCCAGGATGCACAAAGTCATTGTTCTGCGATGACACAAGCATTTCCGTAAAAGGGAAAAAGTCTTCGTGTCATATGCAGTCGATTGCAGAAAAGTTTAGATATTTTTTCTTCCTACTTGCAAAAGTGGAAAATCTCTCCCAATGCTTCTAAAACTCAAATGATAATTTTTCCGCATAAGCCTAGAGCTTCTTTCCTCAAGCCAAACAATAATCACGTTGTCAAGATGAATGGGGTTATTTTACGTTGGTCTGACAAGGTTAAGTACTTGGGACTAATTTATGATAAAAAACTTATTTTCAAAGAGCACATTGAGAGTATACAAGCCAAGTGCATCAAATATACGAGATGTTTATATCCTCTCATTAACAGGAATTCTAAACTTTGTTTAAAGAACAAACTTTTGATTTACAAACAAATTTTTAGACCAGCAATGCTTTATGCTGTACCGATCTGGTCAAGTTGCTGTTCAACAAGGAAGGAAACGCTCCAAAGGATTCAGAATAAAATTCTGAAAATGATTTTGAAGCGTTCTCCTTGGTTTGGTACACTCGAATTACATAGACTTACTGGTGTTGAACCATCAGAAGCTATGTCAAATAAAATTATTAACAATTTTCGACAAAAATCGTTGCAATCCTCAATTGCTACGATAAGCTCTCTTTATAGCCAATAAGTTAGCAATTAAGTTAGTTGTAAGTTTAATTCCCCTTTTCTGACAAGTGGGTTTAAATCCCTACGAATGATAAGTCCTAATTGCGAAAGCAAACAAATCCTAACAATTAAAATTACAAATTTCTAACAGTGTTGAGAAGTCACCATTTGTGATTGGACACACATACTCATTATTTACTAATATTTATCATAAATACTTAAGCTACTAACAAATCTCCCCTTAAAAAAAAAAATTAAAATTTTATCAATTTAAATTTATTACTCTTTCTGAACTGAATCACTCTTTTAATATAAAATGAAAATAAAACTCTTATAACTGTTATCAATCATTCGTTCAAAAGAGCTTTTACGTTTTTCTACCGGTTTTTCGCCAACGCCTAAAGCCTGTAGTACATTCTTTGACCAATGGTCAAACATTTGACCTTCTGACATAATGGTCAAATTTATTTGACATCATGATTGTTGTTTGCCCGTGTTTTCTACATGTAAAAATTGAAAAGTGACAAACAATTACACAGTGCAACAAAAAATTGACTTTTTTTTGCCTTGGCTTCTATATATAATTTTTTTGTGTCTTTTCATGCAAAACTAAATTTCCCCGAGTTTGAACATATTTCAACTTAAGGGGCAACAATGGCGCCATTTTGAATTTTAAGAAACCGGTAATTTTTTATGTTTTCTCGACGCCATTTTGTTTTGAGACCAAATATCAAAATTCTAAGAGTTTGTCCACATATTAGCATCTTTTTACCCATCTTTTGAAAAAAAAAACAGATCTTAAATCGAACAAAAACTGAGCTCAAAACGGTGATTCTACGAAAACGGGTTTTGGCATAGTTTTAGCGCAGACAGACGTCCAAGCTGAGTTCCAAACTTGTGTAAAGATTTTTAAAGTAGCAATCCGTAACCAGATAGCGCTACCAATGACGCCAGACTCAAACACCAGCGAAAAAAAATGTGTTGTAGCGATAAGGTCACCAGGCGGCACTAGTTTACAAGTGATTTATAACGCAATTCTCTTTGAAAATTTACACAGAATTTTCGATCGATTTTGTTCTTGCTTGGACGTCTGTCTGTGGTTTTAGTATATTTCACAAAGCAAAATAAAATCGATTATTTCTGAGCATTAATGATAATTCGCTAATATCTTGAAGTGGTAGTCAAATTATATCTTATTTTGAGGAAAAAAGTCTCAGAAATCGAATGGTAGGTGTCTGCTTGAAAACAAAATGGCGTCGAAAAAACATCAAAAATTTCCAGTTTCTCAAAAATTCATAAAAATGAAATATGTTCAAACTCCGAAAAAATTATTTTCGCATCAAACTTCATCAAAAAATCATACATAGAAGCCAAGGCAAAAAAATTGTTGCACTGTGTTATCTTTGACCACATTTTTTTCTGTCAAAAAGTGGCAAATATTTGACGCTTGGTCAAAGAGTGTATTCCAGCCTTAAGTTCAGAATTCATAGATTCTTTGCTGAGATATAGACCATCCTACCGAATCTCTTTAACCTCACTTTTCTGACAGTTAATGGTAACTTTGTTTATGTTTTGGACTTAGTGCTTCTTTCGAGTGGAGCTATCGTGTTCGTAGTTGAAATGCTACTCAATTTATAATTGTTCTTGGTGTACTGGCACCTAACGCACATTTAAAGGGCCTTTCGGTCTCAATTGAAATGATCTGCTATAATTAAAAACTAAACTGCATCACCCAATGCACACTGAGAAAAAAATGAACCCAAATTCCCACTTATTAGAAGCCGCTGGGCTGGCAACCTGAAATATAGCATTTCTTATGTAAAATTGGTCGATAAATCGATTGGTGATATTTTCATTCTGTGCAGGGCACGGGAAAGGGTCTATATTTCCAAAAAAGAGCAAAAATAGGGTGAAAAGGGACAAAATAGACCATTTCCCGTGCCCTTCCCAAAATGAAACCATCATCAATCGATTTTTTAACCAACTTTACATAAGAAATGGTATATTTAATATTGTTAGTCCGCGGCGATTAGGCGATTATTTAGTGGAAATGTGGGTTCCGGTTTTCCCACTATATAATCGCCGTTAGACTGGCAACCCGAAATATAGCATTTCGTATGTAACATTGGTCAACAAATCGATTGGTGATGGTTTTATTTTGGGTAGAGCACGGAAAATGGTCTATTTTGCCTCTTTTCATCCTGTTTTTGCATATTTTTGGAAATATAGACCCTTTTCCGTTCCACGCACAGAATGAAAATACCACCAATCGATTTATTGACCAATTTTACATAAGAAATGCTCTATTTCAGGTGGCCAGCCCAGCGGCTTCTAATTAGTGGGAATTTCGGTTCATTTTTCTCAGTGTGCAATGTGATGCGTGACGTCACCGTGCGATGGTCTTTTGCTTAGAAGACAGCGCTGGCTGCCTTCTACGACGAATCGTTTGTGTGCCGACTGATGTTTCAGCGTCGAAAGTACCCAGAACCTTTAGCGGCACGTCACTGCCGTAACCTTTGATAATCCCTGTACCGCTATGATCCTTTTATCATAGTGGTAACCTCGATACGTTGCTACTTCAGAAGTGTCCAGGCCTTCTGATTATTAACATCAATATGAGTCAACTAATAACTTAAGAGAAATTCATTAGTACACCTTCGAATCGCGGAATCTTCTGAAGATTCATAACCGGCGTTATTTATCTGAAGGGGCTCACTACTGTCATCGTTTTCAATTAAACACATCTTGGTTCTCATTATTCCGGAAGCGAAAGCTGATTCGGAGGTACGCTTTCGGCATACCGCTTCGAAATGTGTGTATTCACTTCTCACACGAACGACAAACCTGATCACGTGCTCTGCAGATTTCAGATGTTCCCGTATAACCGGCTACCCCTCAACGGCAGTAGGTGACAGATCATTCTCTGGGCATAGACCAATTGCAAGAAGTTCTTCCATTTTGCGATGGACCCCGATTTGAATACAGCTTCTTGTACTTTGTATTGTGTTCCGATTTCACCTGAAAAATCTGCTCTTTTCTATCCTGTACACGATCACAGCTGTTTTTAATGACTCAATACTCTTGATCTGCTACCATGTTCCAATTTTTGGTATAGTCGGGTACAGTAGGTTCTTGGCCTAAGGTCTCTACCCTGCTGATAGGACTGTCATCTTGGAGATACCGTAGGAAGAGTCGCGAATCGAACGCAGTTCTTAGCCGCTCCTAACAGGGAAAACAGATACCCAGTGTTTTGCAGTTACTTAGCATTTTCTGAAAAGATTGAATATATATATATCTGTAATAGTCTTCCATGCGAATTTTCATCTGCACAGAAAGCCTTCTACGGATCAAATCCTTGTTCAATCAGAGGATCCAGCGAAGTTAGGCCTAAAGCTAAATAAAGTGGGAGATTGATTGAATTTTTATCTTAAAACATGATTTGGTACAGGGAAGATTAAGTAGCCAATGGTAAGCCTTCCGGTGATGGCAATTTACTAAGTCAAATACTCGCGCAGTTTCATTCAAATCAAAGATGGTCGATTAAATTTTCACGATTTTTTAAACCTTTTGGCAAGGTTATGCTCGATTGTTAGTGCTCAGATTCGTCTGAAATTCTAACCTCTTTTCATGTGATTTCCGCTTGTGGTGAAGAGAACTGAACAACAAACATTCCCTATAAGCATTATATCTGACCTCATCGATTAAGTCTCCGTTAGCTGAAGTACAGTGTGGTACAGTTTCAGCAGCGTTAATAGCGACAAGTTTTACATCGATAACTAATGTTTGTTTACTCTCTTCTGATGAAGGTTTCAATACACGTGGAGGCATTAAAATAAAAAAAAAGTCAGGAGATTTTCTCAACAAGCTGATATTGCGATAATGTTTTCACTCCTAATAAATAAATAATAGGCTTGCGAAAAAAAATATAATCACTGAGTTGCTAGTCTGGCAAACTAGATTTCGAAAACCAATTTGACTAAAACTTCCATTTCCATGATTTTCAAATTTTATTCTGTTCTCTGTTGAAATTAAAATATAATAATCGATAAAAACTACCCTTAACGCTAGTACGCCTCACCACTCCAGATCCTCCGGTAGCCCGCCCGGATAGTCACCGGTCAGGCAAGCCGTACAGTGTCCCACCTTTTGCGGGCTGCTCTTGACCATGTTCAGCTGGACCGCCTTCCGGAGCCCGTCCACGCTCAGATACGCCAGACTGTCCGCTCCGACGTACTTAGCTAGATCTTCCGGGCTCAACTTGTTCCCGATCAGTTCCTCCCGGGTCGGAATATTGATGCCCATGTAGCACGGATACAGCAGCGGCGGGCTGGCGATGCGAATGTGAACCTCAACGGCTCCTGCATCTCGAAGCAATTTGATAATCGGCCCAATGGTGTTTCCGCGTACGATCGAATCGTCGATCAGCACCAACCGCTTACCGGAGACGTTCTCCGAGAGAGCACCGAATTTTTTCGCCACTCCCAGCTGACGAAGGCGCGTTGACGGTTGTATAAAGGTGCGACCCACGTAGCGATTCTTGCAGAGTACCTCCGCGAAATGAAGTCCCGTCTAAAAAAACAAATAAAGAAATTTAAAAACTAGTTCTTCCACCGAGGTATTAGAGATGCTACCTCTCTGGCGTAACCGTGAGCAGCTGCCGTTCCCGACTCGGGAACCGAACTCACAATGTCGGCGTCCACATAAGCTTCCCGCGCCAGCTGTCTGCCACATTGCAATCGTACAGAGTACACCATCTGGCCCTCGAATATGGAGTCCGACCGGGCGAAGTAAACGTACTCAAAGATACAGAAGGCGTGCTTGCGGTCTTCCGGACATTCCACCACATCGATGGTTTTGATACCGTGCCGCGTTAGCTCTACAATCTCCCCCGGTTGCACCTCACGAACGTAACGAGCTCCTATGGAAAGAAATCCGCAGCTCTCACTCGATATAACCCAGCCTTCGGCTGGTAGCTTCTCTACTTTTTCTGCCGGAAAAAACATGGTTAGAACATTAACATAGATTGAGCTGTCATAACTCACCAGTTCGGTATGCGCTCACAGTCAGCGGGACGATCTTTCCAATGCACAACGGTCGGTTTCCGTACGGATCTCTAACTCCGTAGATCTTATCCTTTAGCATGATAACCAACGAGTAGGAAAGCGGAGCCAATTGCATCAGATGCTTAATACGAGCTGGCCAATCCGGACCATCATCCTCGCCCTCTGGAGGATTCAGACAGAGGGCCTGCGTGATCAGCTCTGAGTCGCTGTGCGTCGACAGACCAACACCTCGCGAGAGCACATCCTTCCGGAGGCTTTCGCAATTGACCAGCTCGCCATTGTGTGCGACAGCCAGAACCCCATGTGCGGTATGGACCACAAAAGGCTGACAGTTTACCTCCTCGGACGCTGCAGACGTTGAGTATCTCGTGTGACCAATCCCCAAATTACCCTTCAACTTCTTCATCGAATCGTCGGTGAAGATATTGTTGATCATTCCCATCCCCTTGTGAACATTGAAGTTCTTGGCGCTGATACCTTCGCTGGTTACGATGCCAGCCGATTCCTGGCCCCGATGCTGCAGAGCCACCAAACCGAGACAGATCACTTGGGGTATGTCGATCTGTGCCGGCCAATCACCGGTTGCAATAGCCCCAAACACGCCACACTCGTGCGTAAGTCCGGACTGCACCACGCCCCGTCCCAATCGTTTTCCCTTCAAAACAAGCTTCTCATCTTCTACGTCTGGCCTCAATCGTGGCGTAGCGAACGCATTGCTGGTAAACAGTTCCACTTGCGCCGATGACGACTCCACCGATAGCGGGGGATCCATGATTCGCTCTGTCGAGAAGGAAGAAACAAAAACAAACTTACGTCAGTCACAGTCAGTCGAGCTCGGCTGATTTAATCTGGCAATGGGTATGCATCAGCATTGCAGTCGGAAGGGGTTTGACCTTTCGGTCAGCTGAACAAGGCATGCTATCTGCTTACTTGCCCTGGGAGATCCTGCCGATCGATTACCGAGAAGCCATGGTAACACGTTCTTCATGTTTAGTAAACAAAATGGTTGACCATGCTGGCAATTATTACAAGAACGCTGCCTGTTTTTGATTATTTTATGTGAAGTAAAGAATACTCGAGATTAGTTAGGTAATGGGGAGTCAATACATAACCTAAATGATAACCGGAAAACACAGGCAACCACTTTTGATAGTAGAACATGACACAACAGGCGAGGCGATCATTGTTCACGAATCATCGTTCAGGAATTTGCTACCGAAAAAAGCAGAATCCGATCGAGACTACTTGGAAGCGGTTAGGAACTGTTTGGTTCAAAGAAAGTTGTCTTATCAGTTCTGACTTTTTTTCGTCTGCTCATCGAGCAGACTCCAACAAAAAGGCACGTCAATTTATGACTTTTGATAATGCAGCTACAACTGCTCTACTTGCAAATTGACATCCGGGTCAAACTCTTTCGATGGCACGATTCTGATCCAAAATAGCCGCTTATGCGTCAGCAGTTTATGTGGCACGATCGAGGGCATTGATCGTCTGATCGAGCATAAAGAAGCTGATATAGTCGAAAATCTGCTCTAATCTGTCATTGAATGGTAAAATTTTGTGTAGAATTCATCAAGGCCTTATTTAGACGATCAGGCCAAATGTTTACAGTGCGCGTAACAACAGAAGTAAGTTCAGCGCTGCAAAACATGAAAACAGACCGGCTTAAAAACAAAACCACGAACTGAAAAACAAACGCCTAGGAAACTAAGTCGTAGCGTAATTAAAAAACAAAAATAACACCAACGAGCAAAAACAAGCGCATATACCTAACTACAACAGAAGTAGGCAACAACAAACTTGTTTGTTCGGAACGGGGTCTTTTTTAAGCGAGTTCCTACGCAAAAATGCGCCTCGGAAAGTTGTTTTTCACACCCAGTTTGCTGGTTGATCTGAAAAAGTTCATGCGCAGGTTCAAACAAAAATTCTTGCAATGCTTAAAACAAATTGTAATTTGTTTCTGCGCGTTTTGACGAACAATCGAAACAGCGTACTGGCAGCACGGCAATCATCTGTTCACCTTCCTAAAGAAGATAAGAAAATAATAGCTGTTAACTCCGGAATCATTGTTGATTTCATACCAACTGTCACAGTAGGCGTATAGGAAATTGAAACGTTGACCAGTTTTGTTTCAAAACCGAGAAAAACACACTCACATCAAAAATGCGGCATGGTCAAGTACTAAGGGTTCTGGACAGCTCCCAGGACTGAAATTTCACGAGACCAGCAAATTCAAGTCCGTTTTCGCTGCTAAAGTTGCCAGAAAGTTCCTGAATTGGCAACTTGGTGGACAGAAAACCAAGATTCTCGTCCCAAACAAGGCAATAGACTCGAAAATATATAGGAAGAAGTGTGTGCAGAAACGTCAAAACGCAAAACAAACAAAACAAAAAGTCGGGACGAAACCTGCTTTCGTGTCGTTACAGGTATTTATTTGTGAATATTCGTATTTGGAGTGCACGATAATATTTATTGTTACTACTTTTTGCAGAAAAATGGACTCGCATGCGAAGTCAGGCGTTGAAAAACCCGAGAAGAAAAATAGCCACCAGCGAAAAAGAAAGTGGATCTTCGACTGAATGCGAAGCGATTGAATGTCGGTGCAGCTGAAAACAGCCTGTTTTTAATAGAGTATTTGTTGGAAAATCATCCGGGGGTCAGATTGCCTCAAAAATCATTACCGGAAACTGTGTAGGCTGTAAATTTTGCTTGGAATTCGGACTGCGCAACGTAGTTCAATTTTGCAACAAGAAATGTTATTTGTTGAGATCAACGGCACACAAATTCCAACGTTGGCCGACAATGAGCCAGTCTTCAACGAGGTGCATAAGTCTCTTATTCTGCAAGACCAATATCAGCTTGATCAACCTTGCATGATCACCATTTTTCTGGAGTGCCTGGAGACTTCGGGCCAACTATGTGCACTCAGCATCCGCTCACGAACGTAAGAAATCTGAAATGCCACCAACTTATCTACTAAAGTTTTTCCGTTCAGCCCCAATTTTGGAGGCGGTTTGATTGCAAACTACACGAAGCACAATCATCGATGGGTTTTCAACGGAGCTGATGAAAACTGCAGCAGATGGTGGGACTTGATCAACGGCCGGAACATCGTGTTGAAAGATTACGTTCGCGATCAGGTATAGGTTCGAATCTCGTGTCGGTAATGCGAGAAAGTGTGCATCTGGAAGATAATGAACTTAGCACTAGCACAGCGGTTCTCAACCTGGGGTCCGCGTACCCCTAGGGGGACGCGAGAGCCTTCAGGGGTTACGCGAAGAAATATCAGTAATGGCGGACAAAGCAATTTTTTTTAAATACTTTATTTGTTATTCAAACTTGCTCTTAAAACATGACTGTAGCAATCAAACAAATCACAGTTCAATTTGAAACCTGAGCTAGACTACCACTACCACCACTCTCTCCCACTCTGCGGGAACATTCCAAGCCAGGGAGTACAATTGATTTGGAAAATATCGCCAAGGGGTATGCGAACAAAAAAAAGGTTAAGAACCTTTGCTAGTGCAGCAGAACTGAACACTAGTAGATCGAGTAACAGACATGGAAGATAGAGATTCGCTATTAGTTGTTCCATGGTCTTTCGTTATTCCGAAAAAAATCTCAACAGAATTGAAGAATGGACAATACGTTGGGAGAGAGACTGGCAGAATATCAATAGACCTCAAAGAGAGAAGAATATTAGGGTCACAGTGAATGCGAGCCCCATCGAGAATTCACCCAGACTGTAGACCTGGATACTGAAGCACTTGTGGATTGTTCGGAGTAAATTTCCGACAACATTCAGAGAAAAATCTAGTAACCTTTCCCTCATTCTCAAATAAAATGACACTCGAAGGCGTCGTACTCACCCCGGAATACCAGTTTTTGTGCTCCCGATTTAGAAGCATGCCTCGATTTTTGCTTTTTACTCTACTATCAGGTTATGGGCCCAGAAGTCCATATTAACATCCATATTAACGGCTGAACAATATATTTCATATTTTCAAATTAGAAGAAGAAATGTTCCAATGAGGCAAATCCGAGGGCAGAAACGGTAGGCGCTCCGAAAGTGGAAACGGAAAGCAGACCAGACATTTCAAAGGACGTAACGAAGTAAAGAGTCCAACAGGAAACGGAAACACTGAGATTGGAATATTGAAAGGAAGCCGAAATCGAGCTGAATGGTGATAATCCGTGGAGGCACATGACGTGCTGTAGATCCTTCCGAAGACACCGAAGTGAATGCGGATCTTTCAGAGTGAGTCCTGGCAACTTACCTCAGCATCGAACCGTACCATTACTGTTTGATACAGAAAGCGGAAATAGAGACTGCAGCCTGGAAGAGTTTGAAGACGGCGTTCCAGAAAGGCGGCAGGTATCATAAAATTGGGCTTCTAAGAAAAAAGTCTACCTGTTTGAAACCAGACGGTAGACATCGAAAACTTCCGTTCAGACCGAGCGGAGTACGAGCTGAAGAAATTCAAGAGTTGATTCATCCTGTGCGGGCCAATGAGATAGACGTCGTTAAGTGGAAGCAGATATTGGATCACCTTCATCGATAACACGACAAACATGACGTTGGCGTATGTTTCAAAGTCTCAGGCGAATGGATTCTGTCCTTTCGAGGAATTCGAGGCCTATGTGGAAAATTAATCAGGAAGAAGAATCAAATGCCTGAGAACTGACAACGGGACGGAGTATGTTGCCGAGAAATTCTAGTCTTTCCCGAAGAAGAGTGGAATATGGCACGAGAGGACGGTACCGTATAATCCACAGCTAAATGGGTTCTCGGAAAGAATTAATCGTACAATTGGGTTAGTCAGTTAGGTCAGAGCAGTTTTTTATTTTTCATTTAAAAATCGGAGGACAACGATATACATTTTTTTAAATCACGTTTTGCTCAGAAAGTTGCACTCTTTCAGCTGATATACAAAAAACAGAAAACCGTGTAAAATTTTAGGATCTAATTAAACATATAGCGATATGTTTGTAATATAGTCTTGTACAGGTCAAAAGTTTTTGGGCGAAAGCGGCATCCACAGCGGTGTATCTGGTTAATAGAGCATCAACCAAGGGAAAATCTGCAACACTTTTGGAGATTCTATTCCATCTTCGAGTGTTCGAATCCAAGATAATGGCGAATGTTGCCGAGACCAAAAGAATGAAATTGAACGCAAAATCCATTCCATGCGTTCTGGCTAGGTATGCGGAATACTACAAAGGATATAGAGTATGTAATGCAGCGAAACAAGAAGTTTTTGTTACTCGAGACTCTCGAGCAACTCACGTACAGACAGAATCAAGACGCGAATTTTCACGGCAACAGCGATGCAGATTAGGGGAATGATCCAAACAATCGCCGGTCTGTTAGTGGTTACGTTCTATGCAAAACGGTGAGGCAGTAAGCTGGAGCTCAAAAGGCAATCTATTGTTTAATCGTGTCATTGTGATTGGACCGAAAATATGTTGACCTGGTCCCAAGAAACATTAACTGTACAAACGTCAGTAAACAAATCAAATATACAAATTTGATTTTGACAGTTCCTCTTGTCAATCGCACGTTTAAAGTGCGAAGTCCAAGGAGGTATAGGGGTACTGCTCCATTATTCATCTCATTAAGCCGATTGTCACGAAGAATGCACGGATTTAACACCAAATTTTCACGAAATCATTGAACAAATAAACTAAATATGCTTACGTACTCTTATGGAATCGTTTAGCATTGTATGTTTAGTAAAATTAGCTAGATTTATCCTGAATTTTGTAAAACAAACCATTTTTCACAACGCTTCCCTTTCTATCTCAAAACTTGAATCACTGCTCAATTATTCATCTCACGATGCCCCCATATTCATCACACTGTTAATCATGAATGAATCACATTATAATGAATGAACGTAGCCGCAGCCCGTCGTAGTAGTTACCTAGATTTACGTTGCAGTTGTTTACGTGCAAAATAGGTAACCTAGGTAACCACTACAGTATTGTAGATTTATATCAATTATGTCGGAATAATTCAACATTTTCAGTATGATTTTTTCGTATTAACAGAAACCGATTTGGCAACCCTTGATTGTCTTCAACGCAGTGAAAACAGATGTGAATCTATACAGTTGAAATTAAGGAATTGTAGAAATTCATCTCATATATTTCTGCTAATTCAAGCTTGTTTTAGGAAATTTGAGGTGAACATTTCAAAGATTGAAGTATTCTTAGTGTAGTGAGTGATTTTGTTTAGTGATTAAAATAAAAAGTGGTCCGCTAGTGATGAAAAAAAACTTTGGTTGGCTGCTGAACGAGTCCCGTTGTAGCCGTGTTGAAAGATGCGAGGATTTTGTTTTCTGAGGTAGATGATTGAATTAAATGAGTTTCCGAGTGCGAATGCCCGACTATAATATCAAATTTAGTGCCTTTAAGTGAGTTTTTGAGGATTATACTTCATGAGGAATCTAAAGTGTACTAAGAAGAATCCATTCCATAGATTATCAGATTGGTTTAAGAAGAAAATATGCGTTTTTTCTGTTTTCAATTGTGTTTACATGTTGAATGAGATGAATATACGGGCTGAGATGAATAATGGAGCAGTTCCCCTACATTTTCACTGAGATTCAACTTGTTTGTTGTTTCCGGATTCTAAATAAATCAAGCTTTACAGGTAGGACAGAAGTAGGCTTATATTTGTATTGGCAGCGAAAAATATGTAAACAAAACCTTTTTCACAAATGCGGTATATTTCAATACGCAACGGTAATCGCAACGGGACAAAATTTCCGATAGAATCTTGAAAAAAAACTACCGAAATAACACCAATGAGATTTACACAGGTGAGGAAGAAGAAGAAGAAGTCTGAATAGTAAAAAAGAATGAAACAACACGTGATCTTGGGCTGTGACGTAGATCTCCAAAAACAAGCGAGTGCTATTTTAAATCGTCTTAAACCCTAGACTGGGGAAATATTAATGTTTTTCTCAATCAGATTTTCACAGTAAAAAAATATGCTTTTCACTTTGCTTGGTAAAGTGAAGTTAAAATACTTTCCAATAAAAAGTTTTGTTACGAAATAAAATTTCTTGCATAACTTAATCAGGTCTCAGGAGACGAGAACTTATCTGTTGTATAACTGGTTTATTATGTACAACGAGCAAATAAATTTCAAAATTGGAAGTTTCCTTTTCTTTTTCAAGAAAAGTATATAACCTTTAACCTAAGCAAATCCGACCTCCAAGTATTGACTACCCACTAGCACAGAGTCGAAGCATACAAATGCTATTTGTTTTCTGGAAGACCGATTTTTTCAAAGGCAGGTATGCAAATGTTCCAAATAACAGCTATGCAAATGGCACAACCATTGAAGATGTAAAGAATATTAGATGAAAACTCCGAATAATAATCCATTTTCTACTGTTACTCGTTTCCTAATCTCACATTTATTGGACTCTGCCGTCTGTTGGGTTGTTGTTGCCATCTTAGTATCAATAAGTGATGATTGACAGCAGACGTTGCACACACTTCACACTCATCAATTTCATGCATATTGGATTCAGCCTCTTTTCAATCCGTTACAATTGCTGATAACTTTGTATTAACATGAGAACTAATTAAAAAAACTGCAGTAATATCATTTTTAATTGAGGCCTACACATCCTGGCAAAAAACAACATTCACTTTTTGATTAATTCTTAATAATGGTATTCATGAAACCATTAATCACAAAATAAAAATCCCTTTTAAACAATACCACAAACCAAATAATCAGTCACTGCTAGTACCTTACAGAACAATCGCTCCACGCAAAGTTGCTCAGAACGATTCATAACAAACTCGCAGGTAGTGCGCTCGTGAATAGCCTCAATAAACCACAACAACAAAAATGCTGACCCCCAAATCACGTTTCGCAATCGAAAGCATTTACGAAATCCAACATTCCGCGCATTGTTCCCCCCAATGCTTACCTAACAAATTTGGTCACACTCCACACCAGACTTAGCTCCCACTTTTCTTGTTGATGTTGTTAAATATCGCCTCCAATTTACCTGTGAGCCTAACTGCAGGT
The DNA here is from genome assembly GCF_029784165.1 of Wyeomyia smithii. Lineage (NCBI taxonomy): Eukaryota > Metazoa > Arthropoda > Insecta > Diptera > Culicidae > Wyeomyia > Wyeomyia smithii. Next base: position 22,545,315 of record NC_073694.1, read on the forward strand.
CTTCCTTGAACTGATCAGCGATCGATCACTTGACCACAATCACCAGACGAAACAAAAAAAAACACACAACTTCTAAAATATGCATACAACGATCAACTAAATTCAAGCGGCGGACCCTCGAACCTTACTGAGCCGTGATCGAATTGACAATAACTGATTTAAGGAAATTTCTCTTTTCATATTTAATCCGATCGTGCCATTCTGTAAGGCAGCAACATGCAGGCAAACTACGATCATATCAGCCTGTTTTTTTTTTTCGAGATCCTCTCCCATCAGTACCGCACTGAACTGGTCGAGCCCTATACACATACCTACCATACCATACCAGTTGATCCTCGTTCTCGCTCTCTCACCATTCCATTGCTCTCGCATAATGATGTCAGTATTTCAAGAAAAATGTTCAATTTGTAACACGATCTTTGAAATTACATCTATAGAAAAATCCATAAAACCAGCAACACTGTCAATAGTGAATTCAAACGAACGGAGAACATTCTCACTACTACTCACCACTAGTTTAGGGTCGCTCGGTGACGATGATCCTCCCTGTCAAACGTTATCAGCTCGCAACGCAACTCCAATCAGCAAATTCCGTTTCCAATCAAACTGTTTCGATCGGAAAAATACTGCACTCGTTGCCGGGATCACCCGAGTTCACACTTGCCAGCGATATTCACAGGCGGTGCAACTTTCGGTCACTTCACACTCTCTCGCACACTAGGCTAACGTGGCTCTCGGTGTCGCCGCAAATTGCCGGTAATTGTAATTACGACACAAACTATCATCGCAACTGCGAACTGATGGCAAGTAACCAAACCGAACCTGAACCTCTAAAAACTCACGGAGCAGGTCTTGAAAATAACAACACCAACTAATCTCTGATCTGGTGGCAGTAGGCTGTTTTCGTTAATCAAACGATTTCGGGCCTAAAACTACAGGTATTGCGCGGCGAAAGATTCACTAGTTTTACGGCACGTGCTTTCCGCGTACGATTTGGAATTCGTACAACCACTTTAAGATATAAAGAGGAAAGGGTGATTGATGGCTGTATCTGTGCTAACGTCAATGCTTCGATGGTATTGCACGCCGGGCTGGCAATGGCTGATGTAATCTATCATCCAGTAGTTGGCGGTACAAATTTTTGAAACTAGGGGAAGTATTGAGAGACAGTACTCAGTACTTGTAAATTAATAATCCCTATCTAATCAACCCGCCCTCCTTTTTCTGTAAATTTGAATTTTTCAACCCCTTTTTTCATCTTGTTGTTTTATTTTCTGAAATATATTTTCTCTTTAACTACTTTCTTTCTTATATAATTTTCATTCTAAATTTATCTTTTATTTTTACCTCTCTGTTTTATATTCTTTCTATGTTTTTTTTTTCCTCTCACATTCTCTCTAATATTTATTGATTCTCTCGCGGCTCTCTTTTCCTTTTTGTTTTTTTTTCCTATCATTTTATTTAGCTCCTTCTTCTTATCCATTCTTCTACCTTTTTTTTCTTTTCTTGATTATCTCTCTCCAACTGTACATTTCATTTAGGTGTGCTTCTCTGTTTCCTCTCGTTTTGTCTCCTTCAATCTTCACGGTTATTTGCCGGGAAAATATTTCCGCTTAAATGTTCTCACAAATTTTCGTGCTAAAGTGCTCAAAAATTGAACAAGTGGAGTAACTGCGTGTTTCCGAATTTTTTAGTGGAAAATACAGTATGTCAAGGATGAGTTATCAATAGAAACCTTGCAATAAATTACAAGTCTATCTTCATCGTTTTTCTTTGCTGAAAATCACTGGAGTAGTCCATTCAGTATTTTGAATGGGAGTAATTATTTTCTCTCGCTCCAACTTTCCTAAAAATTGGCCTATCAGTTCTAAATCCGCCTCACAACCTTCGATCGGTGAAGAATATTTTCAAAGTAATTGTCAAAATTCAGAGACAGTTTGATAACTATTGTCTCCAATAATATTATTAATTCTCAAAATATTAGGAAAAAACTTTCTTTAATTTGGAATTATAGTCCGTTCCGATAATTATAAATATACTTACGATCAACCGTCATTTCAAATAATGTGCAGTATTCAACCAAACGTTGGCTGCGTCCTGTTGTTTACATCCAAAAGAAACAGATGCTGTCATTTTTTCTAACATTTAGTGCGAAATTTTGAAAATGCGCGGCCTTTCTCCCGAGCAAAGAAAGCGAATTGTGCACAAATGGGGCACCGTGAGTGGTCTTTCTATAAAAAAAATTGCCAGAGAAGAAGGTATAAGTGTCGGAGCAGTTCTAACCGAATTGCGGAAGTATTGTGAAGAGTGCACATTTACTGATGCCCCAAGACGTGGTAGAAAACCCGGGCCTGTTGATCCCACAATGGACAAAAAGGTTAGGGATTCTACAAGCGGCATCCTTCAGTATCAGTACGAGATGTGGCGAGAAAGCTTGGAACCTCGGCGAATAACGTTATGCGTGCCAGGTGGAGGAATGGGTCTGCAGACCCTTCGGGAGCAGAAGCAGCCAAAACAAAATCCAAAACAAGCTGAATCTGTGAAACCGAGAGCTCGGAAGCTTTATGACAAACTTCTGACCAAAAAAATGGGGTGTGATATCATGTATGACGAAACCTACATAAAACTGGACTATAAGACTCTGCCAGGACCGCAATTTTATACATCACCGAAGGGAAAGAATGTCCCTGGACCAGTGAAAGCCATTTACACCGAAAAATTCGGCAAAAAGGTAATGGTTTGGCAGGCCATTTGTGAATGTGGGAAAATATCTCGTCCATTCATTACGAATGACACAATGAATGGTCAAATTTACGTGAAAGAGTGTTTGCAGAAAAGGTTGTTACCCATGGTTAAGCAGCATAACAATTCTCCAATCTTTTGGCCCGATCTTGCTTCCTGCCATTGCTCTAAGGATGCACTAGGGTGGTATAAAACAAATAATGTCACATGTGTCCCAAAGGAGATGAATCCTCCAAACTGCCCTGAAATTCGCCCTATTGAAACTTTTTGTGCTTTGACCAAGGCAAAGCTGAGGAAATATGTCAAACCAGCGGACAATGTTGAAAAATTTAAAAAAGATTGGCTCAAAGTGGTAAAATTGTCGGAGAACACACTGTGCAAAAGCTTATGAGTAGTGTTAAGAGAAAAGTTAGAGAACTCGCGTATCCTTCGAAAAATAATCCCAACTTGAATTGAAACTGGAAAGAAAACACTTATTATCTATATTTCAGAATAAAATAACCCGAAAAATCCTGTATTTTTTGTTTTATTCGAAAAAGAAGATGTATTTATAATTTTCGGAACAGTCTATAAAGCATGCGACCATGGCCATCCAAACAGAGGAATAAATTTGTTCCTTCAATTGAGCACTAAAAGTTTCAAAACTTCTGTTTCACCTCTAAGAGGAACTAAAGTTTTAACTTCTCCTTCAATATAATCAATCTAGCTCCATTAGCAACTATCAACCGCTTTGAAAATTTTTGGAAAGGTTTGGAAGTGTTGCGAGTGATACAGTAAAGAAGGAAAAATAGGGTTAAAATTTCAAGTGGACGAAGGTCTAATTTAAGGAAAAAAGTATTTCGTAGAAAAGTGTTTTAAGTAGTTAATGAGAAAATTTAAGAGAATTAACACGTTTTCGTGTGCAAAAAAAATTATTGTGTGAGTTGGCAAAAGAACAAATAGAATTTAAAAGGGTCATTGTTCCAATTGTTTGAAAAACAAAGAAAAGTTAAAAAGCTATTGTGTAGGAATAAAGAGAAATTAAAAGGCTGTTGTGTGAATCTTCAATGTGAGACACAGAAGTCAAAGGGCTATTGTGTGATTCTTCAAAAGAGAATTAAGAGATAAAACGCTATTGTATTAATTTTGAACAAAAAACTTCGAAGCATTGTTTTCATTTTTTTTTAATTTTATTTCAAAAAGGCAGCGAATATTATTTAAAATTAAAAAGTTTTGAAAGTTTTAAACTAATCTGAAGTCGGGGGATACCATCTGGTATAAAAATCATTATCCGCATAAAAATTTCAAGATGCATACCAGCAAAATGTTCAAGACAATGTTCTACAATTTTTCAGATCATTGTTGGAAATGTGGTGGTGCGAGCACACCGAAAGCAGTTAAGGCCGCAGAAGCAAATTGATATTCGCCAAAACGTGACGATGCCGAGCAGAGGAGTATTGAAACGAGGTCGAGCGGTTTCGGAAGAGAGTTCCGAGGATGACTTCCCTGGTTTCGATGGCGAGTTGGTGGAATCAGCCACGAATAAGAGACGCTCGGACGTCCTACCGGAAAACATGGCCCAATCCTCGCTGGCATTACGGCGATCCGAAAGGCTGAAAGGAAATAGAAGAAGCTACAAGCAATACAAGTAAGAATATAATAACAATAATAATAATAATAATAATAACGTGATTAAAGTGCGACGTCTATGGACGTTTTCAAATAATTAATTTTTTGGCTTGAGCATCTATGGATGCATGCGTTCTTCGATATATTTTTTAAAATTGCAAAATTGCAAACATTTAATTTTCCAATTTTCTTAATCAAAATATTGAAAAGTTATCTTACTGATCGAACTCTGCAGGTTGACTAACAGAATTCAAAATCTGATAGATTTCCTGTTAGAACAGGTGTGGCTCAAGGTTCAGTCTTGGGCCCAGTCCTGTACAACATATTTAGATCTTCCTGATTTGCCTCCAGGATGCACAAAGTCATTGTTCTGCGAAGGCACAAGAATTGCCGTGAAAGGAAAAAGTCTACGTGTTATATGCAGTCGATTGCAGAAATGTTTAGATATTTTTTCTTCTTACTTGCAGAAGTGGAAAATCTCTCCCAATGCTTCTAAAACTCAAATGATAATTTTTCCCCAGACTAGGGCTTCTTTCCTCAAGCCAAACAATAATCACGTTGTCAGGATGAATGGGGTTATTTTAAGTTGGTCTGACAAGGTTAAGTACTTGGGACTAATTTGCTGCGCCTCTTAGTTTATGACGACAATAATGTATCTTTTAAATGTGCCATGATTTTAAACATATATTTCTCAATTCGCAAGAAAAACAAACTAAAAAACAAAACATATTCAATATAACATCAAAAATTCGTGATCGATTTTTGTAGCATATATTTGCAGAAGAGGAGGATTAAGGGTCTTCATGTCGTCAAACAATCACTCAGATCCGCTGACAATTTTCCTTTAGGCTGAAAAATGTTGTTTCCTTTTGTAAAACTTTGCCCAAGTCCGCTGAATCACCGCTGATGTTCGATTTCTAGAATACTTTCAAATCACCGACTACAGCTCTTGCTACATTAAATTGAAAACTGGTGTTTGATTCTTTCAGTTTGTTGAAGAGAGTGTTGAAACTGAGTGTTGGGCACGCATTGAACGAGGAAAATATTTGCTATTTTTGGACGGACTTTTTTAGGCAAAATATTTTTACACTACACATTTACTGTTTACTTGAGCGGGAACAAACCTATTCGCTATTTTTTTTAATAAAATATATTTGCTATGCCATTTCACGATACGATTTTTTAAATAAACTGCGTCTCGAATCTAGTTCTCATTGACATAACATCAGTCCCAACCCTTTTGGAGTTTATATCGCCATTGTTTATATTTCGTTATTTCGCCATTCAATGGTTTTTTGTGTAAGACCAAGACGAACCGGAAGGAAACGATAAAATACTAAATAATCAGTTCAATACGACTTAAAATGAGTCAGTCTTAAAGCGTTGGGATGCCTACTAGTTAACATGAAAAGTTGATTTTTACGTTGAAATACTATACTGACTTTGAGTTTTGTATGATTTATTTCAGGTTGCACCAGTTTGACGACGTTAGTTTTGATAGGGTATTTGATTTTATTGCCTTATTGCATAAGAAACTATAGTAAATCTTATGAAATTTTTCACGAAACTCGGGAATCCCGGGAATCAATATTTCTGTTCCCGGGATCCGGGACTCACTGTTCCAATCCATTGTTGCGAAAACGAATAAAATTCGTTGGAAACCAACATCATGAAAACACCCTTATTACCTAAAACACCTTGCAAAAAAATAAATACCTACTTTGGAATACGGGAATTCAGCCTCCTCCCCTCCCCTTACACATGCTAGTGGAATGAAACGACACTAATATATTAGATACATGTTCGACACGCGAAAACCCCAGGATACAAATTCAAGATGAATCGTTAGATGGTTAAAAAATAATGGAGGTAATTTAATTTCCTCTCCTTTTAACTACCCAACTGAGATACAGAAAGTACCTCGTATTTGAGAATTCACGTGTACATAATAACACAGTGTTCATGTTTGGTGTTAAGAAGTGTTCATGTTTGGTGATTAGGAGTCCACAATGAACGAATTTGTAGTTGCCCTCGTTCCCTCGTTCGAAATTGCCACGGTGAGCCATTTAGGTGTTTAAGAGCTTGCAAATAGTCAATTTACCGCCATGTTTCAAATCTAATTGATAATTTAACTGTATATTATTGTGGTTTCAAACCAAACAACATTCGCGAGCTCCTAGCCGAAATATTTCAAAAATGAAGTCTATTGTAACAAAGCATCGCTAATGTTACTATATTGTCTCTTACTTGATGACGCAGTAAAACATCTTCATTTGCGGAGGGAAAAATCATTTTTCTGATGTTACGACCCAAACAGCCCTCGCTGTGCTTGGGGCCGTCCAAATGTAAATAAATAACTGAATTGTTAAGATTTGAATTTTATTAACATAATCAAGATTGAAGAAGCAAAATAAGTGGCAAAATGTCACTACCTGGCCCGGATTTATGGGAAGGGGTAAAAGGTGCAAATACCCTGGGACATCTTCATTTTGAAAATATTAGAGCTCGTGTAAAGACGCGAAAGCCTAATAGTCGATTTTCTAATGTGTTTACTCGAATTTCAGCCAACTTTAAAAATTTTAATGAGGACGTCTTTACAGAAAATTCAGTGAAATATGTATTTTTTTTTAATCTAATTACCACTGAAATATCGGCGAGGGTTAAAATTTGTTGCACTCGCCAACAGTAATCCGATGGCACTTTTCCCGTTTCTGTAGCTCGTAAATAGGTGCACTCTTTCAATCACAATTAAAAGTCCACGCAAAACAGATTTTTTCTTTTCACCACACAGCAACAGTAAGGGCACTTTTTTCGTTTTTGTTGCCCGTGTTTCACTTAATCACAAATTTTCCTTTTATTTTTCACTAATTTTCAATCACGGCCGGCGGATCGCAAACAAAAGCGCGTTGCTTCACCTCGAGTCTGTAATTGAGTTGGCTTTCTTATGTTTGTACCACGATGACAAAAAAAAAAGAGTTCAACACATACACATCGTTTATTTGTTCGCGCATATGGCGCGTTTATTGCTCGGGGAGGTTGAAGAGCTTTTTCATGCGAACCAACTGCTCGGCGCCAAAAGAGAAAGGCCCTTGTCATGCTGAACGCCAACGCGAGCGATGGGGCAAGAGACTTGCCGTAGGTAAATAAACAGCTCTACTTACGACTGTTCATTCACCTACGACAAGTTTCTCGCCCCATCGCTCGCGTTAGCGTTCAGCATGGCAAGGGTCAAAGACGAAAAAACAAAAATAGAGCGTTTAGCGCATACACCAATACAAGAGATCGTGTGTTTCGAGCGAATTTCGTTAAACCCGCATGAATTTTGAGAGAAATGGGTCCGATGGTCCGACTCTCGTTCCATGGATTTCTGAGTTAGAATTCCTGACTGGGTGAGCGCTCATTGTCATTTTCAATTGAGAATAGTCATACAGGACATGTGAGAGTGACGGTGATAATATTCTCTTTCAATTGAAACGCAGGTGTATCACTTTCTAGCCCTTCAGTTATCAAAATCAAAGCAAGAGCTTCCGAGTAGCTTTCATGTAGCTCACGAAGAGCTTGAGAATGATACAAAAGCTTTTCAATTGAAAGCGACGGGTCGAAGCGTCACTGTAACCTGATAATTGTCAATTGAAAATTACTTTGTCAGGCTCTGATCCTACCCAATGCCCAAAGATTTAGCATTAGATTTTCTCAGTTGCCTCTGCGCTTCGTCTTCGTTGAAAAGTTTTTGTTGCAAATAAATGTCATTAATTCTCGAAATAGTTCCCTTATCACTTGATCTTTTAATATTCCGAAGGAACAGAACTCCGCTTGGAGTTTAATTACAAGTACATAATCTTCTGAAGTTTTATCATTCAGGCTTTTTAATTATTTTTACACAGGGAATAGTACTTGAATTAACAAGCGGAAGAAGCAATTTAAGTTCGGTGTGTACGAAAGGACCACCAAGTGTAATAAAATGAGCTTTTATACTCTGCTCATTTATTTCATTTGCCAGGAAACAATGTTCCAGGCGACCTAGTCAGAAAACGAAGTTCGCTTCCTATACGAATCTATTAAAGAGCCAATGCTCATTTAAGCCATGCCGCACGAATCGGTCCTGGTCTTTAACTAAATTAACTCAAGTTTATTTCTTTTTATTGATCGACTTCTGGCGCCTCGACTATATAAGTCCTTTATATCCTTATCATTTGTTAGCCCTCCTTATGCCACAGTAATGGCAATAAAAATGCTTTGATTCCTTTTTGGTTTTCTCCGTCAACCTTTAAATCGTTTGTCCAATGTCCTTTTATTCTGGAATCCGTTGTCCTTTGTTCGGTTTCAATATAAAAATAACTCCAAATCTCCAAAGGAAAAACCTATGCGATGTTTTACAGCGAGCGAATGTCTAACGAAGAAAAAACAAAATAGTTATATAATTTCTGCTTATAGCTGACAATTTTATCACTAAGCTTTAAGGCGAAACGGTGTTGAAGCCAAAAATGGCCGACTTCGAGCAACCACCTCGAATTTTTGAAGGCACAAGACTCAATAATAGTTAATGCGTCACCTGTAAAAACGCTATTTTATGTTTGCTGCGCTGAAGCAAACATAAAATAGCGTTTTCACAGGGAACACATGATCTATTTTCAAGTCTTGTGCTTCTGAAAATTCAAAGTGATGGCTCGGAGTTGACCATTTTTGGCTTCAACACCATTTCACCTTAATCAATTACCTTTCTGTAATTGTAGAGCGATTTTCAAGCCAAACGGCTCGTGCAGGCTAAGTAATTTGACCGAGGATTTGGGGGTTATTCTCAACCCCAGGTTTTAGCGAACTCGACAAAAGAACTCCAAGAACAGCGATCAAGCAAATGGCGGCGAAACTTCTAAGTCCAATCCAGAACACAGGTTAACTAATGATTTCGGATCACTTTTGCACTGATAAAGTAAAACTACATCTAGTATGTTTAAGCAGAGTCTATGTTTATAATAAGAGTCCCGGAAAGATGAAACCAAAGGAACCAAATCAGTGTCAAACGAGGGTACCAATCGAGCAATGTAAATAAACAAGGTGATAATGTTAGGAGTGGATGAAAAGTGTTGTAATTGAGTTGAGTTGAAGTTTTACTTACATATTTTAATCCAACATTAAACCTATACACTGGTTCACTTAATTTTAACAAAACATCAACGGTGTAATTTTACAAAACTGTGTACCTTGTGAAGAATTTCAAAAAATGATATTCGCTTATGGATGGTGAAAAACAGAACTGTATAGTTCTTGGCAACAAACGGCACAAAAACTGTGTTGCCGAAACGATAGATTTTCTCTTCGCGCGACTCTATATACACATAGACTCTGTGTTTAAGCACTGAGAATCGAATTTCAGCTTAGCTGTCAGTTTTTTAGAATATCATATTTTTGATCGATCGGTTTCTTTCAACCGCCACGGCTTATTAAACACGTTTCATGATATGTCCTTTACACCATTTGATAGCGGAGAATCTAATCTAGCTTTTTAAATAGAAACCACGTTGGGAATAGTTACTTTAGCTGAACTATTAAAGTAGATAGTCCCTTTTGACATGTTGCT